>NW_017728913.1:16758627-16831985 GCF_001723895.1 Crocodylus porosus | reverse complement strand
TGTAGGGCGGCTGTTAGGAAGGCCAAGGCAGAGATGGAACTGGGACTAGCAACCCGGATCAAGGATAATCCTTTTTTAAATACATAGGGGGTAAAAAGAAGGTTCCGGGTAATGTGGGGCCTCTACAGAACACGCTAGGAAATCTGGTGGTCTCACCAGATGACAAAGCTAACCTATTTAACAATTTATTTGCCTACATTTTTCTGAGCAGGGACCAGATTATCCCACCGGGGATCCCCGATGGTCCCAGAGGAAGCACAGCCAGGTCCAGGGTCAGATAGGACCTACTCAGGGAACTTCTGGTGGAACTGGGTGTGTTCAAATCAGCAGGTCCTGATGATCTCCACCTTGGAGTGCTTAGGGAATTAGAAGAGGTTATTGCAGGATCCCTGGCACAGCTTTACGAGCACTCATGGTGCTCTGGTGAGGTGCCCGAGGACTGAAAAAGGGCCAATGTCATCTCCATTTTCAAAAAAGGGAGGAATGAGGACCCAGGAAATTATAGGCCTGTTAGTCTTACCTTGGTCCTGGGGAACCTCTTTGAGAAAATTATACAGGTGCACATATGTGAGGGGCAAGCAGGGGAGTATATGCTTAGGGGCAACCAATATAGGTTCATTAGAAGCAGGTCCTGTCAGACCAAACTGGTGGACTTCTATGACCAGGTCACAAAATCCTTGGATGCAGGTGTCGTGATGGAAGTAGTCTTTCTGGACATTAGGAAGGCCTTTGACATTGTCTCTCACCCCATTCTCATTAAAAAATTAGGAGATTGTGGTGTTGATGCCTACACAGTCAGATGGGTCACCAATTGGCTGGAGGGCCACTCCCAGAGAGTGAGGCTGGATGGGTCATTTTCACCCCAGAGGGCTGTGGGCAGTGGAGTCCACAGGGCTCAGTCCTTGGGTCCACACTGTTCAACATCTTCATCAGTGACTTGGATAAGGGGGTGAAAAGCACCTTGTTCAAATTCACAGATGACACTAAGATGTGTGGAGAAGTGGGCATGCTAGAAGGGAGGGACAGGCTGAAATTGGATCTGGACAGGTTACAGGGGTGAGTGGGTGAGAACAGGATGGGATTCAATACTGACAAGTACAGGGTACTGCACCTAGGGAGGAAGGAACAGCAGCATACCTACAGGCTGGGGAACTCCCTTCTCATCAGCAGAGAGAGAGAAATGGATCTTGGAGTCATTACAGACTCCAAGATGAACTTGAGCCACCAATGTGGGGATGCAGTCACAAAGGCTAACTGAACTTTGTCATGCATCCACAGATGCATCTGAAGCAGATCCAAGGAAGTGATTCTCCCCCTCTATATGTCATTGGCCAGGCTGCAGTTGGAGTACTGCATCCAGTTCTGGGTGCTGCACTTCAGGAGGGATGTGGACAACATGGAGAGGGTCCAGAGGAGGGCCATGTGCATGATCAGGGAGCAGCAAGGCAGGCCCTACAAGGAGAGGCTACAGGACCTGAACCTGTTCAGCCTCCACAAGAGAAATCTGAGAGGGGATCTGGTGGCCATCTACAAACTGGCCAAGGGAGACTAGCAGGCAACGGGAGAGTCCCTTTTCCCCCAAGCACTGCTGGGAGTAACAAGGAATAATGGTCATAAATTGATGGAGATTCGATTCAGACTAGACATCAGGAGGCACTACTTCACAGTCAGGGTGGCTAGGATCTGGCACCAACTTCCAAGGGAAGTGGTTCTTGCTCCTACCCTGGGGGTCTTTAAAAGGAGGCTAGATAGACACCTTGCCAGGGGCGTTTGACCCCGGCATTCTTTCCTGCCCATGGTAGGGGATCAGACTTGATGATCTGCTCAGGTCCCTTCCGACCCTACCAAGTATGGAACCTCAACTTGGAAATTAGACTTTGTTTTTCAGGAATGGATCTGATAAAATAAGGAAAAATGTACTTTTTGTGAGCAATCATTTGGAGATAAAAACCCTACAAAATCTCATCAGTGATATCTACTATAGGGTTTTTCACAAATATCCATATAAGTAGAATGTGGTTAGCAAGACTATTTAAAGAAATAGAAAAATCCTGAATCCTTATACAAATATTTGCACAAGTATTTATACTTTGTATATTGGCAGCGCCATTTTGAAAGCTTTTTGTGGGTTTGTCAGGGAACCAATGCAACTTTATGATAAGAGATGACAATAACACACTGTGAACAGCAACTACTTGAAAAACCTGTTGCTCTGAAGAAAGTGATAGAAATTGATTAGCTGAAACAAATTGTTATATCCCATCTAATGAACAATTTCAGACAACATGTTAATTTGTGCAAATCAAAGCCCATTTTCAAATAATTCATGAATAGGAAAAAAAAAAAGACTGAATTCATTCAATAAACCACTAACTGCAAATACTTCACCCACTTCCATTCAAGAGCATCTTCCCTGATTTTGTTTTTGAAAATGCTACCTAATGAAGCTTTATGGCTACCACTTCGTGCTGATTAAACACCATAATCCTCTTATTTGTTCAGGTCCCTTGTGCTCCCCTCTTTTTTTAAAAGCAGGGTCCTAATGAAGCTTGTGCAGTGTTGCTAAGTAATTACTACTTACCGTCTGAAATGAAGCTCAGTTCCAAGCCATTTGCATTTATGTGCTGAAACTAAATGATTAATGTGGATTTTTACACGTTTTTAGGTTTAATTTTTCAGCCTAATGAAACCATAAATTTCAAGCTCTCAAAAATCTTCCTATCTCTTATTTAATTCGGTATGTAATTGAGAACATGCTTTTACTACAAATGGGGAAGCCTATCCAAATTTAAATTAATTTGGTGTTTAGATGAATAGCAGATTAAGCAATACAGATTGTCTAGTATTTACGATGTTAATCTTAGCTTTCAAATTAATAAAGTGAAATGTTAGAATTTCATAATATTAAAAAGACAGACAAGGTTCTTTGGGTAAATCTGATATGTTTTATTATACCAACTCATACAGTTGGAAGGTTTCCAGCACAAACACCCTTTGTCAGGCTGAGGAAGCATCTGCAGATGTTTTGTGCTTTTCCTGGATGAGGTGGTAAACATTAAAAAGACAGACAAAGTTCTTTGGGTAAATCTGATATCTTTTATTAGACCAACTCAAATAGTGGGAAAAATTCTTAGCAAGATTTTGGGCACAAACACCCTTTAGCAGGCTGAGGAAGCATCTGCAGATGATCTGTGCTCTTGCTAGATGGAGTATGTGCTCGTCTCTGTTCGATGACTCAACCCCATGCTGACTTCACCTGGGCTCCTGGGCTAACTAGCCTGGGATTCTCATGTAAACCCCAGAGGATTCCTCAATGACTCTCGGGGTGACCCCCAAACTCTCCTGCCACGACTTTGGATGGATCTTCAGTGGAGGAGGTCCCCATGAAGCATGCCTTCAGAGTTGTCACGGGTCTTGGCGGATGCCTGTGGGGCTCCAACCTCCCCTTCACCCTGGCCATGCACCACCCAATGAGATGGGCCTCAGGATCTTCTTACCTAGACCCTTCTGGATGTCTTCTCTGGTTCCCTTGTCCCACTCTACAGGTCAGCCCTGGGCTCTAGCCCAGTCTGGACATCCTGGTGACGCTCGGTCTTCGGGTCTCCCTCTCAATATCCCACGCGCCCCACAGCGGATGTTGTTGGCTGTTGCCGAGTTCTCATGTGGTCCCCCGTCCTTGAGGAGAGACCCTAATTCCATGGGCCTGGTAAAGGATGCCAAGCTACCCTACCCTAGACCCAGACCAAAATTAAATCCTACCATGAAAGAAAATCAAGAGCTGATCACTCACCCTAGAGGAGTCCTGCCCCACAGAAACTCCCAGCATAACAAAACTTAAAGGAAACCCCAGAAAAAAAGGAGAAATGCCACAAGAGAGAGAAAAAAAAAGAAAATAAAGCAAAGAGGGGCGCCCACAGGGTGGGAAGCCCCATGCCCCCTTAACCCCCTAAGCCGATGCATCCCCTGGTCTGGGGTCTTTTTGATCCCCTCCGGGATCCACCTCTCCCTAACTGTAGCAGCTGCCGCTCCCATGCCGGCTCACCTGTTCCCCACCAGCTTCTCCCAGCATGGGGATTTCCCCTCCCCACATACCTATGGCAGCTGCCGCCGCTGGCTTTCCTACCAGCTCTGAGAGTCTTTGCCAGACTTCCCCGGCATGAAGATCTTCCGTGGCTTTCTCTGCTGCCGCTGCTGCTGGCCTCACTTCCGGCTCCTTTGATCTTCGCCAGTCTTCACTGGCATGAAGATCCTCCACAATTCTTCCTGTTGTTCATGCAGCTACTGCACGTGGCGGTTGGGCGCGTCCCGCCCAGCAGCTCCCCACCACCCCGTCCACAGTCCTCTTGCCCCCTCTCACATTTCCAGGGCCAGTTTTTATGTTCACCAGGTGATGACACCCAGCTCCAGCTGCAGGTAAGCGCGGCTGATAAACTGTGTGGGCGGTTTTCCCTGGCGTGCCTCCTCGCTACTCTGGACTCCTGCAACAGGTAGGTTTTTTCCTATTTTTACTTTACCCTGGGGTCTGCCTCTGACTGAGGCTTCCCCTTTTGTCAGCCCTGCTTCCCTGGGACAGAGTAATAAAGCCTCTACTGCCTCTACACTTGTATCATGGTCAGTTTGGCTAAGTAAAGACATTCACAAAGTCTAAGGTGGAATCAATCTAGCCCACATGGGTTTCTGCCAGCAGCATTATTCAAGTTATTCTATCACACCAGGCACCTGCTGCTGCTTGCTTGGGGTGTGCAAAATGTCCTGTATTCGATTTGGATTCAGCCTGAATCAGAGATAGTGATTTGATTTGATTCAGATCACTGTCCTGCTTTGATTCGGCTGAATCCAAATCTGAAGATTTAATGCTAATTCAAAGAATTAGCAATTCAGCCACAGATACAGCTTTAACTGTTTTTTATACATACCTCAAGGTATCAGGCACAGCTCGTGATAGTCACAATGGTTGGGCAGATGAAATGTCTCACAGGAGTGCAGGGGGAGCCCCGCATGCTTGGAGGTGAACCCAAAAGTAGACCGGAAGAACTTCCAGTCCACTTCTGAGTCCATCATTGAGCATGCAGGGGACCCCCCCCAAAGCCTTCTCCAGCTTGGCAATCAGCCATGGGGGGGCCCCAAGTGCCCCCCCCCGGACTCAGAAGGTACCAGTCACTGAGAAAGGGGGCAAGGTGGTGGACCCAGAAGTGGACCAGAAGTACCCCTCCCACACACAGAGGGGATGAGACCAATGGATGGGTGACGCACCAAAGGTGGCGTGAGGCCGAGGTGGAGGGGTGGCAGAGCCCAATGAATGACCACCGGGCAAACTACGGGCCACCGAGTACACTCGACGACCAACCCCGACTACTGAAGGAACAACAAGACTTGGCAGGCGAGAATGGGGTTGGAGACCCAAAGGGAAGACATCAACTTGGGCAATAACATGAGTCCGTAAGGCATTCAACAGCTAACAACAGAGCAAAGGCTACCCGAGAGTGGTTATTTGAAGCCCGGTGGTCACGGAGTGGTGTATTGGCCAGGAACCTCAGGGACCACCCGGCTGGCATGCAACCTGCTAAGATGGCTCCAGCAGACCTGCTGGGGCAGAACCTGCAGGCCCTGATGCAGATTGTGGGTTCACAGCAATGTATATTGGAGCAGCAGCAAGATTGGATATGGCACGGGTTGTTGGCCTGTAAAATGCCCAAGATGACATCTGAAGACAACTCAGAGGCCTACATCGAAGCCTCTGAGCATCATGCAGTCATCACAGGCCTCAAAAAAGGATATTGGGCCAACCAGCTGGGGGCCTTGGTGGTGGGTAAGGCCCAGGCAGCCTATAGGGCCTTGACCCGAGAGGAAGCACAAGATTATGAGGCAGTCAAAGCTGCTATTCTCTATCACCTAGAGATCAGCCTCGAGCACTACTGGTGACTCTTCTGGGCTAAGGTGGGGGAGGAGAGGTGACCGTGGGTGTTACTCCAGCAGCTCTGTGTTCTCTTCGGCAAATGGATCAATCTGGCTACATGTATGTTGGCAACCCTTGTGGATAAGATCGTGGTGGAAAAATTCATAAACGACTTGGAAGAGAGAACCCAGTGCTGGGTCTGTCAGCACTCCCTGGAGTCCTGTGACAAAGCACTGAAACTGGTGGAGGCTTTTGCAGCCATGGAGTTGCACTACCCATGAGACAAACAGGGACCCCCACCCCCGGTGCTGGTGTCAAGAGAGACAGGGAGATGGAAGCCTGGTTAAAGGGCCCCGTGTGGAGACATGGTATGCTACCATTGTGGCTGGATGGGATACTTTGCACGGAAGTGTCTGGGGAGGGCTTCCAAGAGGTGGCGGTTGCATAGTTCCCCATGAGAGATGGTCAAGCCCCCTAAAGAGCCCATTCAGGGGGAGCCCATGGACAGCAGTTTTGGGACAGGGGGCAAGAACCCGACATGAGAACACCCCATAGTGTGAGCCTGGATTGAGGGCCGTCCGGTGTGGGCTGTGCTAGATTCCGGTTATGCTCAGTCGCTAGTTAAGGAGGATCTCTTGAAAGATGCCCACGATTGTTGAGCGAAGCAAGTGAGGGTGTCCTGCCTTCATGGGGAAATCCAGAATATACCCTGGGTGTGGACAAACCTCTGAGTTATGGAGTACCATGGGGAGTTGTTGGTGAGCCTTGCGCCTCATCTAGCATGCAACATGCTCTTGAGCCAAGACGGGGCACCACTGTATTATCATACAGTGGACTGGGTGCGGGATGTTGAGGTCGCTTGCAGAGCCTTAAAGATGTGAGAGGGCTGGCTTGGCAAGTCAGCGGAAGGAGAGGGAACCACTGAGGGAGATGGGGATGCCATGGCAGTCCTGCAAGACATCACCAGTAGCCAACAATTCCGAGAAGTGCAAGATCCTGAACTGCAAGAACTATGGGTGCGGGTGAAAGACAAGTCGCATCAGCCAACATTGGTCTCCAACCCTGGAAGTCATTTCGAGGTAAGACACAACCTCTTGTATCAGGTCCAACATGGCTGGGCGGAGAAGGAAAATAGAGTACAACTAGTTTCCAGAAGGCGGTGTGGCAACTGGAGCACGCCAATCCAGTACGGGGCCATATGGGGAGGGATTGTACCACTGACAAGATACCCTGATGGTTTTTCTGGCCAAAAATGGGAGATGACATGGCCCATTGATGCGCAGGGTGTCCCGTATGTCAGAAGGCGAGGGAAGACCAGCCACCCCAAGCCCCAATGAGACCAATGCCCATTATTGACCCTTTTCATGAATTGCCATGGATGTCGTTGGACCACTACCCCACAGCAGCAGTGGGTACCAATACATCCTGGTGTTCATGGATTATGCAACTAGATACCCCGACACGGTGCCTTTAAGATCTATAACAGTTCCTCGGATTGCAGAAGAACTGGTGAAATGGATAGCCCACATGGGAATTCCCCTATGAGATCCTTATGGACCAGGGGCAAAACTTTATGTCCGGGGTCCTACAGGGGGTGTTTCAAAATCTTGCGGATCAAGCAACTGCAGACATCGGTCTATCACCCCCAGACCAGTGGATTAGTTGAGCGATTGAACGGAAAAGGTGTTAAGACGGTGCATACAGGGTAACCCAAGACTTTGGGACTTGATGCTCCCGCTGGCCTTGTTGGTACTCTGGGATGCCCCATCGGAATCTCTTAGATATTCTCCTTTCAAACTCATGTTAGGCCACCAACTACAGGGTTTGTTGCAGATCCTCCAAGAAAAGTGGGAACATAGCCCTGCGGTTGTCTCTAGCCCATCAAAATACTAACAGGCATTCCAACACTGCATCCAGAGCGCAACAGAGCTGGCTGCAGGCAATTTGCGACAGACCCAACAACAAAAAGAAAAGTATGACTCACACTCGAAGGAGCAGGAGTTTCAACCAGGGCAGAAAGTGCTGGTTCTCTTACCCACCTCGCACAGCAAGCTGCTAATCCAATGGCAAGGGCCATTCAAAATTGTATGAAGAGTCGGCCCGGTCGACTACAAGGTTTACCACCCAGGTCACCAGTGAACGAAACAGATTTACTATGTTAATCTGTTATGAGAATGGCAACAGCCGGAGGGGTGGGCAGCATTCAAGGAAGAGACGGTGGACGACGACCTTGGACCACAAGAACTCAGCCCAGGCCCAGGGGTACCAGAGCCCTTGAAGGACATCCACATGAGTGATGAGCCAACTATAACTCAGAAAAGGGAAATGTGGGATCCATACACCCCCTGGTGCAACTGTGCATAATAGATGGCAGCCAATACACCATCATCTAACAGACAAGGTACGTAAGGAGGTGGGAAAGAAGCAGGCACTTGGTGTCATTAAGTCATCCCAAAGCCTGTGGCGAATTTCCCTGGTACTGGTACAAAAACCAGATGGGACCCTAAGGCTCTGTGTAGATTAGTGAAGGTTAAACAAAATAGCTACATTTGACGCCTTCCCCACACCTCGTGTAATGGAATTAGTGGAACGAATCAGGGCAGCTCGGTTCATAACAACCTTAGACCTGGCCAAGGGGTATTGGCAGATCCCCATATGGCCATGTGACCACCCCAAGACGGCCTTTGGAACATCATCGGGCCTATATGAATTTGTGAAGATGTCGTTCGGACTGCATGGGGCTGCCACCACCTTCCAGCAGTTAATGGAGCGCATCCTGGCACCACATGCAGAATACGCAGCAGCGTACATTGACAACATCGTCGTATTCGCTCAATCCTGGGGCCAGCATCTACACGACCTTAGAGCAGTATTGACTGAGTTAAGGAGGGCAGGCCTGACCGTGACTCCCCGCAAGTGTGCGATCGCATACAAGCACACAAAGTACCTGGGGTTCCTGGTGGGACAGGGGACCATTTGACTGTTGGAGGATAAGGTCATAGCCATTCGCTCTTTCCAGGCCCTGCAAACACTGAAGCAGCTATGATCTTTTCTGCGCCTGGTAAATTGCTATCGTAGATTCATCCCACAATTTTCAAAAATAGCGTCATGCCTATCAAAGGCCTTAAAGGGGTTAAACCGGAAGGGGGTCAAGAGAACGGGGGCAATGTTACAAAGTTTTCAAGCCTTAAAAAAGGTCCTGTGTGAGGATGTGATTATACACGCCTCTGATTTTGATAAACCCTTTACGTTACAGATGGACGCCTCCAAAGCCACTATTGGGGGGGTGCTAACCCAACGAGATGCGGACTTGGACCAACCCGTGGCTTATGCAAGTCAGAAATTGCTGCCAGCCTAATCCAGGTCTGCAACAATTGAACGGGAATGCCTTGCTATTCAGTGGGCAGTGGAGCACTTCCGTTATTACTTACTGGGGAGGGAATTCATGCTCATCATTGACGATGTGCTCCTGAAATGGCTCAGTTCCACCAAAACCGATAACCCATGAATAATGAGGTGGGCATTGGCATTGCAACCCTTCAAATTCCATATCATATACTGTCCCAGGAAAGACAACATAATGGCTGACTTCTTCTCTAGATGTATCAAAAGTGTAGAGTGAGACGTCGACCAGCAAGGGTGTCATTTCTTCCATAGGATCACAGGTAATGATGGCCCGCAGCTCACAGAACCACCACAAGACAACTGGTGGGGGGGGGGTTATGTCCCAGGAGACATAGTAAAGAGAAATACCTGCTGGCAGCTCAAGACACAGTACGCAAGGGGCAGAAGGAAGAGCCCACGCAGCTTGTCAGCTGGCTTTTTATCCAATTAAGGCCAGCTGATGATGTCAGTGTCAGATGCTGGCCAGCAGAGTCAAAAATGGTGGCTGATGCCGCAGAGAGGGCGGACAGCACGGGCAAGGAGCTGCAGCTGCTGCCAGCAATGAGAGGAACCCTCCCCATGGGATCCACAGAGCCTGGCAAGCTGGGGTGGATGCCAATGGTGTGAGGTAAAGCACCCTGACAGAAGACCGCACAGGACAACGAGGGAGCAGCAGGCATGCCGGCCGAAGTGGCTGGAGCGGCATGTGGGAGCAACATGGACCACAGGTGGAAGTGACGGGACAACGGGGCATGGAGGAAGCTGCACCAGGGGGAGAAGACCCCGGGAGAGGCCTGAAGGGGTTCAGTCGGGGCAGGCATCACCGCCAGTCCCAGACGGAGTGACAGGCAGGAAAGAGTAATGCTGGAGGTGACTGGTCCAGAGTGGACCAGAGAAAAAAACCCAAGGGAGAGTCCTGGGAAGGCTAATAAGAGGGCAGGGAGTGGCCTGTTACTCAGTATTTTGTTGGTACATTTATTTAGTTACCCCAAACAAAGGGGCATAGGGGAAGGGGATGTGTACCCCGGGGAGCAAAGCTGAAGAGAAGCCTCGGAAGGTTTACCTTTCTTTTTGTATATTTTCCCCTGAAGAAAGGTGAGGAGGGCTGAAGGTGAGGAGGGCCGATAGGCAGGCCCTTACAGGTGAATGTGACTACAGGCTGGGGGCACCTAGAGGTCCAGTCAGGGTACGTGCCAATTTACCCCAGCTGAGAACAAGCCACATCATTCATGTCTGTAAAGTCAGAAGGCGTTACCCCACAGAGGGGACAAGACTAACGGACAGGTGACGCACCAAAGGCGGCGTGAGGCCGGGGTGTAGGGATGGCAGAGCTCTGTGAATGATCGCTGGGCAAACCACGGGCCACTGAGTACACTTGACGACCAACCCCGACTACTGAAGGAACAACTAGTCGTGGCAGGCGAAAACAGGGTCGGCGGCCTGAGGGGAAGACATCGACTTGGGCAACAACACAAGTCCGTAAGGCATTTGACATCTAACAACAGAGTGAAGACTGCCCGAGAGCAGCTATTCAAAGCCTGGAGGTCACAGACTGGAACTCAGTTCTTCCCCCTTTTTTTCTATGAGATTGGCCAAAAATGTGAGAAGGATGCATACTTGCTGTACAACCAGAGACAAATAGCAGTAATGTGAGTGTCTACAGCTTGGGGCTGTTCTTTCAGTTTCAGTGAGCTAGTGTTAGTCATTTGATATATAGCCTGCTACTCCAGCACAAGAACTCACAAGTTCATTTGAAGACATTAAAAGTTGGCACCTTGAATAGCTACATGTATTCAAATGTTCCCTTTTGAAACTTTCTTAATTATTCCCCTATATAACACTCTCATCTGGTGTAACACTGTATGTTTATACCTCACTTGTACCACTGAAAGTAAAAATACTACATCATATTCTTTGCTTAGGCAAATCAGTACAGTTCCATTAACAGCAACAGACTGTGCCAGTTTACCCCAGCTGAGAACAAGCCACATCATTCATGTCTGTTACTATGAGAGTTACTGTTTGATTTAGTGCTATAAACATTTTGAAAATTGTATCCCTCTACATGCTGTATGACTGATTAGCTTGAATGCCCCATAAAATAATTAAAAAAAAAAGTCATTAAAGCCTTTTTCTAGTCTTCATTTTTAATTAATATTCCTGCAAGAATACTTGAATAACACAAAGAAAGAAAGAATAAAAGCATACTTTACATTCTGAACCGTATAGAGATAATATAGTTAGAAATAACTGGGATTGGATGCCATTGATTTGATCTAATTCAGAACCTGTCACATTTCATCAATGATTCTAAAAATTAGTAATGAATTTATTAACTACTGAGACCATAGTTTATAATTATGGAAGCATTTGGCTCAGAAAGACAAGCTGAATATGAAAATCTACTGCCACTCCACAGTGCTGTAAATATTGTTTCTCTTTATCCAAAATACATAAAATAATTAGTCATAATTCCTACATTTAGGACACCCTGTATTCTTTCTGTATTGGATCTGTTCTTAAGTTTTCAGCATAATGAGCAAACTCTCCACTTACTTACACTGGTGATAAGCCATGGTATGGTTATTTCTGAATATGGAGCTAGATTTGAAAATTCTAACTCAAATTAAGTAAAGCATCAAACCACATGTGAAAATTCATCCGTACTCCTCAGAGAACTAAAGTATTGAAAGGGATAAAACACTAAATCAGGGTCATGTGAATTATGGTACATATTACAGATAAAAAAATCAACACTGCCATTGAGATCAAATTGTGTCCCAGTGTTTCTTTCTATAAGAAATCAGTGCAAATTCTCTCAAAGTAAATTGACTAATTTTGGAGTTTCTCTTTTTTGATGAAAATAGGTATTTTTTCACAAAGGCAGTTTTGGAAGTTTCTCCCGTAAGTAAAAAGCTGTTTCTGGAGCAAAATGTTATATTTTAATAAGTCAAAACATTGAATGAAATGGAAATAGTGACATTTTAGAAGTGTTCCATCTCATATATAAGTAAGGAAATAGCTTACATTTCATTCAATTAAAGTAGGTGATAATATTTAATTTAGCCATAAATCACATTAATATGAGCTATGTGAGCAATATGTAATAATAGTAATTTTTCAGTGTTTTGTTCCTAATGAACACAATCTAAAGTCATTATTTTGGGGCTTAGCCAGTTTGAATTCTGGTTAGTATGTAGACTGTTCTGCTCCTGGGAAAGGATAAATGATTTATAAGTCAGTGAATGTGAGAAGAGTGTGATTCATTTTTTAGGTAACTCCAAAAAGTGAAATTTATTCATTTTTAAATAATACTTGTCTTAGGAGCATTACTTACCACCTTAGATGTTATAACTTTATACATTCCAAAAATCTTCACCTGCAGTTTTAGCACTGAAATAATCCAAAGATAATCATTCAATCACGCTAAAAGAAGAGACAGTTCTGATAAGAATATGCAGTTATCACTGGGTTAGTCCACACATGATTAATGAGCACGAATAAACTCTGGAGCATATTACGCTTGAGTATATTTGTATGCAATACGTGAAACCCTGTTGGAGTAGCCCAGGCTGGCAGGGCACCCATACTGAAGCAATCTCATGCTTGAGCCAGCTGGGGCAGCATCTACACATGTACTGCTGTGCACAAAACAAAACTCTTGTATTTTACAAGTACTGCCCTGCTGTAGAGTTTATTAGCTTTATGCCTCCTAATAGGGGTGCATGTGTAGACTGAGAAGTTTCTTGTGCAGTTAATTACTCAACTGCACAGTAAATGTCTCATGTAGATGCACCCATTGACATACATAGAACTTTCATTTTTCTTAATCTTACAGAGGCTTTCTCCTGCATCCCCATCCCTGTCCCTCCCTCCCCCCTAATTTGGTTTCTATGGTGCTCTCAAAATACAGGGATTTTTCAAGACGTCATTTTAACACAATAGAATCCATTCCTCCTTTTTGCAGCAAGGACAGTTTGTCACTTTATATAACTGTTTTTCTGGTACTGCTCCTGTCGGGGAAGTCCCCTGTGATTCAGTGGTAGAATCCTTGTCTGCTATACAAGTGACCTGGACACAAATACAGCCATGGAGGCACCAGATGTCTGGATTCAGTCTGGCCTTTGGATTCTGTCTCAGTGGCCCAAAGTGGAGATGGAAGTTCTGAGCAGCCTTTGCTCCTCCAAAACTCCTGCATAGGGATATGCATTGAAGATCTGGGTGACCTCTCATGTATACAGCATGATCTGGAGGATCAACAGTTGCCAAACTGTTCCTGTCTTTTCTGGAGTTTCTGTGAGGTTTTTAATAAGACTTTTTGGTGTTTTAAGTTATGATGTCTCTGCAGATGACACTATGAATTAATGTTTTGGAGACAATTCCAACCCCCACTTTTCCCCAACAAACAAAACTGGCTCAGAGTTTTTTTAAAAATAAGTTAGACAAGCTTTCAGGCACTCAGCTATACCATTGGTCCAACGAAAGAAGCTGATAAAAAGTCCTTACTTTTTTGTATTTCCAAGACCATCACAACTATAATACCTCTCAAACCCTACTACTTGAAAATAAATGCAATATAAGCCAAGGAAAATCCTGTAGATGGAAAACTTGGTATTAAAGGTAAATACAAAATTCAGGCAATTAAAAATGAAGGTACCCATACAAATCTTTTTCTTTTCTATGGTACATGTATTCTTTATGATTTAGTGTCAAATTCCATTTTAATGCAAGTTTCTCACACTTTCAAGCTGACTGAACTTAGCTGAATTTAATTATTAGAGAATCATGTACCATAACACAAGAATGTGGTATGCTATAGAAAACTCTCGTTATGTCTAAGATAAGTAACAGCTCTTATATCCTCTTTAAAATGTTCAATTCACAAGTGCAAGGCCATTATAATCTCTGGGCACTTATAGACATGCTCTGAGAGTTGGGGGTGGGGGGTGCTTTAAGTAGCAAGCCGCACTACTTAAAGGTGCCCAAGTGTTATGTGTATCAGCATCCCCGCACCAAAAAATGGTGGTGGGGCACTTTGAACTAAAGCTCATTGAACAGGCTTTAGTTTAAAGCATCCTGCCACCATTTTTAGGTGGAAAGAGACTGATACACGTGATGCAGGAGCATGGGCGACTGGTGCCTCTCCAGTCTGGGGGGACACCAGATCACCAACGGGGGGAGTGGAGCAGACAGGGTCCCCCAGTCGCCGATCACCAAGCCAGGGGCGAAACCATAAGTGCACTTCTGCCAGCAATTCTGGTTTCTCTGCTGGCCCCTCCAGGGGGAGCATGTCCAGCTGCATGCACCCCCTACATGTTAACAATGTGCAGGAAGCTGCTGAAGCTTGTTAATTTCCATGCTCCAGCAGTCTCAATTGATCAAGTCTGCTCCAATGCACTGGATTTACAACACATCAGAGCAGCCTTGCAGTGTGTATATAGGATCCCTCTGAGTTCTAGACTGAAACGCCACCTTGATACTTCAGTTCTCAATTATTCATATTCTATTTTAGGATGCATTTATCTATCTGCTATTTAATTATTTTAAGTAAATGTTTAAACTGTGTAAAAGAAATAGAAAACTAAAAAGTGTTATTTCTCATAGATAAGGGTGTTGAGCTGTGCTCAGTATGGGTGAACGTTACAGGCTCATTGAATGTTATATAAGTACAATATGCATTTTAATCACATAAAAAAAAATCCTGTCCCAGATGCCTCAATAACATGTATTGCCAAAATAATGCTCTAAGGGACATATACAGGGTTTTGCTTCAGTGATCTAGCCCTCCCAGTCAGAGTTGGACAGGAAATTCACCAAGATCTCCTGGTTCTGTTATTACAATATTTTCCCTGTATGTTTAAATAGTTTCATCCATAATGGACCAATTCCTTTTCTGGTAGCATGCTTCCAAGGGATTTGAATGACACAAATATTTCAAGATTACTGTTTTCTTGTGCCTCTTCCAAAATGTGTCTCGCCCTTAGTTCTCGGTACAATGCACACACAAACCCAGAATGAGAACAAAATTCTAGGAGTGCAGCCATGAGTAAATCCTTACAGCTGGATACCATTTTAAATTCCATACGGTGCAGTTTCAGATGCCAAACACAGCGTGTTAAATTAACAAAGATTTTTAGTTTCAAATAGGCAAAAGCTGGCCATTACTTGCTGAAGAAACTCTTGAGAACAACAAAGAAATTTTAGTCAGCAAGATAAAAACAACAAGCTATGGAAAACAAAGGCTACATGTACCTTCCAATCAGCATAAGCCCAAATCCTGTAAAAACTTATGTTTATGCTTATCTCTGCACATTTTGAGAACTGTCTCTGATTTCAATCCAACCTTCAATGCTTTGGGGCTACTCAAAGTGCACAAAGGTAAGCATGCATACACATATTTAAGCATCATGGAGATCATGATCATTGACAATGGTATTGCTCAAAGTAGGAAGCACTGAACTTAGGTATATTTGCAGGACTTAGACAAATGCTAGAAGATAAATTCTTCTACCTCAAACAATTAAAAATTATATTTGTCATCCTTTGAAGACAATACTTGCTTTCACACTAATATCAGATGTTTAGATATGTAGTACCCTGTTTCACCAATTTAAGCCTTCATGGGCCAAACAATGTCCATCCATTTCAGACATATTTGATATATTTCATAAACACCTGATAAGAAATAAATTGGCTATAATATATATGTATACACACACAAACACTCTCTATATAATTACATTTGATTTTGGCATTTCATAAACTAACTCTGTTCGTTTTGTAGGATTTGCTATATTGATCTTCTTGTGGTTTTTGCCCTCCTTTTTAAGACACACCATTCCTGATGCCTTTCAGACTTTTAAGTATTATATCTTGTGATTATAGAGTTCTCTCCCAGCCAAGATGACCCTTCTGTTGTTTGCAGTTCAGCATTCAAGGGTTGGGGGGAGGGGTGGGTTGTTTTTTTTTACTTTTGAAAGCATCAATTCATTTATCAAGTGCCAAGAAGTAACCTGATATGAAGTTAATAATATACTAGTAGCTTTTGTTTGAAGTATATTGTAAAGTATTTGAGATGGTATCATATACCTACATCTATAGGCAGTAACTGTGTCCACCTGAATAACATCCATATCACCGCTAACTGTGAACACTGCTGGAAATGTTTTTGAGAATGGTGTCCAGCATATACATTAAAAAACCCCAGAAAATAACCAGCAAAGACTCATGTAAATAGGGCCTGATCCAATGCCCCCTGAGTCAATGAGAAAATGGATGCATCTACATGTGCACTTTAATGTGCATTAGCCTATTTTAATGTGCACTAAAGTGTCACAAAAAATGTGCTCTTTAGCTAACGCACATTAAAATATGTTAATACACATTTTTCTTGTACCTCACAACGGAGGACACTTTTGCACATGCTCTGGGGGTGGGGCGTGGGGAGGGAGGCACTTTAATTAGAGAATCTCTGAAAACCAATGGAATTAAAGTGCATCTATGTCTCCAGTATCAGCATCCCATGCTTAAAAATGACAACAGGGGCACTTGAACTAAAGCTTATTCACCTATTCAATTGCCACACTCCAGCAGACTTGATTAATCAAATCTGCTCCAATTCACTGGAATTCCACAGCATTGGAGAAGCCTTGCTGCTCTGGTATAGGCATCCAGAGGTACTAGATTTAATGCACATTACCTAAAGTACATTAAATGAACAAGTAGGGCATTTTTACACATGTAAGCGCATTGATATGCCCATTGACTTTAAGATGTTTAATTATGACTCTACAAGGCTTTTTAGCCTATATGGGCATGTCCACACATGAAAGCACATGCGCTTGCAGCAGCTCAAATAGATGCAAATTCGGTGCAAATTTGAGCCAGGGCTTTTTGCCTCAGCACATGTGCTCAGACATGCACTTTGTTGTGGAGCAAATTGTTCCACTTGGGACAAAATAACCCTGCCTGGCTCCTCCCAGATCTGCAGCCAGGGGGAGTGAGAGCCCAGGGTCAGCACCTGTGCTGTCCCCAGTACTATAAAAAGCTGCCCTGTCCTGCCGCAACAGTACAAACCTGCCCTGGCCAGCACCTCAGGAATACTTGACCTCAGGAGCCTCATAGTTTCATTTTAATCATGGAAAAATTTCACGTTACTTTTTTTTAATCCAAAAATTGGAGATTTTTAAAAATCAGAGATAACCAGGATCCCTGGTTATTAGCAATATTTTTTGCCTGGTACCTGTCACTGATAAGCAGGTTCTATCCACATTGCAATTGCTAGTGTCAGTGTATTATGCGCAACCATGCCCAAATTAGTTTTAATCCAGCTAGCTCAGGTAGCAAATGGTGAATATGTTTGTGTCCCAGTGAAGCATGGAGCACAAGTAGGCTTCTGTAGCCTACTTGTGCTGCCAGATCTTTAATGCTATTGGTTACTAACCTACCTACAATGAAACAAAAGTCTTTCCTCTCTCCTGTTGCCTAAGAAAAGGTGTTCTGGCCAGCGACTGACTCCAAAATCATGTACATATCAATCAGGAATACTATTTCACTTCTTTTAATGGAGACTCTCAGAACAGACAGCACTATTATAAAAGACAGTGGATTAAACATATTTTTGTATATCATTGAGAGCAACATCCGATAACCTAGGCCACAGAACTTCATCCAGATTTTTCTGTATTTCATTCTATAAGTTGTATTTGACCAAAGTAAATCTTCTAGAAAGACATTCAGTCTTCATTTAAAGACTTCACAAAACAGAAAATGAACTATTTTGGCAGTTGTTAATCGTCATCACTTTTAAACATGTGTGCTTCATTTTTTACTTGAACTTCCAGCTACTGGTTCTTGTCATGTCTTTTTCTGCTAGGTTTAAGAACTTTTTGGTACCTAGTATTCTCTCCTGGCGAGCCTATTTGTTCACAGTAATAAAGCTATCTGCTGATTTTCTTTTGATTAACTAAACAAATTAATCTCTTCAGAAGCTAAGAAGGCATTTTGTCCTGTTCTCAAATGATGCTTTGTGGTACTCTTCTCTATCCTTTCCACTTTGGAAAGGAGCTGTCCTTGGGAGGCTGGAGATAACAGGGGAATGGGCCAGGGGCTGGAGACAACAGGGGAATGTCTCAAGGGGCAGTCTCCAGCCTCCTGCTCCCTCCAGAGGCTGGAGACAAGCAGGGGAAGAAGCAGGAGGCTGGAGGCAGCAGGAGAATGCCTCCGGGTCTGTCTCCAGCCCCCTGCTTCTCCCCCTGCTCGTCTCCAGCCTCTGAAGAGCAGGGGAAGGAGCAGGAGGATGGAGGCAGCTACAGAGACATTCCCCTGCTGTCTCCAGCCCCCTACTCATTCCCCTGCTGTCCTCAGCCACCCAAAGTCCCCTCCCCCAAACCCCTGCTTACCTAGCAAAAGCTGGGTCCAGGTCCCTGCAGCTTGCACCACTACCTGCCCAGCACGGGTAGGCAGCATATTACAGGAATGGGGAAAAGACCAATCATAGAGATGCTCTGGCATTCTGCCAGAGAGTCTCTGGATGACTGAACTTTCGGTTGCCTCAGGGCACAATCTGGGACTATCCTCTGACCTGTTTTTTTCCCCTGGGTTTTTGTTTGACCCCTAGCCAGTGGTCTAATTTTCTCCCCATACTGCATGTTTGCAGTACGAGGAACATTTTTTCCATTCCTGCACATGCCTCATGCCCCACCTCAAAGGGGTTTGAGATGGGGCAAACCTGTCTGGACATGCCACATGTGTCAATATATTTGTTCAACACATAGCCCTAATCCTGACTGGAGTTTGTGCAATTTAAATAATAATTCCAATTAATCATTAAATGTGAAATGTACACATAGAGTTTTTTTTAATTTTAAATAATAAAAATCTAAACAAACATCTGAATATGTTAACATTATCAATGTAACTTAACAAAGACAAAGATACTGAAATAATTACAGAATATTTCAGAGCAGTTTTTTACTTTTGCACTTCATGACAAAGAAAAAGCAGATACGAAATGGCAGATAATCACTTATCTGTCCCTCTTGATTTTTCTCTCATTAAGAATCAGGAATAAAGAGAGAAAGAGAAAGGTAAACTGTATCACAGTAACAGTGGTAGAGCAAGTAGACAGCTACCTGCTACCTCTTAGTATTTGTATATTTTTTTTTGAATTTAACTATTTGCAACTTCCTTTTTTCCCTAAAGAATGAAACAACTACAGCCTAAGACACATAGCTGCTAGCAAAAAAGACATCAAGGCACTGTATTTCTTTTCATTTGTTATTTAATAAATAGGGGACACAAGGTAGGTATGCTAGATATTTTGTCTCTGTTCCCTCCAGGTTTGAATTTTGCTTTTGTTTTCTGGCAGTAGACCTTTTTTGCTTTGTTTTGTTTTGTTTTAGGTAGATATAATAGAAGAAAAATACAGATGATAGAGAATGCTCTGCAGGATATTTTCCTTTCTATTCTACTGTTTTCTTATACATAACAAAATAAAGTACAAAAAGGCATGCTACTTTTATTCCCTTTGTATATTCTGCTTTGAGAGAGTATTAGTCAAAGAAGGAAGAAAAAACACGCTTCATCTCTTTCCTTTTTACCTTCTGTTTCCATTATTTTAAAGTGATTTTTAAAGTCCTACTATTTCTGAAATTCAGAAGAGGCAAAGCTCCCACTGACTTGAACAGTAGCATGACAGCATGATTTATTTATTGAACTATTTAATCTAAAAAAAAATCTATATTTTGTTTAGGATCACAAACATGCATGTAAAGATGCTGTAAAAATATTCTTTTTTCTGATGTTGATATGTATATTACCTTATTATCCAGATTCATACTGATGGTAGAGCATTAACTGATAGAGTTCTGCCTCTGGGAAAATTAGACAGCATGAAGATTATGAAGTGGCGAATGATACAGTTTTACTGTCTCAAATACCTATAAACAAGGGTAAACTATTTGTTATTTTTATAAAATGAGGAACTGTAAAAACACTAAAATGCTAAAGGGAAAATGATAGGGGGAGAACTTCCCCAATTTTAGCAGGAGAAAAGTTTACTTTTTTACAATAAAAGATGTTGCACTTCTGACAAGGGATGGAGCTTTTAAAAGCTCTAAGAAAATTGATGAGGAATGGCAATAAGATACCAAAACTGGAGATCAAGAGATCTGGGATCTGTTTCAGGCTCTGCTCCAGGTTTTTTGGTGTGAGAATGAGAATTCTCACAGGGCTCCTCTAAGGTGCAAAGTATTGGTACTAGGAATCTTGTTTTGGCCTGAGAAGAAACAGAGAACTTTTTAAAGCCAAGGAAGGACAGCTTTCTGTTCTTTAATTTTGCACTGAGTCTAGAGTATACCAGGAGAATGTACTGAAGCAGAAAAAGAGCACTTAGGCAGTGACATTTTCAAAAATCTATTACTCCTATATCATGCAAGTTTTTGTTCTGCTTACTAATACTGGTTGCAAATCATCTGACAGAACAAATTTCTGTGGGATTGGCTGAATCAACAGAATTGAAGCTTCCTTGGGCACTTGTTGGTTCAGGAAACTTTCCACTGAAAACTGACTTGTTTCCTGCCAGCACCTCCCTTCCCTGCCCACTTCTCCCAGTTCTGTAACTCCTCTGTCCCCACATCACCACAAGCTCAAAAGGTAGCTATTCCTGGCAAATATGCTTAGGAGCCTGGCCTTCCCAAGCTCCTCAGGAGCTTCCTCCTGCAAAATAGAGGTTACTAAGGCTTCCAGTCTTCCAAGGTCCAAAGGCTCCCAGTTTCTGCAGTCTTTTGGGCTCTTAAAATCTCACCAGT
The DNA here is from genome assembly GCF_001723895.1 of Crocodylus porosus. Classification (NCBI taxonomy): domain Eukaryota; kingdom Metazoa; phylum Chordata; order Crocodylia; family Crocodylidae; genus Crocodylus; species Crocodylus porosus. The sequence goes on along the minus strand of NW_017728913.1, from coordinate 16,810,895 downwards.
TCCATGACAGTTCACAAAGTGTGCTATGAAGTTTACCAGCTTCCAGTTCATGGATTAATTTCTAGGTTCACTTAGCCCATTCCCCTGATACACAGCCTAATGAGAGTTCCAGCACAGCTTCCAAGCTTGTCATCTTTTCATACTTAAACATTTCTCACCTATTCAGGCAACCCACTTGCCTCATCCCCTCCTTGCTGGGAGGACCTGGACAGTCAGTCCTGAGACTGTGTAAGTTCTGCCTATCTGCTTCTCTGGTCTCTCAGGCATCCAGGCAGACAAGGAGCCAGAAAGCTGAAATAAGCCATTTCCATTTTCTCCAAATGCAATGTCCTGTGGATTATTTTTTGGCTTTGTTCCAAGCTGCAATGATAAAGGTTTTGAAAATGTAAATTGTTCATCACTCCAAGAAAGGACATCTACGTCCTGATATCAGAATAAGTACCTAAACAACTAGAAATATGAGATAAAAGTTCTTTTAAATATTAAGAGGTACTGACCCTTGATATACATGAGGCATCTGCAAGCAACCAAGGACAGAATTTAGCCTATGGTCTTAATTACTGCTTTAGAATTTTTTAATGAAAAAGATGAGATAAAACAAGCCATTATAAATTTTAAACCCCCAGGTTCATATGGTTACGTGTGTGAAGCTTTTAAACACTTCCTTGCTCAAAATTTGAAACTTTTCGTTAAAGACCTTCAATCTAATACAACCTCAGGAGGAATATTGTAGAAGGAATTACTAACTGAACCCCAAGCCAAACTGAGACCCATTTCTTTGGCCCAATTAACTCTCTGTATCTCTTTATGTCACTTTCAAAGATGTACAGCATTTTTATGCAATAAGTTATCTAGCATAGCTGGGAGTGAGATTTGGCATAAGGAAAAACACTTTTTCTTTTCTACACTTTTAAAATATAGATATGATCTGAATACTGAATGGGTACCAAATAAAATATATTGTCCAGCATACCATGGTTATCAGTAGTTTGCCCAGATGGTAAATGGGAACTATTTAAGGTGTATAACCTATCCCACTTGTCAGCAAGGCAAGTATATTCCACTTCAGGTGTGGTTTAGTTTAGCATTTGAATGCAAGGCCAAACTAGGGCTAGGTGTCAAATCCGAGTTTTGTGTAAGTCTTCCTTTGGCAAATTACTACAATTTGGATACTGACTAACAGATCTGCCTAGGAGTCAATAATTCAGTTTTATTTTCTGCTTAATATTTGTATCTGTTTTCACAACAGATAATATTTGCATCAGTTTGCATAACAGCTGAATTCAGCTCTCTTTCTTCTAAGGCACAAACACAAGGGCCATTTTGTTTCTGATTGCAACTCATTGTCACTGTCATAGTTTGAAATATACTTTTATTTTTACCTAAAAAGAAAGTTTTTACAAGATGAATCAAGCTGTTTCTATTACTTGATTATAACTAAAAGTTAATAGAACATGGCAGGGAGACCATGGTGTCCAACTATTGAAAGGCGCAGACAGAAATTACATGTGTTGCATGATCAGCCCCTTAGAAGTGCTCAAATAGAAGAGCATGGCTGCAGTGTCCTCCATTTGCAGGACAAATTAACCCTCATTATATGAGGGTTTAAATGAAGGTGCTCCAAAGTGGAGTGCCTTCATTAACTTCTGTCTGCTCTGTCAGCTGGGCTGCAGCAATCCAGCCCCACCCCAGTGCTGTCTCAGGATATGAGGAGAAGGCTGAAGAGGAAGGTTAATTCTGGGTTTCCCAGCTGAGCTGGAGGTGGCATGGTGGGTGGATTGGAGACCACCCACCAAAGTGAGGAGCTCCAATCCATCTGCCCCCCAAACCAGTGCAGCAGGACAAATCCCAGAACAGAACTCCCTCCCCTGCCTGTCTCCCTCCCATCCTGAGACAGCACCAGGGATGGGAGAAGGAAGATGGGACTATGGAAAAGGCTGCAGACAGGCAGCCTGTCTTGCTGGATGAGCTCCAAATTTTAACTTGATCCCTTACCCTCCCAACCCAACAGCTAACATCTGTTGGGTCAGGAGTGAGTCTCTCATGGCACTTTCTGTAAGTGCTATGAGTTAGATTGAGGAGTTGCACTTCTGTCTGCACCTAAAGACTAAGTCAATGCATTTAAAAATATGAAATAATGTAATGAAGAGCTGCTGTTAATTCGCCTACTTGGCCAATATTTGCAGCATCACTTAACTATTATGATCAAAAAGTGATGTTTGAAAATGGAACAAGCCTTTGGAGTACCTGCCAGTTTATGATAGTAGGGTTAACAAAGCATCTTCCTAAAATTGCTAAAACCATTTTAAGGGGGCTTATGGATTTATTTCACTTTTTGCTACTAAGCACTGTATCCTCTGCAAGTAAGCAAGTCTTGCATCATTGTTAAGAGTGGCATAACTTGCACATTTTCTGCTGTCCCAATCTCCTTTGCCATGTTTCAATTCTAGGCTTCCTGCTTATACAACATTGCTATTTGAATTATACCAAACTGTACATACTACTGGCCAGCTTCAACATATGAAATAAGAAAGGACTAATTTGATCAAGTTAATTGCTGACATTTAAGCTTCTGGCAAAAAAGGGAAAAAAAGTTTGTTTAACGCTATCCTAGCCAAAAGATATCACTCTAAGAAATCCTTGCCTTTTGCAGAGTACTTTAAAAATTCTACTTACAAGAGGGCTGATTTTTTTTTCCTTTTCAATTTTATCCCAAAGAAGTCAGTCAGACAATACAAAAGTCAGGTGCCTCCTTCATTACACTTCTTTTGCAGGTCAGAAAATACATTGTATTTACTCAAGTCCAAGACGGTGATTTCCTCTCCCTCACCCCCATTAACATGGGGGTAAAAAACCCTCATCTTGGATTTGAGTACAAGACAGCAGGAAGCAGCTGTAGGGGCAGAGGCAGCAGGAGGGGGCAGACAGCAGCAGGGGCAGGTGTTGGGTCATGTAAACACAGAAGGAACAGGCAGCGGAGGGGGAAAGTGGTGGGGCTACAAGATGCAAGGGTCAGGCCACTTGACTGCCCTCTATAGCCTTCCCCACTGCTTGCTGCCTGCCTCTTGTCCCCCTACTTTCTCCCCCCCACCTGCTCTCTTGACATTGTTTTTTCCACTGTAACAGTGCAGGGGACTAAATTTAAACCCTGCCCTCCAATAATTAGATTCTATACATGGAAAATTTTAGCAAATTTATGCATTTTCCAGGTACAGCACCTAATTTTGGGAGGGGCATCATAAAAACAGCCATCTTGGATTCTGGTAAATAAGTTAGATGAGCTTGGGAAGATTGAGGGAAAAGTTTTCAGTAGGCATGGCTATTGGAGAGCCATACTGAAACTGATCCATAGTGTCTTAACTCTGGTCCAGAACCAGACTTCACTGAAATGACATTACTTTGTGCCATAAGGGGTCTGTTTTTCAGTGTCCAGCCTGAAAGAAATTGTGATACCTTTAACCCACACTTTTGTATTAAGAATATATTAAGCTTTCATGTATTTCAAATATGACCTTATTTTTTTTTATAAGCTTGAGTACAAAAGTTAATCAGAATGGTTTTTTTAATTTCATAATACCTGACCATTTGGGGGGAAAAATAACTTTCCAGTGGTGTGTCTGCATGTACATTCGATTTCAGAGCAGTAAATGCTTCAGGGCAAGCATCCACACATGCAGGGAAGCAGGGACAGGTTTACTGCTAATGGCATCAAACTGCTCCCACTTCCTGAAACCTTGCAATGGGCCCCTGCCACCACTAGCGGGATCTCTAGGCTGCCTCTGGGTGCTATCCCAGGTGCTGACAGGGAGCACTTGTCCAGGAGACAGCTGTCTCCTGACCAGGGCTTGGACTCTGCACCCTGATCCTGCGGGGCTGCCTGCTGCCTGATTAGGGGCAGAGGACTTAGAAAAAACTGCAGGGGAGGGGCAGGTTCCAGGCCCCTGCCCTGGACCCTGGCAGATTAAGGCAGGGTGTTGGGACCTACCCTATTCCTGTATTTCTTCCCAAGTCCTGATCAAGACATAGGGATGAGACCTGCCCCTGACCGAGACAATGCCCAGCCCCCACTCCCCAACCAGGGAATGTGGGCTGGAGATCCTGTTCTCCACTCAGCTCCACAATCGGCAGCCTGTTCCCCATCTCCCCAGCTTGTTCCACAGGGAACAGGTTTCCCAACCCCCACTGATAGTGGGCTCCCAGTGCCAGCTCCACGGTTGAAAGCTGGCACTGGGAAATAAGGATATCCTACTGCTAGCCTTGCTGTTACACAGCTGGCACTGAGAGATAAGGGTTTCCCATCCCCCCAGTCCCTGATCATGATGGCAAACCGGGGGCTGGGAGACAAGGATTGCCCAGCCCCATTCCCCAATTGCAATCTCAGAGTGGGGGGCTTGGACCTCCCTGCTGCAGGAGCAGGGGGACATCCCCACCTTGGCTCCAGTGGTGGAGCCCACTTTGGCAGTGGGCAGCTCCCAGGGTACAGAGCAATCTCCAACCTCCTAGTGGCAAGCTGACTGGGAGCAGATTTGCTCCTAGTCAGGCATCTACATAAGCTTTACTGTGCAGTAACTAATTGCAAGTAAATTTGCTACTTGCATTTGCAGGTAGCAAATTTACTTGTAATTAGTGAGGTCTACTGCACAGTAAGCGTGTTCACATGTAGACGCACATGTTAACTCTGCAGTAAACTAAGCTACTGCACAGTAAAGCATCTCATGTAGATGCACCCAGTGGTACATCTACATATGTGCTTTAATGTGCATTGGCCTACTTTAATGTACATTAATGCATCACAAAAAACTTGTGTGCTTTCATTAATCTGCATTAAAATAGGCTACCGTGCCCTTTTCTAGTACCTTACCCTGAAGGCACTAAATTTAATGCTCATTTCTGAAAGTGTATTAATGAACATGTAGACATGCCCAGTAGTCTGCTATTTGACTGCAATTTTTTTATTTCACAGAGACTAATATCAAGCAAACCTCAGGAAGTTCTGCACTTGAGATGTTGCTAGCAATTAAATTATTGGTATTTTATTGGTATTTTCTAGATACAACTTTAAACTTCAGGAAATTTCCAGTCTTTGATGCCAAGTGTTACCTTTTTGATGGTAACCATGGTACCATATTGACTGTTGCTTGGTAAATCAGCTTTCATGAAGAAAGCTTGTCTAGTATAATGTGACATGCACTGAAACAATCATGTGACACAAATATAATCTCTATAGTCTTCTTTCCAGCACAAATTAATCTGCTCTACCTAATATCACAAAATTGTGAGGTAATCTTTTTTTTTTAATGTTTAAAAACCTCGCTGTAACCAGGGCTAAGAATGTTATGGATGATATGCTGTAAAAACAATTTGGAACACCAGAAGCAGTCCATCTACAATATATTGTTCTTGTTCTGAGTCTCCTCAGGTGTGTGTACTCTTGGCTCCACCTCTGTGGAGAACTTTGATACAAGACTTAAAAATATATAGTTTAATTCAGTATGATGCTCCCACAGCTGGAAGAGAAAGTAGGTATCTTTTATTATTGTTTGCATATTACATATATTATGTTGCGGTATTTTTCCAAGTTAATGGCTGCATTTCCGTTTTTGATAATGTTTTCCTTAGTTGTACAGTCTTCAAGCCCTTCTGAACAGGGAGTTTCTTCCTTTCACAGGTACCCAAGAAAGGTACATTCAATTTTACCAAGATTTGCGAGCTTAAGCCAGTTTCTTTACTTGTCAAGGTGGGCCCTAGATATACTCAATCATATTATTTTTGCTGCCATAAATTATCTAGAAGAAGGGTTATAGATGTAAGGATTGTCTGTAAAATCTGCATTGATTTAGAGATATGCAAGGGTTTTTTAAGGTGACATCTTTTATTAGACCAACTGTGTTGTTGGGATAAAGTTAGACAAGTTTTCGAACATGATGCATTCTCCATCAGATTGATCTGGCTCTAAAGGCCAAAATCAGATTTCTCAAGAGTATAATAAATGAGGGTGATGTACAAATTAGTTATTTTAGGATCTCAAATCAGAGTGTTGAATAATCATCATGAATATGGGCCTTGTTATTTCTCATTGTGCCACTCCCACAGCATAAAGATGCTATAAAGTGGCTCTAAATGGACAGCTGACAACTCCTATAGCATTAGGGAATCTCCAGGAGGTGGATAGGTGGTCTTGTTGCTTCTATTCTATTTTCTTTTGTACAAATTGGAATGGATTTTGCAGGGAGGGGAACTGAGGCCAATGAGGAGAAGGCATATTGGAGTGGTACTTCACTGTAGGTGACTCCTGACTTGTGTACTGACACTTTGGCAACTGTTACAAGATAGGGTAATTTAAGGCTATCAGAAACCAAGCTCAAGGAAGCATTAACCCTACACTGTTCATATTTCCATGCCAACATGCTGCATGGAATTAAAATGGTTACCTCTGAGTATATCCGAGGTTTATAATACAAGCAGCATGTTTTCCACAATGAAATCTAATGTACTGACTTAAAATTCAAAGTGTTCAAAAAAAACTATTTAGAACTTTACAAAACTACCATTATTTAAGATGTTTAAAGCAAACTGTGCTTTCAAAAAATGTAGTGCACATAAAGAAGAATTAGGATGGTGATGAACACCTAATATGAATGCAGAAAGAGAGGTGGCACTAAACAACTCAGATTAATCTAGAGAAAGGGGTTATTTTCCCAGTATATTTTTGATATACAGTAATGTATCATATTACCCAATTATCCTAGGCAGGGAGGTTGCTATTTCCTACCTTGTCTAAGATGACTAGAATTAAAGAGTATCACCTGAAATTACTGCTTTGAAAATTGAATTGTATATTATTTTGCATGGAGCCTGTCTTAGCTTTTACAAACTGTTAATCTTCTACTGAATATTTTCACATACGATACACAATTATTATTTACAAGCAAATGTGAATTCATTAGCTAGATGTAACTGATAGTTATTATGCATGAATTGCTTGCTGTCCCTGAGGACTGAAATGAAAATGAGATGCTGCATCTCTAAAGGCCTTCTTAAAGAGAACATTTAGAAGTAAATAGTACAACAAAACAGTTGGTAAATTGACACTACTGTATAATGAAACTTGTCCCACCTACTCTAAACTATGTCCTGCCAGACTTGAGCTGGCTGGTACAGGCTCTCCACCCAAAAACTGCTAATCCAGTAGAAGGCCTGTCATAAAGAAAAAGATTGTCCTGGGTGTGGGTGGGTGTGGGTGGGTGTGTGTGTTTTGGGTTTGGTTTGGGGGTTTTTTTGCCTGTGATTGATGACTCAGAGCGTTCCTTCCAGTCCTATTCTGTCTCAGAGACGTATTAATTTGACCATGTTTTTGACTGCAAGATAACTGAGGAGTCAGATTACTTTTGATGGGAAGAGCAGAGGCATGAATCAAACATCAAACATTCTTCTCAATCCAGAAATGTGCATTTAGACAGAATCCTGTTTCATGACAATGGTCTAAAGGTTTGCTTTGCATACCAACACGGAACAAAACTCGCCCTCAAAATCCTGAAAGTTCTTCCAAAACTGATCTTTTATCTTCCAACCAGCACATGTAATAAATGGGTGGTTGCACTATGACTTAGCACAGTATCAATAGCATAAGACGCAGCTCCACAGCTGGCAATAAAATGACTATCAGTGATCTATCACAGCAGCTTAGAGTTGAATGTGCATGAAAAAATGAACACCTGAAGAGGCAATCTTTTCCTCATAGGCTTAGCAGTCTGAAACATCTTCTGATAGCCTTAGGCATCAGGGTTGGCTTATACATCTGGAAGATTCCATTATATTTTTCTACTTACATTGCCTCAAATTTCACTTATAGGCAACAAATGAGTATACCAAGCCATTAAATGCAGTAGGAACCTGGAAACTCAGGTTTCTCATCTGCTAGGAAAAGGGAATAGAGAAATCTTTATAGGCCTTCTTTTTAGAAACTAACCTAAAGGCTTCAAGATATCAGGAGACTGTTTTCAAGACTCAGCAAATATGCAGATCATAACTAGGCCTAGCAAACTGTTATTTTGGCCTTTAGCTTCATATCTCCACTGCCACAAAAGAGCAGAACAATGATATTAACAATAAAAGACAGGTCTCCCACTTTTTTCCCCAAAGATTTTTATTTCTGTGGCCTTAGCTTTTTTCCTTAATATTCCTTCTTTACACTTTATATCCTCAAAGCACTATAGACATTCACACAACAATTTATTCTCACAACAGCCTTGTAAGATGCACATTTTTGCTCCATTTTATTGATCATCAAATGAAGAGAAATCTTGTGCGACTACCCCAAATCCACAAAAAAATATAAAAATACCTTCTTCATAGCTCTATAATTAATTCATGCACCACATGATTTTCAGCAGTAGTCTATTCCAAAGCCTATTCATTCATCGTTACGAATATTTTCCTAATACGTTAACCTGAATGTTTCAATTTTTAACTTTAGGTCATTACAGTATTTTCTGTAAAAAACACTTCTAGTATTTTTCATATAAGGTGAATACCCCTTCCTATTCCTTCCTTGATACTATTTCCCTGCAGTTATTTGTGGAGTGTTATTCTGGTCTCTATAATAACCTTTCTTCCCTACTACATAAATTGAGCTCCTTCAAGTCTCTTTAAGTCATATCTTTCAAAACTTGAAGAAGTCTAGTTGCCATTTCTTTAATTGTCTCCAGGTTTCCAATATCATTAGAAGGATGTGATGACCAGAACTGTACAAAGAATTTTAATAAATAAGGTTGGAACAGATCTGTAAGTTCAAATTGACACAAACGTGACAATCTTACTAGATTAACAATACCTTCGAGAAAAGGGCTTCTCCACCAGGGAAAAGAAAAAAAGAAAACCTGACATCTTGGAAGCTGGAAATAATGACCAAAATTCTGCCCTCTATTATGTGCAGTTTCCATTAAAGTTAATAGATAAATTTTGAACTTAGACTTTATGAAACCCCATTAGAGTTCCTGGAGTTAAAAGTGGTGTAAAGTGCATGCTGATGTACCATGAGAGTTTCAGGTGGAGACCTGACAGAAAAACAATTTCCTTCCTCATTTGTTTGAAAAACAGTAACCTTTCCCTTGTTTACTAATAGCTTTATTAATAAAGCTTGAAAGCAAGAACCTTGCCTGTGTACTGATCCACAAATAATGTAAATGGAGAAACCAACCGTTCCATGAAATAAAACTCTCTTGTGCATCTTGTGTCAGCAATATTCACAAATGGCTACCACTCTTGTTTTCCAGGGAAGCAATGATATAATTCTGTTTTGCCTCATTCCCACCTTCTCCTCCATGCTCATTCTTGAAGTAAAACTGTCAAGGGAAGTTTAGGGAAATATTTTTCATGTTTTGTTTATTTTTCAGGAATAGTGCCAAACAAAAACCAGCTCCTATAAATTACTACATGTTCTGAACATCAATACCGCTTATAATAATTATCACGGAAAGCTATTAATTTAGTGCCTGCTAAGTTAAAACTTCATCAGATTATGTCCTTACCCAGGTCTGCAATGGCCATAATATATTAGTCCTTTCCCATCAGTTATGCATTTTAATAAAAGATCTGTAGGGAAGATGAACTGGATATTTCTAGCTCTCCCAGAAAAAAAAAAAAAAACTAGTCAAAAGAGAGGAATGTCTGAGATGAAGTATATTTTTATTAGTCATGCAAAAAAAATTCTGAAGGGCATGAGGATGTATACATATTGCTCCCTCAGATGCTTTCATATAACTGGCAAAACTCATACCCCCGCCCACCCACTCCCAGCCCATATGCACTAAGCCCAGAAATGTGACAGTGAAGCTACCATGAGGATACCTCCACATCACCACTGCCAAAATCTCTGGGTATGGACAGGTGCTCAATTCAGGGAAATTTTCAGTGCTAGAAAACATGGCAAGAGGAGAAGCATACAAGTATTTCAGGCCTCTGGTTGGAAAACAACAAAGTCATCTCAATGGCAAGCTGTCCAGCTAGGGAATGATAGGGAGCTACTCTTTCTCTCCTCCCACACCATGGCAGACAGGCTGTCTCCATGTAGAGGTAGCTATGCTGTATCAGTTCCTTGTGCAGACTGGGAGTACCCCAGTCCTCAGTCTGGGATGGGCCAAATACAGGAGATTGTCCCTGTCTCCTATATAGCTCCAGGTCAGCCAAAGATGTGAATGGAACAAGAGGTAGGAGCAGCAGCTGGAGAAGCAGGGGTGGAGTGGGGGCAGGAGGTTGCTGTGAATCCGAATCTCAGGGCCAGATTCAGAGCTGCAGCAGCCATCTGGTGCTCCTTTCCCCACCTTGTTTAAAAATATAAGATGAGGGGATTTTTCCCACCATACTGATTGGCAGGGGAGGGTGGGGTGGAGGGGGACCTCATGTTATATTTGACTAAATATGGTATTCATCTTTACATGGAATAGCCAGGTCTCTTCTGCAAACAAATCACTGAACTGTTGTACATTCCCTTTTTGTACTGAAAGAAAAACTTGTTTCATAGCAGCAACAGGCAACCCCTTAGGGTAGTTTTTGTCTCATTTCTGGTCTGTAGAAGGAGTTTGCCAAAACTGTGGATGGCTGGTAAAAGGTACTTCTGGCTGCTTCGCACAAGAGCACCATGAAGCAAACAGACATTCCCTAAATGGCTTAGGATTTCAAGTCCCATTTAAAAAAAAAGCAAGTTAGGCATATAAAAAAACCGCACGTCAGAAAGATATTCTACTCTACATTGCCCCTTTTGAAAATGCTATCTGCTATGCTGTAACATACTGTGCACATTCATTTTAAACATCAAATATGTAACTTAGGTGGACTTGGTAGCCATCTTGGTCTGAGACAAGAAATCATGCAAAAAACTAGACCTCTTGGTTCCAAAATAATACTTTTTATTAGACCAACTGGGAAAAATCGCAAGAAAATTGTCCTTTTCTGCAAGCTTTCAGGATCAAAGTCCCTTCATCAGACTTTGGACTTTATTCATCCAAAATAAAAGGTATCATTTTGGAACCAGAAGTTCTAGTTTTTTGTATGTCTTCTTGTCTCAGACCAACACAACTACCAAGCACAAGCCTGTAACATGGAAGATGCCAAATTTTAGCCGATTTGCATTTTAAACTTCATTGCAGAACAACAAGGAAGTTTTTTACCTCCCTGCCTGCCATCTAACACCTCCAGGGAAGGAATTCTACCTGATCTACACATCTAATTGCTACTCAACACAGCTCACAAAGACACTCTCATTGACCCAGAGGGACAGACTTCCATCTTCAGCTCTCTCTGTGCAAAACTAAAGTTTATTTCCTACCTAAGGGGACTTTTAACGATCTTTTACCAGCTATACTTTTCCCAGAGCTTTTCCCTTGACTTTGATCCCGAAAGCTTGCAGAAAAGGACAATTTATTGTGATTTCCCAGTTGGTCTAATAAAAGGTATCATTTTGGAACCAAGAGCTCTAGTTTTTTGTATGTCAGATATGTAACTTGACATTTACATGAACAGTACAGAGATGGACATTTCATACAAAAATGTTAGTTCAAAGATCCTTATATTTCCCCTGACAAAATCAACTGTTCTTTTAAATTATTCCTTATTAATAATGTAATTTATATTAAAACTGCATTTAAGGAATATTATTTAGGTTATAAAGTAGAGCCCTTGACCAACCCTATGCCTCAGACTTGTAGAGTTTGAGTCAATGGCATCCTACAAGCAGTTTCACTGTTACTATTGTCACACTGAATTTTGGGGATGGCATCCAATACCTAGATTACAATAACATGAGAGAAACAGGCTTACAAATGGTCAACTTAAATGGTTTTATTGAACCCAGTGGTTACAAACAGTATTAAACAATGGCAACACTGCTGACAGGAGTGCTGAGGTACAATTAAATTCTGTCTTTCACAGGCAATGAAATACAAAAAGCTTTGATCTTTCTTTTTTCTTCCTGAATTTTACAAAGAAGTAGACAGTTTCACCCTAATATTAAGCTTTAGTCTACAGCTTATTCCTTTTTCCATGAAAAGGCATGTTATTCTAGTATTTTATATTAATTTTAGATACAAAATAAATTGCAGGAGCATAAAGCATACCTAACATGCTTCTCTGGCTTCCCTGGACAGTTTCACATTCTGAATGTCCCTACCCATGTTACCCCTCCAGCTACAAGAGCCAAAGCTACAACATTCTTATCAACCTCTACTCACACTGGAACAGGCACCCAAGGGACACTGGGTACAATACTCAAAAGTTCCATAAGTCATATCCAAAAAAGGATTTAGACACCATAACGGTAAGTATTGCAAACCCTTAATTTTTATGCTTAGCTACCATAATGAAATCCATAGTCTTACTTTAGGTGCTTCTTGTATAATTTGTGGGGAGAGTCAGATTCCTCAGAACCACAAAAACTGGCACACTGAATGGGGAATCACAATACGGTACAGAATACTGAAATACTCATTATACCAAACTGGGGCAGGGAGGGAAGAATATAGTCAGAGGGAGGAGAGAAAACTACTGTACTGCCTAATGATTAGATCATCCACCTGTAAGAGGAGACCTGGATGCTTTTCACTGTTTCAGAACTATTTATGTATTTTAGCAAACGACTGTTTACTGTAAAATGCACAAATGGTTCTTGAAGCTGCAGCCTGCTGGTGGGGCAGTTTCCATACAGATGTGGGTCTGAATCCTCTCAGGCAGAGAAAGAATTATACCCCGGGCTCCCACACCACACGGGAGTGCTCTAACCATTGAATGAGTGGAGAAAAAGCAGCATTGTTGCTAGCACGTGCTTGCGCTGTGGCTTAAAAGAAAACAATTTTTGTATTTTGGGTGGAACCTAATCCAGGACTTGTGGCACTCAGGAATAGCACTGTCATTCTTACTTTTCAGGTCTACCAAATAGCAAGTGAAAGGAATTAATTGAAAAAAATGTGAAAGAGACAGAAGAGAAAAAAAACACGGAGACTCCGTGGGCAGCAGAAGTCAAAAAAGGCTAACAAGATAGTACTTACATAAATAGAGACCTACCAAATTCAAAGCAGAAATGGGTTATGCAGCAGCTCCTTTAATTTGGCAGGTTCCCCTGTGTACCCCTCCCTCACCAATTGGTGGAGAGGCCCTACCACATGCTTCTGATTGGCAGGGAGGCAAAAAACACAGTTTTAAATATGGTGCTGTTTTTTCCTGCTGGCTAGTCAGCAGCAAGCAGGAGGGCCACTGGGGCATCTCAGGAGGGCCACAGGGGGGCGGGGGGACCTGCAAGATTAAAGGAGCTGCTGCACAGGCCACTTCTGCTGTGAATTCAGTAGGTCCCTATACATAAGGAATGGGGATGCTGAACCTAACACAATTCATAAAAGGGACTGATACCTACGTGTATCTCAAGAATACTCAGAGTTATAATTAAGGATAGCGAAAATCTTGGAGTTAAATTAAAGCTTATGTTACAACCAGTCGCTGCTAGATATCAGGATGAGACTTCATGAATAAAAGAGCAAGTTATTCCACATCTGTCTACCAAAGGATTCTTACACCTTCCTGTAAACCAGGGTTGCCATTGTGCAATATTGGGACACTCTCACAGAGCTTGGCTTCATTCATGGTCTGCTTCCAATCTTGCCTGTGCCATTGCCATTGCTGCACAGTCACTGTCACAACTTCTCCCACCCTACAGTGCTTCTACAGCCACTTCTCACCCACCAAGATGAAGCCCTCCACAACAGAAACACTGCCAAAGGCCCCTAGCTCCATGGGCTGGATCCACCCCATGGTCCATAGGCTGCTAAACCCTGCTCTAAACCATAAGGCATTGCCCATATGATCAGGAAAAGCTGCTAGGTTGTGGTGTGATCCAGTGTAGTAATTCCCATTTTCCCTCCCAGAAAGAAGAAAAATATTAAGTGAGGGGAGGATACAATATGCATTTTGGACTTAAATAATCAATAAATGGCAACATTAGCACTTTCAAACTCTCTACAACTTGAAACCCCTATCTTACTGACATTTCATTGTTGTTCTACAGATTGTTAGATTGAAATATTTATGTAGGACCTTCATTTCACCTTCACTGATACTTTTGATAGTTTTCACACCTGCCACATTATGTTTCCTTGCCTTGTCTCCACTTTGAAGGAATCTTTTCCTAGGAATTCCTGAAGTAGCCTGCTGCCTGGTTAAGGAAATTATAATGCATAATGCATACTTTATGGCACATACTCATCTATACATAGCAGATATTGGGTGTTCCATTGTTTTTTATGGCAATATAGCCATTGAATGAAAAACAAAGAGATATTTTTCAGTGGGGAAAGGAAATATTTATGACCTTCACTGCAAAACTTGTATCCTAATAAATATGAAATATAGGAAAATAAACTGTCATGAATTCCACACTCATTTGCTGATATTACGGTATTTCTGTGATATACAAGGCTAACCAGACTGTTGATGATAATATTTCTGTAGTCCTCACAACTGTATGCTTTTTGTATATGCTGAATCACTTTAATAAAATGTAAATTTAAGGCCTAGTTCACTCATTTGCTGGTACATTATTACAGTGTTTCTCATATTCCCATTATAGTACTGTATCTCATATGCCAGTATAATATTCAATGTGCATCAGTGTATCTTATCTCAGCTATTTTGTTAGTATTTATGATTTTTTTCCTGTTTATATTGTTAAAGATTGTTTCTGCAATAAAAAGTACAACACAAAATAAGACCAAATACTCTAAATTTCCCAATGTTCTACACAATCACCTTGATATTTTCTTCAGTGACTGTAAAATATTAAGTCAAGGTAGTTGCATTTTGATGATTAGAGATTTAGCAATGAGTGCTGATCACATTTGCAAAGAATTGTGCAGCGCATTAACTTTAATGGAGATCATACTGCTAAAATCCATTGGGCACTATATGCTGTATTGTGGTTATAATGTATACCAGTTGGAACTTATTCCTCCTGAATTACAGCTTATCTTTTAAAAATAACAGGGAGGATGTATTATTGCCTAGTAAGATATATTTTATCTTTTAATTTAAAAAAAAAAGGGGTCGTCTTTAATGTACTCACAGAGAAATAGAAATGACTGAAAGAAAATGACCATGTGACTATTCCATACAGATTCTATTGGAAACAAAAGTGAAACTTTTCTACTTTCTATCTCTTCATTGGACTATAATCACAATCTGTCTTGCATTAACATTTAAATGGGAACAGCTTTAACTTTTATAGTGCTGTTTCTCTGAATACTAGTAAAATGGTCAGAGCGTTTTTTTCTTAATGGAATGCTGTAAAGCTTTGATTTTTAAAATACCAGTATAGAGCACTGAGAAGATACTTTTGATTTTAAAAAATGTCAATGGTGCCGAAAAAATGCTATTGTACATTTGTAATTTTATATAAAGTTACATAAAACCATTTACATATAACATTATGTAAAACAATCTCCCCAAGTTTCTTATACAAGTTGACAATCCAGAAAGACTTTTGGTTTCTTTTCCTCTTTTTCTTTCAAGTTGGCAAATAAATCTGGAGCTATAGGTATGTTAAATGTTACTCCAAATCTATACTTATTTTTAGTAGAAGTTGTAATTAGAAATTAAAATTTGGTAATGCATTTTCATATAAGGACCCTGGTCAAAGTAATGTGCTTAATGTGCTGCTGCTTTTTATTTATTTATTTTTTAAACATGTTTCAGCACCCTTATATAACTGCATTAGAAGAGTGGAACATCTCCAAAGACTGACATATAATACAATGAGATCACACAGCTAGAATCTGTGAAGAGAGTTATGTTTAGCAGACTTTAACTATTTTTAAAAGTATAGTGTAGTTTATGAGGGGTTCCTAGAATATTTTAAATTAAAATGTTGGTCCTCGTACACTTTTTTTTTCTTTTCGGACCTTCCCTCTTCTGCCCCTTTATGTTCCCCTTTATTATATCATGTTAATGACAGATAAGTACATAGCTCATATATAGTTTCTCTGTATATTTTTTCATTTTTGTATTTCCTTTAAAAATCAATTTGAAAAGATTATGGTACTTTCTTTAATAGCATATAAATTGGATTATATAAAATATTGATGCTTCACATTCAAGATTTTTTTTTCCTATAAGGTACATGGGGAGTATCTTGCCTTCTTCTGATACCATGTTCTCTTCTAATCCTCATAAACCATCCATTTAACCTAGGTCATTGACTATCGAGGACTTAAAAAAACTACATTAATATCCCTAACATTTCTACTGATGTTAGGTTCACTTCCTTCATTCTGCTGTACTGGTGAGTGTGCACTGGTGTCTCAATTCATTAGCTACTATACTTTGGAACTAATAAATCAGGTATATCGCATCAGATTCTAGCATCTATATTTTATGTTCCACATTAAATGCTAATTCATACAAATATATACTTTGATTAAAATTAGGATGTATTATCATACAGTAATTTATTTTATATACAGTATAGCAGGTTTTTATTTAATCTTGTGGGGATTTATCATTGGTTATATTCCCAAAATTATACTATATTAGAACTGTATTCATCACTATCCAATGTCAGAATTGATATTTTAGAATCCATTTGAGAACATCTCACAATTGCTGACGATGGATCAGCCACTATCCCCTTTCCTCAGGTAAGTTACCAAGAATATGTTAATACAAGTGTTTAATGGAAATGGAGGCAGTTCTGTTTCAAATAACCTTAATGTATAAGCAGTCCTTGACTTACAACTTTTTGAGTTACAACAAACAGCACTTACAAGGTTTAAAAATTGCCACCCTGTTTTGATGTTCTGGCACGAGTTTTGACTTTACAGTGCTTGGTGATACAGCTGCATCCAGCTGGTAAGTCTGTTGTGGTAGAAAGAGAGGGAAGGGGCATGGGGGGGCAGATCAATGCCCTGGCGGTGAGGGAGGGAGTGAGGCTGGGACTGGGGCAGGGCCTGGGACAAACACTGCCCAGTTGGGGTGGGGTGGGCACAGGACAGAGCCATGGCTCATCTGGGGGGTGCGGGGAGAGAGGGGGGCAGCTCCCACCATTGAATGCAACTGGTCTGGTAGCTGCTCTTCTGGGGGCCTATCCAGTGACTCCAGCTGCTGCTCCCTCCACTCATCCAGGAGGGCATGGGGAGGCTGTGCGCCCTCAGATCTGCACAGGGTGGGGTGGGCAAGGCCAGGCCTGCACTGGGCTGTGCTCTAAGCAGCTGGTAGGGCGGGGCAGGCATAGGATGGACCCACTGCACTGCCTCCGAATGAGCGGTGCGCAGTAGCGGGAGTCACCCCTCCCCCCACTCCCTGGATAAGCCACAGCTCTGTCCTGCAGGTGCCCCGCCCCAGCTGGGCAAGCATCAGGACAGCATGATGGGGGGCACGTGATCAGCTGCAGTTCTGGGGGTTTCTTGTTCAATGCTGCTTATTATTTGTAGCCCAACCTGAGCTCTACTGCTGCAACTCAGCAAGAGAGTCTAGTTGTTAGTCTCCTCACAGGAGATACTCTGAACTGGACCACACCCTTGGTGGAGTACAATAGTCTTGTCCTCCAAGATTGGGAAGCATTCCTCAAGGAATTCATGACTATGTTTGGTGATCCCCACTGGACCCAGACAGTGGAGATCACATTATGACTTTTGCATCGAGGAGCAGGTTCTGTCACAGCTTATGCTTCCCTCTTTCACTGCTATGAAGCAGACACCCAGTGGAGTGAGGCTACCCAATTATTTCTGCTAGGGTCTGCAGGAGGAGATTAAGGATGAACTGGCTTGCATGGAATTCTACGCATTTGTGGATCTAGCTGTCTGGATTGACCACTGCTTTTGGGAATGCAAATAGGCGAAAAAATACATTTTGCTTCCTCCTCTCAGCCTGCTATGATTGCTCCCAAGCCAATCTTAGTGGACAGAGGGCTTCAGTACCCCATACCAGAGGAAAGGCAAAGATACCAATAGCAGGAGCTGTGCTGCTGTTCCAGGGGCTTCAGGACATGAGTTCACCACCTGCGCCTAGAGGGGGTGTCACAGTAAATAAGTGGTCCCAAATCTAGTGAAGGGAGCCAGCTTTGGGTCATCCAAAGTCCCCAATGCATCCATTGTTCATGAAGCCTGCAGTAAACCCAGCCCATGGAAACCTCACAGCTATTACTATCTGCCCATCTCTGAGTAACAGGGCAGACCATTCTTTCCCTGTGTTGACCACCCTGCTCGACTTGGGTCATGGAAATTTCAGAGCCCCAAAAATCCTGCAAAGGTCTTCATATATGAGCCCTAAAAATCCTGCTAAGATGGCAGCTCAAGCCTGAAAGAAGAGACCATAGATGTCTCTCTCCTGGGTTCAGGGCCCATGGAGTAGGATAGTACCACTCTCAAGATGAACCTCCATAGGCACATGGAGACCATATGCTCTGGGGCCATTCACTTCTTGCACTGCCCCTTGATCCTGGGGTTTCCCTGGTTCATGTGCCATGACCCCCTAATCAGGTAGAAAGTTCAAGAGGTCCATTTGAACTCAGACTATTATCAACAACACTGTTGGAAATCTAGGGGGACAGAGCATCCCACAATCCAAGCCAGACGCCCACCTGCTGCTGCCTTCCAGGGGACATTGTCTCCAAAATCTGAAATCAGTTTGCCTAGGAAATATCAGGAGTTTGCAGATGTCTTTGAAAAGAAAAATATGGATAATCTCTCCCCACATTAAGATGGTGATTGTCCCATCAATTTACAGCTAGGAACAAAAATTCCAGTGGCATGTATTTATACTATGTAAGAACCCAGGCTCTCCACTCTCCATGAGTAACTGGAAGAGAACCTGGCCTGGGGCTTTATACACAGGTCTACCATGAAAGCCCCCATACTGTTCATTAAAAAAAAAAGATGGGAGCCTCCACTTACGTTTTATCAGGTACTGGCTGAGATTACCATCCATAATGAGTAGCCTCTGCCCTTCATTTCAAAACTGCTTTATTGACTCAAAATGGCTTGTGTCTTCATCAAACTTGATCTTTGGGAAGCCTATAACCTGATGCAAATATATTTTTTGAGCTCATATGGGCACTTGGGGCTCACCAATGACCCAGCTACCATCCAACACTTCATTAACATGCTACAAAACCTAATAGACTGATTTGTAATCACTTACCTTAACAACATACTGATAGCCTCAGAGGACCCTAAAGCAAGACTTGACACATGTCTGAACAGTACTAGAAACACGGTGCCAACACACCCTTTTTGCAAAATTAGAGAAATACATAATTGACCAAAAGATGATAGAGTTCCTTGGATTCATTTTATCTTCTGAAGGCCTTCAAATAGACCCCTGGAATGTCCAAGTCATCTGTAAGCGAGAAGCCCCCCAGAATGTCAAAGAACTTCAAAGATTTCTAAGGTTCACAAACTTTTATTTTAGATTCCTTGCCATCTTTGCCCAAGTAGTAAGCCTAATCTCTACACTACTGTGGAAGAACATTCACTTCTACTGGTCCAGAGAGGCCCAGGAAACATCTGAAAACTTGAAACATACCTACACTTCTGCCCCTATGCTTGCTCATATGGATCTGCCCTGACATTTGTGGCAGAAACAGATGCATCTAGTACCATGATGAGTGCAGTGCTCTCCCAATGGCATGGCCCAGAACAAACCTCTACTTTGTTTGACTCCAGTTTGGATGACAAATAGATCTGTCTCTGACCCACTATATAGGAGATTTGCAGTCATCTGGTTGTGAAGAAGCCTCAGGACTTTGATACACTTTTCAGGACTTTTTCAGTAAATTTAGCCAATACTTTCCATAATGGAGGTGGCCTTAGTGAGGTCAATGAAGGCCATATATAGGCCTGAAGTTGTTCCTGACATTTTTCTTGGACCTAGAGGGCAGCAAAGTTCATATCAGTTGCCCCACAGGATGGTTTGAAACCACACTGAGATTCCAAAATGGTTAGGAGGATGCAAGCAAAGATTTTCCCTGCTCTGGAAAGGTGATACCTCAATAGGTCCCATGCACAGACTTATCTCCACTCTTAAACATAGTCATGATGTTGGCATTCCTCAGGTCCCCATGGGTCTCTTCATTGTTTTAAATGAATAATATAAATTCATGGAGTCCTCACCACCAGCCTTGTAGATTTCAGCAGATACGCAACCCATCCAGTAGACCTGTTCTTAGTTTATTTGATGGTATGCCAGACTTCTTCTAGGATAGGAGGGTTGGCAAAGGATCCTCTTTTAGGGTGTTGGGGGATGGATGGACTTGATAGTGGTATCTGCTACAATTGACTCATGGTTCAGGAGTGCTTCAGAGTGCTTTTTCCATCTATCTTGAGTAGATTCATTGTCTTTGAGGAGTGTCCAGCCATCCTGTGATTGCAAGAAAGTAGGATTGTGGGAAGTTGGGCCACATGTAGCTTTTGTTACCTGGAAAATAAATTATGCATATCATGTTTGTCAGCATAGATCTTGATCTCTTTGTTTTTTATGTTACCACCACTGATTTTTGATTTCTTGGATCCACCTCTGAGCAGCTGATACATCTCTTTCTTCTGCTGAGATGGTGTCATCTTGCCAAGGAGAATGAGCCCTTTTCTTCCAGTCAAGCACTTGGAACTTGGTATCACTCTCATCAAACTAGTCTTGTTGATGGGTAATACAGCCAATGGATTCAGGAAAGGCCATATGAATGATGGCTTTAAACCCCTTCCAAAATTCCTCAATGTTGACTTCATTTATGGACAGGGAGACACTGTAGCAGACTCTGATGGACCTTCAGGTCTTGAAGAGATTTGGTGTTGGGAGTCCTTCGTATTACTTCTGGCTGTTTTCAGTGTTTTGGAGCAAGCCAGAAGTAATATGAAATGGATCTGTCTAGTCATCATCAGCTCTTTGCATGGCTCAAGTGATGTGGACATCCATTCGATCACAGGCTCTAACAATAACATAGTAAAACAGGTGCAGTGCTTAGAGTGAGGGTGTGTCCATATGTTCTTGTATTTGTCACTCTGTCTGAAGATGGTGTTTGTGATGAGAAAACCATGATCCATGCATTTACTCATTAGGATCGGCTTTCCCTACTCCTTCCTTCCCCATGGTACCACTCCAGAGCTCCAGAATTCCAGGTCACAAGTGACTGGCACTGAAATCTCTGAGGATTTTCTTTGTTCTCCTGGCAAGTATTAGAATGTCTTCACTGTTCCTTGTAGAACAGTAGAAATGTTCCTTCACACGAGCAGCAGCATCAAGTGTTGGGGCATATCCATTGATAATAATGGCATGCTGGTTGCTGTTGAGCTTAAGACAAAGGATCATAAGATGTTTGTTAATGCCCACAGAGAGTTCTGTAGGTTGATTATTGATCTTATTCTTCATGGCAAAGCTGATACCATGAACTCGTCTATCCTGGGCTAGATTCCCCTTCTAGAAGAAGGTGTAGCCTCCACCCTCGTCCCTCAGCTGACCCTTATCTGGTCATTTTGATGTCACTCAGAGCTGCAATGTCAGTGTTGTATCTTGCTAGCTCCCAGGAGATGATGGCAGGTCTTCTTGGTTGTTGTTTGTTGTTTTGGTTATCCATTAAGGTGCAAAAATTCCAAATTGTGAAAATCATTTATGATGTATTCCACTGCAGAGTGCAATCCCATTGACATGGCTATCCAGCCAGGAGCAGATAAGACAGCCTAGGTTTAGGGCACCTTTTCTAGACCCTACCCCTTGTACAGTGAGCAGAGGGTACCCTGAGTAAGACTGCTCATTCATGGTAGCAGCTGGTGAATTGCACTTCTCTCAACCCAGGTGTAAGACAACCATCAGGCTACTCTCACCTGCATGCAGATTTGTGGCTGGATTCACTAGTCCTGTCTCTAGCACCACTGGTCCATAATGCAGGCCTTTTAGAGTTTGGTACAAGACAGCATGCTGTTTCCTGTGGTAGAAACCTGCATGTGACTGTTTAACTTGATGAAGCTGGCATGTAGTAACAGCAACCACACAATCTTGACATGGAGGACATGTAAGCCCAGCAAGGGAGAACCCTAGATGATAGGAGACCTCCATTTTGTTGCACCCTGCTTCTTTCTTTATACGCATTGATATCCTGACATTTTCTTTCATGTGATCCATGATTGAGGACTTGGGGTTGGACCTTGGTTTATCTGGAAAATCCCCTTCGAGCTGATCACCATGAGTGACTGTGCCAGGAGACTCCAGTGAACATAGTTTTGAGGTTCACTAGGACACAAAAGCCTCCCCACCTTTACAAATTCTCAGTCCATGGAGAGGAGGAGTAGTGAAATTACCTTGAAGGAGCATGGCACAAGACACAGGTTCTCACAGACCATAAGAATTTAGAGTATTTCCATAAGGCAACAGCTCTCAATCAGAGGCATCTGTGCCGGGCACTCATTCTCCCAATTTGATTTCCAAATTATGTATCAACCTGGGCTCAGAAATGGAAAGGAAGATGCCCTATCCCAAAAGACAGAACATGACACCAACCTTGTGAAGGTGCCAGCTGACTCCATCCCTATTCTGAAACCACACAGTGTCATTGGTGCCACATAACCAATAGACTTGCTAACCTTGCTCTGAACAGCAACCTAAGAGGAAATTTTCCCCAAGGAGTAGGCCACCCTCTCTTGACAGCCCTACCAGGTATGGGAGGGGGTCGTATTCACTGGGATCTATGGTCATATGATTCTTCTGGTGGCCACGCCTGCATGAGAGTCTGAGATTTCATATGTCCCTGAGATATTTGCACTCACATTAAAAGACCCAGGCAGAAACCTTTTGGGCTCCTCCAGTCTCTTCCTGTTCTCTTCTGACCCTAGTCTGCTATTTCACTAAAGTTTATTTTAGAGATGCCTGAAGACTTTATCCCATGTACAGGTCTGCCCTCCCCCAAAGACACTGCCCAATTATGGGTAGATCATGTGGTGTGCTTTCATGGTCTCCATACCACATAATCTCTGACTGCAGGCCCCAGTTCATTTCCCATTTTGGATGTGATGTCCTACACCTGCTGGGGGTCCATGCCCTGCTCTCATCTGCATACCACCCACAAAAAATGGTTAAGCTGAGAGAACAAATCAGATTGAGATGGCATCAGAGGTACTGTTATAGAATTTCCAGCAAAACAACTGGGCTTCTCTGCTCACATTTGCAGGGTTTGCCTATGACTCCATGCACTCCTCAACTGGACAGAGCTCATTCATTGCTAATTATGGGTTCCACCTTCAGCTACACCTGCCCTATTTTTTACCTTTGATAATTCTGTAGCTCTGGACTGGGTACAACATGTGCAGGAAGTAACGCCCCCCTCCCCTCCAAAAAAAAACACCAACCCTCTCCCACCAAGAGTCATCTAGAAAAGGAAAAAAACCTTACAAAAGACATCCAAACCAACATTGTCAGCAGGGGCCTGCTTGCTCAGTAGGACAAAAAGTATGGCTGTAGGCAGAATACTTCTGTATCTACCTACCCTAACAGAAACTGTATTACATTGTTCCCTTCAATATCACCCAACAAATTAATTTGGTCACCTTTGAATTGCAGCTTTTGCCAACAATGGAAAACCATCAGGTATTTCATGTGTCACTGTTTGAGCCTTACATGAAAAACTCACTCTCTTACCGATTTCAACCTCATCCATCATGCAGAATGGCTTATAGACAAAAAGAATATTTAGTCCATGATATTCTAGACTCAAGGTAGAGATGAGGAAATCTATATTACTTAGTGGACTGGGAAGATTCTGGGCCACAGGAATGCACATGGGAGCTCATGGAAAACATTCCCGCCCTTGATATGGTGCAAAAATTCAATGATCATCCAGTAAAGCCTGAATAAGCACCCCCTAGAAGGGGCCACTGAGGGCAGGGGTAATGTCAAACAGTAGCCTTGACCCTAGGACTTTGTCCTGCTTAGCAAAGCTTCCCATGGATTTGACCTGCTCATCCAGGTCTCCTACTTACTCAGTAGCGTATTGGGGCAGACTCAGGTGGCCTCCACCCACTCTTTGCCACCACAGTGGTGACCCAAAGTCAGCTGACTCTTCAACCCTTCCAATATAAACCCCTGACCCAGACGAGGAAGTGTCTAGGCAACAACCATCAACCTTGTGTATAGGTTGCTATACCACTGACTTGTTCTGGATCTGCCTACTGGCTCCCTGACAGGTTTTCCAGATTCCTAGCCTGGCCTGCCTATGGATGCTGAGTTTTGCCTGACCCAACTCTTGCTTGATCTCATGGACACCTGACCTGGGTAGCCTCCCGACCTTATGCTCTGCTTGACCCTCCAGATTTCTGGCTTGCTCCCCCAGACCAATCCCCTGCCTTCTGGCTTCCTAGTTTCTGTACACTTAGACTCTGCACACTCCCTTCAAACATTGGCAGCTTCTCCGGACCCTTCTCCTGACCCAGCCTGACACAACACCTTTGTCCCCTCCTTGCCACTTGCCCCCGATATCTGTTTCCCTGCCACCTGTGCCCCCTGCCAGGTGCTTTCTCCCTCCTGCCACTTGTGCCTGTCTAGTGCCAGCCCCACCCCCCACCTTACCTTTGCAGCTGCTCTGTTTAGTATCCTCCAGGTGCATGGAGCACCCAAATGAGCCAGGCTGTATCAGCAGCTCTGGCTCCAGGCTCCAGCTTCCAGCCAAGCTGAGCCAGTCAGGGTCAGAGCCAGAGGCATAGCAGTTCCCCCTGCCATTGCATGTGCCCTTTCCCCATGATCCCCCTACTGTGTGTGTCCCTTTCCCTGTACTCCACCTGCACTGTGTGCCCATTCCTTGCACACCCATTACTCCATGCTCCCCTTCCATACTCTTCTTCCCTTCACCTGCACTTCTCCCACCATCCTTTCCCCTGTGCTCCTTCTGCCTCCTGGCACTGTGTCCCATGTTACCCCAGCATGTTACTTTCCCATGTTACTCCAGCACCACATGCCCTTTCTCCTGTGCTCCCCCTTGGATATTTTGCATCCCCTTTACCTGTGTTCCCCACATTTTTCTGTTGTTATATGGGTATTTCTTTGTTATACTTAGTCCTATGTATGGTATTTGGGTTTAACTTTTTAAAAACTTTTTTGGTATTGAAAATAATCTCTCTAAACAAAGAATGGTAGTGCCTACAGCCCTGTAAGGCAACAGGCATAGGCATTTGAAAGAAGAGGGGGGTGAGAAGAAATCCTCCTCAGTCAGCCTCACATCTGTATTGGGAAAGCCCAAACTGCTTTGTTTTTTTCCCCACACTGCCTGGTTTTGGTCCACCTGGTCACCTAGGCAACAGAGCCTGGTCACCTAAGGGACTGGGCTGAAAAAATTCCTAAGAGAGGGGGGAGCTTGCTCTTCCTTTTCCTGCAGCAGGCATTTGGGGAAGGGGACAGGCAGTCATTGTGGGGACTCAGAGAAGCTTGGACCTCTGGAGAGAAGCTCTAGATGATTTTACTTTGAGTAGACTTGGAAACTTAGCCAGTATATTAGGATTAAGTGAGTTTAAATGTGTGTTAAAAAGGTCCTGGAACCCAAATTTGATGAAAGGCTCAATTTATTCTATATTGCTCAAGGTGTTTTGTTATTCTTTTAAACTTCCTTTGTTCTCTATCCTCCCCCATTTTCTTCTTCTCTGATTAATAAAAAGCCATCTGGCTCAGCATGCCTGGCTGTGAATGCCTGAGGGGAGAGGGGTCAGAAACGTGTTTTTTTCCTCTTAGCAGTGCACAGCTGTTTATTAATTAATTCAGTACTACCTGAGAATATCTTGAGAGGCTCCAGGCTATAAGGAGCACCCAGAAATATTTCCAGGGGGCAAGCACCCCCCACATTTGGCTGGGTCTGTGTAACCTGGGCTGCACAGAGCCCTAACTGAGACAAGTGCCTGGGTGGTGAACAGCATTACCCCAGGCTTGCGGGAGGTCTCCCAAAAGGGGAGCAGCCAGATGCAAGTGCCCCAGGGGAGATTCCTGAAGCACGGTTTTGGGTCAGGCACAGTGAGGTGGGTGGCTAAGTGAAATAGCACCCCCTACTGTCCCACCACAACTTATTTATTTCCTTACAATATTATATACATGGAGGAAATCATATCAGTTTTTGCGTACTATAGGCCACGTATTTCATTTCTCATCAGGAATCACATGCATAGGCTCAGAATCCACCCACAGACTACCCATAGATTCAGACTCCCCCAACAATTCCATAAATATTTCTGTTAACTGTATTGTTTAATATATGATAATACCTAACGCTGACATCCTCATTAAGTTTCAAAATTAACATAGTATGTAAAACAAATTGCCATTCTTTCAGTCTGTCTGTCTGACCTCAGCAAGAAACCACTCTTATTACAGTGAGGTTTTTCTTCACAAACTTTAAAAATGAAAATGTACATTTTGTCAATGTTGAATATATGTACACTTCAGTTGCTGCTGGGATTGAGGCTCAGCTTATCCTGGTAAACTCTAAGCTACATAGATCAAGTATTACTGTTAGGGTGCCTATAGACATGTGGGGAGGCTGTTCCAACATGCTGTAGTTACATCAGAGCAGACTAAATTAGTCAAGTCTGCCAGAACATGCTAATTAGCATGCCTCCAGCAGTTTCTGCATCTGTTGCATCGGCATTCTCATACTTCAAAATGGTGGTAGGGGCACTTTAGCTAAAGCTCATCCCATGAGCTTTAGTTAAAATGCCCCCACTGCCACTCTGAAGTCCAAGGATGCTGATACACGCTATGGGTACTTTTATTAAGAGTGGCTCTTGGAGTTCTCCCCCCCCACCCCCCAACACACACACACTTGAAGCACATGTAAAAACACCTTAGTGTAGCTGATACAGCATGGAATTTGGAGTAGGCTCTAAGAAGTAGGGAAAATATTTAGGCAACTAACTTACATTAAATCTTGCAACTGAACTGGTACTGGTATACAAATTGGCTAATTTAATGCAGTGACTACACTGTTTTCTTCTTATTCCAACTAACTTCTTAACAAGGATTGAGCAGTGAAGTAAGACCCGCAACCCCAGGACTGCGCTGTTTCAAGACGAGCAGGCTCAGTGTGAAGGAGCAAGGACTCAGTTTGACAGGACTTACCTTGGTCCTGCTCCATCTTTAAGTTATACACCTTTTTTTTTTTTGCAAATCAGACTGAAGACTACCCCCCATAGACAACAAGGGCATAATGGACATGTTACCAACAGGATGGCGCTAGAATGGGGTGGAGGGAAGATTGGAGCCTGAAAGAAGATACTTCTTCATTAATAACATACGGCTGAGGTAAACTATCTCCCAACACTAACTAGTTTGACATCAAGACGAGGCAGAAGATAATCGGGAAACCGTGGCTGTGTGTAAAGACTGGGTACGGCATAGTCCCATCAGGCACAGGGTCAGCAGGCCCCGTGACCCTATCCTATATTGCTCCAATACCCTGCCCCACCATGCATTGGGTGGGTACTAGCACTATATCTACTGGTCTTTGAATATTTTTGCCTCAGCTAGGGATAAACTTAACTGCAAATTTTGGATCTAGATTTAGGCTTGTGACCTATATTTCTACTCTCTAAAGCAAAAAAAATAAAAATCTGGAGGTGATTGGGTCTGAGCTCTTTAGCTTTGTCATGTCTCTTATTTCTGTCATTCTAAAATGTAACAAACCCAAACATACCCTCCAACTTGTAAGCCCTACTTAACATTTTTTTTCCAAAACCAAAAAAATCCAAATCAATAAAGACATTTTTCAGATAGCTTCAAAACTTTGTTCCAAGAAATTGGTCTCTTTTCACAGTAAGTAAAATATTTCTACAACCTCCCTATTACATGAAGTATTCTCTTATAGTGTCACTCAATTTATGAATGAATTAAAGAAATGTATATTATAAAGTTTACCCCTAAAGTGAAATACAGAAAACAGCCATGGTTCCCAAGCAGATAATGGACACGTAGGGTGAAATGTTCTTTTATCTGTTGTATAACCTAGAATTAAAAATAAGTTTCCCAACCTTGAGCCATTTATTTAATTTTATCTTGTTGTTATACAGCAACTTGCTAGACTATTAATCTTCACTAGAAATTATAATTTTTAATACAAGAAGCAAGTTGGAAAATCTCTTGAAGCTATCTGAAAAATGTCTTTATTGATTTGGATGGTTTTTTGTTTAGGAAAAAATGTTAAGCAGGGCTTACATGTTGGAGGATACGTTTGGGTTTGTTACATTTTGTTACATATGTTTACATTCTTTGTTACATATAACAAAAAACATTTTAATTTTTTACGTTCTTAGAAATTCTGGCTAGATAGGACTCTTTAAAGACCAAAGTTTTGCTGCTGCCATATGGTTTGTCTGACTTACTTCATATGCATATCACTAGTTTGATCTGGCTCAGTTCACCTATGCCAAATGTTGTGGTCATCTGAAGCATGTAAAGCAGTCTATATGAAATGTGTTGATGATATCAATTCAATTCTAAGTGGAAGACTATCCATAAGCAATATTACCAACACAGTTGATAGTTGTGTCACAAAGGAGATAGCAAGTGAATAGGGAAAAAAATTCCTCCTTTCTCTTTGAATGTGGTACCTCTAAAAAGTGATGAGATGCAATATGAATGTTTATGTTGCTACTCCTTTTGTTTTATAGACAAAATACTTCATTTACAAGGGCTTTCAAGCCACCTTTCTTAAGTGCTATCAGCACAAAAACAAAGTCATTCTACATTTCTCAGGAGTACGATTAGATATAGTTGCTGATTCAAGTACACGTAAGAATTAAATAATAAAGTGCACATAAAATTAAATATGGTTGCTGATTCAAGCACAAGTAATACCTACCCAATCATGTGATTTACATATGCCTTAGGAATTGCAATTCAAGGACATTCCATTTGTCATCTTTGCTATCTTTATTTTGATATGCTTTGTCTTCACCTTTACAGGAAGCAAACATGGAACACATGAAGAGTGATTCCTAGTTAAATTCTGATATTAATAACTGTCAGCCAATCTGATGAGAAACTACCTTTACAATGTACTTAAAACATTGTCTAGCTATAAAACACTGTCAAAGCAGGATCTAGTCATTAATTAGTCTTTATAGTACACAAGTGGATTTTTCCTATTCATTTCTTACAAAAAGAAACGCAAACATCTCATCTTCAAATCAAACATTGTATATTTTTTGTAATTTTTATAATAAAAAAGGATTCAATTTAATAAGAGCAAGAGCTACTTCTTGAAAGATTTTTCTAACCATATCACTCTCAGTCTTTCATCCTTTCTTTCCTTCCTTCCTGTGTTCTTTAAAAACTTATCTTTCAATCTTCTTTCATTTACTTCCACAAGAGTTTTGTCTGGCTATGGATTAAACCAGGGTGGGCAAAGTATGGCCCACGGGCCAGACCCAGCCCACCCAGCACTTTAATTCAGCCTGTGGCACCCATGAACAAATTGTACCCCACCCAGACCTTCTACCCATGAGGGTGGGAGCAAGGCACCTACACCTTCCCCCACCATACCCTATTATGCCTCATGCCCACTCTCACGGGAGGAAGGACCCATCCCTGCTAGCACCAGGCAGGGCGCCTGCTGCTGCAGGCTTCCCTGGCATCCCACTCCCTCTGGGCAGCAAGTAAGGAAGGGGAGGGGGGCACTACACAGGAGGAAACCCCCTGGCATGAGAGGAAAGCTGCCTTTTCCACTGCAGCCAGCTCCAATGTCTGGGGCTTCCTTCCCATGCCATGTAAGCGTGGGGAGCTCCAGCAATAGAGATGACCCAGTGGGGGCTGCACTCCTCACTGCTATGTGCAGCACCAGCCACAGTCTAGCACCAGAACCCCTACTTGCTGCTGTGCCATGGCAGCAGTCAGTGTGGGGAAGTTCCCACCCTCTCCACCCTCCTTTACACCACACAAATGCCATACACCCACACAAACACACACATACCCATCCTGTGGTATTGCCTGCACTGACTGCAAGAGAAGAGAGGGTGCTCCAGAAACCAGCATCTTCCAGAGTCACACACCCCCACCCCATAAATGCCACACAATCCCCCAACATATCCTATGCCCCCCACACACAGCCACATCCTATCACAAACCCCCCAAGCCCCTCCACACCCCACCACACACACACCCATCCTCCCACGATACACACACACATGCACAACCCCACACCCTACCATGTGCACTCACACACACACCCCGTACACACACCCCTACATATAAATATAATAACCCCTACAATGTAAAAGACTAGGCATTTATTTTTGAATTATGATACAGTCACCTCTATATACAGTACACAAACACAAACCATGACAAAAATAATTGCAAAAAAATTAAAATACGTTTTAGTAGGTGTTTGACTCTTAGTGTTTGATTTGTTGTTTACTGGTTCTAAGATGGCAAGCCCCTATCCCAAAAGGAGTATTTCCAGGGGACAAGAGGAGGGAATTCTGGTGGAAAAGGTGAAGAGTGAGGGTCCTAAGACAGTGACCAAGGGGTGGGGCAACTGTCAAGGGGCGGGGCTACCCATGCAACCCTCAACAGCTCACCAAACCTCATTAAGCAGCCCTCCAGCCAAAATAATTACCCGCCCCAGATTAAACCGATAGTAATTAGTTTTGATGGAATAGTTACATTTTCAGGAAATTAAAATCCTTATCTTGATATGTTTTTTGCTTGTAAGTGGGGCTTAGGCTACATGGCAAATTAAATCACTACATAGTTTATTATCCCAGTGGAAAAGCCCATGGATTTTGTTAGAAATTAAAGTGCATTTTATCCAAATATAAGAGATCTATTCAAAGTATTCTGAAGAACTATAGAATTTGTTAGAAGATGGTAGCCTTTTCACAAGTTTGGAAGCATCTGATAAAATTCTACAGAAAACATAATTTTGTATTACATTATATACAGTAGTCCAAGGTAATTGCATAGAACATTAAAACAACCTTTCCCTATGACTGCAGATAACTCTTGTTGCAATTTGACCACACTTTTATCACAAATTAAGTTTCCATACAATGTTCAGTATATTTACTATTTCAGATACTTTACACCTTTTGGACCTCAAAATCCATTAATACAAGGATGTAAATGTTAAGGTTTTGTAGCTCTTGAATTCTTTTTTTCATCAAATACATAATAATAGACATTGCAAAACAGTTTTAGAATCAACGCACAGGGAAGGCTAATTAAATAACAAAGGCATGACGAATTTATTTCAAGAGGAATGTTTAAAGCCATTACTGAAATGAAAGCAAAGAAATGTACCAGACAATGTCAGAAATAGTCTGTTTACTGAAACACTAATCATATCTGGAGGAAAATGACCTAAACAAGTATTTGAAATTATGTGGCAAACTGAACGCTGCACTAAGAAACTGTCTGCTCAGCACTTGCTATCTAAGCGCTCTTTTGCATTATGCTGCTGAAATGGATCCTTTGCTTTTGGCACATGAAAAATTACCATTTTAGAATTCATGGTCAGTATTAACAAAGATCCAGAATGAATAAAGCAGACCAACATTTTAGCCTTAATAGGAAAATCTCCCCCGAGTAAAAGCTGGGAATACTTTTGTTGAATAGTGGATACCTCTAGATGCCACAACCCAGGGGCAAGTTATAGTTGACACGTTTTGAAATATGAGAAAATGTCTTGAAGACTTTATTTGGTATATAAATGCCCCCCCCCCCCCTTTTTAAATTGTTGCTTTTTTCTTTTTTCACAACAGTGAGTGAACCTTTCCTGTCATATATGGTAACTAATAGGTTGTGGACCAACAGTTTATAAACAGAAATTTTGTAACAGAGATGGAAGACTGGGAAAAATGAGGAATACATGTGCAGTTGTTTCCAAAATTGCATATTTCTTCTGTAGGTCTCTAACCTGACTTGTGCATTTATGCGTTATTGGCAGTGTGACAGGTGGTAATTATGCTTAATACTTTCTGACAGGTTGAAAGATTAAAGTTACAAGTACCACTTTTTTTCTTTACTGCCTGGGTTTAACAATATTACACCTTTCCAAGCAGATATTTGAAATATATGACAGGAGCTCTTATATGTATGTGCACAAAGAGATGGAAAATGAATGCAACACTGGACATGCCATTTATACCTTTTCACTCAGACCAGTTACTGAGTTTGATCTGAATGCAGGGATTTTCGAATTCTGTTCCACTTATTAAGCATGTTAGTGGACTTAGACATCTAATTGTAACTGCCCCACCCGTTCAATCATCTGAAATGTTAAAATAAAAGGTACATGAGTTCTCCTCTTACTTATTGAGCTTTGCAACTCAGCTGTGAGGGTCTGATGATGGTGTGTTACAAAAGTATATGCATTAATGGACTAACTTAGGTGCTCTACAGATAGAATAGTATCTGGCCCTTTATTTTTCACTTGGGTATTCAATTTGCCTTTTTTATTTTGAAGGGAAGAGGTTGAATTGGCCAGTACAACCACAGGCTGTCAAAAGCATTCATATTTCTGTACCTACAGTGTATGAGCAATGGCGAAGGTCAATCCTGACCTTTCTGCCGTCTTTGACAAAAAAAACATGTTTTTATGGAATCAAGATTTCACTGAAGTTGCTTATGAATCTGATGCCACTGACCATAGTCCTGAGCAAGAGAAAAGGTGGTGGCTCAAAATCAGTAAAACACCAGGAAACTGTGTATTGTTGAAATATACAGCACAGAGGAAAAAAAACACTGCAACATCACTGCCTTGGATCCACATGGATTATGTGTGAGGACTGGCTTCAGTCCATGTGTGCACAATGACAAGTGACGTATTCCTTTCCAAAGCCCTGGTGCCACAACAAGAGAAATATGTAGTACTCAGCAGGTGCACAGGGTTCCTTTCATGCTAGCAAATATAATTGCTGGATTATGGCAGAATTAATACAATTAGTATGTCTTACAGCCATTGGCTACTGGGTCAACCAGTATTTTTGATTATTTGTACGTAATTGTTAGATTTATTGTACAAAAAAACTCAACAACATGTCATATGACATAAAGATAATACCAAAGTGAAGGCTACTTATGATTTCAGACAAAACATATAGTTATTAAACAAAATATTAATAGAAGGGGAATTCTAACCATTTCTGATAATATTATATATACTTAATGTTATACATACACACACATGTATACACACACACACGTATATGATACACACACACACATATAATATACACACAAACATATATACATACATACACACATATTATATAAACACACATATTAAACACATATACACACACACACACATTATATAAACACATACACACACAAGAAAAATATTGTGGCTCAACTAAAATTACTCCTTTTGAGACTGAAAAACAATGCAATACATCCAGATATGAGGATCTTCTTGTTGCCAGAAAGACTGACTCTCAATCAATAAATGCAGGCATTTCTAAATAAAACAAAGTTTTAGGGCTTTCAGTGTAATTCAGAATTAACACCTTCAGCCCCCAATTAACACAACAAATAATGACTATCGACACCTCAGATGCTTTCTTCCAATACTGCACTTATGGTTTGCCTTAACACCTAATGACACAAATATACCCATTTTTGCCTCTACTATGCTCTTCTAGTGTATTAATAGCTAAAAGAGAATCTGGAAAGGGATTCAAATCAGTAACAGTAGAGTCTTCCCTTGGAGATGCAATGGAAAACCAGGAAGGAGTGACATTTCTTACAATGGAGGGGAACATGGGTATACCTTTTCTCTTGTAGAGTTTTACTTTACTTATGAAAAATGTTCCATTCCATTGTGCTGAGGATGAAACTGCAAAGAACTTCTCTTTCTTTTTAAATTTTCCCATTTCCTTTTCTTTCATATTCTACCTCCACTCACAAAAGCCAAGGCTGACATGGAAAGAGGTAAAAATAAAAAGAAACTAAAGATTTCAATTATCTATAAGACTTAAATGTTTCTTTCAGCCATACCTATAGTTAATTTTGAAGAATTTGACTCATACATAGTGCAGTTATAAAGCCACTCACCCCATCTTTCCTGACCATGAGAAGTGATTTACATTCATAGAGAAGATGCCATCACAAAGACCCCAAAGTACTTTACAAACTGCATATATGCCATATAAGAATCATAGCCATCACCAATAAATTACTGACAGCTGTGGAGTGAGCTCCAGGGCCTGTAATCATTTCAAACAGTAGTTTAGAATAGGAATTGAAGAACATGATTACAGCCTGTCAAACTGATCCATGGGATAACTCCCAAGCCCTAAGTTTCTCTCTGCTGTCCTGCTGCTTGTATCAAAGAACAAACCAAGTCTGCCTTGAGATAACTACTTATTCCCACAAGCCACAGCTCTGCTGTCCTGATACCAGACTTTACAGCTGAGACGGGAATCTCTACCAGCTCTAGCTAGATTTTGTTTGGGTTGTGAAAAATATGTTAGGTCCCACTTTCCATAGAATGTATAACCCAGAATATCACTCATCAAGAGGTCACTCCAATCAGCAAGGAGACAAAACAATGAAAAGATTTAGTATAAGGCGGGGAAGAATTATACCATAAATTTTGCAATAGAACAAAGAAAACAAGTAAAGTTTCTCACCCTCTCATTTGACTACCTGACCACCACCTAATCCTGACAGGGTTTTCAGAGATCACTGACTGCTGAGGACCTGGACTCCTCCAAAGCCTGAGAAAATCTGAAAACCAGGCTCATCTCACAGATAGCCCTAAACGCCTTTGAATCAACACACCTCCATTCTCCCCGCTCCCAACCATCAGCACAGTCCCAAGTCCTCTTGAATCTCAAAATCCTCTAGAAATATCTTTTCTGCCAGGAACAACGGAATTTTCTCTTGCCAATAGGTCATTTTACTCAGATGCCTTTGTCATTGGGAGGTTGTTTTTCCCATTATAAGCAAACAATGACTTACGGGCCGCTCGTGGATGGACACCCTCTCTCTGCAATTGGGAATAGCAATAGTCCTTGGCCTAATAACCCAAGTATGTATCCCTCAGTTCCTTTGATTAAACCTTGCCAAAAAGTATAGAGACATACAAAAAGCATAACATATTCTATACAATGATAAAAGTGAGATAAATCAATACACCATAACACTGGCTCTTCACCAAGGCCATACATTCCATGCCAGTAAAACAAACAATCTACAACATGACATCCCATAACACCCCCCCCCCCCCCATGATTTGGTGAGGTTTGTGACATGACCATTTGAAGATGATGGAGAAATTAAGTAGCGAGTGTGATGGGCCAGTAGGGGGCACTCCTTCGCTGAGCCACCTGCCTCGCTGCACCCAACTAAAAAACAAGCTCCGAGTGCCTTCCCTGGGCACCTCACATTTGGCCAACCCCCTTCCTGGAGCAAACCCACAAGCCTGGGGTACCGCTGCACCACCTAGACTCAGGTCTTTGGGCCCTGTGCCACCCAGGAAATACAGGCCCTGTAGATCTTAGGATTTTGGGGTGCTTCTATTAGCCTGAAGCATTCACCAGCAGCCTCCTGTGCAGGAGGAAAGTCAAATAGCTGAGCCCACCTTAGCGGGTCCCTTCCCTCTTAAGCACACACAGTGAGGCGTGATAGATTTATTGATCAAAGGGGGATAGGGTGGGGAAGGAATACCAATAGCAAAATATAGAAAGAGAACCAACATTGAGAAAATGTGAGTGGTTTGTCATTGTTCGTCTTTTGAGACACGACTAGATCACAGTCAACTAAGTTCCTAGTTAAGTTTCTGGTAGGTTACTCACTTCCACATCCTGGGTATGAGAGAGAGAGCTGTTGAGGTCCATGCTTGTGTGTGTGTGTTCTAAAATATCCAACCTTCTCCTTCCTGGAGAGATCCTCTTAAATAGCCCTCCTGACCTCACCACCTGGGCCCAGTTAGGGACAGGTGTTATTTGATGCCAGCTAATGAATTTGAAGAACATCATATTTACCTACTGGAGTGACATGGGCTTAAGCCTAGCCCCCATGTTGCGTGGTCACGTATGCAGCAACCTGGTTGCCAAGGCTGCCAACCAACCAGATTGACAGCCATGTGAAAAAACAAAGAAACAGAGAGTGGGGGGAAAAAACCTGAGAGAAAAGACTGGAAGGGGATTCTTTCACAGTGAGAGCTACCCAAATTGAAATTTGAACAGAGTGCTAAAAACCATCATGTTACAAAATAATCTGAGATCTTTTGGTGATTTTATGTCATGTAAAAATGGAAATACCTGGATGCTATGGGCATGTCTTAAGTACTGGGTCAAATGGAAGACTAACAACTTCACAGTTATTATTTGAATTTCCCTCAAAAATCTTCCATTTATTTATCAACCATGAGTCAACCATCTTAGATTATTAGAACTGGCAAAAATACACTCCCAGGTTGAGTTTGTACTCAGACTCATTTGTATGAGTACAAACGACAAATCAGTTTTCAGATAGCTGACAACATTATCCTCTTTGCATTTAGCACAATTCTGGGTAATGTCACAATGGTAAGAGGTCATGTATGAATACAGGATCAATGCACAGCTCCAGAATTTTATAAACAGTGTAATAGGTATGAATCTGCTACATACATAAAGTCTGATTTAAAAGACTTGAACATTTTGTGTAAAATCCATTTTTCCTACATTTGTACATATCTAAGTATGTGCAGGTTTTACTTTCAGTAGGCAACATTTTCAAAATCAGATGTCTAAAATTAATATACTTATTTAGGTACCTTAATAAGTGTGTCCTTATTTTCAGAAATGCTTTCTACTTCTAAATATCAGTATAACTTCAGTGAGAGCTAGGATTTCTTAACATTTCTAGAAATCAAGCCGCTATATATTAGATGTTTAAACTTTGATTTGAAACCTGAATAGGAGCTGTGAGGTTTGAACATTTTGGCCAACATAAGTAATGAAAATACAGCATTTGCTTTTCTACGGCTGTTTCATTAATATACAATTAATTAAACTACTGATGAAGCTAATATAAATTAGCTGTGACGCTAATAAAAATTGGTGTGTGAAGACTTTATAGATGATTTTCCCAGTTAGTCAATGCCACTCTCTTAACAGAAAGATTGGAACTGGCTATGCAATTCTTCTATTAGGATTATTTATGCAAATGACCATTTTAAGAAACTAAGGTCAGGTACAGACATTTATTTACATGATTGGACACTGGTCTATACCCATAACAGAAGTTCAACACACAGACTGGTTTAAAAATAGTGGAACCTGGTCTAGATCTCCCCTCTAGAAAGGCAAATGTGTGTTCCATTTGCTACTAATCTAAACTATCCTGCTTATAGAAAACAGCATAACTTAGATCAGGGGTGGGCAATTATTTTGGGCGGAGGGCCGCTTACCCAGTTTTGGCAGGCGGTCGAGGGCCAAATGGGTAATCCTGCCCCTTGACAGGTGCCCCACTGTGCGAGTACAGCGGGGCAGACAAGCCCCGAGACCCACTGGGCGGAAGGCTCCGCAGGTACAACCCGCCCGCGGCCCCTGGGGGTGGGGTGCTTACTCACCTGTTGCAGGTGTGCGGCGAAACAGGCTGGCTTAAAAGCCAGGCCGGAATGAAGGAGAGGGGGACCGGAAGTGCCGGTTCAGGAGCAGATTGCCAGCGGAAGCCCGGCGCAGCGGAGGCACACCGACACGCGCCTGGCTCGTACATTCTGGGGCAAGGGTAAGGCCCCGGAGGGGCAAGACAACGGGGCGATAGGCTCCGAAGTTGGTCGTGGGAGTCGTGGCGGCCGGAGGCACCTAACCCCAGCTGGGAATGCACGGTGGGCAGCTCGGGTTACAGGGCTGCTAATCTCAGCCACAGTGCACCTCAAGCGAGAGACAGGATCACCCCAGGAGAGGAAGGACTCCGAGGGGGCAGACAGCCATCCCCGGGAAGGGGAAGGAAAGGATCCCCCTGATAAAGGACTTTTGAACTTTATTAAAGCCAACTAACATAGGAACCTAGGGCCTAAGGCCCAGGGGTGGAACTGTTTGTTTGGCTCATAGTTGTTGATTTCTGGACTCTTATATTTGAGCCGTTGCCTTCACTCTCCCTAGAGGGGGAGGCTTGAAGGACAACTGTGATTTGTTACGGAGGCCTGGGTGAGGGTGTAGGGGAGGAAGGAGCCCTCAAGGACTCCATACCTGGAATAACCAGAAGCCTTATTTTTGGACATACGCGCGTCAGAATGAAAACACTGAACCAAGGAACCATCAAAGTCATGGCAGGCGGATTTTGACATACGGAGCTCCAGAGACAGTGCACTTCCAGCCGGAGATTACTGTCCAGACAGGTACAGACCGTGGGATAACTGGACTCATTCACACCCACCCCTTGACAGGTGACCTGCCCCCTGGTCACCATCTTGGGACCAATGTCTCAGGGCCAGCACCGGTGGGGCCCAGAGCAGGACACAGGCCAGCAAGGGTCTGTGGAGTCAGGCTGGCCTGTATCAGCAGGGAGGGGGAAACTGGCTCGGCTCCACAGAGCCCCTGCCAGCTGGGACCCTGCACTCCTGCCACCCTGCTCTGGGCCCCAATGGCACTGGCCCTGGGACACTGGTGTGGGCCCTGTGCTCCCACTGGCTCCCCGCCCACTCACTCCCAGTGCCCCCCCAGCCCCGCGGTACAGGTGGGGGGCAGCACTCAGCCCCAACCCCCTGCTCACCAGCAGGGAAGCTGGTGCTGAGCATGGGGAAAAGTGGCCCCTCACCTGCCCCATGGCCAGCACTCCCTGCTGCAGCTTCTCACAGCCCATGCAGGGCTGTCCGGAGCAGGTACAGGAAGCCCGAGGCAGGCTGCGAGTGGCTGCAGTGCAGGGCACTGGCCGTGGGGTGGGCGAGAGGCCCCTTTCCCTCGCACTCAGCACCAGCTTGTAACCCTCTGCACTGCTAGCTTGGCAATGGGGCCGGGTTACAAGGTGGTGCTGCGCACAGGGGAGGGGGAGAAAGCAGCACCTCCCAACCCCATGTCTGGCGCCCCGCGCTGCAGCTGCTTGCAACCTGCCTGGGGCTGCCTGTGCCTGCTCTGGACAGCCCCACGCAAGCTGTGAGCAGCTGCAGTGCAGGGCGCCAGGCATGGGGCAGGCAAGCAGCTGCTTTTCTCCATGCAGGGAAGGAGCCCGGGGAAGAGCTAAGCGTTGGGGGGAAGCGGCCCCTCCCCCACCCCACGCCGCGTACCCCATGCTGCAGCCGCTCACAGCCTATGTGGGGCTCTCCCTAGTGGGCACAGGCAGCCCCATGCAGGCTGCAAGGAGCTGCAATGCGGGGCACCAGACATAAGCGGGGAGGGATCACTTCCCTCCCTGTGTTCCTTCCTTGCCCAGGGTCCCCCCCACCACTTACCTGAGCTTCCCACACCAGGACAGCCACATGCTCCCAGCCCAGAAACCACAACTGGGGCTTCCAGCTGGGGGCAAGCAGATCTGGCCCGCGGGCCATATTTTTCTCACCCCTGACTTAGACTGATTCTGCCTCAGGCTTTTTGAATGTCTGTACCTAGCCTAAGGGTCAAAGTTTGCTTCTGTGACCAGTTGCAGTTTTAACATAGATTATGAGAAATACAGAAATGAGATGACGGACTGAACATGTAGCAGGTGTATTGCTTAGAGCCTGAGCGTAGATTTTTTATACAATCCTTCAATGTGAATTCCTCCTTAGAAAGGAAAGCTCAATTAAATAATCTGTTCATTAAAGCCAAACTGGCAGATATCTGTGTAGCAAAACTACCATTCATAAAGTTGTACATAACGATAAAACAGATCAGAAAGTAAAAGAAAAAATATTTGCCGATATCCCCACTAAACCTAACTATAGATATGAGTTTCTCAGGTGGTAATATGAAGCAAAATGAAATGCAGTGAGCTTCAACTGTTGGAATTTTCAATATGTTCTTCAATCAGAAGGTGGAGGTGTGGGGGGGGTCCTCAAAAAAGAAGCAGCGAAATATTCTGCCTACTAAGTTCCGAATCTAGGGAAGTACATAAATGTATGCAACCTCCATAGCAGAAATCTTTCCCCTTCTGCTCTGCTACCTTGTCACTGGTTGCTTGGGTTTACTGGAGAGACAATTCCTATAGAAAGGATGCTTTCAGGGATTCTCCTGACTTGGGCTATTCCC
This sequence comes from Crocodylus porosus, assembly GCF_001723895.1. NCBI lineage: Eukaryota > Metazoa > Chordata > Crocodylia > Crocodylidae > Crocodylus > Crocodylus porosus. The sequence continues at coordinate 16,770,747 of NW_017728913.1, read as the reverse complement.
TAGAATCTTTCTGACAGTATTGGTTTCTATGGCCTGAATTTATGGTGACTGGATAACAAAGCTATCACTAAGTTGAGCACGCAAGTATCAGGCACAGCACAGAATTGTCAGTATTATAAATTACAGCAATATCAGAATAATTGTTTCTGCTGCTGGCTTTAGTAACATATAACACAAACTATCCATTATGCATGCAAACATTATTTATTTGATATTTCCCTAAAATTAATCTTCACTGAATCCTGGAGTTGATATGGTAGTTCACAGTATGGTAGTTACTATATATCTACCATTTCTAGTCCCCTTTCACATTTTCACACTTACCCACACATTGTACTGAGTTAATCTACAACAACATTCCAACAAGATCATTCTCTCTCTAGAATTTTTCCATCATGATGTTTTTCTGAAAAAATGTTTCTAAAACTGAGTCATCTAAGTCTGCTATATTATTGTAATTTGGAGTACAAACCTATTAGTGAAGTTTGGAGTACATTATTTTGATTTGTAATCCAAGATTTCCTAACCAGATTACCAGAATTGCTCAGTATTAGTCTAACTCTGCTCCTACAGATATCAAAACTAAAACTCCAACTGAGTTCAATCAAAGCAAAATGTATTTTATAATCCTATTGTATCTGTATAAATCGGTCTCCAGTTTCCATCACCAGACACACATTTTTCCTACTCCATCTGCTTTTTTACAAGCTTTTTTCACAGATCGCTTCTCTAAACTATATCCAGTTAATGTAGATACTCTTTGATTCTGCATGTCCAAATTCTCAACTTGTCTAGACTACTGTGCACAGTAAACAGGCCATTTCGGTACTGTTAAATGAAGTATCCTGATTATGGTATCATCATGTTAGTAATCCATTAACAAAACAACTAAAGGTAATTAGCAATCAGCATATATGGTATTCACTTGTGACTTTTGACTAAAGCAGATTAATGATAGGGTAAGTTGATATAAAAGGAAAAACTTGAGGGCTCCCTCAATCCTATCTGCTCAGAATAATTTATTAGTGAATACTTGATCTGTGCGAGGTAAAACTCAATCTTAGATTCAAGTCTTTTGTTTATGCTAAATAATTTTAATTAATCCCTTCAGGTAGAAAGGATTAGCCCCAATATTGATTCCTCCACCACAATAAACATTCATCTTACCAACCTAGGAACTTTTATTATTGAAATATGTCTTAGAATAACTTGAATTCTCTCTTTTCCACTCCATGTGATGTTAAAGCCAATTCAGTATACTCCTCATAAACCGTTTTTTCTCCCAGTACTCTTAAATTTAGATAGGTTCAAATATAATCTGCAACAACTAATTTCACTGGGCATTTAAACGCATGCTCTGGGAGTGGGACCTTTAATTAGAGTGGCTCTGAGAGCTGCTCTAATTAAAGCATCCAGAATGTCACATGTATCAGTGTCCCCATGCTGAAAAATGGCAGTGGAGGCACTTTAACTAAAGTTCTTTGAAGAAGCTTTAGTTAAAGTGCCCCTAATGACATTTTTCAGTGAGGAGATTCTGATATATGTGATGCTGGAGTCTGCTGGAGTGCAGTAATTACCATGTTCCAACATACTCAATTAACTGAGTCTACTCCATTGCTGTAATTACAGCACATCAGAGCAGTCTCACTGCATTTCTATAGGTGCCCATAGTCACTATAGACTCATACTACACCTTTAGGTCAACTTTTTCAATGAAGCTGAAGGAAGCACCAATCAAATTCAAACAACTCTGATTTAAATAGCTCAATTTAGTTACTTATGTCTGAAAATGTTAGACTTACTGTACGGAAGAGTATTTTTTCACAATTACAGTAAAAGTCTCACATGTACTGTATACTAATCTTTGTTTCATTACACAACTGCCGTTATGTAAAGCATTTGACACTCAGAATAATAATTTGAATGTGATTTTATGCAACTGAAATGCATTCACATTTTCTGTTTAGAATAAATGTACTTGAAATGGGTTTAATTTTGAAACGCCAGTTAGAAAATATCTTCTGTTTAGAAGAGCTGCAGTTTAAATATGATTTTCTAGTAAAAAATCTGCAGTTCTAAATCCCACTTGATCCAGCATACTGCAACTTGAATTAAGTTTTTATACAGCACTCCTGCTATTTACTATAAAATCCTATTCACAATAACCAGTCAGGGTGTGAAGTGATATGAATCACCATGTTTATAGACCTGGAAATAAAAAAGAAAGAAATAGAGTAAGAGGTCTCGAAGCATCAGTCACTGACAGAACCAGTCTCAGCAATTGTGGATGAACTTCCTAAGTAATTTTCTGAAGCTCCAAACAAACTTAAGTATTTTTTTTTTCTCAGCATCAGTTGAGGGATTTAAGATAACATTAATACAGTGATCCTTTGAGATATACCCCAAACATAACAGCCTAGTTATCTTGCAGGAAAACTTGATGCTACAGAAGTAAAAGAGCCAAGGCTGTGTTCATTGTAAGATTGTTTTCCCAAAACCCCCTCAAGAAGGCAAGGCCAAAGACTGTGATTTACACCACTTAATGTTTTCAAGAGCAAATCTTCAGACAAACTTTTTCAAGGCTTATCCTTATAAAACAATTAAAGCTGACCTATCCTTTACATATTTCAACTCCCCCTAGACATGGGCACCTACAGCTATGTGCTTTTGGAGATTTTAGTCACTGACAATAGAATCACATAGTTACCTTCTGTTCACTGTAACTACTGCCATGTCAAATACATGGTCCAGTCTTAAGTTGTGATTTAGGGGACGATGGGCAGATGTGATGGCCAGATGTTATACTTATACCTAGATCAACCTAACTAGGAAAAGGTGAACTAAATTAGATTGAGAATGGGTTAGAGCCTGATCTAACAAACACCTGTATAGGTTCAGAGTGCAGCCCTGGGGAAAGTCCAGCTGCTGGCTCTAGCCCCTGGCCTGCACTCTTTCTACCGCAAGCCTCCAACCCCAGCTGAACATCCCCACCCCTCTCCATAGACCCACCAACCCTCTCCCTGCAGACCTGCCATCCCTCCTGATCCTTCCTCCCCTGGATCAGTAGCCCCCATTGCACTTCCTAGCCTCCTCCCTATCCCAACCTCCCCTCTTCCACACCCTGACTCACTAAAATCAGATTCCCAGCACAGCTCCTAGCCCCAACAAACAAGTGCAACCCAATATATGGTCATGCAGCTTATTGTAAGCCACATGATCATAAATTGGATCCCACAAACATGTACAGGTAGGCAAGTATAGGCTCAGAATCTGGCATTTCCTGGATATCTTCTTAGAGATGTTTCAATCTTTACAAGACATGGGACTTTTTAAAAAAGATGCCATGAACAAGCACAAAATGACAACATGCTTTGTAGAGGCTGCATATGCACTGTTAGCCATCCTGAAATTCATTCTATGTTCTTCTAAAACCATATGGTAATAATTAGTTGCAACTATATCCCTACATCTTTTTTTCTAAGTAACATCATGATAACAGTTATCAAACAACACCAGAATAGAATGACATTATAGTTTCCCTCCTGGAAACCGGAGAATATTTTACATATTCCTACACTGTTTGTGCCCATTTTGGCAGATGGACTTTTGAGTCCCTGGCAGACATTATGTTTATTAAATGATTAACAAGATAAGTGTATGATTGATTGCAATATCCTATTACTTTCGGCCAATTTAGGGCATGATACAGTAGTAAACCAGCCACAGAGGTGTCTGGTTTCCATCACACCATAAATTAAACATAGGGATATGTCCTGGACCTTGGGTTGCTCTCTGCCCAATTCCAATTATAAGCTTGGAGGTCTATGACACAACTACCCTCTTCCCCTTTGACAAGCATGTGGGAAATTTAAAAGGGCACCATGGTCCTTTAAACAGCATTCACAGCTGAACAGGAAGTTCCTTGATCCCCAGCTGAATGTCCCAAAAGTTAAGTAACTGGGATCTAGGGAATTGTGTGTGTGGCATGGCAGGGCACGCAAGTTTATGGACATGACCTAAAATGTATTTAGTTCCCATGCATGTAATAATACTGCTGCTTACAGCAATTGTTTCCTACCTTAGATACAGATATTTCTTTGATGTTGTGGCAGTTCCTGTGACCCTAAATCTGACTGAGTCTTTGTTTATTGCTGCTTTGATTTATACATCTCTTTACACATCATTTATTCTCCTGTGACTCGCATCAGTTTCTAAGAGTGCAGGAATCCTGGTATTCAGTTTTTTCATGAATAAAACTGGTAACTCATGCTTCATTGGTTGCATTCTGCAGTTAAACATTAATAAATATAGATCCAATTCTAAAACCACAGTCTTTTCCCATTGACACTTTATTGTTTTCCATCAACCTGTTGGATTGGGAATAATGAGGATGAGTAGTTATATGGTTAGCTAGGAATTCACTGCAAACTTTTTTCAACTCATGCTAACTAAATTAGGCCCACTATTAGACATTACTGTAGCAGAGTCACCATCTCTAGCTAACAATCATGTGCAATACCTTGTTTAGGATAGCATTTTCTAGTAAAGTATGTCAGGGAAGTGAGAATAATAATCTAAGATAACTGTCATGCATTTATTCTCCCAACCATGAGTGAGTCACATACTTTGTGAATTTCTCTCCTTAATGAAACTTTTGTCTAATTGATTTACTTACCCATACACAATATTGTGAAGGTCAAACTGTAAACAAGTACAGAATATATGCAAACAAAAAGACATACCATGTTCTATGTAAGAATTAACTCTATAGCTAAGTCCAGACAGTCAAAAACCCTGAGGCTAAATTGATTCAATATTTGTAGGTTGATCTACACTGCAGAGATTAAACTGAGAAGCAGGTGAACAGACATTCAAATTTTATTCAGGAATGCAGCCACATGCCTGCAGTGGGTCAAGCCAGAAGCCGGGGGTGCTAGAGTATGCCTGCCAGCCTCTGCCAAAGGGAAGGGACTGAAATTTCATAAACTGGTTTGACCTAAATCAGTTCTGATACTTAACTCAACCAGGTTTATCTTAAGCCAATTTCAGTCATGTTGAAAGTGGTTTATGTGCACTGAACTTCTATTCTGTTACTGGTTTAAATCAGTTTCTGCTCACTTTAACCAGGTTGTGTGCAACTTCTATCCTTAGGGTAAAGCTTGACAGCAGCTGCATAGCTAGTGGTTATTCTTAATCCTGACCAGAGAAGTTAGGTTTGATGATGAGCCATTAGTACTGTAGTATCTGTGTAAAAGACAGATACTTTCTTCTGTAGACAAATCAAGATAATTTTGAGACACGTGAAATGAAGTTCAATCAATGTTGCAAAAGTAGCAAAATTCTCCATTCTCATCAACTTTCAAAACTTAGAAATGTAAATAGCAAACACAAAAATTTATACCCTAGGCAGCCTGCATTTTAATAGACCGGCATGGTACAGAGTCATGGTCTGGAGCTATCTGCATTAGTAAAAAGGGAAGAGAATGAAAAAGGAGGAAAAATATGTTAATCAAATATTGTCCTTGAATTGTTTCACACTGAGCTTTAAAAATCCAAAAGAAGACCTGCACGGTGTGGATATTTATAAGATAAGTACATTCTTTTTGCATACAGCAAATATATTTTCAGGATCCTTGTGTCAGCAGCACTACAGAGTTAATTGAATGGTTTGGAAAGGAAAGGAAACCTTCTGAATGCTGTTTTCACACAGTTATGGGGTTATGGAGAATCATTCAGCAGTACAGAATTGGATTTGTTATCTATCTCTGTTCTGAGATACTTGTATTTTCTCCTTTCTCAGGGACAACAGATGCAGGGAATTGATTTTAGTTAATTGATTAACTATGCACTGCTTAAATTCTGATTTGAAATGCTATTAAAGGGGTAGATAGGCTTTTGTTAGCACTTGGCACACAGGTGACTATTCACCCTGTGTTTATGTTTCTCACTATTTACATATTGGCCTTGTACACCAAAAAAAAGTTAAAATAAAAGGCTGAATGGATAAATGATACCAATCAAAATGTGCAAGAATGTGGAAATGCATTTGGTAATCTGTGTATAAACCTAATCAGGTCATCTGTGCACATCCTAGTAAGCAGATTTCTAGGAAGGTATAAGACCTATATGAGAATATAATCATTGGAAACACAGTACTAAATATGGCTTGAAGCAGACAAGGACACACAGGACATCCAATCTTAACATGCTACAAAATAAAGGACTGATTCAAGTGGCAGATGGCAGGTACATAAAGTTGTTGGAAAAGCCATTTTGAATAAGACAATACCACAGTTGAACTACCATAGCAGAACCACCGGCAGAAGCAGAACCACTGGCATGGCTGTTTGAGCACTTGGGTCAGGTCCTGGAGGACTAGAAAAGGGCCAATGTGGTTCCTATTGTCAAGAAGGGGAGGAAGGAGGATTCAAGTAATTATAAGCCAGTCAGTCTTGTCTCCATCCTTGGAAAGGTCTTTGAAAAGATTATGAAGGATCATATTTGTGGGAATCCAGCCAGTCTGACCAATCTAGTTTCATTTTATGACAGGGTCACAAAATGCTTAGACGCAGGAGTAGAGGTGGATGTCCTTTTCTTGGATTTTAGCAAGGCCTTCAATACAGTATCTCATCCCATTCTCATAAATAAAGAGGCTGTGACATAAATGTTTACACTGTCCGGTGGGTAGCAAATTGGTTTAGTAGTCACACCCAACGAGTGGTAGTAGACAGATCGGTATCGACCTGGAAGGATGTGGATAGTGGGGTCCCGCAGGGTTCAGTCCTTGGACCTGTATTCTTCAATATCTTCATCAGTGACTTGGATGCAAGCGTGAAGTGTACTCTGTCCAAGTTTGCAGATGATATTAAATTGTGGGGTGAAATGCACGCTCTAGAGGGTAAGGAACAATTGCAGGCAGACCTGAACAGGTTAGAAAACAGGGCAGTACACAGTAGAATGCAATACAACAAGGACAAATGCAGAGTGCTTCACCTATGGCTCAAAAATATCCAGCACTTCTACTAACTGGGAAGTGACGCTATCAGCAGCACAGAAGCGGAAACGGATCTCAGAGTCATAGTGGACTCCAAGAGGAACATAAGTCATCAATATGATGAAATCATCAGCAAAGCTAACCGCACTTTATCATGCATCAGCAGATGCATGACAAATAGATCCAAGGAGGTGATACTTCCCTCTATGCAGCATTGGTCAGACCTCAGCTGTATTACTATGTCCAGTTCTGGGCGCCGTACTTCAAGAAGGATGTTGATGGACTGGAGAGGGTCCAGAGGAGGACCACTCATATGGTCAGGGGATTACAAGAAAAGCCCTATGAGGAGAGACTGAAGGACCTGGATCTCTTCAGCCTCTGCAAGAGAAGGCTGAGAGGTGATCTTGTGGCCACCTACAAATACACTGTGGGGAGCAGGGGGTGCAGCAAGGGATCGGAGATGCTCTGTTCACCAGAACACCTCTTGGGATAATAAGGAACAATGGTCACAAACTGACAGAGAGCAGACTTAGGCTAGATACCTGGAAAAACTTCTTCATGGTAAGAGTGGTCAAAATTTGGAATGGGTTTCCAAGGGAGGTGGTGCTGTCCCCTATCTTGGGGGTCTTTAAGAGAAGGCTGGATAAGCATCTGGCTGGGGTCATCTGACCCCAGCACCCCTTCCTGCTGAGGCAGAGGGGCAGACTCAATGAACTACTGAGGTCCCTTCTGACCCTACCATCTATGAATCTATTACCCCAGGAACAAACTAAGGGAAGCAGGCCCAGGGTTAATTGTATGCTGGCGCATCAGGAATTTCAGGTTTTGACAGGTCACAGCCTGTCTAGCAAAAGCATCCTATAAAACACGAAAACTTTGATAGTGAACAATGGAATTATATACTAATAGGCAACAGGCCACTAAGTCCAGTACATAAAAGTTGGGAAGAACGACACACACACCTTCTCAGCCTCGTATGACAGGAATGTTAACTAGAGACATTATTAGCCCCTGTTGTCACCGTGGCTGGCCAAACACTTAAATTATCATACTTGCCCCTGGTCCCTGCCTAATGCAACTGACCCAGTTCTCTGCAACCGGACTGGCTGCCAAAAGTGCCACTCACCCCTTTTAAGCATACCTGCAGCCTCAGGCTGCAGGCATGCCTTGACACAGCCTCTATCTGTTCTGGCAAGCCTTGTGTCCACTCCTTTTCTGCTTTTCCTGACCTTGACCCTGGGTCTTCCCTGGAATTTGGCACCAGCTATCTGGCCCCTGGTTTCTGATCTTGCTTGCTTCTCAGACTACATCTATTGATGCCTCCTGTTATTTCAGTTACATTCTAAATCTATCTGTATTTATTTTATGAATGGTGCAAGAGGAGACTTTTTAAAATAATTTCTTTTTCTTTAGAATGTCCAGTGTCTCGAAGCTACATGCAGGTTGAGCACATCAAGTGCACTGTGTTGCCTGTAATGACTGGTGCTGTACGGCAGCATGACAGCTTTGTACTGAAAAGTTTTACACCTTTTCATTCCCTTGTGAATTGCAGGAGATAATTGGTGAGAGAGAGGCAGGGAGAGTTTTCTGTTTCTACCTGCCTGCAACAGTAATCCCATTGATTGGTTCTGTATGGGATTCAAAATCAATACAAATATTATTTAAAGAATATGAAAATATTTCCCTAGGCAGCTGGAAAACATCACTTGGATGATCTTTGTTTTGTTTTTAAATAAATCATGTCATTGAAATTAAACAATTTGAATTGTTAGGAGCTGATACGCTGCTCCCAGCATTATTACTAACATTTCTCTAACAAGCTCTAACATAAAAACTAAAGGCCAGAATATAAAAGGCCAGATTAGCCACATGCCTGCTTTGGTAGCAATAAGCAACCCACTGTTCAGAAAACATATATTTCGTATGTTCCACAAAGTATCAAGAGTGTTTCTTCTTTCCAAGTCCTTGCCTGTTTTAAAGTCTCCTCTCCAAAGAACACTCATTAACAGATAAATTACATCCTGGCCCAAAGAGAAGAATAGCACGTAATTAAGAAAGTGCAACATTCACCTGATCTCTGAACTTATGACATTGAGCACATCTACACATGTCCCTACAGCACCTTTGTTACTGCACCATAATTTAGTACTTCCTTTTGGAAGTACTGAATTATGGCACAGTAACAGGCTATGCTGTGCTGTACACATCACACACTGTTATTTTTAGCTGATATACTGCCGTAGCAATGCACCATGACAAAGAGGCGCATTGCTACAGCAATGTAGCTGTGGCATCACAGTTTGTGACTGCTGACATTACGTCACCATAGTGCATTGCTATGATGACAGTGTCACATGTAGATGTGCCCACTATAGCATTATAATGAAATAAGCTTGACCTAGTGTTAAAGCACCTTGTCATTATTTTTCATACTAACATGTAATTATGTTTCCAGAGCCCAGTTTCCTATAGTATGTAGAATTATTGTGACAAGGACTAAGGTGCTCCCTTTTTCTTACAACAAAGCAATGGAAAGGCTTGTTTAGATTTAAACTACAGTGCCAAGAGCCAGAACCTGAAGGTTCAGCTCAGTATTTCTAATACCCACCACTCCAGTGCCATGTCCGAATCAAGGCTCCATGCCTTAATTATGCTATTATCTCCATACAATCAACCTGGGAAAATTTGGAAATTCTAGCAATCACTGCTGGCCCAGACCACAAGTTTAGGTGCTTCAGACCAGAAGTCTACAATGTTTTCTGGCAGTGTGGCCACACCGCCCAGATTGAGTCCAAGAAGGGTGAATACTAGGACGAAGGCACCGCCACCAGTACCCAAATGTGGCATGGCCTGGGTAAAGCTCCACTCTGCCAAAGACCTGTTGGCACTAGATTTAAGACCCAGATATCTTCTTCCAGATGGACCCAAAACCCTCAGACCAATCACAACCTTTCCATTCACTAATAGCAAATTTTACTGATACACAGTGATAGCAGTTAAAAATAATGCAAACATTTTTATATCTACCAGTCCCAGGGCTGTCATCTGGTACACCTGGCCAGTATGCGACCTCATCCTGAGGTTCTCTCTTGAATGTCAGGTGTCAACACTCTGGAGGTTGGAGGCTACGGCCCACCCCACCTCCCCCAGTGAGGCGGGTGAAACAGGCTGGTGGTATTCCCTCTGTCCATGGTGGCTTTAGATTCCCCTCTCAGGGACCCTTTTCTGCTCTGAAATCCCTCCTCTTGTGTTCTTTCCCCCTCCTGATGACTTTACATCTTTGGGCACCACTGTTTCATATTTCTGTGGTTATCATACTCTCCACATTCTGTCCTGTCAGCATATTGCTTTGTTTCACAAACCCATTGCATACACACATCCTAATCTGGTTCTTTCCAGTTCCTCCTAATTTGGTCCTTCTACCAAAGCCAGAAATCCCAAGTGCCCTGCAGTTGTCTCTTATCTCATGTTATGAAATACTGTGGTACATGTGATCAGTTCCCCAGCCTGTGTCTGCTTGCCCCTGTCAGACACAGTGGGCCTTAAAGGCACAAAAAGGCTTTTTAGACCTCAATTAACCCTTGCCGTTGCCTGGGATCTAACGCATATCTACTTTGCCTATACGCCAATACCCAAAAACAAACCTCTAAATATCATTTTCTAGCCATCAAGCCCAGGTGCCCAATTGCAGTTTGGCACAGCCCTCCTCCATCAAAGCTCCAGGTACCAGACTGCAGTGCAGGCAAGACCTCCCACCCACTTCCTTCACTAATGCCTCAGTGTAACAAGTCAGGGTCCCAGGGGTGGCCATGATGCCCCCTGGTGCCTCCATGACCATGACCTCCTCCACTCCTGGGCACCTTCATGTCTCACCCACCACACCCTGATGGAATAAACAGAGAGGCTGTCCATGGACCTTTGCGTAGCCCCAGTTCCACAGAACCCCTGCTAGGGTCCCTGGCACTCTACTGGTCCTCACTAGTCCCTAAGCCCCTGGCTCAGCCTCCATAGTCCCAGGCCCTTCACTGGGCTGCTACAGTCAACTGTGCCCAGCCAGGCACCCAAAGTCTTAAGGTCTGTCTAACAGGCCCCGGGCCCCAGGCCCCAGTGTGGCTGCACCCTGCACTATCTTCCCACTACAGGATCAATGCTCACTGTAGCCTTGAGACTGTCTCTGGCAGGGCTCGAAGCAGTTATGTGCCTCTGGGTCACTAATGAGGCCTCCAAACCTCCAGTATAAGCACAAGCCCCTGGGCTATAACATAAATAACCCTGAAAATTTCCCCCTGCCCCTTCAAGAATCTAGGCTTTCACTCACTATTCCAGCATCCTAGGCTCCACTGTTCCAGCAGCCAGCAAAGCAGGTAGCCAAACTTCCCTGGGTGGCTTGCTCTCCTGGGCAGGACCTCCTTCCCCTGCAGCTGCCAGAGAAAGAACACGCTGAGCCAGCCTCAGGCTTGGGCTTATGAGCTCCCAGGGCCTTCCCTGTATCCAGTACCACCAGCAGGTGCCTACTAATTGCTCCATTAGCCTGTTGCCCTGGTGACCTGCAGCCGCAGTGCTCCCTGGTTAAACCTAGCCTGCAGCATAGCCTGCAGTGCTCCCTGGTTAATCTGTTTCTTCCCTTAAAGGAGCAGAGAGCCCCAGGCTCTCTGTTACACTAAGGCAGTTGACTGTAACATGTCTCAAGGACAGTGCTGTACTGCCAAATGCTGCCAAAGTCACAGCTCTGTGGCAGGATCTGGATCATGGGTTGTAAGGCTTCCCTGCCCTACACTGTTTAGTGCACACTATTTTGCAGAGGCATAGCAAGGGATCTTCTTGCCCTAGTGCATGGTAATGCATGGGGCAGAACTGGCCTCCGCACTGACAGTGATGGTGGCCCAGCCAGGTGCCAGCAGCAGCAGCTGCTGTTTGTGTGTCTCCCACAGCCCTCCAAAGCAAGTGTCCAAAGCTACTTCCCCTTAGCCACACTACTACTATTTTGTTGCCCCTAGTAATTACCTTACCAAATGCCAAGAGCCTGGGTAACAAGCAGGACGAGCTCGTCCTCCTGCTCAGTGCAAAGAATTATGACGTCATTGAGATAACGGAGACCTGGTGGGACTCCACCCATGACTGGACCA
>NW_017728913.1:16739610-16758527 GCF_001723895.1 Crocodylus porosus | reverse complement strand
GGTTGAAGCACCTACATTGAACACCTTCAAGAGTAAATTGGATGCTTATCTTGCTGGGATCCTATGACCCCAGCTGACTTCCTGCCCTTTGGCCAGGGGGCTGGACTCGATGATCTCCCGAGGTCCCTTCCAGCCCTAATGTCTATGAAATCTATGAAAATCTATGAAAGTTGTCTTATTAGGCATAAAACATATAGGGATTCACCTTTAGGGCCTGGCCTGTGTTTTGAGAGCAGGTGACTTTTGACATTGAAAGAAGAGCATGCAAAGGAAAAGGGTTTCCGAGCAGCAATGCCTGGCTACTCAACAGGCAACTGTTTGTATCACACAAATGTGCCACGAGGCATTTCAAGGCAATGTCTCTGGCCTAGCCAACTAACATAGATACAACACTATAGATAAAGGAGAGAATTAATGAAATGCTAGGGGATAGACATAATTCCTAAATGAAATATTGGAATTTAAGTAATGTTTTGCAGGATTGGGATTTGGACTGTAGTAATAGCAGTTATATAAATGTAAGAAGTAAGAATCCTATGATACCAGCCAATACACAGGATGTCATTTATGTGTCAGGGAACATATAAAGAAACTGTGTGAATATATACATTGCTCCAAGCCTACTTTGATAATTAACAGAATACCAAATGTTGTTTGGAATACAGCACTATAGTTTGAACTAGCTGCCTAAGTGTTGCATGCATTTTATAGCAAACAATAGCTAGATCTAATTTAGGACCCTATCCTGGAAATATGTAATAGTGGTTCTTGAATGGTTCTAATGTTTTCACTAAGAATATTCTGAAACAAGCAATATGCCTAGTAGTAGGTGTTTGTAGGATAACATCTTTAGACATGTACCACGTGTCCTTAGCATCTTTAGATTAAATGCAAAGTAAACTTTATTATATTATATCAATCATATTAATTAATCCCTTTCTTCACATTACTGTTGTACCTATGCACCCTCAATGTGCATTTTTAGGCTATAAAAGGCATCCTGCTCCCTTGTACCTTCTAGATTTCCAGTGTGTTAATTAAAAAGTAATATAGATGTTATTCCTTCCATGCTAAAGAAATTAAAATTACAAAATTATGATTACAATTATTAATGAATCCATTTCCCAAAATTACTTTTTTTATGATGTACATGAAAAAGTGAATAACGGCATAACAAATAGGTAAAACAAATGGTGAATGGAGTGCTGCCAGCTTTTGATTATGATAATTAGAAATATTGAAAAAGAATTGTTTAGCAATTTAGGGGAAAGCATGGCATTAGAAACCTTGATAACTAGAGGAGAAGCTTAACACAAATTTGATTGCCATTTTATAAGCATCCTGGATAATTTGGGTATCTATGGGCTAGTCTACATAAATGAAGGGGAAGATTTCACTTAAAAGCAATTAAAAGAGCTATCTACAGTGATAGTGTATAAGCAGTTGGTCTATGAAGGGAGAAGACAGATTATCATTGATCATTGGCTGCACTGTCCTCACTGCATCTGTTCTCCTTCTTATGGTTCACACCTGCCGAAAGACTTCATTGTATCCTAATGGCATTCTCAGAGAGACTAAGTATGATCTACAATGCAGCAGTTAGTAGTTAATCACTGATGATACTTAGCTATTGATATTTTCTATACATCGGTGCAGAAAAGAGATTATTTCAGCTATTACTGACACCTTCTGCTGTCATTATCTTCAGTTAAGTAGCACTCTAGGATTTGCTCTGACCCCACCAACTGGGATGAATACCTTTAGGATCTAGAGTAGAGATTCCTAAAATTATAATATAATCCCAAAACTGTAGCCACCCAAATCAGCAAAGCCAGACTCAGACCTTACTCTGACCTGCTACAATACCAACCCCAAGACAAGGACCACAGAATCCCTCTAGTTGTCACCTACAGCCCCGGCTTAATTATTGAAGACATATACCTAAGACCTCCAATCCCTCCTGGAAAAGGATGACTAACTCAAGGTTGATGACTATCACAATATATGGGGACAAGCCTGTCCTGGGTTAGACAGCCTGCCAATCTCAAATGGCATCTCTGAGACAATAGACTAACAAACTCTCATCCTCGCTGAGGCACCAGGCCTTGCAACTCACCAAAATGCCTGCTATGTCCCCACATCAACACAGACCACTTCCTCACCAGACCTGATAATAAGGAGCACACCATCCAAGGTTCACTCACTTGGAACTCTACTAGCATCATATATACTAGCGTTTCTCAACTCGTGGATCATGACCCAAAAGTGGGTTGCAAGAATATTTCAAAGAGTTGTGAGCAAGTAACAGAAAAACGTGCGAAATCATGGGTTTCCTCTTTGCAGGCTAGCAGCTTCCAGCCTGCAAGGGGCAGCTTGGGGTGTGGCTAGCCTGTAGTCAGTCATGGTTGTGGGAGCAGCCCCAGGAGCTGGATGAAGGTAAATGTGGGAGGAGCAGGGGCTTGGAAACTCTCGGGGTTGTGGGGGTGGGCAATGTGTGCTGTGCCCTACCACTCTCTGCCCCAGACCAGCAGCTGACGCTAGGTGAGTGTGGGGCTCTGCTGAGCCCACTAGGCTGGAGCACCTCCTGCTACTGGCCCAAGCCAGCCTGCTGGCCCCTCACCACTGCAGCTCAGCAATGCTGCTTGGCCATCGGTTCTCCATGGGGCTGCAGCAGGGGCCTGTCCTCCCAGCAGCCATGGCTGCTACCAAGCTGCATGGTCTCAACACTTCCAATAGGGGTTGCAGTTTGGCTGCCCTGCTGCGCAGGCACCGTGCCACTCCCGCTGGCTGCAGAGAGGCTAGCTCAACCAGGTTGCACATCATAGGGCCTGACTTCCGCTGTCAGCCCAGCTGTCAGCCCAGCTCCAATTAGTGCTCAGTAATTCCCAGCCTGGGGCACACTGCAGGGACTCACTCACCACTTTCCCCTGGCAGCAGCAGCTTTGGTTCTGGACTGCACAATGCCAGTGGGGTCTGTCCTATGCCACTTGCTGCTTTGTGGCACTAGCCTAGGCCCTGAGGGTATCTCTAGCAGCCTAGAGCAGTGAATCCCAGCCAGGGGCACCCTTCGGTGCTCTGAGGTGTGAGGAGATGAGCCGATCAACTAAGTCAAAAAGTGCAGGCACTGGCTTCTCCCAGCCTGGATGATCAGCCATCCCCAGGGCTGGGCCACTTTACAAGCAGCTAGGCACTGGCTTCTATAGTTATGGGGCCACATAGCCTTGAGTCCAGTGAGGGACACCTGGAGTCCAGAAAGGTTGAGAACCACTGGCTTAGAGACAGGCTGTTTGCCAGGTTAGGCTGAAGTCAGAGAGCTGTCCTTAGCCATGTTAGTTTGAAGTCAAGCAGAAGGCAGCATGGATTTGCACCTCAGATATATGTGCTTTGTCTAGTTTATAAGATGCAAATTTACCCTGCTTTCTACTTCACATCAGACGTGTGTGGAGGGAGTGGGGGGGCAGGTGCCTGCTGGCACTGGGGGAAGATTGCAGGGCAGAGGACTTTGGGCTGGGCACCATCAGGGTAAGGAGGGTGTGGGTTGGGACAAACCAGCGATCTTTGCAAATGGGTCCCGGTACAAAAAGGATTGAGAACCACTGATATACACCATCTCCTTCTTACACTGCCCCTCTGCTGTCTACAATGAATAGACAGGGCGATCTCTACACGTAAGAGTAAGTTGATATTGTTCTTATATCAACTGCAGAAAGACATAAAAGTCGGTGGAAGAAAACTTCAACCTCTGTGGACACTCCGTCACTGACCTCAGGATTCCTGTTCACGGGGGTGGCGGGGTGGGGGAGGAAATTAAAAACCAGTTTGAATGGGAAGCTGCAGAACAAGAAATGATCTACAGACTGGACTGTGTTAAGTATGGTTTAAACAGGACTATGATTCTTATCTCATTACCTGAATTAGCTTTTGTGACTTCTTTGTTCCCATGGGTTTTCTGCTTGTTTGCTTCTCTCTCCTAGCTCCACCCTCCTCCCCTCTCCCATTTTCTCTCTCTCCACTCTCTTGTCTTTTGTATTCTAACTTTTCTCTCCTTCTTATACTCTGCCTTCTGCATGTCCTTTCATAGCATCTGATGAAATGAACTTGTTTTCATGAAAGCCTGTGCTCTAGATATATATCTGACTTAGTATAGCCTAAAGTTGCATATATACCCTGCCTTCCAACTGACTAGAGATTAACACAGGTAACTATCTCTCTCTCTCGCTCTCTTTTTACATACGTACATACACACACACACACACACACACACACACACACACACACACACACAAGGTATTGAAGATGAAGGGTACCAAACTCCAAGAAATAACACAAGGGATCTTAAGCCAGAGGCATTAGAAAATACTTAAAATAGTTTTTTTCAAAGCAAGCCTGATATGAGATTTAGTGATTTCACTCAAGTCAATAGGGTGTCACCAATTACATCTGAATTTGGCCTTTTATGTTAAAGAATGTTTTCATTCTTGAAGTTTCCCATTAAAAATGGTACCTTTTACATGGTTAAAAAAATTAAAATAAAAACAATAGTATTTGCTGCCTGAATAAAATTTGAGTCTGTACAATGGACCAATTCAAGCATAAGTCCTACTTAACTTGGCTCATGAGCCCCATTCTAGCATTCTGCACACCTACATTATATACTTAAGTCAACCTTACCACAAAAAATATGTTCTTGTTCCTTTTTATATGTTAATCCTGTATAATCAACACAACAAAGATGGAGTGAGATTAATGCTTCTACTTCTCCTCTACTCTCAACAGAGAGTGCATCTACATGTGCCCTCAACTGTGCAGTTGTTACTTAAAGCAAGTACTAAATGACTGCACAGTAACCACTGTTACTGCACAGTCCCAGTGCCACACAGGTTGTTGCCGACCCTACTGAACAGCAGCAACAAGCTAATGCATAGTAGCATCGGCATCACAGTTCATGCCCACTGATGTTACCGTAGCAACAAGCTATGGCAGCGTAGCTTGTTGCTATGGCAAGATAGCATCTCATGTAGACATGCCCAGAAAGTACTTACTTTGCCATACAATCAAGCAAGAGATTTATGTAACTATAACAAGAACACAATTTGAAGAAACAGGTTAACACAATCAGTATGAAGGGCTAAATCTAGCCTGTACAACTTTAATTACCAGTGACCCGGTGTATGTAAAAAGAAAGAACCATCTCGCTTCCAGATGGCAGATTAAGTTTACAGTATTAGCATTAGGTAAAGTATCTTTCTTCTGACTTATCAGATCTGAAACAGTAATAGTTGAGAAGTGGAGAGCCTAAGGGTCTTGCTCAAATCTTCAAAATAATCCCAACTTTAAATGCTAGAATTCAGCACAAATACTAGATATTTTTCCATTAACATACAGCTACTGTTGTCACCATATGAGCCTCCAGTTTCCTCCCAAATTCCCCTAATCATGACAACAGTCAAAACAAAACCGGGAGATTGATATATTAATGCTATACTAGTGATAATGCCCTACAGAATCAAACAGTAAAAAGCAAATGAAATGATCACAATACACAGTTCAACATCTGACAGTGAAAAAAATGAAGTTGTTAAAACCTTTAATAACATTCCTATTAGCAATACTAAGATGCATACATATGTACCTATCAATGATAAATACCTAATTACAAGGAGCCAAGTATTTCTTTGGGTGATATTTTTCATTGGATTATGCAGTTGGTCCAATAAAAGTTATTACCCAAAGAAATCAGTACCTCTTGCATAATTCCTGGACCATCATGGCTACA
Organism: Crocodylus porosus; assembly: GCF_001723895.1. Lineage (NCBI taxonomy): Eukaryota > Metazoa > Chordata > Crocodylia > Crocodylidae > Crocodylus > Crocodylus porosus. The sequence goes on along the minus strand of NW_017728913.1, from coordinate 16,752,751 downwards.
ATACCCTAATGCTATACTAACAAGAAATAATTTGTTTCATTGCTTCCCCCACTGACAGTTTTAAGCTGGTAGTGCCAGTGGGAGCAAGATTACAGACTTAACAGGTGTACAATATTATTTCCTCAAATAGTAACCATAACTACATTCATTTTCCTTTTAGATGTATGTGAGTAAATCACAGAATCATAGAAAGTTAGGGTTGGAAGGAACTTCAGGAGGACCTGACCCAACGTTCTGCTCAAAGCAGGACCCATCCACAACTAGATCATCCCAGCCAAACCCTTGTCTAGCCAGGTCTTAAAAACCACCAAGGATGGAGATTCCACAACCTCTCTGGGTTACCTGTTCCAGTGTTTTAATACCTTCCCACCGCCAGTGAGAAAGTTTTTCCTAGTATCTAACCTAGACTTCTCTTGCTGCAACTTAAGATCATTGTTCCTTGTTCTGTCATCTGCCACCACTGAGAACAGTCTAGCTCCATCCTCTTTCAAACCCCCCTTCAGGTAGTTGAAGGCTGCTATTAAATTCCCTCTCAGTCTTCTCTTCTCCAGACTAAATAAACCCAATTCCCCCACCTTTTTCTCATAAGTCATGTACCCCAGCTGCCTAACCATTTTCACTGCCCTCTGCTGGACTCTCTCCAATCTGTCCACATCCTTTCTGTACTGGGAGGCCCAAAAATGGACATAAATGTTATGTATTTTTCTGTTACTTATATTTGTAATGGCATGCTTACTTGCATACCACACACACCCTTTTCCCCAAAATCAGTTGTCACCTCCACCCCCAGGCCACCTCCCTGCAAATTGTAAGGCATGTCTTAAGCAGGGAAGCTTATTTTTGTTCACTGGAAGAGAAGAAAACATAGTTGCTGCTGCCAGATGGCTGCTGTGTTTCTTCCCATCAGCCCGGAGGTGGAGGGCACAGAGAGACAGTATTATCCCTCTCAAAGCCACAGCAACAGCAATCAGCCATGACTGGAAGAATATTTTTTTTCATTCTGCTTTCCCAAAGCAAGGTGTATATCTTATTTAGAGGCCTACAGTATGTGAGAAAAACAGTATTCTTGCCAATTGAAAAAAAAACAACAACAAACTTAACCTGCTGTCATGTAATTCCCAGTTCTCTCCTGCTACTTCTGTTTTGGCTTGTTTGGGCCAGGCAGATCAAAGCTGAATGTCGCATGCTCAGATGTGTTGTCCCTGTGCCCACTTCACTACAATAAAATGTGTTTTGGCAACAGGAGATATCATTTAAATCTACAGGCCACATCTGGTTTGTAAGACACACTTTGGCCAATCAGTTTAATAGTACTGGCATGTTTGTCTTCAGTTATTACAATACTATTATATTCCTCTCCATAGGGATGAAACATTTAATACAAATGTACTTTTTTTTTAGTCACCTCCTTCCTGTCAAAAAACCCACAGTGAAATCAGTGACTGAAAACTGTCGATCAAACTGAAATCACAATGTTGATAGCACCATTACCTAGAATATAATCTCTAGATTTCCTTCTTTAACAGAACAAAAGTCATATTTGTGAGGGATATTTGTGATATTTAAGAGCTAGTTACATAAGTTCTTGGTCACTATTCTCCAAGTTTCTAGTATTTAGTGAGTCTCTAAAAATAATATACTTGTGTTTACAAAATATCTATCATGGTTTGCAGAAGTCATTTGGATTATACCAAATACATTTTTTTGGATAAACTTTGGGTAAGGGGTATTTAGGGACTGTTTAAAAAAAAAAATACATAGCAGAAAGAAGATAATAGGTAATGTGGTCAAGAGCAAAAATGCAGATCGAGTTATCCCAAATCTTTTTCATGAAATAATAAGAGGTCTGAACCCATTAAAATTAATCATAAAAATCTAACCAACTCTTTCTTACACACATCATATTTATGTATGTATTTACAAATACAGTTTCAAAGTTTGTTTAATCTTAAAAAAAAAAAAGATAGCAACATGAGTATAAGATGAGACAAAACTAAATTCATAGATGAAGGGTAGTGATGCTGTAACACAGATACTACATTCTGCTTTTCACACTAATTAAAGCCAGAAAGCAATAACAGGTTGTTTGTCTCTCAAGCAAATATATTCTCTGTCCTATAATCCATGAGTCTCCTTCTCTAGCTAGTCATTGGTCCATGTAGCTATGTTACAAGAAATTCACAACTTCCCACTCAGGTCAATGATATTGACAGCTTATGTTTACTTAAGGGGCAAATTATCAATTATCAGCTTCAGTAAGTTTGTCAGCCTCAGCTTCAGTACCAGAAGTGGTTCATGAAAACAGAAGTAGTAGTACTCTGAGGTCAGACAAATTATACAGAGCTAGTCTACGGGGAGGGCAGGAAAAGGCAAATCTAGAAATGAGCAATGGTGCGTGCAGTTCTGCTGAACCAGAAGAAAGAGAAAGCTTGAAAACAAAGATGTGTAATGAAGAGTTTTCAATCATAAACTCACAACTGCTTTGCTCATATGGTAATTATCAAAGCTATCTGTATAACTCTCCCTGCCTCAGACACATTTTCTCTGCCCATTGAAGTGGACATAACGCTAATCTTTTTACATTATTTTAATACTCAATACAACAGATTACAATGTCACTTACAAGTGCATTATAGACCTGTTAGAATCAGCAGCTAAATGCTTCAGCTCATCTATAAATCACTGAGGCAATAACAATATAAATACTGGCTAGATAGGTGATTGCCATTAGTTTGAACATTTTCAGGTCTTCTGTTAGCTGTGATTTGACCAGTCATCTTTAAGGAGCATGAAGACATTGAGCAAAGCTGATTCACCAACACTTAGTTGAGGGGGTTCAGTTTTATATTTTGGATTTTTTTGAGACAACTCGAAGTATAAAGCTAAAGACAACTAAGCACATATCTGCATTTCTTCCTGTGGCAGTTAAACAGTATTAATTAAATGTTATTAAGTTGTTTGCTTCAAATAGTCTCCTTTAGGTGTGTATGTATATATAACATGTACTCTCTCACACACACACACACACACACACACACACACACACCTTCATGTATTAAGGGGTGTGTATACATACACACACACACACACACACAAACCTGTGCTCTAGATATATAACTTAGTTAGTCTATAAAGATGCATTATCTACCCTGCCTTCTGACTGACTCCAGAAGGAAATATATATTTCCTAGAGATGGTATGAGAGTGGATATGCAAGGATGTGCCTGAACTGTTCCAAACATCAGGCATTCCATCAAAGAATGCAAATCCATAACCCCCTTTAATACACAACAAAATTTGAGCAATAAAAAGTGCATTAAGACATTGCCTGAGAGAAGAAAAACAAGACAGGTCTTATTGGGCAGAAGTAAAAGCATGTTTTATTTTCACTTTCTTTGAAATTAGTCTGAAGAAATTCTTGTGTGTAAGTGGTTTGGATTTAGGGGCCTCTGATTTTTCCCTACTGCTTTAATTCCACCCTGTTTATATATATTCCTCTCACCACTATGACTACAACTACTTCAGCTGTATAGGATGTAAAATGCCTGATATTGATTTTCTACCCTGATTTCTTTGTTTTCTTTTGTTCGCTTTTCAATCCTGATGAGAATATTGAGCTGCAGACTCTCAACCGAAAGTTAGCCTAATGGTTATCAGCCAGCAAGTTCATAAACTTTGATGGAGATTACAATCCAGAAACTTGCAACTCTAAAAAATATTCCATTGAAATATAATTCATTAAAATGTGTAAAGGAATAACCCAATAAATACATTTCCTACATATTTCTGCATTGCAACCAAGACATAGGATGCTGCCATATGTCAAAAGACCTAGAATAAACAGAATGATAAAATACAAGATAGCTTTATGTTCTGATTGGACACTGATGATGTAATCATATCATTATAATCATCAAGGATCTGCCCGCAAATCCCATGCAAGAGATGGAACAACATTCACAATGTTTTACGGAGAAGGCAATTTAATGACTGTCAATTGGAAGAGATGGAACAACATTCTCAATGACTGTTTTAATGGGAAGGCAATTTATTTTCTGGATTTGTTCTTACCCTTAGCTTCTTATAACCAAAACCACTGACATTCAAAGTTATATTTCACCCTGTGGGCATGTTGTTATTTGTCCAAAAAGTAGAAAGGATGTTAGCCTAGGGATTACAAAAGCCAAACTGTTTGACCTGAAAGGGTTGTGGTGACTTCTGGCCCTATTTGTCTTTCACTTGCCTCAGAAAACAGTATAAGTAATAAATGCAACTTCATAACTGCAGGTCTTTGCAGGTGCTTTGCAAGGCAAAGAATGTGAAGCCTGCACCTGAAAGCCAATAAATCAAGAAATAGTTTATGCAGTAAAGCTGCAGCAGAAGCATGACTGGTAGATTGCTATGACACATTGAACTAATCAAGAAGAAATAATTGTGTCCCTTTTATTTTATTCTTTCTATACTAGCAGAAATACAAGTGTTTGCAACCCTTTTAGCAAAACAGTCCTTTAAAAAAATGGAGGTTTCCACCTCCATTGCACACTCTGTGTACAGCATGTCCACATAGTGTTCTCTGATGTTAAGAAGTTTTGTGATTTAGAATCTGTAAATCATTGGTTTATTCTGTAAATCAATGGTTTTCAAAAGTAAGATGTGCAAGTTCAGAGAAGTAGAGATCTCTGTCAGTTGCACATCACATTTTATGTATTTTATTTTGAAATCCCAGGATACTTCATTAAGCTAAGGATCTTTGTGAATCTCAATCAATTTGCAGGCTATCATGTTATCCTCACACGGGATTAAGTATAAAAACCTAAAACCTGTCCATTGGCTTCTGTGGAACATAATCAGGTTGGAGGTATTTTAGTGTAATACCAACAGCAAACACAGGTTTTATATTAAATGTTATTGCTCTTGAGAATAGAGTACATTACTTTTGTTTCAAACTGTTTTGATCCTCAATTTCAAATCTGAAGCTTGACTGCCTCAAAGTCCTAATACTCTAGTAGATATTTTAAGGGCTCTAAGGATTTGTAAAAATGAATTTAAAAACCCACTAAAAACCCAGAGTTGTAGAAATAGTTCTCTTAGGATCAAACTCTAGTTAAATCCTTTTTATGTCGAAAATGTGGTTCATTGTCAAAGTCACTGCTGCTTGATAGTCTCCCAGTATTTAGGCATTTGTTCAACAAGTTCATTAGCATGCATCTTATTTTAATCTCTTGAGGATTACCATTGCCTTAAATTATAAATCTAATTGCATCTTGAGAAAACTGTTCCTGTGATTCTATATTTTTTCAGTATCTAAGAGTTCTGGGGATATCTACATGGTAAACTCACTGTGATAGATGGCAGTACTCTCACAGAAACTATTATTTTAGGCAGGTTAGGAATAACATAGCTGTGTGTGCATAGCATTTCAGGCAAACAAATTGCTGCTTAGTGACCATGCCAGTTAGCCTTGGCCTCATGTTAATTAACACACTTGCAGGGCTACCCTGAATGTGGCTATTCTGTATCTGATTAAGGCGGCATCCTCTTTTGGGGCACTGCTGCCTGGCACAGTAAATTTATCAAAAAGGCTGACTTCTTTTTTCAGTGGAATTACTCCAGTGTTTAAAGTTCAACAGCGGGTTCTAGAACAGGGAGAGCCTTTATTATTGTAGACAGACTTTTCTACATATTCCAGTAAGATCAGTAGCAAATGATGGAAGAGCTTGTGATTGTTATCACTCTCCTTTAATAAGTGTCATTTTACAAGAGTAGTGGTAGAGTGATGTTTTAATAGAGTGTTTTTAATAGAGCAGTGGCAACATCCTGTGTTTGTGAAACTGCTGATTTGTAAAGACAACATTTGAGGCCAGACCCCAAACAAGACAAAGGTGCCTAAAATGGGACATATGGAAAATGTAGGCATTCCCCCAAGTGGCAATCTTAAAATCCCATAGTCACCTATTCCTAATCCTGAAGATCTCAAATAACCCTCCCCCAAATTACTGGCTTAGTCAGTAGGTTACAGTCATGTCCATTCCCAACTTCTTTTTTTGAACAGTGAAACAACTTCAGCAGAAGGGGTACCTACAACAGCTTATAGGACAGACTGTGTCTCAGGACACTTTGCAGGGAAATAGGAGCTGAGGACTTCAATGCACTCAAAAAGAATGTGATTAAATCTCCATCTTCCATGTCTTAGATGAGTGCTTTAAACACTAGGCTAATGTGTAAAACGGGGGAGTTAACACAATCCATGCATTAGACAGGAAACCTTAGCACCTAACACAGGATCCTCAACTCAACTGCAGGAACAAGATGCCAAAAAGCTAGTCACTGCAGTGTTCAATATTGTAGTGCAGTGGTTCTCAACCTTTTTTATACAGCAGGCTGGCAGAGGAATGGGACAGGGTGCACAGAGCTGGCAGAAGCTGCTTGCCCAGGTAGACAGACAGGGGTACAAGTGGAGGGCTCATGCCAGACCCAGCAGCCAACCCTTTGCATACCAATACCAGGCCATGGTCTCATGGTTGGGGGCTCTATTGTAGGGCATTTATACACATGCCCTGGGAGTGAGGCAGTGGCCGCTTTAATAAAAGAGGCTCTGAAAGTGGGGTAGGAGAGTGTCTCATGTATCAGTGTCCCCAGACTTAAAAATGGCAGCAGGGGCATTTTAACTAAAGCTCATCAAACAGACTTTAGTTAAAACACCCCCACTGCCATTCCTAAGCATGGGGATGCTGATACACGAGATACTGGAGTCTGCTTGAACTTGATAATTACCATACTCCAGCAGACTCAATTAATCAATCAATCAAGTCTGCTCTGACGTACTAATTACAGTCCATCAGAGCAGCGTTGCTGCTCATATATAGGCACCCATAGTGTCTAGGTCCCATTATATAGATATATCTAGATTTTAGTTAACATATGGCATTAGAACTTGATTCAGTACACAGTAGATCTTCCATTACTCAGTCACAGTGGGTTAAAGAAGTGCTATTAATTAGAGCCAGATCCTAAATCCCTTTTTTCTGTGATGTGTGTCATTTAAAGGAAAGGGAAGATAATTATGTGGCATAAATGACTTGTTGGTCATTTCCTTTGCTGCAAATGACTTTTTAAATCCAAAGCCCCCTTCCTAAATCTTTGAAAGGCAACAACTGCCAGGATGTGGATGGACTTCACATTGTATGAATATTGCTGCCTCTATTGTATTTTGTTTTGTTTTCTAGAATAGGAATATAGAATTGGAAGGAGTGCAGAAGGTCATCTAGTCCAGTTCTCTACTCAAGGCTGAATCACCCTTGTCTAAACCAAATCATCCAAAGTCTCCCTGGTTTTCTGATAGGTGGACTCATAACAGCCAGTTAAGCTTGTCCCCAAGGAAGATGGCAGAACAGGAGGACTGTGGAAGGAGGGAAGGGAGATAATCCCAAGAGTGATCCTTCCATGCCACTTACCTTGGATGAAATGAGGAACGCCAATAGGGAATGGAGTTTTACACAGCACTTCTAGAGCCATTGCTCCCTCCATATTGGGGGTCGGCTGTCCCAAGGAGATGCTTTTAGCTCCAGTGAGGGGTCACCGGGGTGAGTCTGCAGCATCATGGGGCAGAAGATGCCGGAGGACACTCCTACCTGTTCGAGTGTGCAGCTGGTGACAGCCAATGAGTGCAGACTACACGCATGGATGATCAGAGGATTGCTGGCCAAGACAGATACCAAAGACGAGGACGCCATAATTGCCATCCTGGCCATGATGGACAGTTACGACTGAGAAAGAGATAGGTCAGGAGTGCCATGGGTGAGCTGGGAGCCACATAGGGGCTTCCTGGTGTGGGAAACAACCTGGAGGGGTTTGTTTTACCTATAAGATGGGAAATTAGTTCATGGAGGAAACAACTTGGAAAGGCTTATTCTGTGCCCATATGATTGGACATTAGTTCATAGAGGAAGCAACCTGGAGGGGTTTGTTCTTTGCCCCATAAGACTGCAAATAAGTTGATAAGAGGAGCTACCCCAGGGCATCCTTTCTTTTGATTTGGACCATGAATTCTTACTTTTGGCACATGTGGCCTTTGGCAGGACTGGCACAAAGGGGCACTAGGCATAGGATTTTGATCTCAAAGTTTTCCCTGTCAGATCAAGGGTGGTCATTGAGAGCCAGGTAAAAAGGAAAAGGAACCCAGAGATTACTCTCAGCTCACACGTGCTGTGTGTTAGCAGAGGCCAGGAGTTTTGTCCTCCCATGCCTACCCCTCTTCCAAATTTAGAACATCATACAGTATTGAGGAAGTGGTAAGGGTGTGGTGTAGAGGAGGTGGAGCCTCTTTCGACACAGCAAGGGTACCACTCAGTGGTAGCTGGAAGATAAAGTTGTGAAAGATAAAGTTGTGGCAGAAGAGAGAAGAACATCCAGGAGCACCTGGGTGATAACACGGGTTCCTTCTACCCTGTCATCACTCAGCAGAAGGACATCAAGCCAGTGGATAACCAGGCCTTACAGCACCAATCCAGACAGAAAACAATAAAAGGAACTTCCAATATAATTCTATCCTCAAATATATTTGAGAATAGCCCCCATAGTTTGCAGCATGTCATATCTAACCTTAAAAAATGGAGTGCAAAGGATGATTAATTACATATACCAAGATAAGTCCAGCTCTCAACTAGAAGCTTCAAAAGGTAAAGCCAATCCTACAGTGAACAATGAAAATCCTTGTTTAATTGCTTTCATAAAGATGGAGATATTTAAATTAATTAAAGTAAGAGCAGTAAATTGAAGCTGGAAAAGAGTCAGATACTAGTAACTCTTTAGTATACAAAATGAGAACAAAGTATAATGGACTCAATTACTTTACTTGTTATCTATTTATTACTATTTGCAATAACCCAAAATTAATGAATTAAAAAAGAAAGATGAGGACATGCAGCTTAACAAGATTATGAGACTGAAGAATGTAAAATTACGGGAATGCCAAAATTATAAAATATGCAGATTTCTGCAATATCAGTGTACAAGAACATTCTTTCTTAATAGAATTTTTCCTCTCATTACTACAGTAAGTGGGTCTACAGAAAACACATTTCTATGGCATGTTCCTGTTATTTCACGGTTTGTTTTTTGGCTGTGCTATTTTCAGTCACTACTTCCTTAGTTTGATGCTTGGATCAGTGTTCTGTCTTTTAATATTCATGTCAATCAAAGGTTTCTCATAGCGAGTGATATCAGTAAAGTTAAATCCATACCACATAGTTTGATATTGTTTCTCTATGCAAAAAAAAATCAAAGAATTTTTACCGGGTGCTTTTGCTTTTTAAATTCTCTTTCCTTTAAGTTTAATTAGGGAGGGAATAATGTTGACTATGCAGTCTTTTCCAATTCTAGCTCTTATTGCTGTTCATTTTTGCTGTAAATTCTTGAGAAATCATTGTGTAACATAAATTCTATATATACATTTTCATACCAATTTAAGTGAAGCAAGATGGTAATGTCTCCCTATAACACACTGAGCAGAGCAGGTTGGGATTTTTCTGACAGACAATGAAGGTTTGGCAAAATTATAATTTTCCACAAGAAAATTTGGATTCTCCCTAATATTTCTCAGCATTCCATCAAGAAAATCAAAATTAAATATTTCATTTGAGAATAATTCAGCATTAAATGACACCTGCTGCACTTCCTGGGAGCTGTATTTTGGTTTCTTAATGTCTTCACGCATTTACTTCCAGAGGTCCATCTACATGGGTGCTTTACTAGGGAGTTGACTAATTACATGTCTAATTTGGTCTACAAGTGTGCTGGTATCAGGGCAAAGTAAATTAATTAACTTCACAGTTAGATATTACTGTCTGGGACAGTACTAGCCTACAGCAGAGTAGCTATGTTCACTGTACACATGCATAGACTGTGACAAGTGCTGGCTGGGACATAAAGGTATTACCATGTGGGGGCTGCCTGCTGGCTAGCCCCATGTGAGAGAGAGAAGGAGCCCGCAGGCTCCAAGGCTCCTGGGGTAAGCAGGGGGTCAGCGGCCCCAGGCCCGCAGCCCCAAGGAGCCCGGCAGAAATTCCCCTTACCCAGGTGTGTTGGAAAGGGAGGGGCCGATATCTTCCCCGCCGCTTTAAAGAAGAGACCGGGACCGGAAAGTGGCAGCAACGCAGAACCGGAAAGAGGAGGAGGAGGTGGAGGTGGAGGTGGAGCAGGCCAGCGCACACTGAAGGGAACGCTGAATCTGCCGTTGAACGCTGGTAGGAGCCTCTGGCAGAGAGCAAAACCCCAGCAGGGTTTTGGAACACAGTTTACTGGCCCCTGGGGCGTAGAACTGCTTATTTACTGGCCTGGAGCTGACTGAGCCCCACGGGAGAAGGGTACCGTAATAACCCTAATAGAGGGGCATTATTGACTTTGGGTACCGTAGTCCCTGTAATAGGGGCACAGTTCAGCAGTGAACTAAAGTTGTTAAAAGGGACTCTCATCAAGCCCTACAAGGGGGCTCTCCGACAGCCAACAAAGGGGTGCTTGACCCCTCGAAGGTCAAGCTTGAGTTGGAAAGCTGCAGACAGACGGAGCAGCTACACAGATCAGGGGAACCGTCTTGGTTGCCATGTTTGTTTTGATTGACCTTTCTTTTGTGGATTATCTGAGAGGAAGTGAGATATGTGGCCGGACCAACCAGTTGGCCATGACCCGGTGGAACGGGCGAGGGTGTAGGGGTGGCGGAGCCCTCAAACTCAGGACCTCGCAAGACGCCGGGGAGATTCATAATTGGACTACATGCTGAGACATCTGAACCAACTCCATTAATATCAAGTCATGGCAGGAGAAACATACGCGTGTGAGACCCCAATTATGACTGATGACACCCTAGGCAAGTGGTAGGCGGCATCTGTTAGGTCCACTGGGGACGGCGAACCCCGACACCCCACATAGTAATACCTTTGTTTCCCAGCCAGCCCTTCCACTGCCCTCTATCAGCACTCAGAGTATGGGGCTGACCCCCCAGCTTATCTCCCTGCCTGGGACTGTTCTGTCCTGGTCCCAGGTGCATGTGTAAACAGTGTCTGAGAGCAGTTTTCTCCTGCACAAACTGAGCTGGAGTGTATTGTTTCAGCTTAATTCCTCATGTAGGTGTACCCACAATGTGCAAGGGTCTAAGCCACTCAAGAGCCATATGATTCATCATGTGCATCTAGATATTAAGTCTTGAGAGAAGGCAGCCCAACCCAAAGGAGATAACTTGGGGAAGAGGCACTGATACTATATCTCCTTACAGGCTACGTACAAAAATTCAGAGAAGTAGATCATATTAAAAATGGCCACCTAATCTAAGGTAATTCAAGAGGGGAGTCTATCAGGGACAACTAGGCTGGTGGGGGGGTGGGGAGTATCAGGGAAGCAAGCAGAGTCTGTGGGGGGCCCTGCAGAATTAGAGCAGACAAATGGGATCTGCAGGAGATCAGCGGGGCAAGCATAGCAAAGGTGGCAAGGTCTCAACTTCCTATGTACCAGAGACAGACGCTCCAAGAAACTAATGAAGAATTGGGGTTATACCAACAACCTCAGAGCCTCAGACTATTCAACACCTGCTCTAATGCCTGCTGCTTGAAGGCACATGTACAATGAAAGATCTCACAAAGTACAAGCACGTGTAACAAAATGGTCAAATGTGGTGTAGAGACATGAGAAGAAAAAGGAAGAAGAAAGGACAAAGAAGAAAGAGGGGGCAAGCAGCATATGTGGGGGGAATCAGAGGGGTCCAGGAAGGTTTGGCAAGATCAGGGAGGCTTTCAGGGGCTTTGGAGTGCCTTGGGGTGGTTCTCCTCTATCCCCAGAGAATAGGGGTTATTTTTATCCCTCCAAGCTCCTCCCATCCCCAAACAACCCTTGTCCCCCAGTGAACCTACCCCATTCCCTCCTGGCCCTCCCCCCAACTTAATTCCTTAGCTCCTGCCATTGGTACTCATAAAACTGGTACAGAGAGTGGCTTGAATGATGAGAGTTTGCTGGACTCAGGGAGAGGGGAGGCTGGCTGGTCCATGGGGGGTTTGTCTCTCTGGGAGTTGGGGAAGGGAGGCTAGGGAGCTAAAAATATCCCAGTGCCAGGGTGCAGGTAAAATAAGCACAGCCCTGAGTCTGGAGCCAGCGGCTGGGCTTTCCCAGCCATGAGGCTGCTCTGGGATCTGTTCAGAAGTTCAGAACAGCTGGATTGGTCTAAAATGGCCAATCTAATCTAAGTTCGACTACCTGAGATATAGGGTTAACCTAGATTGGGCGGGCCATTTTTAAACCCATCTAGCTGTCCTAAACTTCTGTTTTGTTTGCACTTAGAGTGACCCAACCAGGGATCTAAGTTAAATCAGGTGGTCATTTTTAACATGATCTAACCTCCCCATATATCTGTATGCTTCCACAGACACTACCGCATTATAGGAAAATATAATTTAAAGTCCAATATATCCAAAACATTTTCATTCAGTTTAACCAACTGCAATATTTTAATGCTGGTATTTCCAAAATTAAAAAAAAAAAGTGTGAAAAATGGTGTGGCAGTGGGGCAGAAAAGAAAAATATAAAAAATTATTCCAGGCTGAAAATTCTGCCTTTATTCACCTCTCAACTTCCATTAAAAACAAAGGGAGAAAGAAAATAGTTCTCCTCAAGAAGTATTCTACAGTGCATTAGATCAAGACCAGTTTGTAAAGCATGTTGAGGTGACAGGAATTATAAAAATAAGTTTTTATCTATTACAGTTTCACATTAAACTAACTATGAAAAAGAGAAAAGTGCTGTAAAAAAATCCCCAAGCAGCTTTAACACTAATTCAACTAAAATCAATTATTTTCTTCTGGACTTTCACCTGCATAACTGAAAGCGATGATACAGTGTTATACTTGTAAATCAAAGAAGATAAATGTCACAGAACTTCACTGACCCACAGAATTTGCCTTAGGAAAGCTAGTTGACAAAACTCACTTAAGGATAGATCATGCCTTTCATGTACAGCACTGAATCAGGTAGAGCAACAGTGCTCCAGAAACTGCAGCCCACATGGGGCTGCCTGTGCCTGCTCCAGACAGCCCCGCATGGGCTGTGAGCGCCGCCCACAGGGTGGGCAAAGGCCTGCTTCCCACCCCCCCCACCCCCC
>NW_017728913.1:16735488-16739510 GCF_001723895.1 Crocodylus porosus | reverse complement strand
GCTCAGCTTTTCCCCAGGATCCTCCCTAGTATGGAAGAAAGTGCCCCTCCCCTACCCCATGGTCAGCACCCTGCACTGCAGCTATTTGCAGCCTGTGTGGGGCTGTCCTGAGCATGCACAGGCAGCCCCACATGGACTGCGAGTGGCTGCAGTGCAGGGCACCGGGCACGGAGTGGGTGAGGAGCCACTTTCCCCCCACCCCGCACTCAGCACAACCTTGTAACCCAGGCCCACTGCCAGCCTGGGACCCGTGCTGGCTCTGGGCTTGCCCTTTGGGGCTGTGCTTGGCAACAGCAGCTGCACCCTCCCCCCCCACTTGCCACATTGGGCAGTGTTTCCCTCCCGGTGCATGAGCTCCAGGAAGCCAGCAGCACCCAACATTGCCCGGCACAGCAAGCTGGGGGCGGGGGCCGCAGCTGCTTCCACTAATGGGCAAGCCAAGAACTGGCACAGAGCCCAGGCTGGCAGCGGGGCCAAATTACAAGCTGGTGCTGGGCATAGGGAAAAGCAGCCCCTCACTCACCCCAGGGCCAGCACCCTGCACTGTAGCCACTTGCAGTCCACATGAGGCTGCTGTGCCTGCTCCAGACATCCCTGTGTGGGCTGTGAGTGCCTGCAGCAGGGAGCATCAGCTTCTTCCCTGCTGGCAAGCAGGTGGTATGGGCTGTGTGCTGTCCCTTACCTGTACCGTGGGGCTGGAGGGCACTGGGAGTGAGCAGCTGCGGGAGTCAGCAGGAGCACAGGGCCTGCACCATTGTCCCGCGGCCAGTGCCAGTGGGGCCCAGAGCAGGGTGGAAGGGATGCAGGGTCCCAGCCGGTAGGGGCTCTGTGGAGTTGGGCCAGCTCCCCCCTCTTCCTGCTGGTGTAGCCCAGCCCAGCTCCAAAGACCCCTGCCAGCCTGTGCCCCACTTTGGCCCCACCAGTGCTGGCCCTGGGACATTGGTCCCAAGACATTGGGACATTGGTCTCAAGATGGTAACCAGGTGGCGGGGCACCTGTCAAGGGGTGGGGCTACCCATGTGGCCCTCAACAGCCTGCCAAAACTGGGTAAGCAGCTCTCTGCCTGAAATAATTACCCGCCCCTGGCCTAGCCTTAAGAAAACTCCATCTAAAAAGCCAGATAAGTATCATTCATTTATAAAAAGACTGGCAAGAAAGTAGATAAAAAATGGAAAATGGAATTATTTCAGTATGCATCTACACCTCTCTTTCTATCTCTCTCTCCATAATGTTCTCCTAGAAAAAAAAATCCAGAATTCAAATTACAGTATGCTAATACTCCATCTGTGGGAAACAATTTCTTCCCAGTTGCACCAATACACTATCACCAAATCAGGAAAGCCATATGAATATTTTTGTATGGCTTATATTTTTGTTTTTAATGTTAGCCAAAACCATATGACAAACTACTGGATAAATAATGTTGAGCATGGCTACAGTATGTGCTGTACAAATGAGAGTGATTATATTGATGAAGATAAACCACAATAAAGCCATCCTTCTATGAACTGAACATTTTCATATGCACATTTTAGATGGAGGTCACCTTAGTGTTAAACTGTGGTTTTATTGCTCTGTTAAACATTATATGTAGAATCATGTAATAAATCAAGCTGAATACATCCTATAAATAAGGCTGATCATTCTCTGAACTATAAAACCAAAATGTTCTAAAAATTATGTGATTTATTTTTCCATATTATCATTGAAGTTATAGATTACCAATCTTCCAATGCACAGATCTAAAGGAAGGAGTATATATCTAATAAATGTTCAATTAATTTTCACCTAGTTAGCTTTCACTTTCCACACTTCATCATTTTAATATTAAGGATCTGAGAATCTAAATTACTGGTGAAATTTATGGTGCAAAATAGTCCTTTTTTATATTTATATTCTGATGACTCTGCTGACAATAAAGCTGGAGAGATCCATAATAATAGTACTAATATCACAACAACTAGTGGCAAGGACATCTCCATCCCTAATCTCTGCAGCCAGGGCAAGGGTATATTTATGAGGTAATACAGTCACAGTTATTGCAAATTGTTTAGGGTTAAGTAGCAATTTTAACATGGCTTCTCTGTGTGTTGTTTGAGACAAGCTCTCTAAAAATTCCTAAGCACAATGACATCTTATATAAAGAAAAATTAGTAGAAGATCATAATGGTTAAAACATGTCCTGCATCTCTACTACACAAAATCTCTATTTTTAATAATTATTGAAATCAGTAGATAGATTAGAATATTGTCTGTATATTACTTTATTTGTTACCGAGTTACCCAGATTATCCAAAAATTCAGTTTTATTGGGTTAATGTGATAAGAGCAAGTTTTAGAGGAGGTTTATTCTTCTTGTGGTCATACTGCACAGAGCACTTGATCATCCTTGCTCTTGGCACATTGCAGAATCTTGGTTAGCTATGTTTTCTCAGAATCCTAAGCACTGGTAACATCAAAAGCCTATGCAGAAGGCAGAGCACTGTGGCACCTTATAAGCTAACTAGTTCAGAGACATGTGCTTTTGTAGGCTACAGCCTACTCAGATGCTACTGACAGACTGGCAGAGAGCACTGATGGTAAATAAAAAGGAATAAGGTTGTATATTTGGCCATTTGTGGCTCAGAGATTAAATTCTTCCATAACTAGCCAATTCATCCAAAACTTTTGCATCTATAAGGGCCATAAGAGAAACAGAAGGAAAACAACTCCAATAGCAGAATACAAGATAGGACTAGTCCAGCTATTTATGAGGCACATACCGTAGCTTTCCTACTTCATATGCTAAAAAAGCATCGTTCACATTGATATCAACTCCACCAATCTCACCAGTTTCAGGACAAAAACCAGTGATTGGATAATGCTACAAACAGTCCTGTTTCATCTTCTGAATAATTACAGTGTCCAGTCCTCTGGGACCCATTGCTGGTCCTCTGCTGCCTAGTCATACTTAAAGGAAATAACAAAGTAGGAACCTGCTACCACCTCAGTTCTTATCTATTCAAGAGCCCTCTACTGGTGCAGGTGAAGACACAATACCCCTACTTATATAATGTGCAATCCTCCACACTCTCATGCCTACTCCTATGCTATACATGGATGGCAGGAGGCATGACTGTGGGATAGTGATTTAGATCCTATCATGCCTTAGAGCCTGATCCTGGGCTCCCCCTGCACCAGCAAAAAGCAAGTTCCCACAGCTGGGAGCTCCCTTAACTGATGGGGTTCCCAGCCATAATGGTGTCCCATGCACCCCCACATCTAGGAGACCACAGCTGATGTGATCTCCCAGCCATGGGGGCACACCACACACCAATATGACTGGGAGACCACAGTTGCTGCAGTCACTGGTCCATGGGGGCATCCCACACACTCCAATGGCTGGAAGACCATCTGCTCTAATTTCCTAACTGCAGTGGCACACCACACACCCCATAGCTGGGACAGCATAGGTGCTGTGATCTTCCAGCTGTGAGGGCATATCACACATCTCTGCAGCTGGGAGACTGCAACAGCTGTGGTCTCCTAGCCATAGGGTGTGTGAGGTACCTCCACAGCTGGGAGCTCGGTCAAATGATGGGGCTCCCAGCTGTGGGGTTATATGCTCCTGTGGCTGGGACCCAGCATTGGCAGGGAGCTCCCAGGCACAGGGGTGCATGTGGCCCCAAAGTTGGGAGATGATCAGCTGATAGGGCACTGAGCCACAGTGACACAGGCTACGCATACAAATTACCATTCAATAAAAAACAGCTATAAAGTTTTCCAGCAATAATTTTATAGCTGGTTAATTTGCACTTGTAGCCAGTCTAAATTAATTGCAATTAACCACATAATTGCATAATACATGCAACATGTTGAAAGAGCCTCAGAGCCATACAAGAAGATAGATATGCTCATTTCTACTGGTGCTAACATGTCTTAATGCTGTCAAAGCTTGGCTGTTTGCCATGATGAAGCCCTGATGGCTTGATGGAGGACTACCATGCTCTGGGAGGCGTGCTGAGGGAGATGGGCGCACAGGC
>NW_017728913.1:16722516-16735477 GCF_001723895.1 Crocodylus porosus | reverse complement strand
CTCTTTCCTGCCAAGGCAGGGGGTCGGACTAGATGATCTACCTAGGTCCCTTCCGACTCTAGCTACTATGAAACTATGAAATGGGATATTTTAAGATCTGGTATTGATCCTTGCTTGAGTTCTGAAAACAGGAAAAAAGTTTATATAATTTATTTTGTGCATCTGAGCTTGCAAGTCTATGTAGGTAAAAGTATTATAAATGTATAGATTAATGTGATATTGCAAGGAAGGAAGGAAGGACTTTGACTTTTTAGCTACTTTATTCAGGGGTTCCAGGTACAAAAAGCTGGCTCCTCCAGGGTCCAGGTGAAATATACAAAGCAAAGACAGACACATCACCATCAAACCAAAGCACCATGCCATTACATTCATAATATCACACCATAACAGACACCTTCACAGTATTACACATCAGGTCTAAAATGCCATTATGTGGTCAGGACACCAAGCCACACAGTCTTGCAGACCAAAAGCCCTTTATAAACAAACAATTCCTACCCTGCTCTATCCAGTAATACCCATACCAATGCCTTCAACTACCCACACAAGGAAAAAATTCAAAAAGCAGCCTGGTGATGGCTCAGGGTATGATGCAAGCTTGGAGTTGCAGTCCACCACCAAGCCCACCCGGTCGCCCAGACAGGTCATGACATCAGAGCTTGTATTGAAGACGGCCATCCTCCATGTGGCACAGTGCCCCCTCAAGGGCCCAGTGTACCTCAGAGGCAGGCACCACCCACCGGTTCACAGCAGTGAAATAGGAGGCCATCCTGGAGCTCCTGCACCAGAAGTGGCTAGCTGTCGCCTTTCTCCAAGAAACGCATTCTGACGGGCTCAACCAGGTAACCTGGCATGCTGCCTGGTGAGGCCACTTTTCCTGAGCCAAGGCACCAACCTCAGCACCAGGGTTGTGACTCTCCTATCACCGCAGCTGCAGCTTGACATGGCAATAGCATGGGAGGTCATCCCCAGCCGCCTGCTGACTGCCCACATCATCCTCACACAATACCACCTGCTACTCGTCAACGTCTATGCACCCACTGATGGCCAGGAGAGGGTTGTTTTCTTTGAGACCTTGGCTGCCCACCTGCACAATGCTAGTAAGAATGATGAGCTGCTTCTTGTAGGTGGGGACTTAAACTACACCACTGATGCCACGTTTGACCACATCGGGCCTGAGCCTCACTTGCCCTCAGTCTGCAAGCTGCAGTCTGCCCTGGAGACTGCAAACCTCGTTGGCATCTGGCCAGCCCTGCATCCTGATGCGCACCAGTACACCTGGGTCAGGACGAGTGCTGGTGGTCTCACCATTGCCTGCCTTGACTGCCTTTATCACCAACCACCATCTGCCACTCCTGTGCAGCAGCCTTATCATTCCCTTGGGCCTGTCGCATCATGGCCTGGCCTGCTGTGAACTGAGGCTGTGCGGCAGAGCCTGCATGCAGGCACCTTATTGGTGCTTCAACATCAGCCTGCTCCAAGACTCCTACTTCTGGGACTGCTTCACCCACTTTTGGTGGGGCTGGGAGGCCGCAAGACCGAGCTACTCTTCCTGGAAGCTGTGGTGGGACGTGCGCAAGATACAAATCCAGGCCTTATTGCCTATGCAGGTGGAGCCTGATCCTGGGCTCCCCCTGCACCACGGTCAGTGGGTATTAAGCATGATAGGTAGGGGTGTACTATGGATTGTGTTGGATCATGGACTGCTTTTGTGACTTACATGCCTCTGTGACCCCTACTTATATACCTAGAAGAATTATTTCAATCTGGCCATAAGTGCAAACACAAATTTTAGGACTCAAAAATGTGCCAAGTAAATTGGGGGAAAATTGAGTATTAAACCTTGAAAAATAATGTTCACCAACTTCTTTCAGCCTCACGTGTAACATTAATATGTAGCTTCTTGCCTTCTGAGGTCCTGAATTTCAAACTATATTTTGAAGGGTCATGAAGTTCAGAATTAACTGGTTGATTAATGTATGTTACATAAGCCATGACAGTAACCTCTTAGGGATATGCATAATGGGGATATAAAAGGGGGCTTGTTGCAGGAGGAACCCAGGGACAAGGAAAAATAACTTCTCTCAGTCTAGATGAAAGCATTGTCTGTAGACTAGTAAAGATGCTGACATGAACTATGATTGCTCACTCCCCTCTTCCTTTCCTTCTCATTCTGGGGAGATGGTGCTGTACTACTATGTCTCAGGCTGGCAATGCCTTGGTTGTTGTCTGCATAAAGGTATAAGAAAGAAATGGGGAGAATCCTTTTTCCATGTTACACTATTATATGAGTGTACAAGAAGCCAGCCAAATTATTGTGATCATGCCCCAACTGGAATCAAGAACATGATGACTCTTAACACCCATTAAAGCAAAATCAGTCCAAGAGCTGAATTCATTATTGTATATAAAGTAGAGCAGCTGTAGCTCATTGTGTGACAGAGCATTTAAAAATCCTGGTGGCACTGGGTGTGTCTACACAAGATGCTTTGCTAATATCTACTGGGGAGTTAGCTAACTACCTGTAAATACAGGTAGTAAGCTAACTGTGCAGTAGATATTGCTCAGTAACACATGTGGAGATGCTTGATTGGGGGCAAGTTTGCTGCTGGTCAGCATAGCCAGCAAAGGGCCACAGGGAACAGGTCTCTGTCTCTGGTCCTCGTACTGCTCAGCTCCCCAGCTCCCCTCTGGAGCTGGCAGCTGATCAATGCCAAGACAGAAGAGCTCTCTGTCCCCTGCCCTGGCTCCCAGCACAGAGCTGTCTGCTGTGGGGAATGAGCAGGGTTTGGGAATCCAGCCCTTGCCTGTCCCCCAGAACAGCCAACACTGCGTGGCATGAAGCTGCTCTGGGTGACAGGCAAGGCCTGGATTTCCAGCCCCTGCTCACTCCCCAGAGCAGCTGACTGTATGCCAGGCAGGGCAGCTACAGATGAGCCTTGTGCCCACAATTGCCCCACACCCCAAACAGCTCCCAGCAACCCCCTGCTGTTCATGGAAGCCCTGTGCACTGGGAGACTTGCTGGTATCTGTGTGTCTGGATGAGTTCAGGACCAGGAGAGTTCTACCCACTGCAGAAGTAGCTCTCTCCCAGCCCATGCACATCAAGTCCCCTCCTAATGTACACAAGGCCAGGAGACAGCTGCCACTGCAGCCAGCAGAGCTCTCCTTGCCCTGTGCCTAGTGGGACTGGCCCTGTGTCCCTTGCTAGCCCCAGACTAGCACAGGGGGAACCTGGAGCTCCCCCTGCCTGCTGTAGGGGGGGCAGAGCAGGGCAGGAGCAAAACTGCTCCCAAGAGGGAACATGTGTAGACGTGCTCCCGGGGCAGGCTTACTGTGCAGTTAACCTACTTCGAATAAATAGCATGTGTAGACAGGCCTACTGAGTATCTTAATATCATTCTGTTTTAGAAAATAAAGTCAAAAGTGGACAAACTGGGCTCTCTGTGGGGAAAATGTGTAAGCTAAAACTGCAGTAAAATACCACACCCTTTTTGTATCTGAAGACACATCATGCTTGGCAGCCCCTATTTTGAAATTATTACCTTTTGACAGCCTGGCAGCACCTTTAACCCCATTCTACACCTTTAACAGAACTTTCAGTCAGACTGACTATAGTAATTTAGAGTGCATACAATTGCAACCTTCATTTATAAGCAACACCTCTGAAGTTTGATATGAAGGTGAAAAAAGTGACAGCATGTACTAAAGCTAAAATTCTTCTCTTTTACAAAAACATATTGATGGCTTGAGAAACAGCTCATGGCCTAACAGATTAAGTTTAGGATCTTTTTGTATTATTTTCCCATCATTTATATCTAAATGAAAGGAATCTATATTACTTAAGGGAAATAATCACTTTTATGCTGGGCTGTCCATAAAATAAAGTATCATATGCCACAGTACAGCACAAAAAGACTCAAATTTCCTTTTTGCCAGTAAAGTTCACATTTAGTTGAAGGTATAATAACAGTTTTAATTATTTGTCTAAACTCTACCACATGGGCTTAAACTTCTCTTTTAGCCTTCCTGACAAATGTAACTTAGGGATTTCAAATATGCTAAAATCAATCCATTCAAAATAAAAGTAGACTTAGAAAATGTTTGCAACCAGTTTCTGCTGATACGCAAGACAGAATGCTTCTATTACCACCAAATCTCATACTGAAAGCCTTATATCTATAACCAATATAACAGTCTAATGACCGGGTTCTGGATTCTCATATTCCCATGAAATCATGGTCCTCAGGTCCCCTCAAAAATACTATCCATATATCCAGTGCAATATATGATATAAAGTTTGGCTGACGTTTTGTTGTGTTGTTGATTTGCTTTGTTTATCCTTTTCTTTTTTTCAGGTAGGTGGGAGGGTCATAGGAGAATGACTATTTCAGATTGACATTGTGCAATCATATTACTAACCTCTTCTACAAATTTACCAACTCTAAATCTTGGCAGTTTAAGAGGAGTGGGGGTTCAGACAGAAAAAAGGATTATGGTTGATTCACATAAGCAGGATAAGAATATCTGTACTTTTACAAAAAGGACAAAATAAAAATATATGTATTTAAAGCAATGATTCCTTTGCACTGTTTAACAGATGAAGGCAGTGAAATCTTGTCTTTTATGCTACATAGTGTCCACTACTGAACACTCAGGTCTGATTTACTTTACTTCTTCAAATGGGTTTTAAAAGATGTAACGCCAGAGGGATTGGATAGGTTGAGGGAGTTAGTAATGGGATATGGAGACATTGATTTCTAGACCATTTGTCCTAGTCAAGTTCAGGTCCATGGTGACTGAAAACCATTACTACACCTA
The DNA here is from genome assembly GCF_001723895.1 of Crocodylus porosus. NCBI lineage: Eukaryota > Metazoa > Chordata > Crocodylia > Crocodylidae > Crocodylus > Crocodylus porosus. The sequence goes on along the minus strand of NW_017728913.1, from coordinate 16,730,656 downwards.
ATGGCTCTTTGCTGGTTTATGTGGAATGAGATGATGGTCTTGTTCTCCTTAGTGAACTGGTACCAACATAATAAATACAAGTTTCTAAGGAAAAAGATCAGCTGAACTCCTTAAATCCTTATCAACTTTAAGGCGTTTCCTTAGAATTTCTTCTGTTGAAATAGCTAATGAATTTGATTATTGGATGGTCACATTTCATTAAAAATAATTGTTTGGGTGTTTTATTACTGTTCTTACATTTATTTATGAATTTAGGAAAGTTCATACAAGGGTATCAGCATATTCAGTTAAATAAAAATTCATGGTAAGTAGCATCTTACAGGACTGGGTCCTCATCTCAGCTAGCAATAAACTATGAAAAGCATTAAATGCTGTTCATAATATTAGAAACCTAGGGCATTTGTAGATAACAGTTTAAAGTGGGTTAAATACCTTCTGCATTGCTGCAATAGCATTGGTGTTTGCATATTAATTACAGCCGCTGTAGCACATTCAGCTGTGTAATGCACCTTAAATGACTTTGGGACACAGCAAATGAATTTGGGGAGCTGCAAAAACACCTCTGAGGAGCTTAAGTTTCCTACCCTACAGCCATGGAGGGAAGCATTGGGCCCTGTATGGCTCAGGGGCTGTGCAGGCAGACCATGCAGGCAACCCAGCATCAGCCCAGGAAGGCAGGCTCCACTGAAGGGGGGGGAAAAAAAAAGCAGCAAGCCTGATCTTCCTCCTCACCCCTGTAGCCTGCCTGCCTGCCTGAGCTGCAGGGAGACCTGGTGCTTCCCTCCACGGCTGTGGTGCTCCCCAGGACTGCCCAAACCGGAAGCCTACAGGTAGGTGCTACCTTGGGAAGGCTGCTGCTGCCATAGAGGGAAGCACCAGCTCCCTCCTCCCCCAGCAGCCTCAGGGACTGCTCCGCCCACCAGCAGCTCGCTCTCCCCTCCCCGCCACTGGAGAGGCAGGTAAGGATCGGGCTCCAATATGGGTGTACATGACATGGGGGTTATTTCACCCTAAACTGAAGCAGCATTTTTAAAATCCACCACTTCAATTTAGGGAGAATTAAACCCCCGTGTTGTGTACAAATGCCTCTAGGGACTTTCATAAAGATAATCATTAATTCCACTGAGCACTTTAGGCAACACTACAGAAATCAACACTACAGTCAATACTTTTGCTGGTATTCTCAGAAGAGAGACTAAATAATGATGAATGGGTATAAAGACTAAATTATTCTTTATTTTTAGGTTTGGTCCTTCTTGACCACAGCTGAGGTTCTGTTGTACTTGCCATTGCTGTATTTATTTGGCTACATACAGGAATTCAGCTACCAACCTGCGCAATCCATCATCTCCTTTGACAAACACAGCTTTTATTTTACTATCCCAAAAGAATCTTGGTCCCATTAAAGACTATAGGAGTTTTTAAACTGATTCATTAGATAAGACTCTTCCCTTATGATACAAACAATACATGGAAATCTAGCAATGTGCAGAGAAAAGCGGGTGAAAATATTCACTGCAAATAACTATCCACAGAATTCAGCATTGTTTCTCTTTCTCACAAATAACTCATATCATGATCCAATTTGGATTCCTATGGAAGTATTTGTTATTTAAAAGTTTTACCAAGTGATTAACACAACAATAAGCTTATCTGCCTTCAGACTGTTCATTTTGACTGCTTAGTGTTTGTGGTGGGATCTCAGTCACCTAGAACACAGACAGTTTAATCAACAGAATAATGAATGATGACACACACACACTCGCTAATGCACAAATGTCTTTTCCCACATGTAATACAGGTATTCATACAATCACTAAAACATTCATTGAAACAAAACCTGTCTCGTGCAAATGTTCACAAATTGCAAGCAATAAGGACTGTCACTATGGTCAAACGTAAGTAGTTAGTCAGAATGCAAATTAAAGTTCATAAATACTGGATTTTTTTTCTCTGCCTTTATAGGAAAAAAATAACTTGCACATTAGTTCTTTCTGCCAACCTCTAACATGTTTCCATTAAATGTTGATCCCTCAAATGCAGGCTAAAATACTTACCTTTTTAGTTTGAGACTGGGGGAAGGGTTCACAAAGGAGAAAAAATAGGCAATTTGTAACATTTTTAGAAGTGTTCAAATGAAATAAAGGACAGTCACACAAAGAACCTGACTGTGAAGAAAAAATTAGCATTAGAATAGTACCAGCTAGGTTTAGGCCACATGCAACAATACAACCCTTCCGGCCAACAAAACTTCAAAAAGCTCCATGTGGAGACACAACTGACACAAATGCATCTTCATTCAATCATAGATAAAATATATGACTTTACAGGTATTAAATGTTTTTCTGGCTGGCTAAGTACTCGAAACTGTTTCTACAACCATCTCCTTCTAGTAGGATACGTAACACTGAATATAAAGGATTAGAACAGTTACTTTAACCATGTCAGGTAGAGTTCAAGCAGAACCAAGGGTTGTTGAAATGCCCTTTCCACAGGATAGCAACTTCCCCATTAATGATCTGTTGGGTTTCCATAGGTCTCCCTCATCCTTAATCAAAATATCAGCATTACTAAGGACCAAAACTGTATGTATTCTCAATCATATATTATAATTATTTAATACTAGACTGTTTCCCAAAGTTCATGTATTTTCTCAATGAGGAGTTCATTATTTAATACTTCTTTTAGGGTAGTTCTGAGCCTCTAAATTGATTTTTTTAAATCCATTTTAATAACTCTTTTATAGACATTTATGTCACAAATTGTCTTAACTCTTCTATTTGGTCCTATTCTGTGTTAAGAATTATTATTGTGCCTCTGGCTTTTGAGCTTTATTGCTTATCTCCAGTCTTCTTATATACTTTTAGAGTTCCATTGGTTCCATTTTTTGGAAGATGGTGTTGTATCTAACCTTTTATGGGGTGTCATTTCTTCCATTCCATCCTCCAACTGAAAGGTGAAATATTTTCAACTTTCTTTAACATGAGGGAGATGAAAAATATATATTGCTAAACATGCTAACAGAACAACTTAAGTGAGTAAAGTAAGTGGCATACATTGACAAGAAGCAGAAGAAGAAAACTAGCATTTGTGTTGTCATTTTTGTTTTCAACTAATAGAACTAGGATTAGAATTATCCTTCTGGGCAGCTGGCACTGAAGTCAGACTACTGAACTGTGTTATCCTTTTACTACCATACTAATATAATATTTATTTTAACAAGCCTTATCTTAAAACCTTGGTTCATTTAAAAGAGTACAGTCTTATGATGAACTGATTTTAAAAGTACCAAATATAATTTCCTTGTAGCCAGCCCTGGGGGTCCACCACCCCAGCACCTGGTGCCCCTGTAGTCTAACCTACCTGCTGGCTCTTTCCTGGCCCCACCTTTCCTCCAGTCTCTCACCTGCCATGACTCTGATATTATCTTTTCATCTGTTAAGGAGGCAGTCCCTGGGAGGCTGGGGGTAGCCTTGCTGGTCCCCTTTGTGGCTAGGTTTGCCACACCTGGGGTCCATGTTCACCCCCTTCAAGTACTTCTCTTTTAAGGGAATGGTGTCTCAAGATGCCAAGCACATTTTGGGGCTTCAACTATCACAGTCCTGGCCCCCTTTTACTCTGGCTGCACCCTCAGCCTTGGTCAACTACATAAAACTCCAGCTCCCAAGCATTGGCCCTGATTTGGCAGCAGCCCCTCCTCGGCTCCAGTTTCACTGCTGCAGTCTCACCCCCTCTAGCTTGGGGATAGCTTCTATTGCTGATACTGGAGAGTGCCATCCAGGAACCCCCACACATGGCCTTCTCCTACCTTGTAGCCACAGTCCTGTCACCCAACTGAAAAACACAAAACAGCAACCTAACGAGTCCTAACTTAAAAACATAAGCACTGTGTCACAAGCTGGCTCACTTTCATCCCCCCAGTCCATGAGTACCTGTTAGGCTGGCTTGACTCCTTGCTACTGCCAGCTCTCTCCTGGAAGCTCCCACCCCTCCCACAGCCAGGGCCAGACTACCCATTACATAGTCATGGACTGGGTTTCTATGCCCAAGCCCATGCTTCTTCTGGTCAAGTGACCAGATATCCTGCATCCAAGGGCAATATGCAGCTAACTACAGCACTAACCATCTGGCCTTTGCAGTTTTTGGTTCAGTCCACCTGCACAGCTACTACTTGCTGCACTTTCTAGCCCCAAGTTTCCTGCCCTCCCCCACATTCCTAGTATCAAGGGCAGGGGCTCCCTGGTATAATCCTCTGAACCAGGATAGATTTGAAAAGCGATAGTATAATTAGGGTGGGGGAGCAAGACACCAGCCCCTGGCACCAACTGAGAAGGGACACCGGAGTCTCACCTCTTCTCCTCCCTCAACTTCAACCTGGAGTCTTTGCCATGACAGGAGCAGCCACACTGAAAAGGCTCTATGCAAAATGCTTCCTTCATGCGTATGTGGTGGAACTGCCACTCCATACAGGTTTCTGGATATCTACATGAACAAACATTTACACTACAACTGGCTTATGGCTTCCCATTTCAACCCACACTTTCCATCTTGGGATATTTCCCATGCTTCCAATAATGTACCTCAACACAAATCTCTATGATAACACATCATCTCAGGAGCTATCAACATAACAATCAGAGAATAGAAATGGGCAACACTGCTGAACATAGTAGAATAGATAGAGTATGGTATATATTTATCACCATGGAAGAGCTACCTGCTTCCATAAGGGACAAATAGATGTTTATTCCATTTGGTTTTCATGTTACATTTATCTAATACCAAAGGACCACAAAAACCACAAGTGTACTACAATGTAGAGATACAAGACAACTCAAATACAGAAAGACAACAAGAGACATAGGCCTGTCTTCCTTCTGAGCAAAAGGTAATGGACAGTGGCTGAGGAAAGTCAATGAAATATTTATATATATGATCACAGCTTTGTGGTAGCCAGAACCAGAGGAGTTAAATCAAAAAATATGTGCTTTTGGAAGCATCTGGTAATTGTCTAAGCAGTTAAGATTAGCTAATGCAGAGCTTGCAAGTTTGCAACCTTTAAGTGGAATTTGTCTGTCACAATTTAACCAAAGTGTTGAATCTAACTGTTTGCACTGATCATGGGACCACTGAGCCCCAAAATTAGCTGATCTAACAGGTTTTTTAAAGGTCAAGGCATAACAAGATCTGACCTCCTAATATAATTAGCACCTTCCAAGGAATCCAAGAATAAGAAACTAAGGGCAGAGTAATGCTCATTTCAAACCTCAAAGTAATGTGGTGTAACTTGCTTATTGGGTGAACTCAAGTTCGGGTGGTAACCTTTCATAATAATTTCTAGCACCTTTTGATCCCATAGGTTAACAGCTATAGGGCAAGATTTTGAGTGGCTCTAAAGCCAACAGATTAGCACAAGATAAGGTATAAAGAAGCATGTCTGTCAGGTGACCAGCATGAAGGATGGGACAAAAGGACCATAGCCGTACCAAGGCTGGACCCCAGACTGCCAGTGTGAGTGAGGACCAGATCCTGATCAAGGGACCTTCCCGGTGACCCCTTGGACAGTGATGATTGGGGACACCTGACTTCGCTGGAACAACTTTGTGCACACATGTCTTAGAGGGACTGCCAATAAGTTGCCAACCCCATGTGGGAACTCTTTGTCATTCTATCTATTTGTTGTTATCATTCACTATTGGCTCTTTATTTCTGTACTATCTGTTTGTTGCATTAACCCTTGTGTTAACTGTTGTGTGCTAAGCTATCCTTGATCTCGAAACCAGCAGCCTCATGGCTGATACACTCATAGTGCCTAGCCAGCCTGTGACACAGCTTCTATCCAAAAATGTTTTTATTGTTCTTTAATGTATGTTTTGGGTATGGCTATATGGTTGTATTAATAAAAATAAAAATGTTTTTAAAAAATGTGCCCAAAGATAGGGCTAAATTCATACATGCTTATGCAGATGATCCACTCACCTTCATGATCCCACTGGGTGTTTATGACTCTAAGTGTCATGGAATATCTCAAAACACTGGCAAGAATGAACACAGTGAATGGCCCAGTGATACTTCCACCTCACATGTGTTTTTTATAGGCAAGTAGCCAAGATTTCTGACTTGGAGAAGGGGTGTTAGTATCATAACAAATCTGCATCCTCCCAGAAGTGCTGTTATTTCCGATTTTGCAAAGCTACTGCAATCTTCCTGAAAACCAGAATTAACAGTCAGTGTTGAAATATGTTCCAATCATGCATTGAGCCTGTTCTCTCGGGTAACAAATTTGTGAGAAAACATTAATGAAAAAATAGACCATATGTCTCTGTTATGTGACAGGTTTGACAACAAAGCCTGTGTGTATCTAGGTGGCATTAAGAGCAATGACCAAAATGTAATATCCTGCAATAACCAGACCATTATTTGTATTGCCTTTTAAACTCTTTTACTTGCTTCAGGCTGAACCAATTGTTTTGCCCTGACCTCCATTTCCAGTTATAACAAGCAAAGCTAAGTCATAAATAGAATCCCCACTGATTACAGGGAAGGCTTGATTGTGGATAAACTCCTAAGCTTTCTTTTTTCCTAGGATGAGCCAAGCACCTGAATAGCTATTTTGTCAATGAAGGGCAATACATGGAACGCTGCATTTAAGAGTTTTGAAAGCATAGTGACAAGAACTCTTCTAGCCCCAGGCACTGATGGCGTTGGATTAATGCATCTCATTTCATTCAGGTACAGGTTGGATTTGATAGTTAATCTCTATTTCTGTGTCTAACATAAATGGCAATGTGAGGGGCCAGAAACATCATGTACCTGTAAACTAAGGCCATATGAAGAAAATGGGCACCTTGGAACACAAGTCTCCAGGAGGGTCAACTCTCCCAGAACTGAGGCTGCAATTCAAGAATGTGCCAAGGTTCAAGTCACCCAACAAACAGCAGACATCCCTTCTTTTGATGATATTGTCACCAAGGCTATTACTCTTTTGGGCATCATGGGTTTAGAAACTGACTTCTGCTGCTGGGCAATTTTCATGTCAATTTTCTGTGATGCTAGTTCTATGAGAAACAAAAATAAAATACAAACAAACAAACACAAACCATTGCATCCACTCAGCAAATATAACTGGTTGCCAATAAGACAGGTATTTAGAAATATTAGTTTATCCCTTGTATCTTTGCTTCTGTCTATTCCCAGTTAATCCTGTAAAATAATAAGCTTTTTCAGTAGCTTGGCATTTAGCCCACTCAGGGAAAATTTTCTTTGACTGTCAGATCCATGAAACATTCTCCCAGCACACTGTGCTCATTTTTTTGTTCTAAAGCACCATTTTACAGAGAAGATATACTTTAGTTAACTATTACAGTTATGCAAGCATTTTCACACTATTATTTCTGGTTGCATTGAGTTGATATCCTCCAATTTAAGAAATGGAAGCTGCCTTTGAATTATACTTTTAAAGTGACTTGCTAAAGAAATAACATTTAATCCCTGAAATGCTAGCATTTGCCAGTTTACCAGCTAAAAGGGTGCTAAGTAGGATGTTGAACGCGTCCAACAAATTAATTATTCATTTCCAAAATACTTGCAGAAGTTACCTATGCTAGCAAAAAACAAGCTCTAAAAACAGTATTTCTAACTATTCAGCCATCTACCTTGCAGCATGTATACAGTGTATATATGACAGATACATTTTGATTTCTTCCACTATTTCAAATTGCTTTCTGGTGAGCAATAGAAGACATGTGGGAAAAAAAAGTTCCTTATCTATGCTTTCAATAATTCAATGATGAAGAGATCATTTCTTACACAAATGACCAAACCTTATGAGGAAGCTATAGGTGATCAATAAATTATTCCTGAATCTAGCCACCAGCAAACATCTTCACAATCCTTGTAACTGATAGTACTTTAACAACATAACTAGAGTGATATTCACAGTATCAACCCCTGCCCTCCACCCCAACCCATCTCTGAAGAGATTTGTTTGCCTCTGTCTTCCTAAGTAGGGACCAGTTCAGCCACCTCCCTGCTGGGCCCCCCTCGGGCCCCGGGAGAGACACGCCTGGGCCAGGGGTTAGCAAGGAGTTAGTTAGGGTACTTCTGGAGAGGCTGGACGTGTTCAAGTCCGCTGGTCCGG
>NW_017728913.1:16709569-16721511 GCF_001723895.1 Crocodylus porosus | reverse complement strand
GACCCCGGTGCTCTTTCCTGCTAAGGCAGGGGGTCGGACTAGATGATCTACCTAGGTCCCTTCCGACTCTAGCTACTATGAAACTATAAGAGAGCTTTCTAGTGAAGGGGAAGCATGGGCTCCCTGGGGGTCCTAGCTGCTATTAATAAACATTACATGGGAGACAGTCAGATACTGCTGCTGAATAAACCTCTAAGATACATAAAGAATGTAATTTGCTTTATCCAAATACTCACACTCCATACACTAGGAACAGCCACAGAGACTGGATCTGTTGAGAACCTAACTCAGGGTGGTGTGACTCTGTACCCCTGCTTAATTAGCATTCTGTTTTAATAGATACCACTACTGAGTAAAAATCTCAGTATCTGAAGAAATATGATCAATTATTATGTTGACTATGCAATGTGTGTGACAGCAGGGGGAGCAGTCTGTGCTGACTAACTTGGACTACAACCCCCGGTGCCTGGGGAAAAAGCAATAGGAAAGAGGAAGAGAAGGAAAGGACCAGGGACATGTGTGTTTAGGACACTGCAGAATGGCAGGAGAGTGGGAGAGCTCATTGTCAGGGTTTGGACAGGCTGAGGACTGAAGAACTGGACTCAGACTTGCAAACACATGCAAGCTGCTTTTGACCTGGTTTGGGGACACCTCCAGAGATGTGTGGTAGAACTTAATGTGCTGAGTATATATTACCACACTGTTACTGCATAGTTACCTGTTACCTCTTCTTCCCTTTGGCCAGTTGGCTTGTGACCCTAAACCCTAACATTTTCTATATAAAAGTGGGAACCCCCAGTTCCTGAGACTTTGGGGTTAGCACAAATTGGTGGCAGTGGTGGTCAAAGACCATAAAGCACAGAGCAAACTCCAGTAGTGAGTGTATAGATTTTGTTGTTATGTGGGTATTTGATCAGAGAAGATGAGTACCCCAGAGGAAGAAGTACATCCAGTGGGGGCAGCGAAGGGAACACACTCACCCCATCTAGTGTCTCAAGGCCTATGTTCAATCCAGCACCCTATTGTCAGGAGCAACAAGAATGAGATGACTAGCATGAACAGTTTGAAGTGGCAGTTGAGTTAAATGGACACTGACAGTGTGGTAACACACTCAGCACATTAAGTTGCCTCCCAGACACACACATCTCCAGAGGTGTCCCCAAGCCAGCCTTTAGTACCAAGAGTGCTCCAATGCAGCTTGCATGTCTGTGCCAAGTCTGTGCCCAATCCCTGTGGTCCACAGCCTGGCCTGTCCCTGCCAGGAAGGTCTCCTGCTCCATCATAATTTTGCTCCAATCACAGAAGTCCTTCTGCTCCTTCCTCTCTCTTCCTCTTTCCTGTTTCTTTTTCCCCAGTCCTCTGGAGGCTTCTGGGGTTGTAATTGACTTTACAGTCAGCATAGGCTGCTTTTCCTATTGTCACATGCATCACATTCACTTTACATTGCAAGTATAACAAATGGCATTTGCAAATGTGAATATTTTTGGGTACAAATCAGTAACTTCACAGCATATAGAACAGGGGTGCCAAACATATGGCCTGTGGACTGCATTTGGACTGTGGAGGCTCTCTATCTGGCCCACTGGACTACCAGAGGGGACCAGAACTTGGGCCCAGGGGTACAAAAGCTCACCACTGGTGGAAAACTTGGTTCACTGGCACTCCTTGGCTTGGTTCACCTACCTTCCTACTACCCTTCCTCCCACCAGACCCTGCATTTATGACACCACTACGCCCAAACTCTGCATCACTCCCACTCACACTGCTGCCAGATCTTTCACTGCCCCTATTCCCAGTGGACCCCATGCTGCTGCTGCAAGACTCCAAGACATTGCCATTGCCACTGTAGCTGCCACTGCAGCAGTCTTCATGACTTGGGTTGAATCTGGCCTACAAGGAGCCTCACAGTCCAGATCCAACCCAAGTGCGTTTGCCAGCCCGATATAGAAAGTTGCACATGCAAATCACTTTTCCAATCACATCAGGTGTGATGTGTGTACATTTTGCACACATACACACACATTGTAAACACTTTTGAAAATCCAGTTCTGAAATTCAAGTTACATGAAAACTACACCTCTGGCCTTCTTTGCGTTGATGTGATATGCTATATCAAGGTGTAAAACACTGTACATGAACTCTTCTTTATTGCTACCTTCACGGATAGAGGAAAGGAAAAAAATTGTTTCAATTCAGTGCAAAGCTTTAATTTAGCTAAGCCCTTTAAGGAACATTCTCAAATGACACACAAACACTTCAAAAGAACTTAGTGTCAGTGTGGTTACTGCAAATACAGGAAAGGGTAGGTAGCCAAGCCAGTTCTGAAGGGTGACCCTTGCTGATCCACAAGCTACTACCTTCTGCAAACAAACACTTTGCTAGAGGGAAGAAATGCATTTTACCTGAAAGGAACTTTTCTGGGAGAAAAAATTAAAAATAAAGAGAGTCAAAAGAGCTATTCACTTATATTTTTGGGTGCACCATCCAAACCCACATTTCAAAAATGCCCCATTCCAACTGATCTGGGAAAGACTTGGGTTTTAAACAAGCTAGTTTTGCACCAAATACTTCCAGTATGTAAATAGGACCTTCTTTAGGAATACTAGAGAAAAGGCATGAAAAGAACGTAGATGTCAGGGTCATCTAGGAATCTCCACAAAGACAATTAATTTGAATCCATTTGTAATGCAAGCAATAAAAAGGATAATTGCAATGTACATTGAAGGTGTTCCTGTATGGCACAGTGCAGTATCAGGTGAAGGTGATCATCCTAGCTTAGATGCCAGAATCCATAGCCCAACCTAGGTTATTTATCTTGTTTAGAAGCAGGGTAAATTACCTCAGGCAGAGCAAAGTGGCTGTACTTCTTCTGGAACCCAAAGTAGCTTCCATATCTCCCCAAGACATGTTGCAGTGCTATGTAGACCTTATGGGCAGAATCTTATTTCAATTTATGGCTAAGTACAGGCAGTCAAAAAGCCTGAAGTTGAATTGATTCAGTCTTTTCAGGTTAGTCTAAGCTGCAAAGAGTGAACCAATAAGAAAATGAACAGACATTCACTTTTGATTCAGGAAATGCAGCCTCATGCCTGCAGTGGCTCAAGCCAGAAGCTGGTGGGGGACACTAAAGCATTGCTCTCTGACACATAGCCAGCATGGGTTATGTGTTTGTTTCCTCTTCCTGCTGCCCCTGAGGTCTCTGGGATTTGCAGTCCACAATCATACCAGCTGAACTCTGCAGTTTGCTCATCACTTCCTCTTCCTTCTTGCAAGTGCCTCTGGGATTTGTAGTCTACAGTCACAGCCAACACTAAGTAAGCCAGGAGGGCAGAGCAACTCTGTAGTTGGGGGAAGGTGAGTTTAACCCCCCTTCCTGGCCCCAGCTGGGGTTTGCCTGGGGGACCCAGTGAGCTGGCCCTCACTGTTCCAGCTAAGGAAACGGAGGGTTGGGGACAGTTCTGCTCTTTGGAGCAGACAGCACAGCTCAGCCCAGGGATGCAAATCATGCTGAGACACTGGGTGACTATGATTTAACTTGAACCAGAAAGGAGTATGGGACGTAATTTCCATAAACCAGTTTCATAGATTCATAGATTATAGAGTCAGAAGGGACCATGAAGGATCATCGTATCTGACTCCCTGCCCCAGGAAGGAAAGAGCGCTGGGGTCATACAACCTCAGCCATGTGTCTATCTAGCCTCCTCTTGAAGACCTCCAAGTTAGGTCAGAGCACCACCTCTCTTGGCAGCCCATTCCAGATTCTGGCCACCCTTACTGTGAAAAATGTCTTCCTAATGTTTAAACTGAACCTAGTCTCCACTAATTTGTACCCGTTATTCCTAGTTACTCCTAGGGATGTCCTGGTAAATAGTGTATCACCAATTCTCTGTTGTCCTCCCTTAATAAAATTATAGGCAGCTACAAGGTCACCCCTCAGAAGTCTCTTGTGAAGGCTGAAGAGGTCCAGATCCCTCAATCTCCCCTCATAGGGTCTTGCACAGAGGCCACTAATCATATCAGTGGCCCTCCTCAGAACCCTCTCCAGATTCTCCACATTCCTCTTAAAGTGCAGTGCCCAAAAATGGACACAGTACTCCAACTGCGGCCTGACCAATAGAGGGGGAGCATCACCTTCCTCGATCTGTTGGTCATGCACCTGCTAATGCACAACAAGGTGCAATTGGCTTTGTTGATATCTTCTTTACACTGCTGAATCATGTTCATCTTGGAATCATTTATGACTCCAAGATCCCTTTCAGATGCTGTGCTGTTGAAGAGGTCATTCCCTAACCTATAGATGTGCTGAGGATTCCTCCTCCCTAGGTGGAGTACCTTGCATTTGTCTTTGTTAAATTGCATCCTGTTGCATTCTGCCCATTGATCCAACCTGTCCAGATTGGCCCGCATCTTCTCCCTGCCTTCCCATGTGTTAACTTTGCCCCATAACTTGGTGTCACCTGCAAACTTGGACAGGGTACTCTCTACACCCTCATCCAAATCGCTGATGAAGATATTAAATAACACTAGTCCAAGGACCGAACCCTGCAGGACACTACTGCCCACTTCCTTCCAAACCAAAAACAATCCATCCACCACCACTCTCTGGGTGCAGTCCCTAAGCCACTTGGCTACTCATCTGACTGTGTAAGCATCCACTCCACAGCTTGCTAGTTTCCTTATGAGAACAGTATGTGAAACTGTGTCAAAGGCCTTCTTAAAGTCTAGGTAGATGACATCTCCCTTGGCTCCTGCATCTAGGCAGAGTGTTTCCGGGTTGTAAAAGGCTATTAGGTGCATCAGGTAGGATCTACCTGTGACAAACCTGTGCTGGTTTCCTTTCAGCATCATTTCCCCTGCTGGGCCTTCACAAATGCACTCTTTGATGATTTTTCCATTATTTTCCCAGGGACAGATAAGACTGACGGGCCTAAAATTACACAGCTCATCCCTCCTCCCCTTCTTAAAAATGGGCACCACATTGGCCCTTTTCCAGTCCTCGGGGACCTGGCCAGAGCACCATGAGTGCTCAAACAGCTGTGCCAACAGCTGCTCAGCTATGACACTGGCCAATTCCTTCAGCACCCACGGATGGAGGTCATTCGGGCCTGCTGACTTGTACCCAATCCAGCCTCTCCAAGTGCTCTCTCCCTAAGTCAGCACTAACTGTTGGCGGTCTAGTGCCTCCCAAATATCTATCTATGTTCAAGTTGAGTAAATTGTCTTTGCAAGTACTTAGGAATACTGAAGTGAAGAACTCATTGAAGAGCTCCACTTTTTTCCCTTTGTCACCAACTGCCCTAATTTTTCCTGCAGGGGCCCTATGCTACTCTGTGCCTTCCTTTTGCTTGCTATGTATCTGTAGAAGGACTTCTTATTGTCCTTGATTATTGTAGTCAGCCTAAGCTCCAATCCTGCCTTGGCCTGCCTGATTCCTTGCAAAAGCGTGCCAGGGAGGTATATTCCTCCTTGGTGGCTGCCCCTGCCTTCACTGCCTGTAAATCTCTCTTTGCCCCCAGTCTTTTCTGGAGTTCCCTGTTAAGTCAAGGGGGGTGGAGTTGTCCCCTTGCCCCCTTTCCTGTGACATGGGATAGTCTTGTTTTGTGCCCTAAGGATCGCTCCCTTGAGAAACTGGCAACCTTCCTGGACCCCCATTTGCTTGATGCTCTTGAGTTCAGTCACCTCACTAACTAGCCTTCCAAGCTTACTAAAATTGGCCTTCATGAAGCCTAACACTTTAGCCTCACTAGTTATTTTTCCCACCCTTCTCTGGATCGTGAATTTGACCAAATGATGATCACTATCTCCCAGATTACTGTGTGCTCTCAGGTTACCCACAAGAACATCCCCAATTGCTAAGACCAGGTTTAGCAAGGCATTACCCCTGGTGGGACCAGACACTTCCTGAGTTAGGTGGCGGTTCTGTGTGCAGTTTAAGAACCTATGAGAGTGGTTTGATCTGGCCATCTGCTCCTCCCAGCAGATGTCCAGGTAATTTAGGTCCCCTGTGACCACCGCCTCTCTTGCCTGAACAGCTTCTGAGAGCTGCCTGGAAAATACCAGGTCTAGCTCATCATCCTGATGAGGTCTATAATAGAGTCCCACTACTTTTCCCCTGGGTCCCCCCTGTATCCTAACTCACAATACCTCAGTATTCCCCTCCTCTACCCCAGCCTTGATGATGGAAGATGTGTACTGCTCCTTAACATAGAGAGCTACATCCTCGCCTTTTTTCCCCACTCTGTCTCGCCTATATAGCCTATAACCCTCAATGCCTACCACCCAGTCATGAGTAAAATCCCACCATATTTCTGTTAAGCTGACCAGGTCACACTGGGTAGTAGCAAGTAAGAGTGTGAGCTCCTCCTCTTTATTCCCCATACTCCTGGCATTTGTGTAAAGACACATTAGACCCATGATGGGTGCCCTTGGTGCCCATTTGCCTCGATGTCTAGTGTGCCCCTTAAAGCTTACCTGGTTTGATCTGGTGCCTTGTTTGTGGCTCACCAACCCTGGGTTCTCCTCAACCACCTGTTCTCCATCACCCGTCAAATCTAGTTTAAAGTTCTTTGGAGATCAGCCAACCTGTAGAACAGATGCTTACCTCTAGGAGAGAGATGAAGATTGTCCCATCCCAGGAAGCCTCCTTCCTGCAAGTGCTGATTGTGGCTGTAGAATCCAAAGTCCTCATGAAGACAACATCTCTGGAGCCGCTGCTTGACTACCCTGATGCATCCTGGCACCAACTGGAAGGATGGAAGAGAATACCACCTGATGCATCGCTGCTGCCAACTGGAAGGATGGAAGAGAATACCACCTGTGCCCCTGACTTCCTAAATCTGGCCCCCAGCTCATGGAAGTCCTTCATGATGAGGTCTGGACTACTCCTCTGCTCAATGCCTCTCAGGAGTTAGTCACCCACCACAATAACCTGGCATTTCCTCCTCTGACTGGGCAATGGTCCCTCAGTCTGTCCAGTGGGGGTTGCAGGGACTACTTCCTCCATGGCCTCCTCTGCTGCATCTTCCACCAAAGCTGCCAGGGCCTCATACCTGCTCCCCAACTGCACTGGGAAAGCAGATACTGGCTCCTGCTGCCTGGATCCAGAGGTGACAGTCTTCCATTCCTTTGCTGCATATCCCTCTTGTGGTTTCTCCCATAGGTATCTGGAGCTGTAAAGAATGGAAATACCCATCAATCACAACCTCATCCTCCCTGATCCCTCACAGCCTGCTCACTGCCACCTGGAGTTCCCTCACCTGCTCCTCCAAGGCCTGAAAGTGGACCCAAGAGGGATAGGTGAGGGGACTCCCACTCGCCCCTCCCGCCCCTGGCTGCATAGTCTCCACAAGGCTGCCCCTGCAGACAGGAGGGCAGGAAGCCCCCACAGTGGAGTTCTCCATCTGGGTGGAGACCTCAGAGAAGCCGCAGGTAGGCAGTACCACCAGGGCAGGGTCCCCAACAGCATCACACTGTGTCATTACCATAGCTTCAGAGCTATGAGGCTTCCCTGCTGGAGACTCCTTCCCAGCTACTTCTGCATGCCCACCTTGCGCGAACACCTGTGCAAACATTGGCGCACCATTACAGAGCATGCCTCTTTGCACACTCTGTTCGCATGCAGCTGGAGAACGCAGCTCCCTGCTGGTTCAGTTATGAGGGCTCCAGGGGGCTCCCCCTCCAGATCCTCCACAGCTGTGCCAGCTCCTCCTCTCCTCTGCCCCCCACTTACCTTTTCAGGATCTGCCGCCACCTCTGCTGCTGCAAGCACAGGAGACACACGTGTGCTGGAGGCACACATGCGCCTGCTCTAAACTCAAGCCCTGACTTGACCTAAATCAGTTTGACCTAAATCAGTTAAGTATGATACTATATTTAACCAGGTTTATCTTAAACCAGCTTCAGCCATTTTGAAACTGGTTTATGTGCACTGAATTTCTGTTCTGTTACAGGTTTAAACCAGTTTCTAATCACTTAAACTAGCTTATGTGTAACTTCTGTTCCTAGCATATGTGCCTAAATGACACTTACCAGCCACAAAAGTGCTGTTTTTGGTACTTAGGAACAGTTGGTGATTCAATTCTTGGCACAGCATGGATACACAAGCATCCCACTGAACATGTTCAGTAGGGCTGCACTGCTGCTGGGGAAGTATATGATACTGTATGCTCACCAAGGTATAAGCATGTGGTTAAGTCCTTCCAGAAAATGTAGCTGGACAAAAACCCATGACTAACAGGTGTTAGGTAGCTGAGCGTAATCCCAACCTTTAGCCCACTCGCAGGGACTGGAAGAACTTGATCTTAGGCTCTCCCTTCACACACAAGGGTTTGAACCTGCATCTCCTACTAACCACCAGACCACAGATTAAGGATTATCCAACACCCTCTTCAGCCCTCCCCTTGAAGCTGGCCACCTGGAGGGTAATATATATGGGGCCAGGAGAAAGATGGCAAGCCAGAGGGCATGTCACTAAAAGAAATGAGTGCATTTCTCATGGAGGTGGGGGTTTTAGTCTGAACATTCACACCCACTGGGGAAGACACTTCTCCACTGCTCTCCATCATTTTATGCAAAGAATATTCAATCCGAAGTATGGTGAGTCAACTTCAGTAGGAGAGCTGGATAATGTCTGTCTGACTGGGTGATTAGACCACTATGCTGGAGAGCAGGAGATGACTACCTCTCATGCCCAATCCACAGTTTTGCCACACATGGAGTGATGTAACCTTCTAGTGATACTCAACATCAGGACAAAGAATCCTTGTCCACGCTTGTGCTGCAGTCATTGCTTTCACTCCACTCTGGTTGAATGCAATCTGCTTTCAAAAAATCTCTCTACACCTTTCTTTAAAACCAGGTATTGTGGGGCAGGAACTGGACATTCACAAGGTGTATCCTCTGATGTTCTCTCCTCTGATGTTCTCTCTCCTGTTTCTTGGTTCTATTTTTTTCATAAAGGTATTCAGTAAAGAAAGAGGCAGAAGCCAAAGTTGAAGCCACAGAATTCAAGTGAAGTTGCTTTGAGCAGACACAGTTAGCTGGCCTTGGATCCTTTATATATTCTAAGGACTTTCCATCTGCAGTGCTGCATAAGCCAATCATGTTGGGTTCTTTGTTATAAGATCTCAGGGTGAGAGTGATGGACGTGTGCAGGCTCCAAGCGAAACAGTTTCCCCCCTGCTTATAAATCTTTGCAGTATGAGCCTATTCAGCTTCTGAGTTAGCCAGCTTCAGACTCAGAGACGAGTCATCACAAAAAGGTGTTTTGATGCCTTTCAGTAGCTCCACACATTAATGGAATTCATCTAAAAGAAGCAGCTTGGATTAAATGGTACATAATTGTAGCTGTGTCAATTTCATTTCCAAGACCACACATTTAAACTTCACGATGGTCAATACACGAGCAAATCTGTCAAGATTAACTGGGAAACATGAGATCCAGTGTTACAGTTCTTATTTCCATTTCCTGACTAAAATTTTCAGTTTAACTAACAGATCACTGGAATGTCCACCCTGAAAACAGGGAAAACAATACTATGCTACTTAACCTATTTCAGGCCAATTTAACTCATTTAGCTGGCCAGTATGAAGGGTATAAGTGACAGAAATAAACACAGTTCCTTACCCATATGTAGTAAAGTGGAAAAGTTTATATAATGTTATTACTATTGCCCATAAGAACCTATCTATTGAGGAATTCATAATATGATTATCACCAAAACGTCTGATTATCTGATTATGGTATTTTGAGCATGTTGCAGTTGGAAGGTGAGACCATACCTGGCCAGAGGAAGGCACCACTTACTATGTAAACATTTTTCTCCTTGCAAATAAGAGAAAATCCAGTTAAACTCTGTTCCAAGTTTTATGTGCAGAGATAGTGTAAGATAACATCACGCCTCAGGGAGAGAAGTAAACTGGGAACCAGAGATTAAGGGTCAGTTCCATACCTGGAGATCCAAGATCAATGATGAAACAGCTGGCTTATACATTCATAGTATTCTCAATGTACAGTTGTCTCAGTTCTAAACCCCTTTTTCCTAGAGTGGTGATGCAAATAGAAACTCAGCATAATTAAGAGCATAGAGCTGTCTGGGCAGGTTTTCAGGGTTACAAATTCTCTGGGGCTTTCAGTAGCAGTGGTGATAGTACTTGGTTTCTAGGTGATACCTAAGCTTTTCCTGTTTCTGTTAAGTACATAACAACACTGCATATTGCTGCATCCACAGCTGCAGTTTTTGCATGCTATAGTAATGGTCCCTTGGAGCCAAACACTGGAGAAAGTTGCCAGCTCCATTACTTTGATAGCATTACTATTTCTATTCTCTTCAGTCTATGAACCAGCAGTACTAATATGCTACTCTTCAGAAGGGATTCTTCCTTTAAAGATTTTCCAGTGACCCTTGACAGTTGAAGTCTTAAAAGTCAGCTGATACTATGTAAATCCTTAGAATTACATATGTAAAGGGTCTCCTGGGATTCTTTTGAATGAGTACATGCTTATGTATCAATATGATAAATTGATATACTGACATAAAGTAGTGTTCCTTTAGCTAAGAATACAATTTAATGTACAATAATAAACATCCTGGACAATAATTTGGCATAGTACTGAAGCTGAATTAAAAATAGTCTCTTAAATTAATTGTAAAAAATCAATAATAATAAAGTTAATAAAAGTTCAAGGTAAATAGTTAAGAAAAGATAATGGCAAACAAATGTACCTGTCAAACTGTATTAAAGTGAAACATCTGATGGTTACTTCAACAGCTATCAAAAATTTCAATTTAACACCCAATTTGTTTCACTATAGTAGGTATAAGAATCCAATGATATGAATGAATGGAATATGAATCAATGTACATAAGCAACACATAATTATATTTTTGCTACTGGAAGATTTTTCAGAAAGCACAAGAATAACAACATTTTAGAATTATCTTTTTCTTAGTACATTGTTTTAGGGTAGCAGTTGCCAAACACTTATTTCTGAGGTCAGACATATCAAACTAAGAACTAATCTTATACATCAAATCTGCCAGCCAAGTTCTTAAATTTTTTCCATTTTCTCAAGTTATAAATAATTGTGCGTGCAGTAACTTCTACCATTTTTTTTTATATATTTTGCTATAGTGATTGTCAGTTGTTGAAAACCACTTTGGGTCATAAGATGACAAACGACAAATAATCCATATATTTCTTCACCTCCTTGCCCCCTACCCCACTTCTCTCTTATAATTCAAATTTACTTAATGACTTTTTGATCTACATCTGTGAAAGTAGCAACACTATTTGCAACCTCAAGTTTATACTGAAAATTATGGAATTATATTGAGTTTAGGTATTATACCAGCATTTGAGATAATATATGTAAACAATCATGGCCTTGATCCAAAGTTCACTAATGCTTTTGCAGTCTTTGGATATAAGCAGACACCATCTTTGGAGTGAAATCAACTATCCTAGCATATGTCTGCAAGTAGGAAAACCACCATAGCAGTGAGATATGTACGCTGTGGGAATCCCCTGCAGGAAATCTCTGCGGCATGTGTCTTCAAACAGGAGAACCTCTGCTTGCAGTTATGCTCCCTGACTTCGAACAGATGTCCTGATACATGCTGTGGGAATCACCTACAGGAGAATTCTCAGGCCACACAATAAGCAAAAAGGCATCCTCCTCTGTAAGGTATCACAAACTACCTTTGGTCATAGCAACATTTTTGAGCACTTGGAGTGAAACAAGGGACTAGGGCATCTGTTTGCTTGCAACTTGTACAGCCATAAAAATAAAACAGTGATGTCTGTTTGCACCCTTAAGCCACATCTGAACGTGCAGGCACGTCCAGTTTGTGGTTTTCATAGACATCAGGGCTAGAAGGGACCTCGGGAGATCATCGAGTCCAGCCCCCTGCCCAAAGGGCAGGAAGTCAGCTGGGGTCATA
>NW_017728913.1:16705514-16709558 GCF_001723895.1 Crocodylus porosus | reverse complement strand
GCTCGCAGTCCCTGATGGCACGCAGTCTCTGGACTGTGGCCTGGAGCTCCTCCAGCTGGTGTGCCAGAGACCCCAGTAGGGAGCAGACCCTGCAAGGGGAGGTGGCCATGCTCCCGGGCCCCAGAGCCTGAAAAAGGGACAGGCAGCCCCTGCAGCCAGGAGCCAGGGGCTCCGTCTGCGTGGAGCCCGGAACCATGGGCTCCATCTGGGTGGCCGTCTCTGAGGTGCCCAATGGGGGGCCGCAGAGCCCGAGGGGACCCTCTGATAGGCTGGCTACGGCTCAGACTGACTACTCTGGGGGGTTTGCAGGCAGGGTCTCGTGCCCTCCCACGCCTTCTCCTGCACGAACTCCACACTAACTCAAGCGCCTGTTTATGCAGCCTGTTCACGCGGCTCTGGTCGCCTGGCTCCCTGGGGGGCTGGGCCAAGTAGGGGCCTGGGCGGGGGCTTGACCCGGCCCAGCTCCACACAGCCACCTCCTCCCAGGGAACGAGGAGTTAACCCCTTCCCACCACGATCCCACTTACCTCCGGCTGTGCTGGGGGTCGGCAGGGGGCTCTGTGGCTGCTGAGGGGGTGTCTGGGAGGCTTCGGGGGAGCGGGGCCACAGCAGGCTTTCACCCGCGCGTCTCATCGCTCCGGATCCCAACTGAGCTAACTGCCACAGACTGCACCTCTGCCATGTTCAAATGTGCCCTGCACTGCAAATTTGCAGCATGGGGGCAACATTTGCTACCAGCAAATCCTGGTAGCAAAAAAATGTAGTGCAGAAAAAGGTCACATAGTACACGAGAGAAGAATGTGAACCAACAGAAATGGAGGTTGGATCTTCCTGGGAAATGCCCTGGCTGCTCACCAGAGCATCCCCACTGCTTTAGTTGTCCCCTCGCTTCTCTAGCATGGCAGGAGCCAGGGGTGGGGAAATGGCAGTTGCCCCAAAATGGGGCAATTTGTTCTGCAGCAAAACACATGTGAAGAAGTGTGTACTGCGCCAAAAAGTAGCAGTACAAATTTGTGCCACTACTATTTTGCCATGGCAAGCACTACTATTTTTGCCTGAACAATTTCACAGCCAGCACACATGAGGACAAACCCTTACTATGCATCTCCTAACTGATTCCTTATTAGTTCTCTAGGTTTTGCAATCTTTCTTAACTTCAGTCACTGTGATTTAGAATCTTCCTCTTCAGAATTTGGCCATGATGAGCAGTATCACAGCATCCCTCTCACTATTTGCTAACGCTGCACAAGTTAAGATAAACAACTTGGAGGATAATGGATTTTATTTTAAATTAGACTAACAGTAAAAACACAAAACAGCCCTTTCATAACCACTCTCTCTTGTCATCGTGCTAATATCAGAAGTTGGATAATATGAAAATTCTGAGGAGAATACTTCCAAAACCAAATAAATTTGGCATACATTAAGGAATTCTCATGTAACAGTTCAAAGCCCATTCTCTAAGTAAAACTATGCATTCATTCTCTGTATGTCTAATAACAGCATGTATTTTCAGGAAAAATAAATGACAAGCTATATGGAAGATGCAAACTCAGTTGAAAATGCCAAATTGTAACTTTATCTTTGAATGGCTGACTATTTAAGAAAAAAAAAAAAATCAGGAGCTCACTTCTCTGAAATGAAGACCTGAACACACTTGGCAGTTTTAAAGCTTTTGTTTCCAATTATTATGCCACAAGGGATAAATAAAAACCTGTTACACAGAGCTGAGGAGCAAACAAAAGACTGCATCATCTAAGGCTAAGTATAGACTTTCAAAAAGCCCAAGACAGACTTGATCAAGCCTTTGTGGATGTTTCTCAGCTGTGTAGATTGGATTGGGAGTGAATGGAACACACGTTCATCCTTCAGTGGAGATGCAGGGCATGCAGATGTGCACACTGGCCAAGTCCAGAAGGCAGGGGGCACTTCTGTACACCTCCCAGCATGCCAGAGATTGCCCAAGGCAGCCGAGAAGAGCTGAGTGGCCATCCCTAACTAGCTGTCAGCCACACAGCCCCAATCCCCTGCTGTCACTGTGGAGTCTCCCCCATGCCCAGCTGTAGACTTCCAGGAGAGCTCCAGAGTGGGTCAACATGACATGACCCCCCACTGCCATAAGCCAGACTGCCAGGCATGCCATGGTGACCTCCTTTGGGGCTCTCCTGGAAGCCTACAGCTAGGTGCAGAGAAGGGTCTAGGGTGACCCAACCATCAGGCAGGGAGTTGGGGATGTTGCCTGACGCATTATCGGGGTGGCCCACCTACACAGAAGGAAGGATTGGGTTCTGAGGGTCCTGATACTTCCTTCAACAGAGCACTCCTCTCCCTGTTGCCCAACACAAGCCTCCCAGACTGCCCAGCATGTCTTGCCAGAGCTCAGCACCAGCAATGGCCAGAAAAAGGCACCAGGCAGTCTGGGAGACTTGCATCAGGCAGCAGGGACAGGAGTCCTCCATGGAAGGAAGGATCAGAACCCTCAGACCTTGGTACCTGCATCAGCACCAGCACCAGCCAGCAAGATGCACCCAGCACCCCACAAAACTTGTGTGAGTGCTTCATCAAAAGAAGGATCAGGCTGTCACTGGTGCTGAGCTCCAAGGGGCCTGGTCCTTCTTTCTATGCTCCTGTCCCTGCTGCCCATCGTGAGCCTCCATTCCCCCCCCCCACCTGCTTGCATCGTGCTGGCTTGGGTCTGTGACAGCCCAGAGAAGCTGAGCATCCAGTGAGTGCTAGCACATCTCCCTGCAAAGGGAGGTTAGTGGGGGGACTGCAAAGGCCCATGGGATGCTGGCAGACAGTGACCTAACATGAATTAATAAGGGATCTGGTCTCGAAATCTGATAGACTGGTCTAACCTAAACTGATTTAGCCTGATATTATATCCATTCAGGTCCATCTTAGACCAGATTCTCCCATTTCTAAATCAGTCTTTGTGCCCTGGACTTCTGTTCTGTTACTGGTTTAGACCAGTTTTCAGTCACTCACACTGGTTTATATGTAATATTTGTACCTGGCCTAAGAATGCAGGAAAGAACAACAAAAGCTTCTGAACAGTAAGCTCCAACTGCTAAGAATGGATACAGGCATTAGTAGCCTACAGCAGAATACAACAAAACATTATAAATTCTATAGCCATATGGGTTAAGAAGGTTCATAAATTTTAATGAATTACTAAAGTTTAATTAAGGTGTTTTGTTATCAGTTAAATAGTTGCTTACGGTAAATTATTCAAAAATAAAAAATATATACTTTAAAGTGCAATATCTCACTAATGGACAAGTTCAAACGTTGCAAAAGGGACTGAAGGTATTTTAGCAGAACTGAAAATATCTGTGTAATTGTAGGGGTGTACTTGGTAGCTGTGTTGGTCTGAGCCAAAAATACATCCAAAAAACTAGAACTCTTGGTTCCAAAATGATACCTTTTTACCATCTTCCACCATCTATACTTTTCCCAGAGCCTGATGAAGGGACTTTGTTCCCGAAAGCTTACAGAAAAGGACAATTTTCTTGCAATTTCCCAGTTGGTCTAATAAAAGGTATCATTTTGGAACCAAGAGTTCTAGTTTTTTGCATGTCTTCTATGTAATTTTACAAATTCTTACCCTCATTGTAATTAAATTATACATTGTCTCCATTCTTAAGATTCAGTTTCTAAGCCACTGAAACACAAATGAATCTTTTCAGTAAAAGAATGTTCTCTATATCATTCTTTATATATATCTCCTTTTTTATGCCTTTCTCATAATATGTCAGGACTCAGCATCATATATGTGATCTCACAGACAAGATGTAAAGGTATTGCTACAGACAATTAACACTCATCCACATTTAAAAAAAGAAAGCCAAAAATGTAGTATTTTTACTGCTGTCTAATGAATAAGTAAACCTGGTCATAAATGTTTGATTGAGTGTGAGAGAGTGCTTATGCTAAGCAAGGCCTAGCATTAAAAACAAGGCACTAAAACTCCCAGAATGCTTCAAGGAGGTTGAGGAGTCAGCGATTGACATTCTGGTAATCACTTTCTGACCCTTAGATGAA
>NW_017728913.1:16703360-16704944 GCF_001723895.1 Crocodylus porosus | reverse complement strand
GTTAGAGAGCAAGGGCTTGATTTGGGAACCTCATGAACCAACAGACCTCCTTTAGTTTATGACTTTGTGAAACAATAAAAGCTTTAAATTGAACAGGTCTGAGCCTGTGCTTAATTCAGTCCTATATAATTCGGCATCGAGCTCCCACATTGAGGGTTATGGGGTTTTTTTTTTGTCTAAAAAGAAAATTTGTTAAAATCAAAATGTCCTGAGGAAACATACCATTTTCTGACAAACTTTCATTAAGGCTTCTCAGGTATAAAGGTTTAAAATGTGGTCTTCTGAAAGAGTTGACACTGTCTATTGTGGTAGAAGTAATCTGTAAATCAAGGAGGTATGGGTCTTTACCATGAATATACATTCCTGTCGATCACTTTCAAGCCACAGAAAAAGTTAGTGGGGGACTCCCCCCCTCCTTCCCCCACCCTGATTGAAATGCCCACTGTTTGGTTGTTTTTATATTGCACTTTTCCATCTATCCTCTCTGAATGTAGATCAAGACACACTATTTGCACAATCACTACATATTTAATCAGGACATTGGACAGGATTGTTACTTACATCCATTTTCTGACCATCTTCTATCTGGACATATAAATCACCACCAAACTTCTCCAGTCCTTCTCTAATCAGTGTCTGTCTATGGAGACATAAATAATTTATAGATTCACAGCTGTATAAGAGAAGCCTTAAAGTATTATTAAAAAAATAAATTACAGCCACCCTGATTGTCCTTTTCCTTATACCACTGTAAATCAAAACAAGCTTCACTTCAGTCAGAGGTACACAGCTTTAAAACTGACACAAGTGAGCAAAGAATCAGGCAAAACAAGTTCTGCCTTTTTTTGTATTAAATTGCCAGTATTTGCCATGACTTGCTCTGGACTTCAAGGAGAAAGGCTTTCCAATAGCAAGTGACACAAAATGCCATAAAAGCAAAAGTAAGGTTGACATATTTTACACTCTGAGAAGAATTTCTTGCTGCTTATTACACTGCTGTCTATTACAATGTTACCAAGTAAAAAAGGAAGTATGCAAATATTCAGCTACCCTCATAATAATCCCACTGCTTCAGTTCTGGGCCTGGAACTTGTGAAACAGATACAGTTGGACAGGACTTATTTTTCAAAGGCAGGCATCTCTGAGATGGTATAGGTATGTTAACAGAAAACTGAATTTATTCTGCATTTCTAAGAATTCAGACAAGAAACTACTAGTGATTTGGAATGTTTTGATGAGGCTCACTCAGAAAGTATGGAGCATTCACTCCTTGAAAAAGCAAATCCTCTTCAAGGTGTCTCAAACTGTACAGCCCAAAATTGAGGCATTCCAAACCAGCAGTCAACCTCTAAGGCTGATTTTTAAAAGTAGTTTTCCATTGGAAGGGAAAAATCTTCTTTTACATTTTTAAGACACTTGAGGTGATCGTGTTCATCTATTTCAAGTTTATTTCTCCCTTTGGAGAGCAGGGAACAGCTGCAAGCAGACCTGGACAAGTTAGACAAGTGGGCAGAAAACAACAGAATGCAGTTCAACAAGGAGAAATGCAAAGTGCTGCATCTAGGGAGGAAAAATGTCCAGCAC
>NW_017728913.1:16660889-16702540 GCF_001723895.1 Crocodylus porosus | reverse complement strand
CTTCAGCTAAGATTTGCAACTGAGCTAACATTGAAGGGAAGGAACTCCAATATAATATAATATAATATAATATAATATAATATAATATAATATAATATAAGTGAAAAAGACACTGACATTGTGAAAACCCTAAGGAAACAACTGTGGCACTACCATGGTAAAAGTTGTTTTCTTTCCGAGATTAGAAACAGTAATGGTAGCAGTGTTTCTGAGAGTAGTAGTAGGAATAAAAACAGTAGCAACAACAACAATGCCTGTATAACTACAGGCTGTATTCATGTAAAGCTTCAGATAAGCCCTTTGTGATGAAGTATCAAAGATCAAAGGGTGCTCACATTTTAAAATTCCGAGTCATTTCACAGCTCCTAAAAGTAAAACTCAAAAGCATCCCGATCTGGATAAGCTGGGAGCAAAACAATTAAAACCCACACAAACATGCAAGGAAATCAGTGGAATAATGACTTCATTTGAAGTATTTGCTGAACAGATCAGTAAGTCAGTGAATCTTAATGACATTATTTTAATTATAAATCAGGTCAGAGCTGAGAAACAAACTGGAAAGTGACACTATGATGTGGAACAATGTCAAAGCTGACATTGTCAGTAAGGCAAAAGGAAAGACCAAACCAAGCTGAACTTTCAAAAAACAAACATAATAAATTATATTTCATGAACTGCATATAATGACCCATTTTTCATTGTATAAGCAGTCAGTCATTTATCATCAACTCAACAGAGTCTAAAAATCCTTACTTGATGTGATTAGGTAATCATAAACAAAGACATCAACTCAGATTTTATGATTCCTCTATTATCCATGCTGACCTTTTTCTAGTATTACTCAGTCTCGAACCTTAAATGTATTCATGTAAAAATTCGAGTAGAAATGAAGGATGGTTAGGTAAGTAAAATGGGTCCGGCTTCCAAAGAGTTCCTTCATGAATTTTGGGCATTGTCTTTGCCAAAATTCCCTCACTTGTACAATAAGGGTAATATTATTTCTATTCCTTACAGTGTGGCGTATACAATATGTATGAAGTATTCAGATGTCATGGGTATTGGGTGCTATAGGAGTATATAATTATATTCATTTATATATCTCTTTTCACGGTGTATTTTAATAACAGAAACCTACCCAAACCCCTGCTACTAGACATTTAGGCAAAAATATATTAAATCAAGGAAACAACAAGCAAAGTATTAGGAAACTGACCCTTAATAAGGTGCAACTCTTAGGAGAGAACTAAAAAACAGATTACTTTTGCTTTCAAGAGTAGACAATCCTATTTGCTGGGGAGAAATTTGTAACACTTAAATTTCTTAGATCACTTATCACTTTACTCGGACAATCTGTCAGGTATAATTACTGAGAGATGGTGCTGATGAGACAGAACTTGTTCTTAAATTGAATTTATCTTGCTTTTCCTTTTGCTTTTAAGAGTAGGTATATACAGAAACTCGAACATAAGGACACATATAACAACAACCATCAAATTCAAAATAACGTGTTCAGTATTTGTATGCAATGCAGAAAACATGCTTCCCTTCTGTTAAATATTATAATAGGTATATATTTTTCTTAGAGCATCAGAAGGTCAGCAAGAAATTGAGTGAAGCAAACAACCAAACCCCTAATATCAAATTCCATTGTTATCTTGAAAAATACAGCTACAAAGGAAGTAACAATTTTGTACTCAGTCCAACTCTCTATGCCTCACTCATATTTATATATAATGGCGCAATGAGAAATTCAGCTCAAAGATGAAGTCATGACTCAGAAATGGATCCACTTGGAGGCATTCAATAAAGTCTGGTAAGTTGTACTTGCCTGCTAGAGACATCTTCTTAATTTCTTTCTTAATGCTGAATTTCTTCCTTAATGTTTATGCAGGATGGTCAAAAAATAAGGATCAATAAAGCGGACAAGAAACAAACCATAAAGACACAATGGCAATCATAAATTTGTACTGTAAAACACAAGAATAAAGTAAACATATGCCAATAATGTATGCCATTGAAAAAGTAAACATGGAGAACATACCAAGTATCTCTTTTTGGACACACACGTTTGGGGAGCACTGTGGCTTTATATAACCATATAAGAAAAGGAGCCAGTGTGCTCTTTATCAAGTCTGTCCACAATTTGTAATTTCTAGCATCAAAAGAACAGAGTTGCTGCTAATATTGTTCCCCTCCAATCTCAGCATTAAGCTTTGGCTTTTAGTCTATAGGAGCCTTGCCTCATTAGATACAGCAGTTTGAACATGTGTGGTGAAAAAACAGGGCCAGCATGAAGAGAAAGAACTCTCTCAGTTCTTGCTGAAGGCTGCTCTGGAATATTGGATTCTCTCCCTGCCTCTGAACAGAGTTACTATGTGATGCTGGGCAATTCATTTAAAATGCTTTTTAAAGAAGGTAACATCTGTTAGGTCCATCCATATTTTCTGGACATTCCTTGTTTCCTCATTTTCTGCATGCCCAACTCAAGACCCTGATCTACTCTGCAAAACTGCTGAGTAATCAGATTTGGAAATGAACTAATTGGAACTACTCTTAAACGTTTAAAATGCTCTGTAATACAGGGTACCCTGGAGGACCAGATTCCTAATTATTTCAGCCTGGGCACCCAAAATTAGTAGACACGTTTAACTTTAAATCACTGTGCTTCAGCTTATTGTCTGTAAAATGGAGATAATTATATCCCCTTACCTCACCAAGTTATTGTGAATATGAAGTAATTAATGTTTGTGAAGCATTCAGATACTATCATAGAAAAAGTCCATGTGAAAATTAATAGATCTCTTTTCACAGTGGGGTTTGGATAACATGCAGTAAATAAGTGCTGAGCCCATAAATAAAAGCAAATACTGAAGTGCTCATTAAATGAGTACTATCTATCCTGTGCACTGAATAAGATAGGAGCCCTGTGGAAAAACAGCATGTGATGATGTAAAGACAGTATTATAACATAGTCACACAGCCAAAATTGACTCTGGGATTTTCTAACTCGTCAGTATTTGCAATCTAAATGTTATTTTATATAGCGAACAGCACAGCAAAGTATAACATAGCACAGAAATGGCAAAGTTACATGGACATTTCCAATGGATAAAGACTTACCATAACCTGAATCTTTTGTATTAAAAACTGAATGCTAGCAAACCTAATTTCCCCACAAGAAAATACACACACAAAAATTTCTGTAAAAAAGCTACTATATACTTAGACTGTGATTGTCATCTCAAACTTACTCTGGGAAGAACTGCACATGCTGCAAGGACACATACTGGAAATAAAATGTTTTCTGTTTGTGATTTATTTCAAATGACTCCAACAACAAAGAAATTTGAAGTGGTTAAGAAGGGATGAATTAGCTACTCACACGTTTGTGCGAGCTGATTATACTGACTAATTATTTACTAAAGACAGGTGAAGTTAAATGACTATATAGTGCTGTATCTGAAAAGCCAAGATTCATTTTCCTTGTTTGTGATACATTTTCAACTACATATATAAGTAGAAATCAACATTTTAAAATTTTGATGCCTAAAGTTTGTCATGTGAATGCATTTTTAATAATCATAGATTCATAGACATAGGGTTGGAAGGGACCTTGTAGATCTTCTAGTCCAACCCCTGCCCTGGGCAGGACAGAAAACTGGGCTCAAATGACCCCAGCCAGGTAAACATAGAGCCTCCTCTTAAAGACCCCCAGGGTAGGAGCCATCACCACTTCCCTTGGAAGTTGGTTCCAGATCCTAGCCACCCTGCCTCCTAATGTCTAGTCTAAACCTACTCTCTAACAACTTATAGCCATTGTTCCTTGTTACTCTGGGAGGCCCTCAGGACAAAAAGATTTCTCCCAATCCCTGCTGGTCCCCCCTGCTGAGTTCATAGATGGCCACCAGGTCCCCCCTCAGCCTTCTCTTGTGAAGGCTGAACAGGTTAAGGTCTCATAGCCTCTCCTCATAGGGTCTGCCCCGCTGTCCCCGGATCATGTAAGTGGCCCTCCTTTGGACCCTCTCAATGCTGTCCACGTCCCTCCTGAAGTGTGGCGCCCAGAACTGGACACAGTACTCCAGCTGTGACCTGACCAGTGTCACATAGAGGAGGAGGATCACCTCCTTGGCCCTGCTTGTGATGCATCTGTGGATGCAGGACAAGGTACGGTTAGCCCTACTGACTGTGTTCTCACATTGTCGGCCCATATTCATCTTGGAGTCAGTAATGACTCCAAGATCTCTTTCTGCCACCCTGCTTTCAAGAAGGGAATTCCCCAGCTTATAGGTATGCTGGTGGTTTCTACTGCCCAAGTGCAGCACCCTGCACTTGTCAGTATTGTATCCCATTCCTATTTTCTTTTGCCCACCCCTGTAACCTGTCCAGGTCCTGCTGTAATCTGTCTTTCCCTTCTACCATGCCCACCTCACCCCAAATCTTGGTGTCGTCTGCGAATTTAAACAGACTGCTCTTCACCCCGTCGTCCAAGTCACTAATAAAGAAATTAAACAGTGCGGGCCCAAGGACCAAGCCCTGGGGGACCCCACTGCCCACACCATTCCAGGCTGAAAATGACTTGTCCACCACCACTCTCTGAGTGCGACCCCTCAGCCAATTTGCAGCCCATCTGACTGTGCAGGCATCAGTGCTGCAGTCACCTAGATTTTTAATGAGAATGGGGTGGTAGACACTGTCACAGGCCTTCCTGAAGTCCAGAAAGACTACATCTACCGCAACACCTGCGTCCAGTGATTTTGTTACCTGATTGTAGAAGGCAGTCAGGTTGGTCTGACAGGACCTGCCCCTAATGAAACCATGCTGGTTGCCCTTGAGCATTATCCTCGCTGCTTGCCCATCACAGATGTGCTCCTTGATAATCTTCTCAAAGAGCTTCCCCAGGATTGAAGTAAGACTAATGGGCCTATAGTTGCCGGGGTCCTCCCTCATCCCTTTTTTAGAGATGGGGACCACATTGGCCCTCAACCGGCACCTGGCCAGAGCACCACAAATGTAGCAACCTAAATGTTATTTTATAACATATTCATATAGAGTAGCAACCTAAATTTCAGAAATGGCTAGCAAGGATGACATACAAATGTTTGCTTGCAATAATGTTTACAATTATGGTTATCTGAGAATCTTAGGGTGCATCCACACATGCAGGCATGTGTGCAAGCAGCAGCTCTAATAGGAGCAGCACAAATTTGTGCACTAGATTTTTGCCTCAGCACATATGCCTGAACATGCATTTTTGTGTGGGGCAAATTATACCACTAGGGGCAAACTGAACCTGCCCAGCTCCTCCTGGATCTTCAGCCAAGGGGAGCTAGAGCCTGAGGCCAACACCTGTGCTGGCACCAGTAGTATAAAAACCTGCCCTGGCAAGCATCTCAGGAGCTTGAGGCCTGGCCAACTGACATGTGGGGACAGTAGTCCCTTGTGTCAGCTGAACTGCTGCAGCAGCCCTGACCTACTGTGGCCCCTGTACCCTCTACCCACTGCAGCAGTCTAGCAGACGGGGATGCTGCCTGGCTGTGACCTGCTGCCACCTGTGACAGCATCTACCCCCTTGGGCTTTCAGCCCCATGTCTGTACACCTGCCAGACCTGGACACGGACCACATGGCCACCTGGGCACTGCAGCAGGGCACTGTAGCAGAGCCCAGAGCATGCCTGGGGCAGCTGCCAGTGGGCTTTGGCTGCATAGTTGGCCTTTGTGTGACACTGCTGCCATGTGTGCCCCCACTCTGCTATCTGGGCAGCTACTGCCTGGAGGATGTTTTCAGTGTGGTGGCCTACTTTGAACTGTCAAAGCATGTCCTCCTGGTCCCAAATGGCCAAGAGATCAGCTACCTCATTTGCCTTCCAGCTGGGTCCCTTGTGTTAGCCCTCAGCAGGGTCTTCTGCCTGGGTCCTGCCACTTGCCTCACTAGCAGGAAACCTGATGCTCCTCATCTAAAAACTGCAAATTCTCTGAAAAAAATCTCAAATCCACTTTTTACCCCCAAATCCATGATCTTCTACAATTAAAACAAAAGACCACTAGATCAGTTGGGCAATGTTTTATTGATATATTTGCACTTTTAAGGCAATTTGGAAACCTACCAGTGGATCTATCATCATAATAAAATCAATTCTAAATATCTATATGGTTTGATGTTTGCTTTGTCTTTCTTATCATAAAAAAATTAGCACTCCCCCTGATCCCTTCACTAACCAGAATGTGAGGACAGCAGCCCCTGTAGCCACTGCTCCTGTGGGGAGGTGGGGAGTTTCAGGACAGGGGTAGGACAGGATGTAGGTTTTGTGGGAGGGTGTGGGGGGATATGGAGTGTGTATATGGATGTGGGGAGATGTGGATGGGTGTGGGGATGGTGTGGAGTGTGTGGGACATGGGGGTAGATGTAGGGGGATGTGGGGTTTGCAGGAGAGAGGTGGGGGATGTTGGGTGTGTGGAATTTGCAGGAGGGGGTGGGGGAAAATGTGGGGTTTGCAGGAGGGGGCTGCCACACACCTGCTCCCCACCCCCTGTGGCACACATCCCTAATGAGGGTCATGGCCCACTGTCAGCACAGCCCTGCATATCACTGGCTCACCCTCAAAGAGAAAGGGCCCAGCCCTGTCCACCCACTAGCACTTTCCTGTGGACACGAGCTGTAGGTGGTGGCAGGAGTCATCCCAGTCCTGTCCAAAGGTGCAGGCCAGGCTGAGTTGGGCTCAGCCAGGCCTGGTCTCCATGCACAGAGCATGGGTGAGACAGCAGTGCAGTGGGCATGACCTGGCTGGCTGCTAGCCCTGTGTGTCTGGGGTGTGGGTTTGTGGAGTGGTTTGTGAGGGCACTTGAGCAGGGGCCACTATGTGCTGCCCCCCACCCCCACAGTGTTGGCAGCAGCAGCAAGCATGGCCATGGCCTGGCTGCAGGCACAGCAGTGGCACAGCACTGCCTGATGCGGGCTCTGTACCCAACATGGCCCAGCCTGCCCCAATAGCACACAGGGCAGGCAAGGCCATGCACTAGCTGTGCACTAGCAGACTGGGTTGGGCCAGGTCTGTTCAGCATGTACAGAACCTGCATCAGGCAGTTCCATGCCATCACTGTGCCTGCAGCTGGGCCACAGCCTAGGCAGCACCGAGGGCAGATGGGAGGGCTGGTATATGGTGGCACCTGCAAAAAACTCTTCCACAAATTCCATATGCCCTGCCACTCCCTAAACTCCCCCCATGAACCCCACACCTCCCCCACATCCCCCTGCCACTCCTCACACCCACCCACATCCCCCACAGCCATAAACCCTCTCACTCCCATGTCCCTAACTCACCTGGGGCAGAGCCCAGGTCCTGGTCATGCTGCAACCTTGCCCCACTTCTGTTTATCCCAGCATGCTAAGGGTACATCCCCCACATGCTAGGACAGCAGAAGCGCCATAGAGACACTCTGGCCAGAAACCAGAGTGTCTTTCTAGAGAAATAGCTTCTGGCTTGCCTTGGGGCATGGTCCTGGACCATATCTTGCCTCACTTTTTTCTTTTTTTTTAAATTTTGAGCCTGCGCTGAAAATATACAGCATGGGAACATGCTGCATCTCAATTGCTTTGAGATGCTGCAAGAGGCACGTGCATACTCATCTGGATGCACCTTGGAGTTTAAGACTAGAGGAACCATTGTCTCCTCTATATTTCA
Source organism: Crocodylus porosus (assembly GCF_001723895.1). NCBI lineage: Eukaryota > Metazoa > Chordata > Crocodylia > Crocodylidae > Crocodylus > Crocodylus porosus. The sequence goes on along the minus strand of NW_017728913.1, from coordinate 16,694,861 downwards.
TATTTTTCTCAACACTGTTTTAAAGTGATCAGCAGAAAATAAGATACTTTTTGCGTTATGAGGTTGACATGAATACCTGTTGAACAGTTTATTTAAAACTACCCTGGTTTGGTATCATCTAAAAACCCCATTTGCCTGAGACAGCATTATGCTAGGCATTGTATGCACAAAAAACAAGACAGAAGAACTTAAAAATCCTTGCACCCTCAGGCCCACCTCTACATGTCACAGGCATCATACAATTAACTGCTTAATTGTGCAATTACCTTGAGACCAGCTACACAAGCAAAGTGCCATGTCATAAAAAGCTCCAACCAGCTACAAAGTTAGATCTCAAAAATGCATACTAATTTTATAGTTGGTTGGTATCCAGATTTAATTTGCACATGTAGCGGGGTCTCCCCTGTGGCTGGGAGCCCTGCAGCTAGAAGCTTCAATCTCCCAGTCCCGGGTGGGAGATCATGACAGCTGACAGGGCTCCTAGCCACAGGGGAGCACCATGGCAGGGCTGGAAGTCCCACAATGAAAAGTACTCTCAGCCTCAGCAGCTACTGACTCTGGGTCCGAGCAGCACTGTTCAACTACTGGAACCCAAAGTCTCACAGATACAGATGCTGGATCCCTGCCGAGATCCAGCTCAGCTGCAATCTCACAGCCCTGGGCATGCATGGAGACTATGGGGCTGGGAGGCACAGCTGCCATTATCTCACAGCTTTGGGGGTGCATGAAACTCCTAAGACTGGGAAATAGCAGCTGGAGATCCCACTGAGGGGGCTGCCAGCCACAAGAGTTTGCTTCTTGCCTACGCAGGGCAAGCCTGGGATTGGGCTCCCTCTGCACCAGCAATAAGGTACAGTGGGAATCTAATTGTGCATTCCCATAATCATGCCTCCTGCCATGCATGTGTGGCATGACAGATGGTGAGTTTGTGTAGATTGCACCTTAGATCCCATCACGCCTTTACCTACATATGTAGAGGGGCCTTAAAAGACTAGATGAGAGAGAAAGAGCGGGAAAGCAAGAGAACTGTAACTTGCCAGAAGTATGACCTTGTAATTTACAGTTTCTGATTTCTAATATTAATCAAGTCACTTGGAACAGTAAGACTCATATACCTTTCACCCTTTTGTGCATTATATTCATGCCTCTAAACATTTTCAAGTTGGTTTGTTTGTGTTTAATCTCAAGTTTATAGAGATACTTTCATGAGAACATATCAATTGAATTAGTATCCCAGGTGAAATACTGACTCCCTGAGGTTAACAAGAGTTCTGCCTTCGACTTCAGTAAGATCAGGATCTCATTTTAGCATATTTAGAAACTCTTCTGCAGAGAAACCTGGAATGCAGTATTCATTTTATGTTTACAAATAGCATGGTTAAGAATATTTACAGTTATCATAGTCTTATTCTCTAATGTATATGTAAAAGGCTTATATTTTGTGAAAGGTTAGTTAAAACATTACAAAGAAGAATTGGAGCAGGAAGAACCAACTTATTTGCTCCCATTTCCTCCTGCTCTTTCTTTCTGTTGATTTTGATAAGTACAAAGTGGACAAGATAATACAGGTGACAGCAATTATTCTACCCAATACATCTACTCCAGGTGCATGTAGGTCAGGTTAGCAGTTACTTCTTCTTTTCAGGATGTCTATATTATAACCTACTTATTCTGCTGTCTCTAATTTCCATTGCTATCAGAGACCTTTTCTTTCCATACAATTACTGCTACTCTTGTCTCTGACACAAATATAGTTTCATAGTTTGTAGGGTCAGAAGGGACCTGAGCAGATCATCGAGTCTGACCCCCTGCTATGGCAGGAAAGAGTACTGGGGTCAAATGATCCCAGCAAGGTGTTCATCTAGACTCCTTTTAAAGACCCCCAGGGTAGGAGCCAGCACCACTTCGCTTGGAAGTTGGTTCCAGATCCTAGCCACCCTAACCGTGAAGTAGCGCCTCCTGTTATTTAGCCTAAATCTACCCTCTGCCAGCTTGTGACCATTATTCCTGGTCACTCCTGGCAGTGCTCGGGGGAATGGGGACTCCCCCAATGCCTGCTGGTCCCCTCTGACTAGTTTGTAATAGGCCACTAGATTCCCCCTCAGCCTTCTCTTGTGGAGGCTGAATAGGTTCAGGTCCCGTAGCCTCTCCTCGTAGGGCCTGCCCTGCTGCCCCCTGATCATATTAGTGGCCCTCCTCTGGACCTTCTCCATGTTGTCCACATCCCTCTTGAAGTGCGGCGCCCAGAACTGGATGCAGTATTCCAGTTGCGGCCTGACCAGTGCCGCATAGAGGGGGAGTATCACATCCTTGGATCTGCTTGAGATGCATCTGTGGATGCATGACAAGGTGTGGTTGGCCTTCCTGACTGCATCCCCACACTGCCAGCCCGTATTCATCTTGGCATCAATGATGACTCCAAGATCCTTTCTTTCCCTTCCTTTTCTGGGGAAGGGAGTTCCCCAGCCTGTAGGTATGGTGCTGGTTCTTCCTTCCCAGGTGCATCACCTTGCACTTGTTGGTCTTGAATCCCATCCTATTCTCATCTGCCCACCCCTGTAACCTGTCTAGGTCTAATTGTAGCCTATTCCTTACTTCTAGCATGCCCACATCCCCCGACATCTTAGTGTCATCAGCAAATTTGAACAGGGTGGTATTTATCCACTCATCCAAGTCACCGATGAAGATGTTGAACAGTGCAGGCCCAAAGACCAAGCCCTGCGGAACCTCACTGCTCACATCCCTCTAGGTCAAAAATGACCCATCCACTACCACTCTCTGGGTGCAGCCCTCCAGCCAGTTGGCTACCCATTTGACTGTGTAGGTGTCAACACCACAGTCCCCCAGTTTCTTAATGAGAACGGGGTGAGAGACAGTGTTGAAGGCCTTCCGAAAGTCCAGGAAGACTATGTCCACTGCTACCCCTGCATCTAAGGATTTAGTGAACTGGCCATAGCGTAGAAGGCCACTAGGTTAGTCTGACAGGACCTGCCTCTAATGAACCTGTGTTGGTTGCCCCTAAGCATAATCTCCCCTGCTGGCTCCTCGTGGACATGTGCCAGAAAAATTCTCTCAAAAAGCTTACATAGGATCGAGGTAAGACTAACTGGCCTATAGTTTCCTGGGTCCTCCTTCCTCCCCTTTTTGAAGATGGGAACCACATTTGCCCTCTTCCAGTCCTCTGGCACCACACCAGCGCACCACAAGTGCTTGTGAAGCCATGCCAGGGGTCCCACAATGACCTCAGCTAATTCCCTCAGTACTCTAGGGTGGAGACCATCTGAACCAGCTGATTTGAATACATCCAGTCCCTCCAGAAGTTCCCTAACTAGTTCCTCACTAGCCCGTGGCCTAGATGTGCCTCCCTTGGGATCTAAGGGGGGTCGGGGGGTAGCTGTTCCAGTCCCTACCCAGAAAAATTGAGGCAAAGAAATCGTTAAATAGGTTAGCTTTGTCATCTGGTACAACGACCAAATTTCCTAGTGTGTCTTGCAGAGGCCCCACGTTACCCAGAACCTTCTTTTTGCCCCCTATGTATTTAAAAAAGGACTTACTGTTGTCCTTGATACAGAAAGCTAGTCCCAGTTCCATCTCCGCCTTGGCCTCCTTGACTGCCCCCCTGCATCCCCGACCAACCACAGTATAATCCTCCCTGGTGATGGACCCTCCCTTCCCTTGGGTGTGCACCTCCCTTTTAGCTAGGAGACATTCCCGGATGCTTTTGGTGAGCCATGGGGGATTTTGCGCTGTCCTGCTCCCTTTGATCCATGTTGGAATTACTTCCCTTTGGGCTTGGAGGATCGTCTCCTGAAGGAGCGACCACTCTTCTTGGACACCTGGCTCCCCACCCCTCTGGAACCTCAGTGGTTCCACAACTATTCTCCTTAGCTCATTGAAGTCCTCCCTCCTGAAATCTAGGGCTGCTGCCTTGCTGTAGGCCTTTGCCACCTTGTGCTGGATGGTGAATTCCATCAGCTGATGATCACTGTCGCCCAGGTGGTCGAGCACTCGCAGCCCCCTCACCAGGTCGTCACCGGTGGCCAGCACCAGGTCTAACAAGGCATCTCCCCTGGTAGGGCTGTGCACCTCCTGGGTTAGATGGAGGTCCTGCATTCTGGATAGAAACCTACGTGAGCAGTCAGACCTGGCTGACTGCTCTTCCCAGCAGATGTCTGGAAAGTTCAGGTCACCCATGATGACCACGTCCTTTGACCTAACTACCTCCGTAAGCTGACTTAAGAATTCCTGGTCTAGCTCTTCCCCTTGGATGGGTGGTCTGTAGTAGACCCCCACCGTTAAATCTCTTTCCCCTCAACTGCCTTGTATTCTAACCCAGAGCACTTCAGTGTGCCCCTCCTCTGACTCTGTGCTCCTTGATGAGGATGTGTATTCCTCCTTAATGTAGAGCGCCATGCCACCACCTTTCCTCCCTGTCCTATCCCTCCCATACAGCCTATAGCCCTTGATATTCACTGCCCAGTCATGCATTGGGTCCCACCATGTTTCAGTGAGCCCCACTATGTCTGGGTTGGTGTCAGGTAGCAGAAGGGTAAGTTCCTCTTGCTTGTTTCCCATCTATGAGCGTTTGTGTACAGGCATTTGAGGCCTCCTGAGGATGTGTGCACTGGCACCCTAATCTCAGCATTGCCCTGGCTCCTGTTACTTACCTGTATATATGTTCTGCTTGTCGGTCTAGGCTAGGCTGTACTTGTGGGTGTTGCTTGGTTTGGCAGCCCAAGGCTGCCTCTGCCCTTGTCTTCCCCTTCCCCTAACAAGCCTAGTTTAAAGCCTGTCGGAGGAGATATGCCAACCTAAAAGAAAACACATGATTACATTTAGGGGAAAGGTGGAGCCCATCCTATCCGAGCATGTCTCTTGTCATGATGTGTGGGTCATTGTCGAGGACGCCAAAGCCTGCCTGGAGACACCATTCCCAAAGCCACCAGTTGGTCTTTGTGATGCACGTCGCATGCCGTCTTCCACATTCACTCACTGGTAGGACAAAAGAGAAAACCACCTGTGCACTTACCTCCTTCAGCACGTCCCCCAGAGCATGGTAGCCCAGCATCAGGCAATCATGGCTTCTCCTTGCCTACACCCTATACTTGACAGAGATCAGACCCTGAGAGAAACATCCCCAGTCTCTCCACTCCTGGCCTTCAAACAACGTTCTAACCTTGCCCAACTCAACAGCAGAATCATATCTGAGTACTCCACTACCCAACAAACATCAAGTGGGATACAGCCTTGCATTGGCAAGAAATACTTAACCTGTCAGCACATCTCCACCACCACTATTATCAACATCCTTCACCTTGAAACAAAACCATCAGAATCCATGATTCTTACATATCATTAGTATCCACATGGATTAGGACCATGGGGTAGTAATTGGTGGGCTGGATCACGGCCTGGATCATCCCCTTCACATCCTGAATCTTTGCTCCAGGTAGGCAGTAGACCTCACATCTCGAGGGGTCCTGGCAACAGATGGGGTCCTCCATACCTCACAGGATGGAGTCGCCTATGACGATCACTCAAGACTTTTTCCTCCAGGACTGCTTAGCTCCTTCAGCCTGCTCAGATCATGAAGAGTGTGAATTTGCCTCCTCTCTGGTTGCCTCCCCTCCTTCCTTCTCCTCCAGAGTTGCCAGGGCCTCATACCTGTTCTCCAGCTGGACTGGAAGAAGTGGTACTGTTGTGTTCTGAGCAGCCCTGGTTCTGGAGGTGACCATCTGCCACTCTGCTTTGGAGGGCACTTCCCGGGGTGCTTCTTCTTTGGGTGTGTGGCCCTGCAGGGAAACGAAATAGCTGTCAATTTCATCCTCCGCCTCCCTGATTCCCCTCAGCCTGCTAACCTCCTCCTGGAACTCCCTCACCTACATCTCCAGGGCCCTAAGGCAGGCGCCTGCAGGACAAGTGAGGGGGTTCCCAATCCCTGCCCCCCCATGCCTTGCTGGGCAACTCCCGCAGGCCAGGGGGTGGAGGGACACCAGCCCCCCCAGGCTCTGTCTGGGTGGAGGCCTCAGACAAGCCCCAGGTAGGCTGCGCCCCCCAGGTAGGGGCCCTGGCAGCATTCTGTGTTGACACCATCGTAGGAGTTGCTGCTTGTTTATGGCCTAGTGCAGTGCCTTCGCCCTGCCCTAGCAGAAGTCTCCCTCCTGGCCCTTCCTGCTTGCCTGCTGGCGTGAATGCCGACACAAACGCCAGTGCGCGCTGTTCGTGCAGCGTGGCTTGGGAGCGCGGCTCCCTACCGGCTCAGCTAAGAGGAATCTGGGGGTTTCCCCTCTGGTTCCAGCTCAGCAGCATCCAGTCCCTCTGCCCACTTACCTTAGGGGGATCAGCTGCTGCTGGCCCTGCTGCTGGCCCCACTGCTGCTGCGTCCGCCTTGGGTCAGGTAAGGGGGCACACGTGTGTGCGGGACACACGTGTGCCTGGATCTTTCCTCTCCTCCCTGCTCCTGGCTCCCGAGTGCTGGGAGGTACGTCAAACTTCAGCTTTTAAAGGCTGTGGTTTGAATTTCCTGCCACTGCCCCAACAGCCAATCAGGCGCTCCGGTCTTCCCGGAAGTGCCTGCCGGCAGTCCAGCCCCCTACGCCCCCCCGCTGGGGGGATCCGGTGCTTCCTGAGCCTGCTCCCCGAGGGTTAACCCGAGGGGTGCTACCTAGCTTGGGGGGACAGTCCCTCCTAGCCCACCCCATTTGCGCGCTCTGTTCACGTGGTGCAGCTCGGGAGTGCAGCTCCCTACCAGCTCAGCTAAGAGGGATCCAGTGGGCTTCCCCTCCGGATCTGGCTCAGCTGCATCTGGTTCCCTCTGAGTTCTGATTTGATGAATCAGAACTCGCAAACTGATGCCTTCTCACTTTTTTAACTTTTGACTTTCTGCTCAACTTACTTCTTAGTGTTTTTCACTTATATGCATGGTGGCCAAAATAAGGAACAATAAAACCTGCAACAAACAAGCCCTAAAGAAGCAAGCTGTGCTATTTATTGGACCAGTCTTACAGTAACACAGCATATGAACTGAATGCTAAAAATGTTAAATTGTCTGTAACAAAACAAATCAAATTACTAACAGTCTCATTTATCCTGACTAGAAAACTGAAGCTAGATATGTATGCATGTGAATATATATTACATATATTAGTGTGTTTTTTACTTCACTGGAGGCTTTTTGGGTTTCTTTTCTTTAGATTTAGACTTTTTCAAGATGTTTTAATTTAGTACAGGGAGTTCAGTGGAGTTCAAGGCATTTTAAGATTCATAAAAATGTTTTTAAAAATTTCAGGCTTTGCTTTTAAATTAACTTCATACTTATATTCATGCAGATTTCCTTTTTAATAATTGCCTATTTATAACAAAAAGTGGGGGTGAAGCAGAATTTCTATTCAGAAAGAAAACTGTGGTATGCAAATTATAAAGCAAAGTGGGTCATTTAATGCTACTTGATTTTCCATCAAGAAATACAATAAAGTGCTGACCAGTGTTTAGAGGCCTGATCCAAGTTCTTAAAGCTAAGAGACATCTTTCTATTGCTTTTTATGGGAGCATAGTTCAGCCCCAAGTGTCTTCAAGATTAAGCAGCTGCTAGAAACTGCACTGAATACTAACGCGTCTCACCTAGAGGGTGAGATTTTTGCCTTGTGTAAAGTTGCATAGCTTCAATCTGCTACTTGATAGGAATCTGGTCCAGAATACATTGCAAAATACACTAGAGTAAGTCATGGAAGCCACCCACATAGACATGGTGAAAGTAAAAAAGGAGAGCCATAAGCTGTTATCCTGTTGTCATCTATTATCCTGCTGGTACAGACATTTTTTGCCATCTTGTACTACATTTTGTTCCATAAGAGGTCAAATGGGCAAAGATTATTTAATTAAAAATCAAAAACAAACACATTTAATGCCTCTCTTTAGTCCACATGTTGCCTGCTTAAGTCCTGATTCTGAAAAGATTTTTGTATACATTTAACGGTATTTCCAGTGGAGTTCCCATGATGCTGCTTACGTTGTATACAGTTAAGAGTGTATCTAATCAAGATCAGGACCTCAGACAATAATCTTTTTTGAGGCAACAATCTGTCTTCCTAGATCCTATCAATTTGATAAGCAATTAGCATACCTGAGTACTTTACTAAAAATATAGAAGAATTTTCTCTACAGTTTTATATAGGAAATTCCCTAGTGCATTTCCTTTATTATGCTTATGAACCAATTTGTACTTAGGACATCTATTGTTAATCCATTTTGAACTGATGACTAACACACCCTTGGTGGTCACCTACCACCTGACACTAGACCTACCACCTGACACTAGAACTGATCAAAAGAATCACAGAGACAACTACACCCTATACTTGACAGAGATCAGACCCTGAGAGAAACATCCCCAGTCTCTCCACTCCTGGCCTTCAAACAACATTCTAACCTTGCCCAACTCAGCAGCAGAAGCATACCTGAGTACTCCACTACCCAACAAACATCAAGTGGGATACAGCCTTGCATTGGCAAGAAATGCTTTTAACCTGTCAGCACATCTCCACCACCACTATTATCAACACCCCTCACCCCGAAACAGAAGCATGAGAATCCATGATCTTACGTATTCCTTTCCCAAAATGTGATATGCCTGATCAAAAACACTAAGTGCCCTAATGGCAACTACATGGGTGAAACTAAACAGCAACTATGAAAAAGAATGAATGTTCACAGAAAAAATATAAAGGACGGAGATGCACACACAAACCATTAGAAGCACATTTCTCACAGAACAACGACTCCCTCTCTGACCTTACTATCCTCATACTTAGAGGAAATCTAACACCTCCAAAAAAAGAACTTAAGATAAAAAATTCTTCAGCTGGCCAAGCACTAAGAACCAAGGACTAAACATTGATATTGATTTTATGGTACATTTTATCTGACTCAGTAATTCTTTCCATACATGAAAGGTGATAATGAACCTCCTCCTTTTTGATAAGCCTTGATCTCCCAGTAATCACCTTTTTAATTCTGCTAATTGTGTCTGTTACCCTTCGGAATTTCTCTCACCACCCCAACCCCCGCTGTTCTTTACTATGGCTATACTTGGCTCATTGGGTAAGAACAGACGTTCAAAAAGTCTGAGCCTGAATTGATTCAATCTTTGCAGGTTAGTCTAACCTGTATAGGCTGAACCAGTTTGTAACTGTACAGACATCTCCTCTGGACTGAAGAAATGCAGGCACATGTCTGTAGTGGCTCACACTAGAAACAAAGGGGCACTACAGCAGCCCTCCCTCCATTCTACAGTGCTGAGCTGAGGGGGCGGATGGCCAGGCCCCAGCAGGACAGTCTGATTAGGGAGGGGTCCCCTCCCCACCTCGCTGACCAGCAACAGAGCCAGCAGGGAGTTGCACAGTGTCTATCACCCCATAAAGGAAACAAAAGCCTCTCTCATTAATTCAAGCTCTTCTTTTAGTTCCAAAAAGCCCTGTCTGCCTTATACAGACACCTCTCAGGATTAGCTAGTAGACCACATTCTGGCCCTGGTCCATGCTACGGGAGAGGGAATCTCTGCTTGAGTTAGGGGGGAGGAGGGGTAGGAGGAAGCCAGGAAGAGGGGTGGAGCCAGCCTTGCTCTGGAGCAGGAAGCCCCGCTCAGGGCTGCAAAGCACCTGAGATGCTGGGGAACTCTAGTTTAAGTTAAACCAGGAAGGGGTCTGGGATAGACATTGCATAAACTGGTTTGACCCAAATCAGTTAAGTCTGATACTACATTCAACCAGGCTTATCTCAAACTGTTTTCAGCCATTTTCAAACTGGTTTATGTGTACTGTTCTGTTCTGTTACAGATTTAAACCAGTTTCTGATCACTTAAACCAGTTTGTGTGTAATGTCTGTCCCTAGCCATTATAAGTAGGTCAAAGGAAAAATGCCTTTCATTCAAAAGCTTGTATAACTCTATCTCAACTACATAGCTGGTCCAATAAAAGATACCACCCTAAGAAATCCTCTCCTCTAACACATTTAAATTATTCATGAATTCAGCAGCAATGGCAAACCCTCAATTCCAGGGCAATCTCTACCACAGCTTATTGATCTACCATGGTCCTGAAGTGACTTAAAAGTCTAATCCTTGAGCCACAGATCTGCCGACTAAGGTTGCAGGTCTATTTGCAGGGGACAGTCCCAGGACAGGCTGCGCTATATTTCCTCTTTCTTCCTCCTCTCTCTCTTCTCTGCTTTGAGGGCAAGACTCTTTACTTCAAAGCAGGCTACTCCTTGGTTGCCACTGTGGCACCATTGGAGTTGGTAAGCAGCCAACTCCTCAGTTCCTGATGTTGACATCCGTTTTCTTCAGGTATGCCTTCAATGTGTCCTGTAGCATTTTTTCTGGCCACCAGTAGGTCTCAAGCCAGAGCTAAGGCCTGGGACCAGGAAGCTAGACAACAAGGACTGCCAACAGGGACTGCCAACAGGGGAGCAGTTTGCAGGCCAGTCATGGGCAGGAGTACACGGGAGATTCTGACAGAGACTTCAGGTAAGTGAATGAGGAGGGGGGCTGCTATGGTGACACAGAGAGCAGCCAGGGCCCCTGCCCTGCTGCTGCCTCTGGCCCAGAGTTCCCGTGAGGCCTCCACCCAGAAAGGCCTATTGAATGGGTTGGTAGAGCCCTGGCCCTCTGTCTGCGGGGTTTGCCTGGTGGGACCTCTGAGGCCTGGGGTAGCATAGGGGCTGGGGGTTCCCTTGCCTGTCCCATATATGCCTGGATTGAGGTCCCGGAGGGGCAGGTGAGGGAACTCGGGGCAGAGGTGAGCAGGCTGCAGGGGATCAGAGCAGTTGAAGAAGAGTTTGATGGCTTCTTTCATTCTCTGCAGGACAAGACTCCTGGTGGAGAAGCTGCGAGGTAATGCCCTGAACTAGATGCTGGTGAGTGGAGGAAGGTCATCTCAGGGGCCAGAACTCTCGCCACAGAGACAATTCCTCGGTGCAGCTGGGGAACAAATATGAGGTACTGGCTGCACTGGAGGAGTGTACAGTGGGGGGAATGCACTGGAGGAGCCTCTTGCCATCATCGAACAAGCTGAGGGCTGGCCAGGTAAGCAGAAGAAGAGATGCTACATCATCCTTGTGGGTGGCTCCTTGCTGAAAGGAACAGAGGGACCCATCTGTCGTCCAGATCCCATGGCACAGGAGGTCTGCTGCCTGCCCAGAGCCAGGATTAGGGACATCATGTTGAGACTTTCTGACCTCATCTGGCCCTCCAACAGCTATCCCATGGTCCTCATCCATGTCGGAACAAATGATGTGGCCAAGAGTAGTCCAGACTGTATCATGAGTATAGACATGTATAAAGGTATAAAGTATAGACAGGTGCAAAGGGGAAACCAGTCCACCAACTGTTAGCACCAACTTTGTGAAGACCTCCTACATCAGGCTTTAAACTAAGTACGATGGGGACAGGAGATGAAGAGAGTCTAAAACCTAGAAACTGCAAGACATGCAGCAGTACACCACATGGCATAGGGTGCATAAGATAACTGGAAATGCTTCACTTTAGGAAGGCTAACTTGAGCGTGCTTAGGAGTCTAGTCAATGACACACCGCAGGATAAGAGTATTGGTGAGATGGGAGTCCAGGGAGGATGATCATTTCTAAAGGAAGCGATCCTTTGGGCACAGAGGGAGACTATCCCAGTATGAGGGAAAAGGGGGAAAGGAGCCAAAAAAACTTCCTTGGCTAAACAGGGAAATCCAGGGGAGCCTAATGGCAAAAAAGATGGCATATCAGTGATGGAAGCAGGGGGAAGTTGAAAAGGCAAAGCAAATACAGAGCTGAGGCTGAAAACACAAATTCAAGACAAAAAAAGTCTTTTTTTTAGGTATGTAGGGGGTAAAAGGAAGGCGCAGGGCAGCATCTGACCCCTACTGAACAAGAAGGAGCAATTAGTAACAAATAGGGGGGACAAGTCTGAACTATTCAAAGAGTTTTTTGCCTCAGTGTTCCTGAACAGGGCTCAAGAATAGTCTCGTAATGGGTTCTTAGATGGGCATCAAAGGGACACCAGCCCATCAACTGTCGACACTGACTTGGCGCAGAGTCACTTGGATGGACGGGATGTGTTCAAGTCAGCAGTCCCAGACGAGCGGCATCTGAGAGTACTGAAGGAATTGGCTGGGGTCATAGCAGAACCACTGGCATGGCGGTTTGAGCACTCATGGTGCTCAGGTCAGATCCCAGAGGACTGGAAATGGGCCAATGTGGTCTCTATTTTCAATAAGAGGAGGAAGGAGGAGACGAGTATTTATAGGCCAGTCAGTCTCACCTCCATCCTTGGAACGTTCTTGAAAAGATTATGAAGGATCACATCTGTGGGAGTCCACTGGGAAAAATAATGCAGCAGGGAAACCAGCATGAATTCATAGCGGTACAACATGCCTGACCAATCTGGTTTCATTTTATGACAGGGTCACAAAATGCTTAGATGCAGGAGTAGAGGTGGATGTCATTTTCTTGGACTTTAGCAAGGCCTATGATACTGTATCTCATCCTATTCTCATAAATAAAGAGGCTGTGACATAGATATTTACATGGTCCAGTGGGTGGTAAATTGGCTTAGCAGTCACACCCAGAGAGTGGTAATAGATGGGTCAGTATTGACCTGGAAGGATGTGGGCAGTGGGGTCCTGCAGGGTTCAGTCCTTGGACCTATACTCTTCAATATCTTTATCAGTGACTTGGATGTGAGTGTGAGGTGTACTCTGTCCAAGTTTGCAGATGATACTAAATTGTGGGGTGAAGTGCACACTCTGGAGGGTAGGGAACAATTGCAGGCAGGTTAGAAAGAGGGCAGTACACAATAGGATGCAGTACAACAAGGACAAGTGCAGAGTGCTTCACTTAGGGTGCAAAAACATCCAGCACACCTACTGGCTGGGAAGTGACCCTATCAGCAGCACAGAAGCAGAAACAGATCTCAGAGTCATACTGGTCTCCAAGATGAATATGAGTCATCAGTCTGACGAAATCATCAGCAAAGGTACCTGCACTTTATCATGCATTAGCAGATGCATGACAAATAGAACCAAGGAGGTGATACTTCCCTCTATGCAGCATTGGTCTGACTGCAGCTGGAGTACTGCATCCAGTTTTGGGCACTGTACTTCAAGAAGGATGTTGATGGCCTCAAGAGGGTTCAGAGGAGGGCTACTTGTATGGTTAGAGGCTTACAGAACAAGCTCTATTGGGAGAGACTGAGGGACCTGGACCTCTTCAGCCTCCACAAGAGAAGGCTGAGAGGTGATCTTGTGGCTGCCTACAAATTCATTAGGGGGACACAGCAAGGGATCAGAGATGCTCTGTTCACCAGGGTGCCTCTTGAGGTAACAAGGAACAATGGTCACAAACTGACAGAGCAAATTTACACTAGATAGTAGGAAAAACTTCTTCATGGTAAGGGTGGCCACAATTTGGAATGGGCTTCCAGGAAAGATGGTGCTCTCCCCTACCTTGGGGGTCTTTAAGAAAAGGCTGGATAGGCACCTGGCTGGGGTCATCTGACCCCAGCACTCTTTTCTGCCTAGGCAGCGGGTCAGACTCAATGATCTGTTGAGATCCGTTCTGACCCTTGCATCTATGAATCTAAGCTGGGAGTAAAGCATTTATTTTGGGAATCTGAGTTGGGCATCTGCACACAATGTCCAATCCAGCGAAGTTGGTGCTTGAGGATCACCAACTCAGTGCTGGTAACAATGGCTTCAGTAAGGATGCTACGGCTTGTGCAGAGATCTTCCTATTTGCTGAGGAGGATTTTCTGGAGGCATCATTAGTGATCTCTCTCCAGGCTCTTGAGATGACAATGGTAGGTCACCCTTGTTTCACATGCATACAGGAGAGTGGGGATGATGACTGCATAAATTACTACTTTTTAATACACAAATGTCAAAGGTTCTAAAATTCTGGAAGAATTCAAGTTTTCTATTTTCCAGACACTAGTCAAACAGGAAGAGACATTGCTGTGGATGGGTAACTAAACTTACAGAAAACCAGTTAAAACTCTTCACTACACTTGTGGAAGCAAGTTAAAGCCCTGCTCAAGATAAAGGCCTCTCCTAGTTAACCCAGCTGTAATGTCATTTGTGCTAGGGAATCAAAGCTGGCAGACATGAGACGAGCCACACTGCTCACTCCCATGCTGTTGACTACAAAACTAGCATGCCTTAACCACACTAGCCCAAGAGGCACTACAGCTCAGAAGGACCTTTGACGTTGATTTGAGTACTCTTTAAAACAGCAAGCTGAAGAAGGCTAGGGTTCACTGGACTAATGAAAGGGACTGAAACAGTAAAATAAACCAAAGTGCTATACCAAATATGATAGCCCAATACACAATATGCAACACAATATTATTATGTGAATCAACAGAACGTCACCAAATCTTCTGTTTTCAGGTATCTTCACTAGTGACCTTCATTTGTCACTTGATTCATTAGTCACTTTTTTCCAGTTCCTCCCAAGTGGATTTGATTATAGGAGATTCTGATGGAGAACTACCAGCCTGTACAATCCTCCTGCTCTTCACCCTGGAGTAGAAAGTCAAAGGAGGAGCTTCCTGGGAGGAGGAAAAAATGGATCATACTGGTGTCATTTACACTAGATGCTGACTGTGCAGTAGCCAAAAAATACTATGCAGTAGCACGTCACAATGTGGACAGTGCTAATATGCTACCGCAGAGTATTATTAGGCTACTGCGCCGTAGCATCACCTAAAAGATGTTTGCCAGTGCTACTGTTCAGTAACTGGTTACTGCGCATTATTTAATACTTGCTATTACAAGTACTAAATAAATGTACAGTAACAAATGCACAGTAGTAGCTCATGTAAATGTGCCTACTGTAGAAGGATTTATAAGGTAGTTTAGTTGTCTTACAAATCAGCTGCATAACAGAGCAGCAATTGCATTCCTTTATATTATATACGGCTATAGTCATAGCAGAAGCAAAATGGTAACTGTAATAGTAACAAAAAACAGAAGTCACCAGCTGATATGCAAATACAATTAGTGCCAGCCAAAAGTCCAAACCATCAGATGGTGGTTTGCTGATCTCTGTCAAACTAGAAATGTGTTCCTCCATATCACAAACTTGAGTACTGTAACTCCTGTCTTTGCTCATATTCTCAACATGCTAAAGTAGGATTAGTCAGCCAAGGAGAATGAATTATCTTTGCATACTTCTGGGAAGTCTAGATCAGGAGGAAGGTCTACAGATGAGCACAGGAGGCAAGATTATAATCAATTTGTGTGAATAAACAGGACCCTAGAATTCAATATGTTTCACTAGCATTTAAATTGCACATGTTCTCTTTGCTGCTTATGATTTATTAACTTGTTTTCCTCTTTCTTCTACATTTATAATGTAAATTGTTTGAACTAGGGATCATGTTTTTTGTTCTTCTGTATTGGCCTGACTCCTAGCACAATGCAGTCAGGCCAATGACTAAGACCTGTAGGCAATATTAAATACAATACAAATAATGGCAGAACTAGAACATTTATATTACCCTTGTATTTCTTACTGGTTTTAACACTACTAGAATAATGTGCCCTGTTTTGGAGTTTATGCTTCAAAAAAGGATGTTGAGCAACCAGTGATTTCAGAGAAGATCCACAAGAACGATTAAGGGTTTCTAAAGC
Organism: Crocodylus porosus; assembly: GCF_001723895.1. NCBI lineage: Eukaryota > Metazoa > Chordata > Crocodylia > Crocodylidae > Crocodylus > Crocodylus porosus. The sequence continues at coordinate 16,679,184 of NW_017728913.1, read as the reverse complement.
ATTCCTTATAGCAATCTCAAGGAACTCAGTCTATTCAACTTGGCAAAGAAAAGATTAAGTAAGGTTTGACTCATTTCCTATATAGGCATTTACAGATTGTAAACAAAAATCTATTAATAGAAAGAAGTCTGATCAAGCAGATAAAGGTACAGCAAGATCAGATGATATAAAATTGAATCTAGACAAATTCAGGTTAGACATAAGGCATAGTTCTTTTAAACCCAAGGGTGATAAAACAATAGAGCGACTTCAGAGTTCTGGTAGATTCTCTATCACAGGAAATTTATAAATAAAGACAGGATTATTTTTAAAGATATCTTCATGTTCAACCACAGCTATTGGACTTTCAGTTTGGAGTTAATACATAGCATCTCAACAGCTTCTTCTATCCAAACTATCAGGTTAGATGATCACTGTTGTTCTTTCTGATTTTTACACTCTATGACTCTAATCTACTCACCACCATGACTTTGTTCAGATCATCCGAATAATATGTAATATATATGTTACAGCACAATCATATAATTCTTAAATTACTTAAAGGAGTTTTCTTTTAACTTTTGGTATTCCAAAAAGCCTTATATAAACTGCAACATGAAGGTGACAAAAACTTTGGTGATTATGAATCCATTTTGATTTTCCCCCTATCTTCTATATGCAAAAACATGAGTAAATCTCTACCAGGGACTTTTACCTACTTTTGTTTCTTACCACTCACAACAAAGGAGTCTAACTAAACTAGATGCAACTGGTCTTACTTGTGAAACAACCTGTGAAGTTGTAAGAAAAATGCTCAAGCTGATTACCTTGTAGGGGCAGTCTGGATTCAGAAACTTGTCTGATATAAGTCATATGCAGACAAAAAAGACTGTACAAAAATTATTTAAATGTGGCTAGACAGATCAATTTTTATTAATATCATTATTTTTTCAAAGAGCTGACATCTCCAAAAAAACTCATTTTGGAGGGACACAAACTACTTGCTCAAGTACTGATAAGTAAATGGCCTCTGACATTTGTTATGATAGCTTTTTGCTTTTTTCTTTTTTTTTCTTTTTGTAAAAAAGTAGCAACAACTCTTCTTTTGGTATGCAGTAGCAATCAAGGATTTTCACTCACCATAAAACATGTCAAAATAACAGATGGCGTTCCCAGTAAAGAAAATTAATTTAAACAAGTCAGGTAGAAACACATACCTTGCTACCAAGAAAATATTTTTTTTGTAGATGTTCAGCTTATTTACTGTCTGCATGGGAAAACCCAGAATGCAGTTGTTTGTGGTTAGTTTATTTTCCCAGCCTATGCCTTTGAAAGAAAGTAAACCTCTAATGTTGCAGATGAACAACACGGCTTCTCGGAACCTGCATACAAAAAAATTCCCATTTGATTTTCAGCTGGCCTGCTTGTAGCCAAAGACTATTAATTAGCACAGCTCTCTCTATACTTCTATAGACTGTGCCAACTCTGCTACACTTTATATTTAGGAACATGCATATGTAGGCCACTGGATTTATTTATTTGTTGCCAAGACTATGCAGTAAGTAATACGTTGTGTTGGTATGAACACTTTATCTTCTTGCATGTACAAGACACAAATAAAAGATTCCTATTTCTATAAATTCTGTTTATTTTCCAGAATACTTTTTATTGTATGAAACAGCAATAAAATACAGTATTAAAAATCTCCACATATTCTGAGATTCTGAAATACATCTCCCTATAGTAATAGGAATATAAAGAATAACAAAACTCATCTACCCTAACTCATGTAAACCCTGACAGTAGCAATTTCATGTGTTAATGCTGAAGGTTTTATTGAGCTCAGAAACATCAGACACATAGACACTTCAGCTACTGTAAAACTGGAGCGTCTCCCTTCCTCAATGGCTATTTTCCACCTCTAATCAAATAAAGACATTATTAATACCCTACAGCTAGTGAGCAATTCTATCCCAAAGTTAATGCTCTCTTGGCCATCATACCCTTATTTCAATTTTTCAAAAGATGCTGACTAACACAGGAGCAGGAATGAAATCTAGTTCTATTATTTTAGCATAACTCAGTTTTTAAATTGTAAAAATGTCAAAGCTGAGACCTACGCATTTATTTGTCTCTAAAGTTGCACGCATGGCAGCATATGAATAATAACTGCCCTTATTTTAGTCATTATAATATTAGCCAATTTTGTAAGTCTTCATACATTAATAAAGCAAATATTGCCACTGATACCTATAACACTGTCTTGTTGAATCTGTTCTAATGTGCAAATGACTAATCTTATTCTTTTATTTGTGATCGGCTCATTACTGGTCACAATGCCTCCCAGGTTAGTTTAAATGAAGAGCACAACATAATCCCAAAGGCAGACCTATGTCTAATTCACAATTTTATTAAATTTTGGCTCCATATCTGCTGTACTTTTTCTGGCTCAAAAACAAATTATAAAACCCTGATATGATTTTTACTGAGAAAATGAGAAAAAATGGGCATACTATCACTTAACTGATAAATAGACCTTTCCATCCAACTTTTTCCAGCATGGAACAAATGTCACAGAAAATAGAACATAAAGAGGTGAAGCAAAACTTTAGAGTTGAGTGGTCCAGTGCTAAACGGGCAATATCCTAGTTATGCCAAGAATAAGCTTCTAGCAGTCCCTAAGCTATCCTCTGGGCTGATCTAAACCAGGTGCACCATTGTCTTGAATACACTTAACTCCAGAATTGTCAAGGGGTTTGAGTTTAGCATTGTAATTAAGTTTTCATACTGCATATATCTCTGTATTTTATATTTATTATTTTCTTCTTTGGAGTTCTCATGTTGTTTTAGCTTGGTGAGGCATTGGCTTGCTGCTGCTTGGTGCCTAGTACTGCCTTTTCCTTTTGGTGGCTCCAGTATCTTAGGACAATTCAAATGATATGTGGAAATTTAGGGCTGATTTAGTTACCCTAGTTAAGGCAGGGTAGATATGTACCATTATAGACTAATTAAATAATATATATAGAGAGAGAGAGAGCACAAACTTTCATGAACCCAAGTTCATTTAATCAGATGCTGTAAAAGGATGCAAAGAAAGCAGAGTATAAGGAGAGAGAAATTAGAATACAAAAGACAAGGAAGGATGGAAGAGGGGGAGGGAGAGAGGGAGACAAGTGGAGGAAAAGAAGCAGAATGAGCAGTAAACCCATAAGAACAAAGTGGGTCACAGAAGATAATCCAGGTAGAGAGATAAAAATCCATAGTCCCCATTTGAAACCATACTTAACATAATCCAGTTTGTGGATGATTTCTCGTTCCACAGCTTCCCATTCACCTTTTTTTTTTTTAATTTTTGGGGGGGTTCTTGCTGAGAATAGCAGTCCTGAGGTCAGTGATGGAGTGTCCAGTGAGGCTGATCTACTTTTATGTATTTCCGATGCTGATGTCAGATCAGTGTTCATTCATTCTTACATGTAGAAGTTGCCATGTCGGTCCAATGTAGACAGCAGAGGGACACTACTAATCTACATGTATTTACATAGTAGCCTGAAGCCTCTGCCAACATTTACATGCCCGGATACTCAACTCAGACACATAAGATGACGTGAAAGTAAGGTACATATAACCGTGGGCAGATCTAGGAGTGTGCAGTGGTGCAGTTGCACCCCCCTTTAATGTCTGGTCCACCCAAAGTTTAAAACTAATCACGTGGCAGTGGGCAGCATCATTTCTATTCAGGCAGCAGTGAAAGAACTGACTGATTTTGTGGCTCATTGTAATCTATCTGATTCCTTCAAAACTTCATTCCTGACCTTCTCTCCTTTTTAATGGACTTCAACTAATCAAACTACCCTTTTTCTGCAATTCTGCTGCTATTAGCTGCTCCGGGTAATGCATTCCTATTTTATAGCCCTGCAGATTACTTAACCCTAGCTAAAAACATTAACTTAGGTGTGGAATGAACTTTTATTGAAGTATTGGATGCACTGTCAAAATGCTGAAGAGGGGTAGATTTTGTTTTATGAATCTGTACATTTAATTCTAATGATTACAGGAATAATAAAATACTATCTTCTGATGATGTTCGGCCTAGTTCATTGGGTTTTCAATACATGATGTATGATATAGAAAATTAATGCACATTCCAATAAAGATATATTTTTAATTGCTTTGATCTTAAATGGAAAAATATAGCCCTAGGCTTCTAATATATTAGTAAAGCTTCCAGTTTCTTTTTAACTGGAGAATACTGTATTGTTTTATACACGTCATTTACGCCTGTTGGGCACCGAGGTGCATGGTACTGCATAACTTGTACATATTCTTGCTTGATGCCCGATAGAAAATACAGAAGCCTAATAAAGATATATGCTCAGTATAAATCCACTGCACTGAACTGACAACACAAAGTCCATTGTTTTGATATGAATTTCCAAATCTCTTCTATCCCTATTTGTCACAGCCTTTCTGAGATTTCTTAGAAGAACAAACATAATAAACCTAATTTTCTTTGAATTTACTCTCTTATTCTGACTCCATAAACTGGAAATAAAATTCCTTCCTATCATTTGTATCACTGATGCTATCCGACTACCACATACTTTGCATACACAGCATCTGAATGCATGTGCCACAGTCATATTTTCCTCATCACATCTTAGCATCTTCCAAGCAAATCCTATGAGAAGGAACCAGTAGGGTAGAAAAACTCTCCAAGAAGAACCTGAATAAGACTCTTACAAACCATTCCCTGAAGAGACTTAGGTCAAGGTAAGAACCTTCTAAGATTTCCAGGGGGAGCTCCTAAGTCATGTCCTCTCAATCCTCTCCCCCTTCTAACAGACTCCTAGAACAATAGGGCCTCTACAGGGATGTATAGCAGATGATAAAGGGTATTTATATGATGGTAATAAAGAGCATTTATATGATCTTTCCATCAAGTCCCAAAAATCTGAAAAGCCCCTTCTAGATATATCCCCTCGGGGGGCTTCCACAGTGACCAAGGGAATGGGGAAGATACCACACAGGCTTTGCATGTCCATTCTCAGCCCAACACAACTGCTGCACATGGATTCCTAGACCATAGCTTTAGTTTTCTTACTGGACCAGGCTCTAAACCATGGTTGTTCAAACTATGAGCAGTTCAAAAGCAACCTGTGAGCTTCTAGCAGCCATTCCTCCCACTGCAATGCGGCTGAAGAAGTCCTGGGTGTTGTTGGAGGGCACAAACCACCAGCACTGCCTACACCCTGGCATAATTACCATGAGCAGCTGCATGCCGCTGGCACAGCCTCCCTGGAGAGGAGGAATCCCAAAGAGGCCACCCCTGCAGCATGTGGCCTTCTAGGGTGTGTGGTCCCCAGCTACAAGTTGAACAGCACTGCTCTGACCTGCAATGTCAAGCTGAAAAGATCTTGTCTGGAGCTGTAGAGCTCTTCATTTTATTTCACCCTTCCAGGTGATAACGGCCATCCTCTCCCACCAAGTTTGCACACAATACTTTTTTAAGATATGGTGATTAATAAGGATTTACTTAGCAGTGCATAACATATAGGTTGCCATACAAATTACATAAGATCATTTCACAGATACCCCACTGGAAAGTAATAGGTCTCTCTCTTTCACAAACACTTGGTCATTCTGCACACATAAGACAAACAGTCTGATTTATTTTTTCTTGCACAGACCAGCTAGAATCTAAACCACCTTCTGTTAGTCAGATTTTTCTCTGGCTCTTACCCAGAGTAAGGGAAAAGAGGTCCTCCCTCCTGCATCTGGTCTGCTCCACACAGTTGCTACCTGTGTGCATAGGGGACTACAGGCACTATTCTTTCCATATGCCACTGTGGGTGCAAGTAGTAATTAACACCATAGAGAAGTGAACTCACTGTGCTCAAGAGAACTGAAAAAAGGTTGTCTCCCTCCAGGCACCAAACAGTTTATGACATAATTGGAACATAGGCAAAAGCATCAGACTCTTATACCCATATTTATTCTGACTATTACAGATAGGTACAGTTTGTGCATCAACCTGGTTGAAGGCAGACTAGGGAGGGCTATTTACCTTGTGAGAAGTAGGTAGTGTCAGCAATGCCATTTCTGTGAGAAGCAGCTGTAAACATAGGAACCTTGCCAATTTAAGCTTTTGATAGGTTACAATGAAACAGCCTATCTACAAGCTGGCTTTGCCATGTCTCTTATTCAGCAAAGCCTTTCCAGGTTTTAGGTTCCTTGGCCTGGATATTACCTATCAGATCTCCAGAGGCTAAAATATAACACCTCTCTCGTGACCCTTCTGCCTGCCAGGCTTCTACCAAGGTCTATACCAGGTTCGACCTACATAGATTCTGCTCCATTTAGGGTTCACACACAGGTGCATAACTGGGGGCACTGAGGGAGTCGTACAGTGGTTCTCCTTGAACACAACACTTATCACACACAGAGCTTAATGTTAGAGGAAGGATTTCTGGGTTACACTAAATACTGGTGCAAGAAACAAGAACAATAAATAAATTCTATACATCTTTATCGAGGCCATTTCAATGAGCAAGATGTGAATATATCTTAGCGAATGAGATTTTTTCCCCCATGCTTGCATAAAACTCTCCCTTTAATAAGGAGAAACAACCCTAATGTTTAGGTGACTGTAAAAAACAGGCCAACGTATAGAAAGTCAGACACAGAGGAAAATTAAAATGGAAGTTCAGCTCCTCTGAGCAACAACTTCAGAGGAAGGGCTACTAAGAAAGGAGTAATTACCACAGACAGGATGGATCATTAAAATGTGAAGCATATGCATTAAAGCAGAGTAATAATTGGGTTCTTGAAATCACTTATCAATGCATTTCTACAGGCCAATAATAACTAATGACATATATTATTTATATTATTTATAAACTGCAGCAAAGTTACTATATTGTCTATGTTATAGTTTGGAACTTTGTAATATTGCTTCCATTGAAAACAACAGCCACAACAGGAAAAGTGTTCTCTTTTCCCCCTTAAATTCCAAGAAACCAGTCACATTATCTTTTGGAGGAGTTAAAAGATGCGACAATTTCGTCTCCCTGCAGTATCCTTGCTGCTGGAAGCTAAATGGTCTCAATAGTTAATGGTCCTTTTTTTCTTCCACTGATTGCTGAAGGGGGCATCTAGATGGGTTTTTTTCAACAAAAAGATAACATAACTTTAAATCCCTTTTATATGAACAAACACTAGAGTAATAGAACAACGTTATTTTCTCCATAAAACATTTATGGAGTATCTTTCATATCAAAAGCATTTGAGTTTCTTTCCACAGGACTAATTCTTTCTTCCATGCCCTGAAAATTGTAGATAGAAAGACAAATCCTACAGTATTGCTCTTGGGTCACTGCTATATTGTCTGCTCTTGGTAGTAAATCCAGCAGCAAAGTGAGTTTATTAGATATAGGCTGCTTACAGATGCTAAAAACAACTCCCCCCTCCCCGCCAGCACTATACTTTAAACTCAGCATGTCCTCACAGTGAACCAAGTGAGTGCTCAGAAAAGGCGTTGCATTAGTTGGATACAGCTCATCCAACATGTGTACCATTTGGGAGCTTTAGCAGGGCTTTTTTGGTGCTTTTATCTAATAGCCCCACTGAAGACGCCACAGAGCTGAGTCAAATTAATGTGCTGCTTCTTCCAGTAAAGCACATTATTTTATTTTTTTCCACATCTGTTAGCAGCCATAGTGACCATAAAAATGCAGATACCAGAAAAACCCACCGACAATTCCAGCCTACCTCCATGACTCTCAAGAACCCTACTCTGAATCTAAGGCATTGCTAAATGTGTTTCATCATCTACCTGTGCATACCATTAATGAGGCTGAGAAGCTGTGATGTAGGACAGAATATGAGGGAAGAAGGGAGAGCTATTGCTACTTCTGACAACAGTCAATAAGAATACATCTCAATACTAGTATTTAGGATCAACCCTAAGGGCCACTCACAAGCAGCCAGAGCCAAGTAGCCCTTTCCTACATTGCTCCATGGACTCGATCAGGAGTGGGCAAAATGGGGCTCCCCGGCCAGATCTGGCTTACCAAGCATTTCTGTTTGGCCCATGGCTGCCCCTCTAAAAGACACTGTCTCTCCACCTTCTGTGTAGTAGGTGTAAGCATCCACCCCCATCCCCAGCCCAGCCCTGTCTGTTCCCCAACCCCAAGGTAGCAGGTGCTGGAGACAAAGCCGGAAGCTCGTGCCCACCAACCCTGTGACCATTCATAGAGGAGACAGCCTGAACCCCAGCAAGAGGCAACGTACAAGTATGGGTCCAACACAGCCATGTGCCAAGGACTTGCATTTGGAGTAAAGGTGCTGGGCTAGGACAGGCCAGACACTGGTAGGGACGTGAGCACCACTAACAGTCCTACCATGTGCTACCACTTGCTGCACCACATGCTGGGGCCACGGGCACAGAGTCACTGGTTACCTGGGCTGAGCTGGGCTCTGGTCAGGCCACAAGCACTGTTAATGGTCCCACTTTGTGCCACCATGTGCAGCTAGTGTGGTGAACCCGGCACATGCCAGGGACTTGGGCCAGGAGCTGGGGATTACCCTGACTGGGCCCTGGTAAGGACACAGGTGCTGCTAATTGCCCCACTGTATGCGGCCACATGCCACACCATGTAGAGTTGATGAGGTGATTTGGGCCTGGAACCATGGGTTATGCAAGGCAGGCTGGGCCCTGGTAGAAATGCGGGCACCATTAATGGCCATGCCACATCCCCACAGGAGGCATGCCACTCCGCCACAGCTGCTGGCATGCATGTGCCCGCCCTTCACGTGCCACTTGTACCTGCTGGCACATGTGACATGCAAGCCACTGGTGGTGCACTGCTAACCCTGTTCAAGACTTCCAGGCCATGTGCTATGATTAGCACAACCACAGGCTTTACCTGGCACCTGGGTGGCAGCTACAGCAACAACTAGAGCTATGTGAAACAGCACCATTTTGTTTTGACTTCTGTTTCACCATTTCAGTGGGACAGTGTTTCATTTTGAAAGCACTGTTTCATTTCATTTCATCGAAACAGTTTCATTGTTCTGACGTTTCACCCATAAGCTATAATGGGGAAGCATAAAACTACCTGTTTACTTTGTCATTTCTTACCTGATTTGGATGAAACTTGCAGGGACGATATCTTCTTCTGAGGCCATGAAGCCTGCCAAGATTTAAGGAGATAGGTGCAGGGGTTTCTGAAAAGCTGCACCTCAAAGTCTTAAAAGCAAAACTCATGTCACATGTGTGTGTTAAGGCACAGTGAGGTTAAAACTTCAGGCATGCTAGCCCCTGCTGAGGCCACAAAGCCTGCCAAGTTTCAAGAAGATAGATATACGGGTTTCTGAGAAACTATACCTCAAGCTGTGGACAAGCAAAACTTGTGACACTGTAATGTGTGACTGTGACTGTGTGTGTTAAGCCACAGCTGACAGCTGTTTTTCCATTCACCTGCCCCTCTCAGAGGACTGGGTTGCAAGGGATCTCAGGGAAGGATCAGTCACTAGCTGGCTACACATGTGAATATAAGAACAGTCCTTCCCCTTCCCTTCCTCCCCTTAGTTTCTGTTTTCCTGCAAGCAAGCCCAGCTTCGAAACTCAAAATGTTTTGAAGCTGTCAAAACATTTTGAGTGCCCTCGTTTTGTTTCAAGGCTGGGTAGCATGAACTGAACTAATGTAGCTAACGTTAACATAGAATGTAATAATAGTAAAATATAACCATGTTAGTTTTGTCCTGTAAGCAACTTGAAAACTCCATTTTGTATCTTTCTGCTTGACATAAGTGAATGAACTCTGCATAGGCTTTATGTATGACTGTGTGTAAAAGGGTAAATGGTGAGAGAATGGCATAGAGATGGGAGAAGAAGATTCAACTGTTTATGTAAGTAACAAGGCACCAAATGTTAAGTTACCAGTCAGTAAATTGATTAATGAATGGCTGAAAAATCCCTTTGAGGCCTAGGGCACAAAGAAGATAATGAAAAGAAGAAATATACCTATCCTGCCAGATGGGCAGCAAAAACACTCCAAGGCTAAGATAAGCTGAAGACAAAAGAAAAACAACTGCAAAAACAGAAGCTGAGCATGGAAAAACCCCAAAACACTGAAACAAAGGATGCCAATCCCTGTAAAAGAACACTTTGAAAATGCCAAGTTGGGTGAGCCTTTTTCTCTACTGCTGTTTCATCAGAGCAAAGATACTTCTGTTCACCCCACTCCAGCTGCTATCTTCAAATCATCATCATCTACTCAATAAGTCCAGGTTGGCCACCCTATTGCTGGTGGCTATATCTGGTGTATGTGTGGATGAAATGGTTGTTTTTTGTATGTGTATGCCTGTGTGTAATGATGTATATGATGATTTGTGTGTGTTTGTATGAATGGTGTGCCTGAACCTCTATGTCTAACTCATCTAATCAATAAATGCGGCACCTTGCCTTATCCCCCTTTATAAAGTCTCACTCGTGATTTGAGCAATTAGCAATTTGTATAACAGCTGTTTCAGAGCCTTTCATTTCTTTCAATTTCATTGTTTCGAGCTCGAAATGAGTCAAAAAAAACTTCGAAACGAAACACCCAGCAAAATTTTGCACAGCCCTAGCAACAATGTCTACGTGACTGGTAAGGGCAGGGACAGAGCAGGGGTGCCCCAAGGTGTGCTGAGACCCTTGGGTGCTTTGGCCCTGGCCACACTGGTGGCCCCTCAAGCAGGGAAGCAAGAGGCGCCTGGGCACCCTTCTACTGCCAAGCGGTTGGGGGGGGATGTTATTCCTTGGCCCTTGAGTGGGCAGTGGAATGTCTTTCACAATGAAGATGCATCCCATTCTTGGTCTCTGGGCTGCAGAGGAAGCAGCAGCCTGGGGATGAGGGCTCTGAGTGGGACTGCTGGGTAGTGGTGATGTAACACTGGAGGGAAATTCTCCACTTGCCTTTGGTTGCTGCTGCCCCAAGGGTCTGATTGTTCAGGATTATGAATGCACTTGACAGGTACAGCTTTAACAGGGAAGCAAGCATTGAGGGGCCAGGAAGCTCTGCTTTTCCCCCATACCCAGACTCCATAACCACAGATGCCCCTTTCCTCCAAGAACATGGCTATTCCCTTTGAGAACCTGACTTCCACAGCATCTTCAGAGCATAAGACTGGTTCAAATCCCATATCCCTTCAGCCCAGGCTCATTTGCCCCACAGCAGCAGGGAGCAGAGACTGACAGGGAGAGAGAATGGGTTCTGACTAATAGGTAAGTGTTATACCAGTTACAATTAACCAATATAATTAGGAGAGTTTAAATGAATAATTTTTTACACAATATTTATATCCCTAATATCACTACTGCACAGGAGAATAAAAATTTTAAAATGAGCCCAAGGAAGAGTAAGGTAGACACTGAATGCTAAATATTCAACAAATAATGGACTTAATATTTTTTTACCCATGTGGGTGGAAAAGCTGTGTGCTTAATTTGCAAAGAAAGTGTGACAATGTTCAAAGAATACAATTTGAATTGGCGTTTTGAGAGCAAGCATGCATCCAAATATGAGAAACTGTCTGCCAAAGAAAAAGCAAAGGAAGTTAAGGAGATGGTTGCTCGAATGCTGAAAGAGCAAAGTTTTTTTCATAAAACTATTGGCAGAACAGGATAGAATTATGAAAACGAGCTATGTGATTGCACACAAACTTGCCAAGTACAGCAAACTATTCTTTGAAGGAGAATTTATAAAGGAATGTATGGTTGACTCTGCTGAGATTTTGTGCCCAGATAAGAAAAAGCATTTTGACAACATTTACTTGTCAAGGCAAACTATTGTGAGCCATGTCAAGGATCTCTCTGAGAACCCGGACCTGCAGTTGAAAAGTAAGGTAAAAGTAAGGTAAACACAATTTCTCATATTTTGCATTGGCACTCTGAGAGTGTTGTGATCTCAAAGACACAGCCCAGTTGTAAATTTTAATTTGAGGTATTATTGAATATTTTGAGCTCAGAATATTTGACATCAATACAGTCAATGAAAGATACTACAATTGGAAAAGATTTATTGGAGGTTGTAAATGAATGCATGTAAAAATTAGGAGTGAAATGGACAAAACTGGCAGGTGTGACCACCAATGGAAGCCCAAATCTGACAGGAAAACATGGTGAATTACTGAAAACAATTCAAGACCAAATCAAAGAAACAAATCTAAAACAGAAAATTATTTTTCTACATTGCATTATTCATCAAGAGGTCCTGTGAAAAAGTGTTTTAAAACTAAGCGCTGTTCTGGACACAGTTAAAAATGTGGTCAACTACATTTGAGCGAGAGGATTAAACCACAGCCCATTTATAATTCTGCTTGAGGAATCTGAATCTGAGCACACAAATGTCCTGTGACATACTAATGTAAAATGGCTTAGTTTGGGTAAAGTTACTCCTTTTCGACTGTCAGCTAGGGCATGAGGAGTTCAGCCATTTTCCTACATTGCAGCAAGCTACTGTTTGTGATCTAAACTTGAAAAAATACAAATCGCCATTACTCAACTTGCATGCTGAATTTTCTCACCGATTCAAGGATTTTCAAATGATAGAAAAATGACCTGTCTTTGATCTCCTCACCTTTTACATTTGATATTGGCAATGCTCCATGTGACCTCCAGCTTGAGCTTATTGATCATGTGATACACTCCTTGCAGAGCAATTCAAATCAGTGTTGCTTCCTAAATTTTATGCCTCTCTCAGTGAACAGAACTTTCCAAAGATCAAGGCTCATGCCAGGAAGATGCCTGTGCTGTTTGGATCAACATACATATATGTGAGCAGTCATTTTCTGCGATGAAAATCAATAAATCAAATTAGATCTTCGGTAAGCAACGACTGCCTTGCAACAGTGCTCCACGCTGCAACAATGGAGATGATGCCTGACTTCGATTCTCTAGTCAACACACATCAGATGCTTCATTCTTCCCATTGAGCAAGTTTGTTTTTGTTTAACCTAATTTTCATCTACAAAAGTAAAACTTTATTTTGAGCTATTATGAAATTGCCTCTCTATACACTACTCAAAAAAACATAAATCAGGATGAAAATCATTTTTTGAAATAAAATTAAAATATTTTATAGTAGATGTTTGATTTTTAGTATCATTTGGGGTTTTTATCTATAATTTGTTAAAATCATATCTTCTGAAAGATTATAAGCATGTGGCCCTCAATTCAACTGGTTTGGTATCATTCTTGGGGAGGTCCAATACCCCGGAAACCCCCACTGATTGGTTGAGGGTGATGAAGCATGTTGTTCGAGTGGTTGTGCCTGTGCCTTGTGGCTTAGGGGGCAGAACTTCTGGGGCCCCAGGAATGGGCTGTGCACCATGAGGGCAGGCCCTCTGGAGGGCAGTGCTTCCTAGTCAAGGTCTGGACATTCTGATGTCAGGGACCATGTGATGGGAGCAGGGGATTCTGGGACTAACATGGTGGTGAACATGGCAGCAAGGGGGGCTGGTTTTGGGGTTGGGTGAGTGGGCCTTCTGATGTTTATGGACCATGAGATAGGGAGGGACTTCTGATTCCAAGACTGCAAATCCCACCTCCCAAAAGGACTACTTCTGAAGCAAGGGGAGGGAATTCTGGTGGCAAAGGTTAGGGGTTAGGTTGGGACTTCTGGTCCCAAGATGGTAGGCAGGGGACAGGGAACCTGTCAAAACTCAAGGCTTAACAGTTTGACAAGAGGTGTACCCTTGCAGCCTTCAGCAAGCCACCAAAACTCATTAAGTGGCCTTCCAGCTGAAGTAATTGCCCACCCTGGCCTAGATCCATTTTACCTGGAAGGTACCTAAATGCCTAATATAATTATTGCTTCATGTAATTTTTAAGTATCTAAGAGCATTTATACACTTTTAAGTATCTATGAGCATTTTTACACGTACTTTTCTGTCCTACAATACACCGGAGATCTGTCACTTCAGAGCAGACTCAATGAATCGAGTCTGCTCTGCACATGAGCCGAGGTGAACTGCACTGCACCATGTGCAGTTGTATAAGTGGTCAAATGCATGTCAGCACACAGAAAATGGCGTTGGTGCACTTTTGAACTAAAGCATCTTGAATGTGTTTTAGTTCAAAAGCGCGCTGCTGCCATTTTCTCAGTGCTGGTGCACATTTTGCTGCTTATACAACTGGAAGCACCACTTTTCAAAGCACCTGGGACTGCTGCACTTGCGTGTGTAAAAATGCCCCAAGACTCTAAATGCAAATCTATTCTATCCTGCAACAGTCAAAATACTGATAAGGCACATATATTCCTTGTGTGTCACTATACTGATTTAAAAAAATGTTCGTTATGTGACTGGATTTGGGTTTAATATGACCACTGACTCCATACAAGATCCCAAATCCCAAGACAAAGAAAAAAACAGAACTAAGAATGACATGATGCTGGTGCAGCACTTACCTTTTTACTCACTCTTCTAATAACTAAGACACTTGCCCAGGAAGTGGGAGATCTGGATTCTAGACACTCTGAGGGGTTTGAACCCATACCTGCTACTTCCTAACCCTGAGCTATAAGTTAGGCAGTTTTTTAAAGCCTCTTCTACCTTCCTGTTGGAAGTTGGACTACTTGGCAGAAGGCGGAAGAGAACATAAAGCCATGGATCCAGAGGGACATGGGCCTGGTGGTTAGGGCACTCAGCTGGGAATAGAGAGCATTGTTTTAGATATCCATTTTAATCTAATAACTATTTGATGTAAAAATCAATAAATAGCACTGGCAGCAGGAACTAGAAGCCATGGAATTACTGATAAGGCACTGTGCATGCTTGTGACCTACAGTGCACAGGCAATATCTGAAAACATACGAAGAACAATAAGCTAGGAGGCAGGTTCAAACTCAGCAGAAATTCTGGAGTCTAGACTGATAGTGAGAAGTTTTTAGTGTCTATGGTAAGCTGATATGGGCTTGAACAGACAAAGACTTATAATGACCACATTAATATTTAATACCTGCTGGAATTCCTGAAGAACAGGCTCCATAGAAAAGATAACTGTTTCTGGCCATGTTCCCATAACAGATGCAGCACAGGTCTCATTCTCCACAGTTTATGTTACATAGCTGAGTGACTGCAAAACATATGGCATGGAAAAATACTGCTTAGCTGCCTCTACCTCTTTTTTGAAGGTATTGCCTCACATTTCTCTTCAAACGTTTGTCCTTTTTCTCCCTTACACCCTGCGTGAGCATATGGGAGCATATGGCCCATAATTAACACTGAGACTCCCTAAGGTGCAGTTTTTCAAGTTAGTAATGTGCAGCTAAAAATAAAACTCTTGTGATCTCCGGAAGAAAAGTAGTCCAACACTTTATCACTCATAGCTATCTTCCCCAAACAATGTTGATGCTGATATATCTTCAATATATTCCAAATACATTTTCTTCAGTTCATTCATTCAGGGCTCAATCTTGCAAATTAACTGAAGTCAATGGAACTTTGAGTGCTCAGAATCTTTAATATCAGGCCACTTTTATTTAATAGTCTACATGTAGAATGAAGAACTTAATTTTAGCCATGCAAATCTGAAAATGTGGGCCAGTTGATCCTATTGTAAATCACGCACCCGCTCCCCTGGCAAAGTATGCATATGAAAAACCCAGGTCTAGATATGTAAATTAAGTAAGTGCATGAACCACTACTCAAACTGTGGAAAGTACAGTCTTTAAATTCCTTTTGTAAAATTGTTAACAACCACATCAAAGATTCCAGATTATAAATTGGCCTTTCTATAATCCGAATCCTGCACTGTTCTGTACTGACTTCTCAATCAATTTGTCCTAAAACTTACCAGGAAATTAGCTACATGTATACATGGATTGATATGCATTGATAATGTACAGTATTCTATAATATATGGTGTATGTGCGCGTGCGTATGTGGGTGTGCACACATGTGCGTGTGTAACAGAGAGAGAATGAGGCATTTGGGGGGTATAAATATGGCTTACCAAAGAAGTTCAAAGATTCTGAAATTCAGGGATTAGGATTTGAACAGTATCTCAGCTGAACACTAGGAAAAGTTTAAATATAATATCACCTAGAATTACACTACCTTAAGATTTAATTCATCACAGGAAGTAAAATGATATTGTTATACTCAATATGAAGCTCATTTTATGTGGATCCAGAGCATTAGGGTCCTGAGATAAAATCTCTTCCTAGAGTGCAAACTATGCATTTCAAAGTGGTTTCCTGATGTGGTTTTGCTCCTGGGAGAATAAATGACCAAATACATGTCAACAATTTTGATCTATGCAGTTCAAGTAAAAATGACACATGTTGGCAGTACTATACATTTTTTTAAAGTATCTAAATGTGGGCTTGGTTGCTTCAGTACTTCCTATTTTGTATTTTAATTTGTCACAAAATTCTGATGGAATGTTGGGTTTCAATAAGTAAAACTATGCCATAACATCCATAACTTAGTGGGCACATCTACATGAGATGCTTTATTGAGCAGTAAATTAATCTAGTACACAGTAAAGCATCACTATTTAACCATGTGCTGAGCTACTGCACAGCAAAACAGGCTAATGTGCAGTTAAACTACTACCTGTCAATACAGGCAGTATATATACTGTGCATAAGCTAATGTGCAGTAGTACACATGTAGACACTGACCAGGAGCAAATTTGCTGCCAGTCAGCCAGACCAGCAGAGAGCCAACCTCCTGCCACGTGCAGAGCAATGTGGCTGGGAGTGTTCCAGCCACAGGGTAGGGACAGCTCTTTAACAGTCCCTGGCTGGTTTTTAGACCCCTGGGGCCTGGGCCAGCTAATGCCTGCTTCTGACCACTAGTCTAGTCTAGTCTGGTGGGCACATGCTGAAGAGCCCTGGCCTGGCTCCTAGGCCTCTGCCAGCTGCTCTCTGGCCCCTGGGCACTATGCCCCTGCACTGCAGGCACATACTGCCCCTCAGCCTATCGCATTCAAATGAGAGACAGACCAGGAGAACCACATATCCTGGAACAGGCTCCTTGTTGAGGAGTGGCACATTGCTGTCCTTGATAGGATGTTGGAGGAGCAGTAGAAACAGGTGCCATGGTGGCCCAAACAGTGAAAGCCATGGAGGAGTACCACTGGGTGCTGGACACCATCCTGGCCCTAACGGTAACCTTCATGCCACACACCACCCACCCCACCTGCTGCCTGGCAGCCACTCGCCACCAAGCCACTGGCCCTGGCCTCACCTACTACCAGGCAGTCACACGTGGCCCTACACCAGGCCCTCCAGTGGGCCTGGGAGGAGGTCCCATGATGCCTGCAGTGGCCAGGGCCCCTTGCCCCTGTTCCTGAGCTGGATCCTCTGGCAATTTGGCTGCCCACTGCTGATCTGCCAGCCATTTGGTCCCTGAGCAGGAGATAGCCCCTGCTGGGCCCAGCCCCATAAAGCAGGAAGGCAAGCAAGATGGATAGCACCCACCCTCATCCCTGGCTGAGCTCCCAGGCCACTAGCCCCACTGTGGTGTCCACACATGGGGTGGTACTAGGCATCTCTCCCCAGGCTCCAGACCATTGGTGTCTCCAGCCTACTATTTCCCCCTGAGACTGCACCAACCACACTCTTATAAATAGCTGCATGGGGAAGAGGGTGTTTTATTGGTTGTGGGAATTGGGGTTCAGGGTTAGGGCTGTTGTTGGGAAGGGAGGGTGAAAGGGAACATGTTGTTGGGGAGGGAAATAAAGCTTATTGATTGGAAAATGTCCAGAGTGTGTGTGGTCTTGGGGGTGCACTGTGGGTCTGGGGGTTGTGGGCAGCCATGCAGGTATCCTATTGTGGGGGGAAGGAGGTAGTCTGCAAGTGCCTTGCGGACATGGTGCCCTGTCCACTGCCGCCTAGTCCATACAACCTGTGAGGGGTGGGGGCAGGGTTTAAACGGGAGCTGTAATGTATCCTGGGATGCAGAGAGAACGAGATCTAACTTGTATCAGGAGAGGATCTGTGACAAAAGTTCCATAAACGAGTTTAAGATAGAGCTGGATGGATGTAGTATCAGACTTAACGGATTCAGGTTATACCCATTTCAGCCCTTTTGAAACTGGTCTATGTGCACTGCACTACTGTTCTGTTACAGGTTTAAACCAGTTTCTGATTGCTTACACTGGTTGTGTGTAATGTCTGTCCCTAGTCATCATGTTTCATAGTTTCAAGGGTCGGAAGGGACCTGAGCAGTTCATCTAGTCTGACCCCCTGCCATGGCAGGAAAGAATACTGGGGTCAAATGACCCCAGCAAGATGTTCATCTAACCTCCTCTTAAAAACCCCCA
>NW_017728913.1:16647906-16659854 GCF_001723895.1 Crocodylus porosus | reverse complement strand
CCAGGTCCTCCTTCCTGCCTTTTTTGAAGATGGGGACCATGTTGGCCCTCTTCCAGTCCTCCAGTACCTCACCAGAGCACCACGAGTGCTCATAAAGTTGTGCCAGGGGACTTGCAATGACCTCAGCCAGTTCCTTTAGAACTCTAAGGTGGAGTTTAAATTGTGTCCATAAAATTCTGTTTCACAATTTATTTTAAATGGGTGCCTTTCAATTAAAAAGCAAACTAAAGCTTATTTAAGTGCTGACAAGTCTTAATTGAGAGTTTCCCTTTAAATTGGTTACTGGTTCAATACTGGGCCTAGAAAGTGCCTCCATTCTGAATGGATCACTACAACCACACTTAAATATTTTTTGCCATCCTTTTTAACCTTGCCTTTTCTCTTGTAGGCCTCCTGAAAAGTATTGATTAACATTCCCTGAATATAAAGTCTTCAATATATCTACATTATAAGTAGATTATGGATTATGATCATGAAAATGCCCAAAACAGCTCTGCCAATGTACCTCAAAATGATATTCACAAGGACCTTATTTGCCATGAGAAAGGAAATGATCCTTTTTATCCATTCAGTCTAATTTCCTTACTGATACTATAAACAAGGAAGTCAATTTCTGCCAGTTTTCTCTTAGTAGATTATGACAACCTGTAATGGTTTTAAATGCACCTTTCCACATTTCATCCACTTTAACTAAGGAACATTTGGGATTTAAAAAGGCTGGAGGTTTGAACATGTGAATGGAAGCACTGTACTGTGTTAACACTTACAGCTTTTTAAGAGGTTGCTTCATTTCAATCACAAGTGATGCAATTCTGATATTGTATGTCATTAAAGGTTTTCAAGCTAATTGGGATCCCTCAGCCTGAAGAGTGAGATAGTCATTAATAAGGGCTGACAAAATGCCAGGGATAAATATAAAGTTATAAAAGATTACTTTTGCCTTCCACTCTCCTTGTCTGGACCAGATACAATCAAGCACTTTGTAGTTTATTCTCTTTGGAGCTATTATATGCTCTTTGGTTTCTATTTTAAAAGCATAAGGATTTAAATGAGAAATTATACTAAACCAAAATTACTTTCTCTCTCAGGACTCACTCTACCATAATTTATTTCAATGGGTGATGCAACCACACCAAACCTTTTTGAAATCATTTTTATACTAAATGTTTGTCAATTCAGAGGATACTACACAGCTTTCCCGATGTTTCTAAGGAATAGGATGTGCATATGCTTGCTAAATCTCAAGTTAAGAAAATTTTAAATCTCTCAGAAATCCCTGAAATTGCTATTTTGTACTATACAGTAAAGCCAACTTCATTACACTGACTGCTGCTGTGGCTATTTGGGACTGCAAGTTGAATGAATTCATAATAAAAGTAATTTTATGTGGATGTAGAGAAAACTGGGAATTATTAAGTGAAGAGTAATGAACACCTTGCCATCAGAAGATGGATGATAAGAAACAGTAGTCAATACCCCATTAGCAAGTCCATTATAACCTTGGAATAGAAACATACTTTATTTTAGAAAGCTAAAACAATGTAAGTGAATTTTAACAGCTGAATAAATGTATGGGCTAATTTATGGTTACAGAAGTTAAATAAATTAGTCATACCACCATTTCTATTGCAAGATAAAGTTAGTAACTCATTATCAGACCCATTATCAAACCCTTCATTACAAGTATGTTCACTGTTATGGTTGCTGTAATGTCAGCATTTCCATTACAAACTCCTGTTTTAAGGGGTTTATGACTCGGTCGTAAGACTGAAACTTTGCACTAAAAGCTGCAGCTCTGTAGCAGTTTTTAAAAATGTCAGTCCCTTTAAAAATACAGAAGTGCAAAAATAATAATAATTAACCAACAACAACTTCTGGGTTAGGCATTTCCTGGCAGGTAAAATCAATCAGGCTCTTAACATAATTGTCCCCTGCCAGGAAATGCCCAACCCATAATTCATACTATTATTGGTTTTGCAGACTGTCAAGTTATACAGATATGAAGAAAATTTAAACTGGTTAATTTTTTCTAGATAGAACATGTAAATATTGTTCAGCTAACTGCCATGAGTATGTTGTTCAACATGAAAGTCTGGTTACTTAATAGTTAATACTCGGTGTGTTGATCAACAGGAAAGATGGGCTTCAAATTTGTTGTTTGACTAGGCAGGGCCTAATTTTGTTAATATGTTCATTTATATCATTGTAACTCCATTAGATGAGTTCTCTCTAATTTACAGCAGTGTCATGACGTAAAGTAAGTCTACTTTAATCCTTACCTTCATCTAGGCTAAAAAAACCTCTGAATATATTAGCAAGAGAAAAGTAAAATAATTCAGAACAAGTAGGACCAAATGTATAGCAGAGGCAGAGAAAATGTAATTAGCAACAGCAACATCCTGCCACCCTATTTCATATATAACAATTTGCTCTAAGATTATATCTTCATCATCTATGTGAAGCTTAAATGCAGGTAGAATATGGATCATTCAGGAAACGAATCTCCTCCCACTCCCCCAAGTGCTAAATGTGGTACAGAGCAGCTATATGACTCTTTCCTTCTATATTTGCCTCTGGGCTGGATTAGCAACTGCAGTTGCTTTGTTTCAGCTGCCTTTGGAATTTTTGAATTCATGTGAAAGTTAATTCCACGAGCCCATCCCTGCAACATCCCAAGATCAGCTTTGTGCATTAACCTATACGAGAGCAGCACAAAGGCCTCTCAAAACCACATCCTAATAAAAGAAGGTAAGGTGGAACCTTTTAGACTAATTCATTCAAAGAAAAATGAGTTTTCAAGTAGGCTACACCCTACTTCAATAAATGCTACCAGCACCGTACCTAGACTTCTGGAGGCCCCAGGTAAACTTTTAGTATTGGGTCCCTCTTCACCAGAGATAATGATAATAATAATCAGACAATGGGGAAAAAAATACCATTTTCAGGTCCCCTTTCTGTCCGGGCCCTGGGCGGCTGCTTGGTTTGCCCTTGCCAATGTTCAGCCCTGAATGCTACAGAACAGTTGATAAAGATGAAGCTCAGGCCTCTCTGAAGGAGTTAGGCTATAAGTTTCCACTCCACCTGCATTTTGCTTAACTTCAGACTAGCACAGGTAACTAACTACCTTTATAAAGGTAGTTCCTCTATACTTATCTGGCAGGCGAAACATGGGGAAACATGGCAGGGCATGTATCTGGGTCCATGAAAGCAGTTTTCCTTAAGTGTTCCCATGGATTACTGTTCTTCTGGCATGGTTTAGTACCCACTGAGGTGTTGGGGCTTAAAGTTCACTTTATGGAAATGGGAGGCTCCTCTCTAACTTGCTTCTGTGGCCATATGGCTGAAGGCAGACAAAACTTGGGGGGCATCCAAACCCCAAGCCTCCACATAGGATCTGGTCTGCACATAGGATGCCTTCCAAAAGACTCTGGAAATATCTGAAGCCCCTGGTGGGGGTGGAGGATGTTTGCCAGTAGTAGGGCCACTTATGGTTCTGTACTGACTCACAAATTTGGACTTGATTTGGCTGATTTGGCTTGGAACACGAAAAATTTCTTTAAAAAAATAAAATAAAATAAAGTTCCTCTATCTCTGTCTTTAGAAAAGCTGTTTCAAGATTTCTTGTGGTTTATGGGTGTGCTGGTGGCTCCAATTTGGGGTGGCATGTGAGCACTGTATTACTCAAAGTCCCTCTTGAAAGCGTTTTTTAACAAAATAAACAGGATATTAGCATTTTTTGTATGCTGCTGGAATTCAAATCATGGTTTTTAGTCACCCCCTACGTGATCTCAGTTGCGTGTGCAGCCCAAACTAAGGAGGAAGTTTTGCATGGATCTCAATTATCACATGACATAGGCACTCAAGAACAAAAGCTGTAGTGATTGAATCTGATCTGCAACTATGTCCTGTAGTGGTATCGCTACATGGTAAAATGATTTATGCTATATCCAGTATCCATACTGGCATTGCATTTGAATCCTACACTTTTCAGAAATCTGAGCATGATTTGTTCTCATGATTCTATATTTGCCTTTTTTAAATTGGGTATCTTAAAAATGTAAGAAATATGCAAGGCTAATTTGTACAACTATTTCTTGAAAGATAATAATTTATACATGCTCTGCACTGATAGACTGGGAGAATAGCTGTTGGATATACTACTACTTTCCCTCTAAGGGAATTGTAATCTTACCCAGCAATTGAAACCATCAATTAATCAGTTAGCATTGATTACCTAGAAGGAAGATGAAATGGAGTTACGAAAATGTCATCATGTTTACTGTGTACTAGGACCAAGGGAGTCCTGACATTCAACACCCCAACAAAATGAGGTGCTCACCCCATTTTTTTTCCTTTTTTTCTTTTTTTTTTTTTTTTTTGCACGCAGACCGTGGGAACACACGGTTTGGGGTAAAACAGCAAAAGGGAATGTGAGAGCATGTGGAAGCAATACTAGGAGTTGTGGGGAAGGGAAAGAGAAATAACAGAAGCAGGGTTTAGGGTGAAGCAAGAGGAAAGGGACTGAGGCAGGAAGATTACTGGGGATGGGTGGTAGGGAACTGGAGAGAATTTGATAGGCTTAGATCAGGAGATGGGCATATGATTAAGAATGGAAGAAGAGCAGTGAGCCATGTGAAGGGTAGATGGGGGATGAGTGACAAGAATGAGGGAGTTAGGAGGCCCTCTGAAATTCTGCCTCTGTTTCTGGCAGGATCCAAAGGATCATACATCACTGAGGTTCTTCTCCCTGCCACCAGATCAAGCAAGACCTGGGATCTTCCGCCCTTCTGAGGTAGTTTGGAACTTGCTCCTTGATCTCCACACCAGACAGGGTCAGGGGATGCAGTTACTCTACAGGGGCTGAACCCTTCTCCCTCATCCCCCAATTGAGAAAGCAACAGAGCACACTTGCACCCATGCAATTTTTTTCACTTCTCCTGTGTTAGTACTTGGGAGCCTGAGGCACAAAGCAGGGGAAGGGCCTGATCTCTCACTTTTGAGACAAGATTTGGGGAGAAGAGGATTCCCTTGCTTCAGGGAATCTGTGCTCTTCTCCCTGTCTGACTCCATGTGAGCCAGGGTCAGGAGGCAGGGTGAGGGGCCTACTCTTTTGATACATCTACAACTCTCCCACAATTCCCCATGTGATCTGGCATCTAAGCAAACCCTGGCCTCTGAGCAGCTAAGAATAGATATTCCTGGATCAGGCACCAAGCATACAATACTAAGACTAGGGTGAGGAGCTAATAATAAGCATGGTCAGGACAGCGAGACTCACAATCATGGATTATATGGATGCAGGATGAGAAAAGCCATGTAGAAGAATAAGTCTTTCACATGTCTTAGAGCTACTGTTTCAGACTATTCTTTTCCATGGAATATTCTCATTCAGCTAAGAATGTCTTAGTCAGATGAATGGGCAGCTGGTGGGAGTATAAGCTCTGGAAATAAAAGAGGGGGTGTTGTGCAGGAAAGAGGGAGATGGACAGGTGCAGATCACTGCTGTGCAGGGGAGATGGTAGTGGCTTCAGCTAAAACTTCAAATCCAATCAATCAGTTATAAGTACTTATATGTCCCCTGTTACCATAAAATATGCAAATCTTATAAGTCAATATATTTATCCTAATCACACCCATCTGGAGTGTCACATCTCTGAAATCCCACATCCTAACTACTACTGGATTACCCTTCCTCTTAGGCTACCCTGCCAGTGCATGTCACCCTCTTAAAAAAACATCCCCACTATTTCATACTTGTTAAAGGCTGGAAGGGACCCTACAGCTAGTCTCAGCTGTCTGTCCCCAGCTCCTCTATAATGATGCCTCCCTATTTACTGAGAGCTGGAGAGAGGCAACCAAGCTGTGCTGGACAAGAGGGGTGAAAAGGACAGGATGAAGAAACAATGAAGGAATTTAACACATGCAGCCAGCACATTCTGTGGCAGGCATACTTGTCACAGAGGCAGAAGCAATAGAAGAGGCTGTGGTAAAATGTTCATATGAGAAAAACTATTCTTTTAAACATGAATGGAATTAAATCCCTCAGAATTCTGTTAATGCAAAGTTAAGGATGCCAAGTAATGCCTTGTTGCCTTGGAGACTGTGGAGAGGGTTAAATTAAAACCTCTGAAAAGGAGGAAATGCAATATTAAGGTATGGTAAAGTACATAGATACTTGGCTGTAATCATAGGATCTATTGCCCAAGTATTCCATCAAATGCAAAGTGAGTAGGTGTATTATGAGCACATGGATGTCTGGGGCTGGAAGATGGAGATTGTGCGGGCCAAAAACTTTCGTGGAGGGACTTTCTTGAAGCAGGAATGGGGATTGCAGTGGGGACACGGGGCCTGGCACAGTTTGTAGCTATAAAATTATGAGCACTGATGGAAGTGACAGCTTGTCTTGTGATCAGGCTCCTGAAGCAGTCTACAACCATGCACTGACAGAAGTGCATGGCTGCAGCATGCTTTAAAAATGCCCGAGCACATGACAATCTGAATGCTCATTATATGAGGGTTCACATGAAGGTGCTTCACTTTGGATTAACATCTGTCAGCACACATTGGGAGCAGGGCTGGGTTGAACCTGTCCAGCCCCGCACCTAGTGCTGTCTTCAAAATGGGAGGGGGAAAAGGGAATGGAGGGAGTTCTGTGTGGCGTTTGCCCAGCTTATGCTGGAGGGCGGAGTGGGTGGATTGGAGCCTCCCCACCTCAGTGTGACAAACCCACCTCCAATCCACCTGTCAAAACCCATAGGGAAGGCTGGGCAAGCCCCTGACCAAGCTCCCTCTGCTCCCTTCCCCTGCTCCCCGTTCTGAAGACAGCACCAGAGTTGAGAAGGGGGAGGGGCAGGGCTAGAGGAGAGTGGCTACAGACATGCAGCCACTCAAACTGGACCTTGATCCCCAGCCTCCCAGACCCAACAGCTGACATTTTTTGGATCAGAGGGAATGCTGTAACTCATGGTGCTTCTTGCAATGCACCATGAGTTACAGCGGGGAGCTGTACGTCTGTCAGCGCCCTGAGGGTATAAATGTACGTCACCAAATGAAGCAGATCAACTGTGGCAAGATGTCTCCTGCCATAGCTGATCCCTTTCATGAGCTGAAATACACATCACCTATTGTCCTGCACTGAGCAATATGTTCTCTGCTTACAAAGATATATCCCAGAGATTCCCCAGGGTGAAATCCGTAAACACGGAAAACTGAGATCTCCAACTTACATAGACATGCCCTGGGCAACCTCTGGAAGATTTCCCAGGGTATGTCTGTAAGAGGGAAAGGCCATGCAGATACTCCTGGAACATGCTGGGCCTAATCCTACATGGGAATTCTTGGGGTATGCAGGATCAAGCCCCTCAGATCCCAGGAGCACCTGCCTGAGGCGGCTGAAGAGCATGAGCAGCTCCTGACTGCCTGTGCTCTGCCACTGTAAGCCTAACAAACACCTGCCACTATAAAGCTGCACAAATTGATAACACCTGTATTGTGGTCACAGATTTGAGGCATTTGTGGCATGAAAAGGGGTATGGACATCTGTTTGTTTGGCTTTTGTGCTACCATAAATATGTTTATGGTGGCACAAAGTGACATATGCACCCTAGGAATGCAAATGAACCTCTGATAAGTTTCTGCCTGTGATGGACATTTCCAGCAGCAGACACCATAAAGCAGGAAGCAACATCTTGACATACTAATAACTTGTATTAGATTGAAAACATAAACTGAAAGTATTGGGAAACCTATACATTATAGATGCTGACGATCGGTGTTCCCTCTAAGCTGCGCATGTGCTCAGCCATGCACAAGTACAAATCTTGCTGTGCATGAACTTTTTAAGGCTGCCCACCTGCCCAGAGAGAAGCTGGGTGCTGAGTGTGGTGGAGGCACCAGGGCCAGCCTGGGATACTTACTCATCATGCAGGGCAGGCAGCAGCTCCTCCCTGAGGTGAGGCGAGGGTGGAGACAGGGCTGGAGCTGGGGCTGGGGCAGGCTCTTCTGGCTCCAGGGAACTGATTCACTCTTCTGCATCACCTCGGGGAGCAAGGAGGCACATGGCATCAGGGCTGGGGTGTGGAGCAGTTCTCCGGAGCTGGCGCAGCCTGCGGAGCAGTTCCCCAGAGCTAGCAGAACCTCACGTGGGGCAGGCAGTAGCTCCTCCCCGAGGTGAGGCAAAGCAGGGCTGGGGGCTGGGAGCTGGCATGGGGTCTACCGGCTCTGGGGAACTGCTCCACAAGCACCACTGGCTTCAGGGAACTGTTCCGCTCCCCAGCCCTGATGCCATGTGCCTCCTCTCTCCCTGAGGTGATGCGGGGGAGCGGAGCAGTTCCCTGGAGCCAGCAGAGCCTGCGCCAGCCCCCAGCCCCAGCTTCCATACCTGCCTTGCTTCACCTCCGGGAGGAGCCGCTGCCGGCCCCACGTGAGGCCCCAGTCCTTATCCCTCTCCCATCCCTGTCCCCATGTCCACCCCTGCCTTGCCTCAGGGAGGAGCTGCTGACTGCCCTGCATAAGGAGTGAGGAGCTTACCTTCAGTAAGTGTCCTATGCTGGCCTTGGTGCCTCCCTTTCAGTTGTATCAATTGCGTCCAGCCCATGGCTGCCCCACAGCACTCCACTGCACTGCTCTGGGTAGCAGTTAGCATGGAGAAGGATGGTGGCTGAACCCTGCCCGCTTCCACCCAAACACTTACTTTGGGACACTTACCAGCAGACCATGCTGTGTCAAAAGGGGGAGGCAGGACTGAAGCAGAGCGCTCATGGAGCACTACTCCTTAGAGAGAACATTGCTGACAATGGCAGTATATTATGACATGCACTATACTTCTATCAAGTGAATCATAAAATGATAGAATCATAGAAAATTAGGGTTGGAAGGGACTTCGGGAGGTCATCTACTCCAACCCCCTGCTCAAAGCAGGACTATCCCCAACAAGATTATCCCAACTTAAGCTTTGTCTAGCTGGGTCTTGAAAATATTGAGACTGTTGCTTCTTGTTCTGTCATCTGCCACCACTGAAAACAGTCTAGCACCATCTTCTTTTGAACCCTGCTTCAGGTACTGAAAGACTGCTAATTAAACCCCCTCTCTCTTCTCTTCTCTAGACTAAATAAGCCCAGTTCCCTCTGTCTTTCCTCATCAGTCATGTGCCCCAGGCCCCTCACCATTTTTGTTGCCCTCCACTGGACTCTTTCCAATTTGTCCACATCTTTTCTGTAGAGGGGGGCCCAAAACTGTTCCAGATGTGGCCTCATTGGTGCTGAATAGAGGGGAATAATCATTTCCCTTGACCTGCTGGCAATGCACCTACCAATGCAGCCCAATACACTATTGGCCTTCTTGACAATAAGGGCACACTGTTGGTGTATATTCAGCTTATTGTCCACTGTAACCCCCAGGTCCTTTTCTGCAGAGCTGCTGCCCAGCCAGTCAGCCCCCAGCCTGTACTGGCACATGGGGTTGTTCTGTCCTAAGAGCAGGACTTTCTCCTTATTGAACCTCATGAGATTTATTTTGGCCCAATCCTCCAATTTGTCTAACTCACTCTGATCCCTAGCCCTAACCTCCAGCATATCTACTACTCCCCCCAGCCTGGTGTCATCTGCAAAATTGCTGAGGGTGTACGCTATACCACCTTCCAGGCTGTTGATGAAGACACTGAACAAAACTGCCCCAGGACCGACACTTGGGGCACTCTACTTAATACCAGCTGCCAACTAGATGTCGAGCCATTGATTGCTACTGTCTGAGCCTGATGCTCCAGGCAGTATTCTATCCACCTTACAGTGCATTCATTCAGCCCATATTTCCTTAGCTTGCCTGTGAGAATGCTGTGGGAGACTGTATCAAAAGCCTTGCTAAAGTCAAGGTATACCACATCCACCAGTCTCCCCGCATCCACAGAGCCAGTCACCTCGTCACAGAAAGCAATCATGTTGGTCAAGCATGACTTGCCCTGGGTGAAGCCATGCTGACTGTTCCTAATCACCTTTTCCTCCTCAAGTGCTTAAAAATGGATTTCTTGAGGATCTGCTCCATGATTTTTCCAGGAACTGAGGTGAAGTAGACTGGCCTGTGGTTCCTTGGATCCTCCTTCTTCCCTTTCTTAAATGTGGGCACAGTGTTTGTCCTTTTCCAATCATCCGTGACCTCTCCTGATCACCATCAGTTTTCAAAGATGATGGCCAATGGCTCTGCAATCCCATCAGCCAACTCCCTCAGCACCCTTGGGTGCATCCTATCTGACCTCATGGACTTGCACACACCCAGCTTTTCTAAGTAGTCCTTAACCTGCTCTTTCAGCACTGAGGGCTGCTCACCTTGTCCTCAAACTATGCTGCCTGGTGTCCAGGGGCTGACCTTGCCTGTGAAGACTGAGGCAAAAAAGGCATTGAGCACTTCAGCCTTTTCTGCATCCTCTGTCACAAGGTTGCCTGCACGATTCAGTAAAGGACCCACACTTTCCCTCATCTTCCTCTTGCTACTGACATACTTGTAGAAACCCTTCTTGTTACCCTTCACATCCCTTGCTAGCTGCAACTCCAGTTGCACTTTGGCTTTCCTGATTTCATCTCTCCATGCCCAAACAATGCTGTCATGTTCTTCCCTAGTTATTTGTCCAAGTTTCCACTTATAAGCTTCCTTTTTGTGATTTAGTTTGCTGAAGAGTTCCCTGCTAAGCCAAGCTGGTCTTCTGCCATACTTGTTAGTCTTCCTGCACATTGGGATGGTTTGTTCCTGCACTCTTAGTGAGGCTTCTTTGAAGCACAGCTAGCTCTCCTGAACTCCTCCCCAACTTAATGCTTAAAGTTCTTGTTACCAATCAACCATGAAATAAAGCCATCAGGCTTTTGGGATATAAACCATGTCTATGATTTTTCCCCCCTGCCGTGTCAGCAACTATACACTCCTATGATTTGAAAGCACCACCATTTTATCATCATACTACATGACAAAGTGTACAGGAATGAAAAGGATCACTTATGAATCACATATCATCCCCTTGCCTAACCACAGTAGCACTCTCATACAGATAACTGCAGTGACAACTACAACTCCCTCCATCACCACCATCAATACCTCCAGAAATATTTTATGTTCAAATGGTTTAGACGTTCATTGGCAACAATTTCATTAATGCAATGTTAAGCTTATATGGTAGAATTTTATGTCCTTCCAGAATACAGAGGTAAAAAAACCAAAAATCATTAAAAACCAGGAGATATAGACTTAAGGCACATACCATCCCAACCTTAATTTACCTGCTTTGAACAATAACCTAATATTTCCATAACACACATATGTGACTTCTACATAAGTCAAAGTACTCAAAGAAAAAGGGCACTTAATCATTTTAGGACAGAGTCAAATATCTTTTTGCTAAGGCAAAACTTGTGCCTACTTATGCTGTACAAACCAGGAACTACCTCTGCTGGCCTTATGCTCAGACAGTGAACCTACTCCACAAAAAGAACATCATCACAGTGGAATACCTTTATCCTTATGCCCAGGATCCCATCTGACACTGAACTTCCATCTACCCATCACTAAACCAACAGGCTACCTCAATGCTCATTAGGCCTATGCAAACCGGCTAGTATTCATTTTGGATTTGGATTTGGCCAATTCGGAGGACAGTGCTTTGATTCAGTGATTTGAATCACTGCCCTGAATTGATTTGGCTGAATCTCCAAATTACACAGACCCCATCCCCTGCCCGCTCTCAAAGGCTGCCCCACCCACCCCAGCTCCTGGCTCTTTGGGGAAAAAAAAGCCCAACTCACCGTCTGCTGCCAGGCGACAGGAGATCCTTGCTGCCCCTCACTGCCCCACGCCACGTGAGGGGGCTCTTCCACAAACCCCCTGACCCCTGCCCACTCTCCCAGCCCCCTGTCCCCATTGCTGCCTCATCCACCCCAGCTCCCAGGCCTTTAAAAAAAACAAAAAAA
>NW_017728913.1:16643917-16647552 GCF_001723895.1 Crocodylus porosus | reverse complement strand
GGGCCTGTCAGGGGTCCCCTCCCCACTCCTCCAGCCTCTCCTTTCCCACCCCCTACTTACCACCTTGGAGTCTGGGTCCAGCTCCCTGCTGCAGTGGGCGGGAACTGGCCGAATCACTGAAGCTCTCCATATCTTGTCTAAATCAATTCAGACAGCTTCAAATCAATTTGGACCTTTTAACTGGTGCCTTAATTCAATTCAGATTCGGAGGTTCGGCCACCGAATTGGACTGAAGGGTATTTGTGTCCAGAAGCTTGCAAAGAACAATTTTTGAACTATTTAGTTGGCCTAATAAAATATATCACTTCTACTCAAAGAACCTTGTCCACCTTTGTCTTTAGACCAACATGGCTACAACCAACTACCCTTAATACAACGAATACTATCACTCACATATACACCTCTCTAAACTGAGAAGAGAACAAGGAGCTCTGTATGTTGTATGATATATCTCTAACAATTCTGTCTATGGTTTATTTTAATAGCAGGAATCTAATTGTTCTATCCTGTTGAATTCAAAACTCCTGAATTCTCTCCTTAGCAACATACATATTTAACGTGGGCTAAATGAGCACTTGTATGTTTTCCTGTCATGCTCTGATGGATCATCTGTTGGAACTGGCATATAGGAGCTGATATGAAAGCACTGGCAAATCGCCTGGCCTCATTCCGTGATACTGTTCCAAGAAGTGAAAAATCACTGGGAAGCTTTCAGTAGGAACTGGATATGACTTTTGGACATGGTGTTTCCAAATGACATAATGCAAATTGCCAAGGTCTCTGAAAAAAACTTCAATGAATATATACATGAAAGGAGCAAAACTTCTGTACATCGGTTCAGTTCGTTTCTACATTCTGGCTCTCAAAGTAAAATTATGTCAGCAGCCACAGGCCACAGGATTTTGAAAGAGGGGAAGGGCGTAGATCAGTGGTCTCCAAACTTTTTGGAGAGTAAATCACCTTTGGCATTTAAAAGCAACTCAAGATCTACAATGAAAGACTGCGGGACCTAAACCTGTTCAGCCTTCACAAGAGAAGGCTGAGGGGGGACCTGGTAACTGTCTATAAACTCACTAGGGGGGACCTAGTGTTTAGGGTTTAGGGGAGACACTGTTTCCCCTAGCGCCCCCTGGCATGACAAGGAACAACAGACACAAGTTATTAGAGAGTAGGTTTAGATTAGACATCCACAAGAACTACTTCACAGTTAGGGCAGCTAGGAGCTGGAACCAACTTCCTAGGGAAGTGGTGCTGGCTCCTACCCTGGGGATCTTTAAGAAGAGGCTTGATGACTACCTGGCTGGACTCATTTGAGTCCAGTCTTTTCTACCGCCCAGGCGGGGGGTCGGACTTGAAGATCTACAAGGTCCCTTCCGACACGACTTCTGTGATTCTATGATCTACTGTGTACCCCCCACCCCCCAGCAGGTAAATCTGTAGGGAAGGAAGGGGGCAGTGCAGATCAAGGCAGAGGAAGAAAAAATGATTTGGGGTGTGGGGGAAAGGGGGGGACCAAACCTAGGCCCCAACCCTAGCCCCACTTCCTCCCTTACTGCTGGGGCCTTGATCCCCCACCACCCCAACAGCAGTGAGGTAGGGAGTGGGACTGGAGCAGGGGTAGGCCCTGCATAGCCAGGGTGCAGGACAGAGCTGCGGTGGGGAGTTGCGGGGCATGGGGGGAGGAACAACCCCGGAGGGCACGAGAGGCATGTGTCCCCATATCTGAACTCCGGCTGGGCCAGCTGCCTCTGCAGGCTGGGCCTGGGCTGCGCTTAGGCTGAGTGGCAGCAGCGCTGGGAGTGGGGCTACGGGGGGAGCTGGAGGCACCTAAAAATTCACTGTAGCCCCCACATAGGCCCCCCTCCCAGCTCCACCACCACCGCTCAGCCTGAACGCAGTGCAGCCCAAACCCCCACCATGAAGAGGGTGGTGCTGCCTTACTTTTGTCCCCCAGGATCTACAGGGGGCGGTGCATAGGCTGGGTCTGGACGGTAGCTCCATGCTCTTCACAGCAGGGGTGTGGACCAGTCTGCATTCAGGCTGGGTGGCAGCTGCAGGATTGGCGGAGGGGGCTACAGCGAATTTTTGGGTACCTGTAGCCCTCCCATAGCCCCACTCCCAGCGCCGCCACTTGGCCCAAACACAATCCGGCCGCAGCTCACAGCAGCAGCTGGCCCAGCCAGCATGTAGTTTTGGGAACACATGCCCCCATGCCCTTCCAGGCTGTGTGCCATCCCCCCTGCATCCCCCGAATGAGCCGTTCATGGCTCTGTCCCATGCCCTGGCTGTGCAGGGCTTGCCCCTGATCCAGCCCCACGCCTTCCCTCACCACTGCTGCAGCCACCAGTGCTGCCCAGAGTTTGAGGAGAGCACGTGTCCCCTCATCTGTGTGCAGTGGAAGCAGCTGCTGTTATGGGCTGGAGTTTGCACCTCAAGCCCCACTGCAGCTGTGGCCTGGGAGTGGCCCTACACCACGTGCATTCCATTGCTGGGCTAAGCCTCATCCCCTGCTCACCCAGTGGCAGAATGTACATGTCAGGCCGTTCCCAGGTGGATTGCAGCGGGGCTCGGGGTGCAAAGCCCAACCTGCAACAGCAGCTGCCTTGGCCACACACACATGGGGGGGGTCACGTGCCCCCGGGGGCCTCAACCAGGGTGTGCAGAGCAGCAGGAGCCCCTAGCACCCCTGGATAAGCTGCCCAGACTCAATCCTCTCACAACCCACCCAGCCAGGGCCCCTCTCACCTTACTCCTGCTCCTGCCTCTACAGCACTCTGTTCCTCACCATGGGAGCCTCAATCTGCTCCTCACCTGCCCCACCAGCCTCAGATTGACTCCAAGAGGCTCTGAGATCGACCAGTTGATTGAGATCAACTGGTCAGTGATCACTGGTGTAGATGGTGCTGTGCCTCATCATATAGAATACAACACGTGTTTCTCTGGAGAAAAGCAAACTTTAATCTGTACTAAAAGATAAGGGTCCAGGATTATATCATTTAGTTTAAGATTGAAGAAAAACAATTATACCTTTATTGGAATGTGTATCAATTTGTTATATTGTGCATTATGTATTAACAGCATAACAAACTAGGCAAAAAAAAATGAAAATATGTTATTTCATTAGTCCTGTAGTTATTAGAACAAAATGTACATGCTTTTTTCAGATTCATAAAGCAAAATCTAGCCTTCCTGAGTATCTGGACAGTGCATATAATGTTTCACTGAAAGTTATTTACACACCTGAATTAATGTTCATCTTCATTAATGTTTTTAACTATTGTTAAAAGCAGTCCACAGGGCTGTAAAATAGAAGCTATATTACCAGAAGCAGCTTTCAGACAGCAGAATTTCAGGAGAAATGTTAACTTGATAGTGGACCATCCAGACCATTAAAAAGGAGAGATTGTCATTAACACCTGTAGAATGAGGAGTTTAGAAGAAATCAGGTAGATTACAATAAGCCATGAAGTTCAAGCAACTCCTTCACAGCTGCTTGAATAGAAATGCTACTGCTACTGCTACTGCCAGGCAGTTGGTTTTAAACTTTGGGTGGACCAGAAATCAAGGGGGGAGAAGGTGCAGCTGCTCCCTGCCACTACCCTCTCCCCCCCCACCCCACTCCATCCCTGTCAGTA
>NW_017728913.1:16629787-16643817 GCF_001723895.1 Crocodylus porosus | reverse complement strand
CGGTGGGGAGTTGCGGGGCATGGGGGGAGGAACAACCCCGGAGGGCACGAGAGGCATGTGTCCCCATATCTGAACTCCGGCTGGGCCAGCTGCCTCTGCAGGCTGGGCCTGGGCTGCGCTTAGGCTGAGTGGCAGCAGCGCTGGGAGTGGGGCTACGGGGGGAGCTGGAGGCACCTAAAAATTCACTGTAGCCCCCACATAGGCCCCCCTCCCAGCTCCACCACCACCGCTCAGCCTGAACGCAGTGCAGCCCAAACCCCCACCATGAAGAGGGTGGTGCTGCCTTACTTTTGTCCCCCAGGATCTACAGGGGGCGGTGCATAGGCTGGGTCTGGACGGTAGCTCCATGCTCTTCACAGCAGGGGTGTGGACCAGTCTGCATTCAGGCTGGGTGGCAGCTGCAGGATTGGCGGAGGGGGCTACAGCGAATTTTTGGGTACCTGTAGCCCTCCCATAGCCCCACTCCCAGCGCCGCCACTTGGCCCAAACACAATCCGGCCGCAGCTCACAGCAGCAGCTGGCCCAGCCAGCATGTAGTTTTGGGAACACATGCCCCCATGCCCTTCCAGGCTGTGTGCCATCCCCCCTGCATCCCCCGAATGAGCCGTTCATGGCTCTGTCCCATGCCCTGGCTGTGCAGGGCTTGCCCCTGATCCAGCCCCACGCCTTCCCTCACCACTGCTGCAGCCACCAGTGCTGCCCAGAGTTTGAGGAGAGCACGTGTCCCCTCATCTGTGTGCAGTGGAAGCAGCTGCTGTTATGGGCTGGAGTTTGCACCTCAAGCCCCACTGCAGCTGTG
This sequence comes from Crocodylus porosus, assembly GCF_001723895.1. Lineage (NCBI taxonomy): Eukaryota > Metazoa > Chordata > Crocodylia > Crocodylidae > Crocodylus > Crocodylus porosus. The sequence goes on along the minus strand of NW_017728913.1, from coordinate 16,643,018 downwards.
GCCTGGGAGTGGCCCTACACCACGTGCATTCCATTGCTGGGCTAAGCCTCATCCCCTGCTCACCCAGTGGCAGAATGTACATGTCAGGCCGTTCCCAGGTGGATTGCAGCGGGGCTCGGGGTGCAAAGCCCAACCTGCAACAGCAGCTGCCTTGGCCACACACACATGGGGGGGGTCACGTGCCCCCGGGGGCCTCAACCAGGGTGTGCAGAGCAGCAGGAGCCCCTAGCACCCCTGGATAAGCTGCCCAGACTCAATCCTCTCACAACCCACCCAGCCAGGGCCCCTCTCACCTTACTCCTGCTCCTGCCTCTACAGCACTCTGTTCCTCACCATGGGAGCCTCAATCTGCTCCTCACCTGCCCCACCAGCCTCAGATTGACTCCAAGAGGCTCTGAGATCGACCAGTTGATTGAGATCAACTGGTCAGTGATCACTGGTGTAGATGGTGCTGTGCCTCATCATATAGAATACAACACGTGTTTCTCTGGAGAAAAGCAAACTTTAATCTGTACTAAAAGATAAGGGTCCAGGATTATATCATTTAGTTTAAGATTGAAGAAAAACAATTATACCTTTATTGGAATGTGTATCAATTTGTTATATTGTGCATTATGTATTAACAGCATAACAAACTAGGCAAAAAAAAATGAAAATATGTTATTTCATTAGTCCTGTAGTTATTAGAACAAAATGTACATGCTTTTTTCAGATTCATAAAGCAAAATCTAGCCTTCCTGAGTATCTGGACAGTGCATATAATGTTTCACTGAAAGTTATTTACACACCTGAATTAATGTTCATCTTCATTAATGTTTTTAACTATTGTTAAAAGCAGTCCACAGGGCTGTAAAATAGAAGCTATATTACCAGAAGCAGCTTTCAGACAGCAGAATTTCAGGAGAAATGTTAACTTGATAGTGGACCATCCAGACCATTAAAAAGGAGAGATTGTCATTAACACCTGTAGAATGAGGAGTTTAGAAGAAATCAGGTAGATTACAATAAGCCATGAAGTTCAAGCAACTCCTTCACAGCTGCTTGAATAGAAATGCTACTGCTACTGCTACTGCCAGGCAGTTGGTTTTAAACTTTGGGTGGACCAGAAATCAAGGGGGGAGAAGGTGCAGCTGCTCCCTGCCACTACCCTCTCCCCCCCCACCCCACTCCATCCCTGTCAGTAGCTTTTTTCTACAGATTTCCCTTGATTTGTGTGGGTTCTTTATATGCAAATTCACTCTTATGTGACGAGCATATTTAGACCCATAATTCATTATATGCAAGGTAAATTTTCTCTTATACATTCAGCATAGATGCCCCACCCCACCCAAGCATGTAGGTCTGTAGGGGGGAGGGGAAAGGGCTCCACCTGTCCCCCCCCATGCCTGGGCTCCACTTGTCCACACTCACCTCTGCTCCTGGGCTGCACCAGCTGCCTGTAGCCACTGGGCTCCACCATCCCCTAGAGCAGGCAGCTGGTGTCAGATGCTCCTGGGACCACTGCAGCTGGGGCGAGTGCTGCACCCCGTGCCACCTGGGGCTCTGTTTGTCCGCACTCACCCCAGCCCATGCTGGAGCAGCCCCAGAAAAAGCCAACACCAGCTGCCTGAACCAGGTCACAGTGCAGCTCAGGAGCAGAGGTGAGTGTGAACAAGCAGAGCCCAGGCATGGTGAGATAGGCAGAGCACGGTGCAGGCCAGCAGCTGCGGGCAGCTGGCGCCAGCCACTCCCAGGGCTTGGGTAAATGCCATTCTGATCCCTCTGCTTTGCTGCCTTGTGCAGTCCTGGGAGCAGCACCCTTCCCTAGTCTCAGCCTCACTCCCTCCCTCACCATCATGGGAACCTTCATTCATGGGAATGCACGTACCGCATAAATTGAGGGAACCCTGTATACAGTTTACTAGAGCACCAATCAAACAAATATTTTGTGCAAAATATGGGCCTTTGTTTGATCGTTCCATCCTCCCTGCAACCTCCCCACCCCTCAATTCAGTGCTGGCAGTGATGCCCACCCTTGCTTCCACACAGCTCCAGATATCAGGGACTGCACCCTCACTATTCATCCACTTTTTTCACCTGCTACTGAATTCAGGGAGGGAAAAAGGAAGAAGAAAGGCAAACTCCAGCAGTGCTTATCCCCTCTGCTCCAGAAGTGCTTGAAAGCAGGGACTCCAGGTACAGCCCACACTAACCAGCTGGTGAGGTCATAGAGCTCACAGCAGATGCAGAGCTCCCAGCAGGAGCTACACTGACATGCCAGTGAGCTCAGAGAGCTCAATAACATCCAGGATCACAGCAAGGGGTTGCAGCTACACCCTCTTCATCTGTGTGGCACATGTGCAATGAGCGCTCTTCACTAAGCATGCATCACACAGACAAAGGGGGTGAGACAGCATCCCAGTCACCACAATCCTGGACCCACAAAGGAACAAAGGAGCCCTGGTACAGTATTCATAAGATTACATGGGATGGGTTAAATACGTAACTATTAAAGATACCAAATAGCATAGAACATGCAAATTACTATTCCTATTTCTCTACACACTGTATTAGTACAGGATAGGTTACAACTATGAAAACCTTCTTTCTTCAAAGAGAAGTTACAACATAGCCAAAATATACTCATGGAAGCACCAGTACGAAACTAGCGGTTGCTGGCTTTTTTAGTCATGTCATGGACTAGTTCTGAGCCTAGCTGAAAGACATGTTAATAAAAACACTGAATTTACCTACACTAGAGTAGCTAACATTGCAACAACAGGTGCTTGGAAATAGCAGTAATAGTATAATCTTTGAATCTGCTAAGAGAAAGCTCAATGTAACAAAACCCCCTTGCTACACAGCCTCTTCCTTCCTCCTATAATCACAATAGCAGATTGATTTTTAAAACACTACAGACAAATATGTTTCTAGAAAAGACAGTGAAAATTATTTTAAAACTATAGAATGGAAAATAACACTAAAAAGTAATATTAACTCTTTCTTTCCCTGGACAAAACCAAATGCATGCCTTTTCTTTTTCCTAGTAGGGCAAAGGCTAGTATTGCAAGATCTTACAAAGTTTGCATATTAACATATATGGTCAATGGCTCAAAGAAAATTCAAAAACTTACCTCTGGGTTACTGGACATTTTTGCTTTTGAAAACTAAATGGAAACTAACCACTTCTCAGTCTGAGAAGAATGACCTCTAGGTACCAGGAAAGATGTCTTACTAATGAAAGTAACATCAATTTTCACTTTAAAAAACAAGGCCATTTTTAAGAATGGTAATGTTTCTTAAATGTGGAAATAAGACATTATCATTAAAAACTATGCTATAATCTCCGCAGTTCACCTACAAATGATTCATATGACAGGAATATGAATAAGATCATTCAATACACCAACCTCATCTTTCAGGGCCAGAAAATTTACTTGGTCCTCTGAACTCTAGTGAATGTCTTGTACAGTTTTACTTTTTCTTAGGAGAAAAATGTGAAAAATGCCTGAGGAGCTTGCTACTTTTGGCCACCCACTGCTCCCACAATTTTCTGCCATACATGTGTACGTACACACACACACACACACACACACACACACACACACACACACACACACACACACACACACACACACTATTACATAAGTCATTTCTGGCCCCAGCACTTAAAGCTACCAATGTAGTTGTCTACACTAAAAAGATGCTTCAATAACAAGTTGAGGTAAGCTCTCTCACCTGGACCATTTTTCCTGCATAGAGGCAACAGAAGTTAAAAGTAAAAAAATCAGCCCAAATGTAATAAGTTATCTAGCCAATGGCACAAAAATAAGGTTATGATGTGGCTATCAAAAGGGCAGACAATTATTTCAGGCAGAGGGCCACTTACTGAGTTTTGGCAAGCCATCAAGGGCCACATGACAGGCTGCCAGGGGCAGATAAATATTCTTTTTCTAAAAATTTTAGGAGCTCTGCAAGGTGGATGGAATGGTCTGGCAGGTTGTCTCCAGCTTCATATTGCCCAACCCTGAGCTAGCATCATGTGTGACCACATTTGACCCCTCAGCCTGAATAACAGTTAACTATTTACAACTGGGTCAACTGGTGGCAGCCTTCAGCATGGCTAGGGACAGACATTCAAAAAGCCAGAGCCTAAATTGATTCAACCTTTGCAGGTTGGTCTAACCTGCCTAAGTTAAACCAATTAGTAACAGCACATGCCTGCAGTTGCTTAGGCCAGTGGCCAGGGGGCATTCGAGCGCACCCTCAGCTGCAGGGAAACTGTGCTGGGGAGTGGGGCATGGCCAGTTGAGGCTGAACTGGCCAGAAAGGGATTTAATTCCCCGCTCCCTGTCCCACCATCAGGGACCTGAGCTGGCTCTGCCGGGCACTTCCCACCTCACTGTTGGAGCAAGGGCTGCCAAGGCCGCTGAGGCACAGTGAGCACGGAGGGAGGTTATTGCCCCCTGCCCCCGGGAAACTGCAGCCAGGCCTGCCTGCCCCAACTGCCACTGCCAAGCATCAAATAAGCCCCCTCCTCTCCCCTCTGCTGGATGGAGGAGAAATAACCCCCAACCCTGCCAGCCAGTGTCTAACCCCACTGGGGGGAGCTGGCTGGAGAGCAGACTTCCCTGTTCAGCTTGGAAGTGCTGTCAGGTCCTGTGCCTGGCAGCCACCATGGCTATGCCCCCTGCCCTGTGCAGCACCTGCAGCTGCGGGCTGGCCAGGGTGGGGGGTTGTTCTGTCCTCAGCTGCCACTGCCACAGTCACGCCGATCTGGATAGGGGGTGGCAGGAAGTTTCTGCCCCATTTGTGGAGCTCTGGCTCCAGCTCCTAGATGCCTTGGAAGGCAGAAGGAACCCAGGTAGAAGGCTTCAGTCCAGGGACTGGAGCTCTATGCATAGGACAAAAGCTTCTGGGCTGAAACTCCCCTTCTCCCTCTCCCCACCCCCCCATCTCCTGGAGTGGTTCACGAGCAGCAGGAATGGGAGGAGAAATAACCACTGCAGGCAAAGGGAAACTAGCTTGGCCCGGCAGGGCTGTTTTTCTCCGCTGGCCTCTATCTGCAGCTCCTGCCATACCATGGCCACTCATAGATAGGGTCACATCATGCAGTGCTGCGTGAGGGTACTTCCTTTAGCCCCACCCCAGCCCTGAGCTTGGGGGAAGTACCCCCAGCCTCAAACCACAATGTTCAGTGCAGCCGTAGCCCCAAGCTCAGGGCTGGGCCCAGGCTGAAGGAAGCACCCCCAGCCATGACTGGCACTGTGCAGTGCAGCTCCAGCCCCTAGTGACCCTGTGCAGTGTGGCATGAGCCACAGTTGGAGGCGAAGGAAGAAAAGCAGCCCTGCCAGGCCAAGCCAGCTTCCCCTCACCTGTAGCGGTTACTTCCCCTCCCATTCCTGCCACTCCCGAGCTGCTTGGGGAGGCAGCAGGGGGAGAGGAGGAGCTTTTGCTTAGCAGTTTCTGCTTTGTGCATGGAGCTCTGGTTGTAGCCCCCAGACTAAAGCCTTCCACCTGGACACCTTCAAGGTATCTGGGAGATGGAGCCAAAGCTCCACACATGGGGCAGAATCTTCCTGCCTGCCCACCCCCAGAGTGGTGTGGTGCAGCCATGGCAGCAGCAGCTGGGGACACAACAGCCCCCCACTTGGAAGCCAGCCCTCAACTGCTTGTGCAGCTGCAGCCCCAGGTGCTGCACAAGGCAGGGGGCATGGCGGTTGCGGCTGCCGGGCTCGGGGCCCACCGGCACTTCCAAGCTGGCTTGGGAAGCCCACTCCCCAGTCAGCCCCAACCTAGTGAGGCCAGACAGGAGCTGGCAGGGGCCTTTGGGGGTGCAGGGACAGAGTTATTTCCCCCTCCCTCTGGGATCCAATGGAGGGGACAGGAAGGGGCTTATTCCACCACTCAGCATCAGTGGCAGTGGTCACTGTGTGCAGACCCAGCTGCAGTCCCCCAGAGGCAGTGGAGGTAGAGGGGAAAATAACTCCCTTCCCTGCCCCCTCTGCTTCAGCAGCCATGGTGGCCCCCAGTGCAGCAGTGAGGGAGGAGAGCCTGGCAGACCCAGCTCAGGTTCCTGGCAGTGGGACAGGTAGTGGGGAATTAAACCCCTCTCTGGCCAGACCCCCATCTCTACCTGTTTCTGCTCTAGCTGGGAAGCAGAGGGGGAGGGCCATCCCTGCTGGGCTGGAGCAGAGACCCAGCCCAGAGAGCATGCTGGGATTCTGGGGGACCAGAATAGGTCTGGGACAGACATTGCATAAACTGGTTTGAGCCAAATCAGTAAAGTCTGATACTACGTTCACCAGGTTTATCTCAAACTGCTTTCAGCCATTTTGAAAATGGTTTATGTATATCTGAATGTCTGTTCTGTTACAGGATTAAACCCCTTTTTGATCACTTAAACTAGTTTGTGTGTAATGTCTGTCCCTAGCCCATAAGTTCATGCAGGGCTTCAACCCATGCCTCTGTAACCGTAGTGAAACACCTTCATTGCTTTGTCACCACACCCCTGTATATTTATATACAAAATGCCTCTAAATGAGGACCCTTGAATTTTCCTCAGCCTGCATAAGGAAGATGAAGAATATAGCAATGTAGCTGCTCGATGGACAAATGTAGAGTTAGACTAACTTCATCCATTTTTTAAATTTGTTCAGACATTCTCCAGTAGAGCAGAGACAAGATCTACATTGTCATGCATCTCTTGAACCATTCTGTCAACCTCGCCTTTCTTTCATAGAATGCTACATTTGATACTAAGTAATAAACGTATTTAGAATCAGACTTCCATGTCACATATCATGAATACAACCTATAGGGATAAATGAGGTTTGTGGACCTGTCAAAGGCTTGAGGCGCTCCCCATTGCCAAGACAGGTCTGAAGTGAAAACATCAGAAACTTAGAAAATAAAAGCAAAAAAGAAAAAAGAAACCCCCAAAACCAGAAAACACTCCCCCACACACAAAATAAGAGCTCAAAAACAAAGCCTGTATGAATCTACAAATCTTTGTGCAAAAACAAGCATCTAACCTATTAACATATTTCTGTTTTACTAAATTCTGTTTGTAGATGTTTCAAAAAGGTTATAAATATCATATTAAATTAAAACTTGCGGTCCTTAGCATATTGTATCAAAAAGGCTATTTAACGACACACTTCTATTCCACTGCCGGTTTTTTCTAAAGCATTTACTAAATTGCTGTTTTACATCTACCCTAAATGGCTGCACATAAGCCATGTAGCTATGAAACACCTAAGTTCATTCACAATGTGTAGGTAGCAATAAAAGGAAGGATCTGCAGCTGGAGTAAATTGCTATAGCTTCAACGGAGGAAAGCAGATTTATCTTTTGTGGGTGAAAGGGAAAAATGAAGCCATGCACATGCATGCACATTTTCAAATGCATACAAATACATGTGAACGCATCAGAAAATAAAAGCAAAGCTAGTGGCTTTACATTTGTATAACAGTGGCTTTATATATTAGGAAAATTTATCTTTACACATGCTTCATCAAATGTATCAGTTAAGGCATGTGTTCTGTTGGAGACAGAAACTGTGTATGCTATAAGAGCTGCTGTCTTTCTATGTTAGAGGTTATATACTATTCTACTCTACCGAACAAGGAAATCTGAAAGGGGAGGGTCAAGATCAATGCCATTATCTAGAAGGCATTACTGAAATAGATTTTTAAATCCTTTGATGTAATTGCTTGCTGAGTTTGCCATTAGCACCGCTCCATCCTTTTGACTGATTGAGAGCCGTTAGCTGCTCAGGTTTTACTAAGACTGTCAAGTTATCTATAGCATCTAAAGAAAGACAGATGTTCTGTGTTTAAATTAACTAATATACTACATTGAGGCTCAAACAAACAATATTAAATGTTAATAATAGCAACAAGGTGAGGACAAAACAGGCAGCATAGTTAATCTACTTTCATTAGCGCTTAGCCTTATTTTATCTTGAAGTCATTAACATGGGCTCACATTGGAGGGCCTTGAGTCATGTTAGCGTGGCTCTCCTAAAAAAGAAAACATTGTCTTTTCTCTCATCCTCTAGCTAGAATCTGCTTCAGCTATCTACTTGATAAAGACCTACTTCTCTGTTAGAAGATAAACCACTCCTTCTATGACTATCTGCTTCCTTTTTAATGCCATTCCCTGATTAGGAGGTGCAGCTTTCAGCTCCACTTTCCAATGGCCTAGCAAGCCACACCTGCCATCCCTTCTCTACAAGTCCAGTTGCTCAGGTAGTCTGTAGAGGACTTACTGAACTATGAAGAGATCACAGACGGACTAACTCAACTAAATCCTACCTAAATACCGCTTTATGTGTCTAAGTTCAAACATATAGACTCCTCAAATCCCCCACCTAGCTGTTAGTTAAGCTTGGAGGTACCTATGTGTCCCAGCATTCACTTGCAAAATTCCTTAGATGTATTAACTGTCTGCATAACCAGGAAAGCCACATGTGTTGAAAGTGCTGAGTAGGTAGGTGTCTAGCTCAGTCCTAACTCCTGTCAAGATTCAAAGGCTTGGTTTGTGAATGCTGCTTTCTCTCCTGTTGAAGATGTTCTACTTTTCATGGAATAATTAAAGGTGAATGATTTCATATACTTGAAGTGTTAAAAATAATGAAAGATTGAATTGGAAGGAATGAAGACAAATCTATCCTAATGCTTTAGGATATTCATATGCAAGAATGAAGACTTGAATTCCAGTCCCTGTACAAGTGATTGCTTGCATATTTTATATTAAATAGTCACTGGATAAAATAATCATTGGAGTAAGAGCTAGAAACCTTAAACCTTTGGCAGCTGATTGCCATATCCACCAGGCTAGAGAATCATGCTGATGATCTTCATGTCATCTCTCTCTGACCCAATGAATCTTTATTGTTATATGTTAAGTGGAACAGCTCCAATAGGAGAGACTTAAGAGCCACACCTGATCCCATATCTAGCCTACTAGATTAAAACAGGTTCCTGCAAGGATGTAGATGTGTGTCTGAATCCCCTCAAACAGATAAGAGAATTGAACTCAGTGCTCTAATTCTGGAGCTATTGGATAAAGCACCATGGGGATGGCACCATGAGCAGCTTTTTAAGACAGGATAGGCATAGATCAGTGGTTCTCAACATTTTTAGACTTGAGACACCTATCCCTAGCTTTTCGGAATTTGGTGGCACCTGGTAAAGCACCACTGTCCCAGAAGCATAGCTAGTTATTTATGTGCCCTGAGCATAGAGTGGGGTCAGAAGGGGATTTTGCTGAGCACAGGAAAGTAGGGGTGGGAGAATGGCCAGGTAGATTCTTACCAGTTGTGGCATAGGCTCATCCAGGGACTTCAGACTCCCTGTGGAGACTCAGGGCAAAATCCCCTTGTCAGTCTCACTCACCCTCTCACAGGTGCCAGCAATTTGCATATAGATCATAGCTATAAAAGTCTTGATTTGGCTGTGGCTGTAAAAGGATTCATGCAATAGGTATCACCACACAGCTAGGTGTGGGGTGAGAGGAGCTACATACCCAGCTGGGGTTAACAGCCTCTAGATGAGCCTGTACTGAATGCAGACCCCTGCCATCACTCTGGCATTCCAGTGCTCTCCCCAGGGTAAGTACCCAGGGCTCATGCCCTAGCCACCTAGCCACAGTCTTCCATGCCTCTCTTTCTTGAGAAGGCATGCGAGGCAGACCTGGAAGTGTTGCAGCACAAAGAGTTCCTCCTGCAGTCACTTGCCCATTTGCCCAGCACACCCCTGCTGGAAAGAGGCACATGGGACAATTCCACATGGCTACAGTGGTTGGAGCAGCAGTGCCACTGTCACAGCACCCTGAGAGGTTCTGGACAGGGAATTACCTATTCCTAGAGAGGGGCTAATTTTAAGAAACCTACTTCTCCATGTTTTCTAGTGTAGCAGCCCCCAATAAGCATGATCCCTTCCTTAGGCATGGAATTCTTCCCATACACTATATAGTGAGCCTAACTCAAAACTCAAAACTGTAGATTTTGCAACAGGGGCAAGACGCACAGAAGTTAAGCTGCACAACACTGAGCAAATCTGTTTGTGGATGTAAGCCTCAATTCCTTTCTGTCTTACAGAGGTAGGATATATACAATCTGTCTCACTGTTGTATTCACAGGAAGAATCACAGCCTTGTAGGGAGTAAATGACAGATACGTCATGCTAGCAGGCTCCACATGAATCAGTATTATAAGTAAACCATCCTCATAAAAATGGAAGTAACATCTTTAAGAAATTCTTTTGAAAAATTGAAGAGCAAAAATAGGTCAACTAATCTGAAAGAAGATGAAAGAAAATACATAAACTAAGAACAAGAATAAAATAAGTGAATGGATTTGAAGCTCAAGGCTAGTATTTCACACAGAGATATGGAAATTTTGCACAACAAAATGTCATTTAATGTGGTAATAAATACAATTGTAGGAATTTGTTTTTCCTTTTGAAAGAGAAGTTTCGACCAAGGACCACAAAAGTTTCTAAAATTGTTACTTGAGAGCCCAATCTATCTTGATCTGTTCCACCGCTTTTTGAGACTCAAATCTGAGTGGATACCTTTAAGAGTATTATGTATAAGTTGGCCTCGGGATTGCAGGAGGAAATAGCAGATCAGTAGGCTAAGATGGCTCTCTGAATAAACAAGTTTTATCATTTTATAAATTTAACTCCTTGGTTATTTAAGAAAAGCACATGGTACCAGGAGTGCGGTGTGAAGAAAGACAGAAAACTAGAGCATCTCAGAATGCCAGAGGACTTAAAGTTGTCTAGCAATGCAGCAGAAAACTGGAAGAACTTTAAGCAGAACTTCACCATATATATGATGGCCAGTGGAGCTATACAGAAGGAAGATCCACCCAGGGTAACTTTTTTTATTCAATATCGAAGGCCCAGAAGCTTTATAATGCCTATAACTGTCTAAAGCAAAACAGAAAAGCTGTGGCACAGTAATAAAAAAGTTTGAGGATTACGGTATACCCAAACAAAATGAAATATTTCAATGGTGTAATTTCCACATGAGACAGCAGAAAGAATGCAAGGTAATAGAAGAGTCTGTCAGAAACCTGAGACTGCTGAGCCAGACATGCAACTTTGGAGAACTAAAAGAGTCCATGATCAGAGACCAAACAGTACTGGGTATAAGGGATACAAGCCTCAGGAAGAGCCTGCTAGAGGATCCTGAGCTTAATTTGGAAGAGGCAGTGGAATGTACCAAGTGGCTGAGATAACAAATGCCAGGTTGCAAAAGCTAAAAAAAAAAACAGAACAACTGAACTAGATAGGATTACAAGACTGCAAAAACCTATGGCAGTACACAAATAATACAGAAAGGAGGACCTCACTATGAAGCAGGCAAGCAGAGGCCAAAGAAAATTGGTTGAAGAAGCAATGATAAGCTACAAACGTTATGCAAACCCATGCAATACACCCTGCATTTCGTAAGCACTGCAACAAATGCAAAAGATTTTGCAAGAGTTTACAGAAAGGAGCAGACTGTACTGCACAAGAAACAGAAGGTACATGCTCTGTGCAATGAGGAAAAGGAAGAATTCCTCATTGGCACAATGCAAGAAGTTCATTCTTTTGAGGATTGGACAATCACCCTGGATACCAAAGGACTAAAGGTAACTTTTAAATTAAATACAGAGGCAGGTCAATGTAATACCAGAATATATTGTTCAAAAAATGAAAACTATGTATATTAGATGCAAAGATAATATAGTAAAAGTTCAGTTTCTAACAATCCCAGGAAAGCTGGTGCCAATTATTGGGTTGTGAACATGTAAAACTCTAGGTTTGATTAAGAGAATGGATGCCATTGAGGGACTTGAAAGCAAGAACATAGAAGAAGGTTTTATGATATGTATGGCATAGAGAAATCATCAACTGAGTACAAGATAGAATTAAGAGAACCAAATACTCCCATCATACATGCTTCAAGAATTGTTCCCCTTGTACTAAGGAAGAAACTGAAAAAGAAATTAGATAAATTAGTTAGCATGGACATAATAGGAAAAAGTAGAGCAACCAACTGTTTGGGTTTATTCACTGGTCATAATAGAAAAAAAAGACGGATCCTTGAGATTGTATCTGGATCCTAATAGGTAAATTAACAGGTACATCAAAAGGGAGCATTTTCCCATTCCCACCAGGGAAACGGTTTTCGGCAATGTGGCAGAAGCTAAGTATTTCTCCACCTTGGATGCCTCTTCTGGGCTTTGGCAAGTTCGCCTAGAAAAAGAGTAGCCTTCAGTACACCCTTCAGAAAGTATTGCTTTTGTAGGCTTCCTTTTGGATTGTGTTCTGCATCTGAAGTATTTTACAGAAAGATGCAACAAATATTTGAAGATCTTGATGGAACTGTGGTTCATACTGATGATGTATTAGTTCTGGAAAATACTATGGAAGAACAAGACTTGTGACTAAGAAAGGCACAAGAAAGATCTTACAGAGCAGGTCTGAAACTGAAAAAAACAAACATATAAATTCAGGGTCAAAGAAATAACATATCTGGGAGAAAAGCTGTCCGAGAAAGGGGTGCAATTCAATCCAGCAAGGGTTAAACCCATTACAAATATGCCACCCCCTACAGATAAGAAAGGAGTGCAAAGATTTCTGGGAATGGTCACTTTTGTAATGAAATATCTACCTAAATTTGCAGAGCAAACCAAACAGCTTAGATCATTCCTACAAAAGAATGATCAGTGGATATGGGAACATGAACATGAAGCTGAATTTAAAACTTGAAGGAAAAAATAATGAAAGCTCTGGTACTAAAATACTATAACCCTAAAGGACCCATTGATATTGTCAATACATGCTTCTAAAGAAAGCATTGGAGAAGCGTTGCTTCAGAAACATGGGGATAGCTGGAGACCAGCAGCATATGCGTCTAGGACACTGTCTAAGTCAGAGTGCTTATATGCACAAATTGAGAAAGAAAGTTTAGCTGTGGCATATGACTGTAAGAAATTTCATATATTCATCTATGGGAAGCCTGTGATAGCTGAACCTGATCATAAACCTTTGGTAACTATAACAAAGAAAGGGTTATCAGCAGGGATTCTGGTTTTCCTTAATAAAAAAAAAAAAAAAAATCACAAATCCCCTGATAAAAAATAGCAAATTCTCAAATTAAATACCCCAAAATCCATGATGAAAATGAAAGGCCCCTCACTGCCCACCCTCCCCCCCCCAGTTCCCTGGCCCTGTTTGTGCCCCTCACCCTC
>NW_017728913.1:16609865-16627732 GCF_001723895.1 Crocodylus porosus | reverse complement strand
GGAAATGAGCTGTAAGAGTTCCTGTTTCTGCACACGTGCCCAGGAGGGAAAGGATAAATACCAGCTGAAAAATTCCTCAGGGGTTCGGAGTAATCTGAGTCTTTGGCTCTGCTCTGACCCTATTTGCAAATTCACCTTTTGTGCTGCTAATAAGTGTGTGTCTGTGATTTTGGTGGCCTCCAGAGAAACGAACCGCTTTTTGCATCATAGTGTCAGGGAACTGGTCTCAACCCCCTGCCTCCAAATGAGCTGCCTGTAGCCTTGTCCTGCTCCGTACTGGGGCCCTGTGGCCGCGCATTGCAACCCCAGGCCCCAAGCTCCATGCTCTACACACTGCCAAGCTCGGCAGCAGCCCCAGCTGTGGTCCTGCATTACTTCCTTCCTCCCTCCCTATGGGGGCTTCAATTCCCCCCAACTTACCAGCAAAAGCTGCTCTCCAGGCTGCCTGGGACCATGCACATATACATGTACATGGCACTCCCTGCCTGACTGCCCTCCTCCTGTTCCCTCCCAGCGTCTTTGCAGGCTGCAACTCTGCCATCCTTGCAAAAGTACAAAATCTGTGGGTTTCTCTACTAAAATGAGAAATCTGCATTTTGCTCCGGTAAAGGGGGAAATCCATGTTTTTCTCTGTTTTCCCATGGAAAACAGAAAACCCAGATCCCTGATTATCAGACATGCCACACAAATTACAGAGACTTTTCTTTCAGCCAGAAATGCATTATCTAAACATACACTAGATGCCAGGAAAACATTTACTTATTGCAGATATGTTGTCCAGAGCATATGACACAACAGAAAATGACAAAATTCTAGACTCAGACATAGTACGTGTTAATCTAATTAAAAGAGTAATTCCAGTCACAGATGAAATGTGGGCACTAATTTCAGAAGCTACTGCTCAGGACACCATATTGTACAAAGTGATAACAGCTATTTGTGTCGGTTGGCCTGGAAAACATGTACCTAGCCCCTACTCTCGGATCAAGAAAGAGCTGTCAGTACCAGATGGCATTTTGTTCAAAGGCTCATTATGTGTTGTTCCAGCATTGCTAAAGAAAGACACTTTAAACAGAATATATGAGGGGCATGTAGGCATTGAAAAATGCAAAAGGAGAGCAAAGGGTGCTCTATATTGGACCAACATAAATTATGACATAAAAGACACTGTAAAGACTTGTACAACATGCCTAACGTACAGGTCAGTGCAAAGAAAAGAGCCCATGATGGTCATGGAAGAACCTGTAGCTCTGTTGTACGAAGTGGCCATTGACTTACGCATGCAGGAAAAAAATATGTATTAGTGCTGGAATATTATTCTCATTATCCTGAAACTGCATTGCTCAAAAGTACAACAGCAAACCATGTCATAACTCACATCAAATCAATTTTTGCTAAACGTGGGATTCAACAGACAACAGATCTCAATTCAACTGTCTTGAGTTTAAAAAATTTGTAAACAAATGTGGATTCCATCACTCCAAGCCCTAAATACTCACAGTTCAATGGTCTGGTGGAAAATTGAATACAGATAGTGAAGAAATTGTTGAAAAAAGCTACAGATTCACACACCAATGTGTTCTTGTCACTCTTAAATTAAAGGGCAACACCCATGAAACATGGATTGTCCCCAACAGAAATGCTGTTTAACAGGAAACTCAGAACCAGGCTGCCAAATCTTGTGGATGATGCTCATCAGTATAAAAAGCAAAATGTGAAAACATTAAAAAAAAAACTAACAAACTCAAACAAAAATAGTACTATGGCAAGGGTTTCAGGGAGTTGCCACAACTGCACAACAAATATATGGTGCTTATTTCAGACAGATGAAAGTGCAAACAAAAAGCACTAGTTTCCCATCAAGTAGTTCCCAGATCCTATCAAGTAGTCACACCAGAAGGGCAGGTATTAAGAAGGAAAAGATGACACTTGCAGCTCACAAAGGTAAGAAAAGAAGCAGTATCATGAGATTCACCAAAGGAAACAGAGCTAACAACAAAGCAACAAGAAATGAGAGAGGAGAATGAAAATGACACAGAAATACAGACATCTGAAGAGACATCTGAACAAGGAAACCAAGCAAGAACTGAACCAATAAGGATTGAGAATGCAAAGAAACTGAGACGATCACTTAGAGCTAAAAAAGTCAATACAAAGCCCAGTCAACTCACTAATCAATCAAATAGAGACATGTTAAAATGCGCTTTAACTATGTGTTGAACTAAACTGCCAATGTTAGTATTTTATGGGGCTATGTTACATGTAAAGGGGGAGGATGTGTCATTATATTGGCCCAGGGATGGCAGGAAAGAACAGCAGATCAGTAAGCTAAGAAGGCTGTCTGAATAAACAAGCTTTATCATTTTATAAGTTTAACTCCTTAGTCTTTTGAGAATAACACAATATCTACTGCTTCCCAAAGCCCACAGCTTTCACCTAGAAAAACAAAACTTGAACAGTTAGGAAGGAGGAAAAGAAGTAAAAGGGCAAATGTAGGGACCGGAAAATATTAACGAGCATCTATAATAAGTTGTGGCTACAGTCAGTCCTTAAGATTGAGGAACAAGTTGGCAATTCATCTTGAAATGTTGATGCTGTTAGAGGTTGCTTTTAAACCATGCTAAATCTGTGGAATATTAGGTGATATTAAAGTTAGAAGCTTCAGAGCATAAAAACATAAGAAGTGCCATACTGAGTCATATCAATGGTCCATGTAGCCCAGTATCTTATCTCCTACAGTGTCAAAAGTGAATGCTATAGAGGGATGCATTGAACCAGATATACAATGATCTATCTCCTATTCAATATCCTCCCTAGCATTCACTATTATAGGTTTAGAGATGCCAGAGAAATATTACCAACCATTCTGTTCAATAACCAGGCTGTGCTATCTATCTCCACCATCTTGTGTGGTAATGGATTTCACAAGTTAGCTATACATTGTATAAAAAAGTACTTTGTCTTGTTAGTTTTAAACCTATCACTCACTAATTTCAGCAGGTGCCCACTAGTTTAAGTATTCTGACATATGCTGAACAACAGCTTCCTGTTCAATTGGCCCACAAACTTCATGATTTTATAGACCTCTGTCATATCCCCTCTCAGCCTTCTCCTTTTCAAACTAAAGGGTTGTATAGCCTTTCAGTCTATCCTGGTATGGCAACATGAACATGCCCCTGATCATTTTAGTTGCCCTTCTCTGTACCTTTTCTAATTCTGCTACAGCCTTTTTTGAGATGTGAGAACTAGAACTGCACACAGTAATTATAATCAAAATGAGAGTACACCATGGATTTGTATAATGGCATTCTCCATTTTGTTTTCAATTCCCTTCCCAATCAGTCACACATTAGCGCTTAATGCAGTCTCAGACCTGCACAATTTTGATTTGCCCTAGAAGCCTGGCAAGCAAGGGTGTGGCTAGGAGCTAAGATGTCTGGGCAATATGCTATTTCTGGGTGGCAGGGATGAGAGAAGGAAGGAGTCACTGCAGCATGGAGTAGCACAGGTCTGTGGACCAGCATGGGTCTTTTCGCCTACAGGACTTCTCATGGACTTAAATGACCCCTCAGTGAGCTGATTCAGTCCATGGGGCCTATCACTGCAGCTGCTGGAGCTGGTGATTCTGGAACCTAAGGAGTTAATGCTACTACAGCCTGACCCTCCCCTCACATCCCCCCATTCACATACTCATATCCTGAATTTAGGTGCAATCGGCAAATCAAGTGGGGGCAAATGATAGCCATATTAACCCTAGGTTCCAGACCCACACCAATGCAGTATCTCCAGCAGCCACAGGGATTAACGCCACTGCCACCACTCACAGGTCATCCATGAGAAATGTCATGGTTTGGATTCGCTCATGTGAATCCCCATGATCCAGATCTGGCCCACAGGGACATATGAGTTTGACACCCCTGTGCTAGATAGATCATGACTGCAGCTGAGCATGTGACCATTAAAATCAATGGCAATGTTCATACTGGCATCAATGTCTTTAGGACTGAGGTCCTAGAAATTTTAACTGAAATTTCACCCTTTAAATTTTAAGGAAGTAAGAAGGCAGAAGCCTAATTTGCTACCTGATAGAAAACAGGCCAATTATTATAGAGCAAAATTCTATCTTTCCTATACTCATGTAACATTAATTAATATTAACATATATTCTTAAAAGTATACACTTATTCTTTAAAGTGTACACTCATTATCAAATGATAATGCAGCTAAGGAAGCCTTGTACTAAGAATGAAATAACTGCTAAGAATGAACATCTCATTTAAAGTTGCAAACAAAGCTTTAAGAGGAAATTTGACATCACTGAAGGACATTGACAGATATAAATAAAATGACTGTTTGCAAACTAAATCTCCAAAGTATACAGAAATATCTGTATAGCAGATGCCTGAAAACCTCACTAAGAAAATCCATCTTCCATTCATCAGCATAATTTACAGTCATTCAAATTAAATACACCTCAAAATGAATTTACAATTAATTACTTAATATGACAGGTGTAGACAAAATACCCAGATTCTATAAACTGCTAACTTCAAAAGGCTGACAGCCCTCTACTCTCACTGAAACCAATGTCAATACAGAGGGCTTAGAACCATGTACGATGTGACCGTACTTTTGGGGGCTCTTAGGTGATTCACACATGTAGTTCCTCTCTCATTTGTTAGTTTCCTCAACTCTTCATAGCTCCAATCAGCTTTCATATGCCTGTTCTCAGACAGGACCAGATAGTCAAGGTAATTTCACAGTTAACTAAAGCTGCAAAGAAATTTACACCTCAAAAGATCAGTTTCCACTTATCTGAAGAACTTAGAATTCTAAACTTAAATAAAGAACAAATGCCTTTTAGTGCTTTGATAGTTATTTTTTTTTATGACAAAAATCCTGAATCCATTCCTATATGAATTTATCTAATAGTAAAACAATCAAACTGGAGTAGAATGTGTAAATATTTTGATATAAATTCTGGTTTTAAGCAACCAGTTTGTGAAGGCGGCATTTATTAATGTTATTATTAAAATTAATAAATGCAGAACAATTCAGCTTGGTGCTCTTTCATTTTGTTTTTAAGGGGGGCTGGAGTTGAGTTTTTAGGGGGCTTTTTGAGAGGTAGAGTTGGGGGTTTTTTCATTTGTTTGTTTATTTTTACCATGTGCAGATGTAGTCATTTTATCTCTCAGTGCTCAGCAAAGATAGTCATATGTACAGTGCTAAAAATAATGGACTTGTTTATTTACCTATTTCCATTACTGAGGATAATTGCATGAAAAGAGTATGCAGGTCTTAATTCTACTATCATACAACTTTTGCCTGATAAAACGCTTTGAAAATCCTGATTTACACTATGGTAATAGCAGAGGGATGGTCGTTATTTTTCTTGTCTGTTTTTGCTTTTGACTTCAGGTAGCAGGTTGCTCCAAAATATCACAACTGCATGCTACATGCATAGCAACTAATGCTGATATCACAATCATTTTTTTAAAAAGAAATTGTATCCTTTTTATGGACTGGTACTGAGGCCACGATGCAGAAGCAAGGATTTTCATGGGCAATATTTTTATTAAACAAACTGCAGGATTGTGTAAACTTAACAAATCTACACTGCTACAGTAATCATAGTGTTCCACATTCTAAGTTTTTACCGATTTTTACTGATAAATTCCCAATTTTTTTTTTAAATAAGAATTGAGAATATGGACTACTAAGTAATCAACACCCAACACAACAAACCATCAGAATCCACAGATCCTAAATATGTGTGTCCTGGAATGTGTTATTTTCATCTTGTGTACGGAAACTATGTGGGTAAAAATGGACTCCTTGGTCCTATTAAATGACTAGTTTTGATACTTGTGGATGTCAGTGAGATCAAGATTTTCATATTAGTGATTTTCTCTTGTAGGGTTTTTTCCATGTTGCTTTCAATCCAAGTTGAGAGTCAAATTTTGCTGTGACTCATGCTTAGTGTAAATCCATTGAGTTCATATTTTGGTATACATCCAAAAAAAGGTAACAGAGAAAATCTTAACATCTGGCACAATAGGGTCTTGTTACACATTATGAATTGTGGCCAAGAACAGGTTTTTCCTTTCCTTTCTATTGGATGTTTTTGTTTATATCTTAGATAAGATTAATTTACTCAGAGATCATAGCATGAAAAAAGAATGCAAAATCATACAGTTCATTACATATAAATGTACAAGTTATAGAAAAATAAATAAATAGTGACACATGCTAAAAGTTTAGGTCAAGATTGTGGCTTTGCCATAACCTCTGTGTACTGGACAGCATATGGGCCCTAGGAGAATCACAAGGATGGAATTGCTCTGGGGGTATATTGCTATATCAGCAGCAAATTACAGGAAAATTACTAGCTGATATGGTGTGGCTGGTTGGTTCTACTACTCAGCTACTCCACATCCAACCGCTCAAACTCTAGAACATACAGGGCCAAAGTACTATCTAAAGGAATTAAAATTTATGAAGTGCTCTGCAATTCTGGATCCAGTGTATAGCATTTACTATACGAACAGAATCTTAGAATGTAATAATAGAATCTAATCATGTAATTTTAGGATGTAAATACAAAGGACCCAATTATGTCATCTCTACTGAAACTCACTTGTAATTTACTGCATGAGAAGCGTGTTTACACATCACTCTACATGATTGTAGCAACATGCTACATCACCGTACAGCACGCTATGGCAATGTAGCGATCATGGGAGACCACATGTGATCAGCAGCTCCTTCACTGTAGCAGCATACTTCCCCATTTTAGCACACCACTATGGTGAAGTAGCAGTGAAATCTAACCGTGAGCTACAAGCACAGCATAGTGCACTACAGGCAGTTACCAAAAGGAAGTACTAAAGCATGGCACTGTAACAACTTCGCCATATGATGACATATCGATGCACTCAAGTTGGACTACTTTTAACAAAACGTTATTCATCGTAAAGCCAATGAATTGTGTTTGTAACTGCAATAAAGAGTGTTTATCCAAGCAATAGAACACCTTTGGCACATATTTAGAAGAGGGCTGCAACTGATAAAAGGCAGCTGCAGCAGCACTTCTCTTTTCCTATCACCTAGCCCAGGGGTGTCAAAGATATGACCTGTGGGATGGTTACAGCCACTGGAGCCTTATCAGCCAGTCTCTGGGTGCTGCCCACACTGCTGGTGCTGATCCATATGCCACCTGCATTGCACACTGGATCACCTCTGCAGGCAACATAAGACATGGAAGGCCAGTCCAGGAAACACATTGTATGTAGTAGCTACTCTGGCCAGTTTGGGACATGCACTGCAAGTGGGACCTATTCCGGCTAGTCCAGAGAGTACACAGCATATAGCACCTTCTCCATCCAGTCCAGGGAGCACACTGCCCATGGAGCCTGCTTCAGCCAATCCAGGGAGTACATTGCACATAGCACCTGCTCCAGCTGGTCCTGGATTAGACTGCATGTGGCACCCACTCTGGCATGCACACTGCACGCAGTATACATGTGGAGCTGGTCTGGGATCATGTTGTCCACTTGTCCAGCCTGAGACAGGTGTACCTTCTATCTGTTTTATGGGCCCTGATGAGTTTGATACCCCTGCTCTAACCACATCACATCAAGTTGGAAGCTCATATGGAAATTAAGAGACCCACACCACATTTTTCTCCTCAATAGAAATTCTAATTCCAAATGCCTCATCCCTCTTCCAGGACTTATGCAAGAAATTGGCTTTGTAGCATGCATGTCAGTTAGCTGGTTTGTGCCATTTTGAATCCAGGTACTGTTGAGAATGAGAGGGCCACAGTGACTACACCATTATCATACTGTATTATCTACTTATTAAATAGGAAAAGGAGATGAATTGCCAAACATTTGGTTCAAGAAGGTAAATTGTTGTAGGGAGGATAAGAAAATGATAAGAACTGAGGATTTTCAGTTTTTTAGGTGAAATTCAACTAAAACATAGCTCAGACACTATCCATTTCATGGCATATACTTTTTTTCTCTAAGAGGCAAACGTCTAAACCACAATGCTCCTTGAATCTGGCACCCTATGTAATGCATCATAAAGGAAGTGGAATTGGAGACTGACTCATGCGCTAGAGCATGTCTCAGGAGAGCTGCTGAAAAACTGAGAAACCCTGTTTGAACTCAACTGCTGTAAAAGTGTCTAGAACTAAAGTCTGTACAACAAGGTCAAGCTGTTGAAAGGGAGCAGGGAAAAAATTGATAAAACGACTGACTGCAATATGGACAGCTTGCCAACCATGACAAAACCCAAGTCAAAAAGAGCGCTGGCCCCAAAGAGAAGCAGCGTGTTGGAAGTCCTATGAGCTTAAATTACAGCTGATAAGTTCATAACATGAATGCTTCACAGTATTCCCCTCCCTTTATATACAATGTAAAAATATGTAGTATACATGATCTTAGATCTGCAGTGATTGGTAACAGATTTTTCCAAAGATAAATGACAAAATATGGGCATTTTGATTTCAAGTTCTGTAACACTGGGCATTACAGAATCTTTTGTAGCATAAGCCACACTTGAAAAATAGCCTATATTGTATTAGCCATAAAGATTCACTATGTAGTTCCTATACTAGATCTTTATTTGGTGTAAATTAATATACTCCCACTAATGTCCGAAGACATCAATATATCTATCCAGTTTTACTCCAGCTGAGGATCTGCAACCTTTTTTTTGGACCAAATACTGGTTTGTAACTTCTGAAAAAGAGGAGGTTAAAAAGAAAATAACTGCTAATCAAAAATCTGAAGAGCAGGAGAGGCAATGTAGCAAGTAAACTAACTTCCCTTAAACTTCATACTGAAGAGGCTCTTTGGGGGATTTTTTTTCCTGCTTTCACTTACTTCAGAATCAGTCTATATTAAATCAAATCATTTCCAGGATGTCCCTGATGTACAGTACAGTGAGAGCTATAAAAGAATCTCATACTCCTTTTTCCACAGTGATTACAATTTGAAAAATCTGAAGCCTATGCCTCTAACATTCATGGTTGAATATCATTTAAACAAAATTGATGAGTTTTGAATAAATTAAGGACAAACCTAGTTCTGCTAAAATTCTATCTTAGGGTCTTAGCAGGTTATAATCCAACCATAAAAAGGAAAAAGTCTTAACTTTGGAGATGAACTTTGTGCATTCCAAGAATAATTTTTATGTGCCTATTTCTTCATTACTAACCACAGGCTTCTGTTTTTGAAGGTTTTTTCATCAAGTGTCAGATCTGTAGCTTGATTAAGATCACGCATAAAAATATCTGAAAAGAAAAAAAATGCCATTTTTCTTACTGAGAAATTTGGTGCCTAAAAAGAAGATAGATACAACAGCGTGAAATGGAAAATGTAAGTTGCTTCTTCAAAAAAAGAACAATACTGATACTGACAATCTATCATTATATTTCCTGAACACCAGGCACCATTCTGATGTGCAAGGAGCTGCAAGAGCATATCTGTGAATGGAAAATTTGGCGAAGCTTATTCATGAATACAAAAGTAAAGTAAAATTCTCACTTACAGCACACCTGCTGGGAGTGGCATTTGCGCTGCCACATGAATCTTGTGCTCATAGGGTACTTTGTGCTCTTCCCTCACTGTTGTTTACAAATAAGATTTGCCTTAAGTCACAGCAGAAGTAGATAAGATACACAGTTTCCACTTATCCAGCAGTTCATGTATCTAACATATATACAACTAAGAATCCACATTTTTTCTTTTAATCAATTTAATCCTTATTTCAGGGGGCCATGATATGCCACTACAGTCACTCTGCCCGAGTTTCCTTCATGGTTCTCAAATAAACTCGGATGTACAGGAATTTTTAACAGCCTTCTGCCTAAGTGATTAAACATTCATAAAATAAACACAATATATCCTGCCCTTCCAGTCTCAAATGTGACACTGAGTGAAATTTTTGGTTGAGATTTTCTTTTCTTTTTGGCCAAAAATGCAGATTTAGGTTGATAAAACTTCATAAATTTGTGCCTATGTCTCCAGATTTTTTTAGTCAAAAAAAAAAAAAGAAAAAACTCAAGGATTCAGAATACCTCCTCTCTGATGCTTCTAAAATGAAATGTTTTCATTATTTTATTTTCAACTTCAAACAACATTTACTTTAGAAATCTACGATTTTATTAAAATAATAGCAGCTTCAGAGAGCTCAAAAATGGAATATTGTCTTTGGGATAAACTAAAAATTAGTCACATTACTCCATAACTTTTGGTATTTCAGTTTGCTTTAAAAAAAAAAAAATGTTATTTTGAAGTTGAAATACAATTTGATGTTATCTTTTGGCGCTGCAAAGAAGCCAAAACAGTTCTCACACAGCTCTTCTCAAGCTCTTCCAATGTACCCTGGTCCCACAGTAATAGGCTCTTGTTCTTTCTTGACTCCCTTGTTCCCTTCTGCCAGACCCACTCTCTACCCTTAGCTTCTCCCACAAGAATTTCACAGCAGCAGCAGCACCAGGCTCTTCCCAGTGCTTGAGGCGGGCAGCAGCCTGCTCTCATCACATGTGCAGATCTGGAGGCACATACCCTTCGGGAAGAGCCCAGCACAGACCTCCAGCCTGCAGCCCTCTCTGGGGGCAAGTTGCAACAAGAGCTGCACCCCCCTGTCCCATGGCCCACACCCACTGACAGCTCTCCCTGCTTTGCTCCCTGTTCTAAGTAGCTCCAGGAGTGAGCCTCAGTGAGGGGATGCAAGTTGTTGCCCCAGTAAAAGGGCGGAGGAGTAGCCCCAGCAAGGGGGTGGAGGAGCTGGACCCCAGTAAGCCCTCAGACATGGTGAGGCCAAGTTTTGGGTCACAGGGAGACCCCACTAAGCCCTCAGACATTTTGAGGCCAAGTGTGGGTCAGAAAGCAAGAACTTTGCATGCCATCTGTGAGGCATGGGATATGGTATATGGTAGGTGTAACACCCTAGGCACTGGAGCATTAAATGGGCAGACTCCTACATTTTACATCAAGTTTATTACAAACAAGTCATGGCAGATGAGACAGGGCAGACTGCCTTACACAGAGTGGTGGGCTGGTATAGTGACTGGCCACAAGCCAGCCCCCCCGTCACAATCATACTAGCTGCTCTACCTCAATCTTTCCTGAACTGTTCTATACTAAGTCTCTCACAAATTAGCCATGCGACTCAGGGCACCTTGCCCATAGTTCGATCTATCAAACCTTCACCAAGCTCCCTGATTGTAATGGTCTTGGAACAAGGATGTGCTATGTCCATACTCCCTTCTTTCTAAGGCCAGATACAGACATTACACTTTTACCAGTATAAGTGATCAGAAACTGATCTATACCTGTAACAGAACATTAGTTTACCACACACAGACTGTTTAAAAATTCTGAAACCTGGTCTAAGATTTGCACCCCACCCCCTGGGCAGATAAATGTATGTTCTGTTCACTACTGATCTAAACTATGCCACTTACATAAAATCACATAACTTAGATCAATTCCACCTCGGGTTTTTTTAATGTCTTTACCTAGCCTAAAAGGGGACAAGTTACTACTCTGTATTCATTTTGGAACTACCATAAGGTCAGATATTAACACCTACATCTCTGGTTAATGCAGATACTCAGCTTTTTCCAATAAGCACCATCTTAAGCAAGGGTCTTCATCCTGCCTTTGGAAAAGATCAAAGATTTTTTAAACCTGTGGAGAAAGCTGGAGAGCTTGAAATTAAAATATCATGAACTGTAGTCATTTTTTAAAATTAAAAAGCATCTCACAAGCATCTATCTCCAACAATTGAAACCAGTACTCTATTTAAAAGTTACAGAGCTGAAAATAAGTATCCAAACTTTCATTCAAACTGCATTGTTCAAAAGTCACTCATTGCCAATGAATCTGGCAGAAGGCTAGTTGTATCAATGCTTGAGTTCTAGCAACCGGAAATACATAACATTAACCTATGTACAACAGAGGAACTAATTTCAACCAGTCTCATCAAATATAGCTTCCCACATTTTCATTCCAAAACTAACCCTAACAAGAAAAGCATTGAATAATCAATGGTAACTGTAATTGGGAGCTTTCTCAGGGCCAGTCTGCCATTGGCCCACCCACCTGTTTCTGAGCCAACTGCCTGCCTCCTCACCTGCCATGCCTTGTTGTCTCTTAATTGGTTCTAACAAGGCGGGAGGCTGCCCATTCTTGTCCCAATGCCAGGGGGTGCTATCTGTGACTCTGTTCCTCCCCTACACCATAGCCCAAGCCTCACAGATAGCATCCAGGGGACATAATGCTCCCAGCCTACAGCCAGACCAAGCTTTGCCCTCATTTTCAGGCCTCAGACACTTACACATTCATACCACCCTCCTCTAACTAGGGCCTCTCATGCTCCACCCCCTCTCACAGGGTCTCTTTCATGCATCGACAACTTATATCACCTTGCTCCCTTTTGGAGTGGGCCCCTCTAGCCATAGGCTTTACCTAGTGCACACCTTGGGTGGCAGACATACCATCCTTTGGGCCTCTCCCATGACCCTCACCAGGGTAGTGGCCAGCCAATTACCCAACTGGGGCCAAGCTTGCCCTTGCCCCTCCTGAGGCAACTCTATACACATTCACACACACATACTGGGCTCTGAGCCTTCTGGTTTCCCCCTCACTGGGGCTCCACACCTCCGCCCCCTCTCACTGGGGCCATGGGGCTTCCCTCCCCATTGGGAGCTCAGGTGGCTATAGTTGTGCCTGGCCCCCTTGTACCTACAGTATTGTAGGGCCTAAGGGTTAAGGTGCCCTGACCCGCCTTTCACCAAGGTGGTAACTGGCCTAGCATTTCCTGGGGGCTCCCGCACCACTTGGAGCCGCACCAGGCCACCCACTCCCAGCAGGGTGCACTTTTAGGTCATGCCCAGGACCAGAAGCCTCCAAACCATCCCCTTTAAGCTTCTGCCCTTACCTCCAAGGTGTTCCATACAGTGTTTCTGCCTGCCTGCCAGCAGTGAACTGCTCTGTTTATATAGGTGGCCAGAGCTGCCGGAATCAAACACCTGCCGGCTGTCTGGCTCAGCCCTTAAAGTGGTAGGCACCAACAGTGCCCTGCCGCAGTAACATAGTTGCAGGTATGGAGCATGGCATCAGGAGAAGATAGAAGGGCATGCTGAGGAATGTCATCACAGTCGTCATGATGTAGGCATCTCCCTAGCTCTTTCCATCTCTTTATGGCCTTCTCTATCCTGATTATTCTGTAACACCTTAGAAATCACCTTAGTAATTTCTCAAAATGAAATTCTATCTTGTATGAGAATTTATTATCCCTTACACCTTAAATTTATAATGGGGCCTGGAAATGTACTGTCCTATCCATGTTGTATTAATAGCTTTAATTACAACCTTAAGACAGTTGTTCAAGCAATCAATTCCATATTTTGTCTAAGATCAGACATGTTTTGTTTTTTTTCTTATCAAAGAGAGACATACATCATCTAGTGCTACACATAGCTCAAAAGTATTTTGGACATCTGCAATCAACCAATTTCTCCTGGGTTAATGTTCAATTTCCAACATATACATTTTGGGGCTAAAAAATACTCTTTGTGGTGCAAATAGTGCTTTCCAGACGCCTTTCAGCAAGAAGTGGTTTATGATCGGTTCCAACTACAACCTGTTTGCCAGAGACAATTAAATGAAACTATGTTAAAGCCAGAATCTCTGTCCTTACTTAAGTACAATATTCTTTTGCAGCAAGCCACTGGTCCAGAATGGCTTTGGGCCATAATGCTGTAAGGGGAAAACAATTTAGTGTCCTACCACCCCTTACTTTTCTCTTAGTTATGTTATTTCCATTTTAGACCAGCAGTTCTGACTCTTTCCAAAGCAGCTTGGAGCCACTAGTCATACCTGGGTCCAACCACCATCTGTATAAAACTTAGTACCGCCATGATAACTTAGCCAACCCAAGAAAAATGGCCACCTGAGGAAAGTGTCTCCCAAAGGGTGTATTGAATGAATGCATAAATATCTCATTTTCCAAAGGTACTTACTAGAATTTTGCTAATGCATTGGATATAAGCAAATATTTAGAATCAACCATCTCTCCAAATATGTATCCCCTTGTGCAAAGAAAGGGAACATTTTTACTAGCCACATTTATTTATTCTTTGGGATCTATACAAGGATTAAGCCAAGAGCTTAATTTTTCCATGCAGTGACAAGTAAGTGTACTCACTCGGTTGGTTCTACTATTTATTATTCCAAGACCAATGAGCCTATCCTACTCCTCTTATCTCTGCCTTAAGGCAAAAAAAACCCAAACAACACTTTTCTAGAGGTATGAATCTTGGGACTGCTGGACATTTTCAGCTCTATTCTGCATTCTGTTGAGAACTTCCCTATCCCCTGGAAGATGGATATCCTCTTGACCGTCCTAAATGGTTTGATCCTCTGCTTCTTCAAGAACTTTCTAATCATGCCAAGGGCTTGATACATTTCTAACCCCCAACCATCCACTTTTCCCCCCCGGTATTAAATTGTTTCTTTTACCAATATATTTACCCATGTATTTAGTTCACCTTATGAATAAGAGTGCTTCTGTAAGCCCCGAGCTTCATCAATTTACCTTCTTCTGTCTGTAGGTTTTTCAGTGCTAATATTACTGTCTTTGGCACCTGTGTCCAACTTAAAATTAATAACTGTTCCACTTACTTTCAGGCTGGTAGTCCATTAGTCTTCAGTTGAAGCACTGTTCATTGCTCCTATGAAGATAAGCTAATGGTGCTGGTGTCATTTTCTTTGCCCACGCTGTGCAAAATCAGCTGGTGCTTGCCAACTTTTGCAGAGCGATGCAATCCATTGTAGCTTGTTATCTTTTTCCAAGCACTGGGCACTGCCTTGACTTGTGATATTTGCCACAGCATGCCGAGCTCCATGTAGTGTTTTTGTGGACTTTGGCTTTAAGATCTGCATGTGTTTCTGCATCAGGTCTCTTCTTTTTTAAGCATTTTGGATTCTCTCTCAAAGTCACATTTTCTGAGCACTGTTCACCCTCCATAGGATGACATCCTTTTCTTGGCAAATTCTTGGGTTTTTTCCAGTAGTCTCTCTCTGAGTAGTTTGTTCCAGGCCCCAGCCACAATCTGCTTCTTTACCAAAGACTCAGTTACCCTCCAATCTTAGATCAGTCAAAACTCTTCTATGTCTTCACCTTTTGGGGGCTCTGTTTAAAATCATATTGCTAGCATGTTTCATTTAATTTCATAACAAGG
The DNA here is from genome assembly GCF_001723895.1 of Crocodylus porosus. Classification (NCBI taxonomy): domain Eukaryota; kingdom Metazoa; phylum Chordata; order Crocodylia; family Crocodylidae; genus Crocodylus; species Crocodylus porosus. Next base: position 16,612,470 of record NW_017728913.1, on the reverse strand, counting down.
AAAGTAGTACTCCACAAATCCTCTACCAGAGTTAACTGATGGCTGTTACAAACATCAAGGGCTTCAGAACCAGCTGTTGCCTGTAAAGCTATCTTTTGACTCTTCATTTATCTAGCATCCATTGTTTATAAAGACAGAATGGAGCATTGCTTAGATCTCTTCCAGTCTGTCTTCCACACTCCCAGAGTTTCCAGTTTTTAACTGCCCCATACTTCTGCTCAAGATAAATTTTTGGACTGTTTAAACCCTAATCTCATGTTCTGGGCAGTCAAGGAAGTTGACTGAGGTCTGCTTTATTTGGTGCCCGTATTCCAACTTTGTATGGCATGAGCCTCCACACAACAGAACAACTTCTTTCAGTAGACACTAGTGAGAGATTCTTAAGGGCTTCTCATACAGATAAGCCACAGGTACCAAAATAATAAAATACCACCAACAAAAATATGACAGCCATACACATCAACCCACTTACTGTCACATAACCTATTGCCCTAGCAACCCATGTAATATATGGATCAATCAGTTTGCTCTCTCTTTAGTGACAGAGTGGATGCACTAACTTTTAAACCTCTACTACATCTGGTTGCCTCCTCAGTATACAGACACTACTTTGGTCTTCTTTGGACTCAGCCTCAGTCAGTGGGCCATGATTCAAGTCATCACGATCACTGAGGCTTGATGAATAAGTAGTTCCACCTTCACCAGATGTTTCGATAGAAAGAGATTTGGATGTCAGCAGCACATTTCAGCTACTGAAACCCACACCTCCTTGTTATCCCTGTTGATAGTTTCAAGAATGGTTTAAGCAGGAGGGATACCAGTTGTACCCTGTAAAAAAGACTCCTACACTACCATCTGGGATTTCCCAAAATAAAGCTCTATAACAACTAGCTACTCCTGCAGATGTGTTACAAAGACCTTGTGCAAACTCATAACTCATTGTTTGTGTAAAATATATACAGACAGAAATAACAACACAGGCACTTTGAAAAAGCCAGTAACTGTAAAGAGCAAAGGGGGTGGGGAATCCTTACCCTGAAATTTGGCTAAATAATATGACTAAGCACTAGGGAACAGAAAGGATAGTGGGCTGGGGGAGGGGAGAGGAGATCTACCAAACATTCCGGCCCCAGAACAGGAGCAATGTATAGCTTTTACTCTGTCTTAATGACTGTAGTAACATCTGCAGCCTTAATCACCTCCCAAAAGGGGACAAATATAAGCATCTTAGCTATTGGTTGAGGTCAAGTGAAAAACTTAACATAACTGAAAAAAGATGGCTCAAGGGGAAAAACATGGAGAGATGGTTTATTTTCTGTACCTGATTTATGTTTAGCTGAGAAAATGGGTGGGGGTCTTCAGCAAAATGGTTCTGGCCCTCCAGTAATCACAGATCAGTCATGAATTAGAGTAGATTCCAAGATATTGTAACTTTTGCTACTGCTGCAGAGTTATTAAATGTGAAGGACTGTTATGGCAAAGAAGGACTGTCATGGCAGAGCAGAGCTCTGCTATATTGCTCCTTCCTCCCACACCAGTATACTTCTTCATGCCCCCAGTATGATCTTATGGCAGGAAGGTGATGGACTTAGGTAGGGGAGCTGGTTGCAGCACCGGAAAATTCTCTGCTCAGACTTGAGGTGGGATAATGCCACATATGTCAGTTAACCTGTGGCTCTGTTTGGGAACCAGCATTTGAAGTTGAGTATCCTACTGTCAGCTAGTATCCCGTGTTCATTTGTGGGGGAAGTCAATTGGCAAACTTATGATGGAATAGCTCCATCAGTTTCATAAATCCATAGATATCACTGACCCAAGACTGCCTTCAATAATCAAGGCTAGCTACAGCTCAGACATGAATTAGAGTGGATTCCAAGGCATGGTAAATAAACATTTATTAAATAAATACATTAGATCATTATCAACCGACAAAACGAGTATAGTTCTACATGTGCATATATATGTGTGCACTAATATAGATGGTCCTGAATCAAGGCTATATTTGGGATTTAAGAGTGGCTTAGAATGCTCACTGAGTACCTGGAGTTGGTGGGAGGGGAGGAAAGGGGAAGCAGAGAGAGTATGCTGCCCACCGTGGACAGGGAAGTGGGGAACAGCATTTTAATATCTCATACTGGTACTAGAACTTGTAGCAGCCTTTGCCAACATTGACTCCAAGCTCTGCTGACACACTGATGGACCCCAAAAATGAGAAAGGCTCCTGCATGGCTGTTCCCATCTTCCTTAGAGAGTCCAAATGGTAATAGCCTTGGGTGGAAAATAATTGTTTTCTTTCTCATGTAAAATAACACTAGTCCTTTTCCCCTACCCCAGCTCTTCTGCAGCATATACATAATGCTAGTGAGAGAATCATGATGTATTTAGCATGCTAATGAAACAGAGTTCATAGATTCATAGATTCATAGATGCTAGGGTCGGAAAGGACCTCAACAGATCATCGAGTCCAACCCCCTGCATAAGCAGGAAAGAGTGCTGGGCCTACATTACCCCAGCTAGATACACATCCAGCCTTCGCTTGAAGACCCCCAGGGTAGGGGAGAGCACTACCTCCCTTGGGAGCCCGTTCCAGACCTTGGCCACTCGA
>NW_017728913.1:16558489-16609210 GCF_001723895.1 Crocodylus porosus | reverse complement strand
TCATCCAAGTCACAGCCCCTTAACTTGTTCACCAGTATGGGGTGGGATACCGTATCAAAGGCCTTCCTGAAGTCCAACTATACGACATCCACCCCTCCTCCTGCGTCGAGGCGTTTTGTAACCTGGTCATAAAAAGAGACTAGATTGGTCAGGCACGATCTGACCAATTACATGATCTACATGTCTGGCCTAATTATTCAAGTGGCAATAATAATACTTTTATTTATTTATTTATTTTTAATCATCCTTGTCAGGTTTTATCTTCTCAGCAGGGCAAATTAGCCCATATAATGCTTTACACTGGTACAGCCAGGGTGCACATGGTACCCATATACGCTTATTTAAAGCTAGCTTGAGTACCTCCTAGGGATGTAAATATCATTTAAATAATTACTTATTTAAACTCTTCTAATGATATCAGTTAAATGGTTAACTGAGTGATAACACATAACTAGCACCCACATGTTACAACTAGTCCCCCTCCCTCCTTAGTCAACAACACACTGCAGGGAGGGGGAGGCAGAGACAGAGCCGTATGCTGCAACTAGCCACCTTCCTGGGGCACTACACCACTTCCCTTCCCTGCCAGACTACATCCAGCACTAAATGTTAACTGTAATGCATTAACAGTATAAATATACTTGCTGTTTAACCTTTCACATCCCTAATATCTCCCCACTCCACTGCAGTAAACATTTTCATAGATTATAAATTCTGATTATACCAATTCACAATTTCAACCAAAAGCAATTAGCCTTAAAACTGTGATATGGTTTAGATTATTGCTTTAAAAAAAAAAAAAGAATCACATTTCACTTTTATTCCTGTTGTTTCATTTTTAAACAACTAAGGAAGTTGAAAAATGCAGCACAATCAAGAGACAAAAATAAAGTCAGCAACCATCCTTGATCATTCTATCAAGACCTTTCCTGAACACTCCAGATTAAAATAGCATTGGAATGTAAATTTGTACTCCTGTGCTGATTAAATTCAACATCTTTAGACATCAGATAAAAGGAGCCATGGTTCAATCATTACCCCAAGTTCCAGAACAAGTAAAGTGAAACAAAACTGTTTTAAAGGAAGAATAAGCATTAGAATCACAGTAGCCAACCAAGCTTGGCTTTCTATCTGCTAACCATTGTTCAGCAATGAACAAAACCTGCTGAGTTCATCAAAGAGAGATGTATTTTAGTGCTACCCTAACCTCCAGATCACTGCGAATCTAATCACAACACAAAAACCAAACAATAGTTTAATGAATTTGCTGGAAATGGGACAACTGTTTTCTCATTTCTTATACCTTCAGAGGCATGTAAATCCAAGCAAAATATAATAGAATCTCAGTGCTAGTCTTAGACTTGGAAACAGTTGATGTACATACAGTCCACAGAGTGAAGTTCAATTGTTAATGGCTTAGATAATTATCTAACAAAAAACCAAAAAACATTACTGCACTATCAAGTATTTGTCACTGTGACTGGCATGCTACTTTTAATAACAGTAAATCAGATAAGCATGTAACTGTAAAGTTGGATTATATGCACACTAGTTCCCTTGTTGGAATAGTCTATAATGTTTGGTATTTTTCTTTCTTATTTCCATAATATAGCTTTCTGTTTGCACAGAGACTCTGGTGTATTCATCTTTTAAAAAACATCGGAGGGGGACAAAATTTCTTTCAGGAAGGTCTTGAGGAAAAATCTTAATTTCAAAGAAAACAAATCTCTTACGAAATATCTGTTAACATTGCGTGAGGTTTCAGAGTCCCATCTAGTGGTCAAAAAAATAACTTTACTGCATTGAGAAAACAAATACATCTTATCAACAACAAATGGAACAGATCTGAAAAATGTATTATCTGCTTAAACTCACCAGTCATATCATTATATCAGGGCTAGCTCTAGGCTCAGCGAGTTCCTGGTAAATATAAGCATCGCATGTTAAGGTGCAGTTATATACTAGATTTGCTACAGACCACTGATAATCTTCATAAAGAGAAATTCATTGCTTCTAAAAACTGGGCTCATGTAAGGAAAGCTATTATTGATTTTATTTTGTAACTGTTTCTGGTTCTTGAGAATATTTTCTTGTGGTAAATATTGTTTTGTAACGGTATCTGAAAAGTGCCTGGTGATGCTAGCATTATAAGCAGTGCTCTACAGATACTGTGAATTATATTACCATTGATACAGTCTTAAAAGCAAACAAGAAAATTCTTTTTTCTTACCCCAACACAACATCTCTCTTGGACTCCCTGCTGCAGAGTTCTGAGAAAACCCAGTTCTTCCAATTACAAGGAGGCTTTCATTGCCAAAATGTATGGGACTTATAATTATGTTGAGACATTGGAGCAGTTGAGGCCTCTCAGAGTGAGCTTGAGCCCTGCTGAGTGCTGATGTCAAAGGCTGTCCCAAATCAATCCAGCTATAAATGGGCACCTGGCCATCCTAGCTGGGGAGTCAAAGATGATTGGACATGACGCCAGGCTTCCACTCCTTTGTGTGCCTTTATCACGGTACCATTATGGACCACTAGGCTCAGGAAGATCTGTGACCTTGAATTTGGAAAAGTATGCATACTTTGTGACTAGCTGCCATTTAACAGAACACTTTTGTATGACCCCAAGAATAGTGACATTCATCATTTTACTCTAGCTCCTTGTTTTGATCACTTTAGTCAAGATTTTCAGATGCTTTAGGCATGGCATCAGCAGTGGTTAGTACATACAGAGCACACCTTCAGCCTAGGCCAGTTGTCAACCGGGGGTATGCCTACCCCTGGGAGTACTTGGGAAGGCCCCAGGGGGTACATGGAGGCAGTGTGGAGACGCGGGGGTACTTGGGAAGTGATGCCATCACCTCATGCCTGTGTGCTGCCCCACCACCACCACTGCACGACCAACTGCCAAAGGACTCCCCCCCACCCCAATTCACACCTGGAAGGTGGAAGGGTACCCACTCGAAGGGGTATTGTCCTTAAAAAAGGTTGAAAACCCCTGGCCTAGGCAACACATTTCAAGTCACAGTTATCTCCCTGCTTTCTGCTTGATTAGGAAAGGAAGTGGGAGGCACTAGTAATTTGCTTCTGGTCTATAGAAGCAACAGATTACAATGTGTTATGCATTAGCTCAGCTCCACTTCCCTTATTAGGAGGTGGGGGGCAGGCAGCAGGGGGGACAGGTACCAGGGAGTGGCATGGGAGAGGGTAAGGAGCTCAGGGGGCAGCCAAGGAAGGCAAGAGGTCTAGAGGCAAGGTGCTGGGATCTGGCCTTTTGTCTCAGGCCACTGCTTTCACCACCACAGCTACTGGGGGAAGGATTTAAGACCTTCCAGTAAATAGATTCTATACCTAGAAAATTAGAACAGATTTATAATTTCCAGGTATAGAATAAAAATTACTGGGGGGTGTCATGGAGCGGGAACCTACGAGCAACCGTGTACTTGCTAGCGCCCCCCTGCTGTGCCAATTAGGCAATCCAGCACCCTCAACTCGCCCGCCATGTCTTTGATCTTAGGTTCAGTACAGGAGGCTGCCTACTTGCACCTATGACACCGCGCTGGTATTACCTCCGTTCCAAAATGGGGTGCTCTCACTCCAGCCTTATGGGCAATGCGTGCCTCCGACCTCCCCTTATAGCACGCCCCAAGCCTCACCGCTCTTCCTGGACATGTCTGGTTCTGCGCCCTACTGGCGCCCCCTGGGCTGGCCTACGACCAGTGCCCCTTCTCTGGCGTCTCTGAGCCTAACCCACAATCTGCGCCCCTTCTCTGGCATCTCTGGGCTTAGCCCGTAACCAGTGCCCCTTCTCTGGCACCCCTGGGCCTAACCCGCAATCCGCGCCCCTTCTCTGGCGTCTCTGGGCTTAACCCGTAACCAGTGCCCCTGGGCCTAACCCACAACCAGCGCCCCTTCTCTGGCACCCCGGGGCCTAACCCGCAATCCGTGCCCCTTCTCTGGCGCCCCCCCCGGGCTTGGCCCCCTTACCTGGATTAACTCTCTGTATCAACTGGGCTCAGGCGGCCTAAGCCCTACCTGACCCCTTCTGAGTCCTGTCAATGGTGACCATCCAATTGAGCTCAGGCGGCCTAAGCCTTACCTGGCCCCTGCTGACCCCTGCCAATGATGGTTGTCCAACTAAGTGTGTCCCGGTAGGCTCAGGCGGCCAGAGCCCTACCTGGCCCCTTCAAAGTCCTGTCAATGATGACCCTGACATAAAGTGTGTCCTGTAAGGCTCAGGCGGCCGGAGCCTTACCTGGCCCCTCTGGCTCCTAGGGCTCCCCTGCTGGTATGGGGACCCTCCAGACCACTCTTTAGCCCGCACCTGCCTTGGGTGCCTGTCAATGAAATCTGCCGCCCACCTTGGGGTGGCTTGATCTAGTACATGGCCCACCTAGGGCCTCTGCTGTGCCTCCCACGCCCGTTGCCCCCCTGTGGGGCCTATGCTGCGCCTCCCGCCCCCATTGCCCCCTGTGAAGCCTATGCCGCGCCCCTCCAGTGCAAACCGCTGTGCCCCACTGAGCACCACTCACTGTGCCCCACAGAGCACCGGGAACCCCCAAGGCCTCCTCTCACCCCTACAGCCTCACCCGGTCCTCCGGTGTAATCATAACAAACCGTAAGCCAAACGGCTACAACACAAGCAAAAAGCCCACCGGCTTATAACACAAACCACACGCAACACTGGCTCTCACTAAGATCTTTCTCAGGGCTCTCTCTCTCCCCTCGCATCATTGCAGCCAGTCAAACTGCCACCATTGACTCTGCTGCTCAGCTCTCCTGCAGAGCTCCAGCTCCTGCGGCTGCCAGAGGGGAACTGCTCACGGGCTCCAGCCTAAGCTATTATAAAGGGCCCAGCCCTGCCCCCTTCCGGTCACCTGACTGGCTGGTTGCCACAGCAACCTGCAGCTGCGCTGCTCTGCTGATTGACAATTCTCCTCTTATCCTTTAAGTCACAGGGCACCTCAGTGCCCCTGTGACAGGGGGGTCATTGTTGATTTGAGTAAATTTGGTCATTCATATCTTGAATTATAACCAGTTGAATTGTAATGTTAAACACATAACTCCTGAACTGCTCTATAAAAGTCCTTGTAAAGTTTATTTATTTCATATTACCCTGCAAGTAACGTCAGGGCTAGTTGAGGAAAGGAGAAGGACCCTGAAGAATATAATTATAAATGGTAAAGTTTTATATCAGAAAACAATATGTTTTCCTTCCTAAATTCCAACTCAGTTTGATCTTACATTCAAGCTACCTGTTATAAAAGTGTTGTACCCAAGAAGAATTTTCCATTCTGGACTGAATTTAACATATGGTATTATCACTATGTGGAATATGTTGAGGCTCCTAAAAACCTCCTTGTTCATTTGCAGGCTAGAATATATAGTTTCATGAAAATTTATTATTCATTAGGAAATGGGTTTTAAAAGTACTGCCTCTGATTTAGATAGTCAATATCAAAACTTAATTGAAAGATTAAAGTAGAAGAAGAAACTAATAGAAAGCTTCAGAACACATATTAAGCTTTAGTGCACTCTAGATTCATCAAAGACATGGAATTGGCATGCACAACAGAAATTACATTTAGGTCAGGCTGATTACTGCATTATTACACTGGTAGCTGAATTATATCCAGTCGGGGAAAGACTAGTGTCTGAGCCTGAGTTATGAAGTGACATTACACAGGAAGCACAAATGTGTTGTACAGCTCCCTCATTAATTTAGTGTTCTCCAACATTTCAAAGCAAACTTCACTGAAATTTTGTTTAGCTATATTCAGAATACAAATGTATATTACAAAAGAAAGAAAGAAAATATGGCTGGGGAAAAAAAACAAAAACTATGGCATTGAGAAATCCAGAGTGTCTGCTTAGAAAGAGATACTTGCAATAACCCCTACCATTTGCAACCAAGCAGTATGACAACCACTGAAATATATATTACAGGATATTAAAATTGACATGGGGAGAAATAATTTATGCCCTCAATTCATGTAAACTTGTATTAAGCTAATGAGGGATCATACTTTCAGTAGGGTCATATGAATGAGGTTTATTTCCTTGAGTAAGACTTCTACATGTATTGGAATTCCATATTGAAATTACATGTGTTTGTCACCATCTTGTGAATACATAACTTCTGAAAAATAGTAATGGTTCATGAGTATGGTTTAATTTCTCATAGGCTGAATATTTCATTTTTAAAGCTGACTCTCTTACTTTCTCTGTGCCTTGACAATCAATCTAGTAACCTGCCATATTGCTTGGTGTGTTCAGGGGTTCTTTCCCCTTTTCCCAGAAAAATAATTGTATCAATGATACCTGTGCCAGCAATGGTGGATTTAGCCTTGTTGATCAAACCAATGGGTGCCTATACACATGCTCAGGGGTGGGGAGGGTGGAGTTTAATTAGAGTGGTTCCCAGAGAGCCACTCTAACTAAACGCTAAAGCATCACATGTATTAAACCCCCACACATTTAAAAATGGATGCAGAATGCTTTAACTGTGCCCCAGTAGCCATTTTTAAACCCATGGGGTCTTAAATACATGATGTTGTGATGATGCTAGAGGTTTCTAGTTAGAGCACAGACAAGACTCAATTAATTGAGTCTGCTCGATTAATGTTCCAATTAGAACATGTCGGAGCACGTGTATAGGCACCCAGTTGTTGATAGAACCAACCACTGTTGATTTAGCATTGTTGATAGAACCAGTACTCTTAGATATGCTAAATTCATAGCTATGAGTATACTTTAGAAAGTAACAGCAACTTTAAAATAAATCTATTCTGTTGCAATTATCATTTACTGGCCCACATCATTTCTCTACATAGTTGTAAATGATTGTTGCATTCAACAATGCCACTATCAGCATTCTCCATTACTGTGTAGTTTGGTGCTCATTGCACACAAAATGGTTTTATTTTGAAGTTGTCATTATTTTTTGAAACACCCTCATAAATGTTCTCTCTCTCTTACATCCTCCTATCTAGGTATTCCTGGGTCTTTTCCATCAAAAAAAAAAATCCTCCAAACCAAGTTATTTTGTGTTCGATATTAATCAATGCTAGCACTAGCAGGTACCTATTGTTATATACAGAGCTCAGGGCTTCTAGCATTTTTACCACATCATCATCTTTACACGCTGAAAAGCAAATTTAATTGACATGGCCTTATATGAAAAAAAAAGTCTAGCCCTACCCACATTCCTGATCCCAACACAGATTCCAACTTGGCTGGATTTTTTAAAAATATAAGTTGTTGAAGTGGACAAGGTTTCTGAACATCTAACTATCAAGAATCTTTGCCAAAAAAAGGACTTTCCAGTACTTTCTTTATGAAAGTGAATACCGATATAGGATACCTATTATTAATCTATATCTATTTATAATTTGCTCAAACACTAAGAGGTAGCCCCTGAACAGCGTTATGTGGGGTTATCGGTGTCATTGTTGAGGTTATTCTTGTCTGGTGTTATTGATATGCTGTCAGCATTGAAGTGTCAGGAGCTGTGGTGCCAGCAAAGTTGCAGCCCATAGATCCCAGTGTTAATCTTGTCTTAGAGAATGACCACAGGATTGGTTCAATGGCAAAGGTTTGACAAGGTTTATTGTCTACAAGCACAGCCCTAACATGTTTTGGCCAAACAAGTATATCAGACCAGGAGCTAAGGCATTTGTACCCATGACACGGTAGTCAGCACAACATCAAACAGGCTCTCCCACGCCACTAGAAAGTTTCCCTGCTTTCTAGTTCTTTTGTCAAATAATCATAACAAATTTACATATTGCTTTCCAGCTGTATCTTGAACATCTCAAACTGTCGTGTACTGTGGGCTTGCTTCACATTCTGACCTATCTGTTCCCATTCTGGCCTTATCATCCTGGTACTGAACTACCATCATCTCCCATTCCCATCTCTTAGCAGGAGTGCACATCTGACCCACATGCCAAGTTTTGTTTATGTGGGGAGTTGATACATTGGTCAGATTTGCTGGCAAAGCCTGTTCTGACCAGTGCTATAGCAAAGCCTTTCTGTAAGCAGCTTATATTGATCAATGCTCCAGTGAGGCCTATAAACAGGAGTATCAAATAAAAACAGAAAAGCACTGCTCACAGCTCTCACAGCTCCAGCGACAGAATGTGTATCATTACCCATACAGATTATTTCTTTTCCATAGTGTTCTACCACAATGTAATTTTTATTCCCCCCCCCAACAAAAATCCTTTAATTATCAGGTTTCAGAGTTGTCAACTTCAGGTACAAGTATGAATCAAAACCACCTAATCAGCTCATAATAATGCATCTTTCATATGAAACACTCTTCAAAAGGATACTAATTCTAAGCATCATTTTAGATATAATTTTAAGGGCTGAATGTTTAGATGTCTAGCCCCCAGAACTCTGCATGAGGTGCCTAAGCTTGCATACAGTACAAAGGGAGAGTTAGACACCTGATCAGGGAGCCATCTACAGCTACCTAGTAAGAAACAATGATAATAGGTGTGTAGCTGCAATCCCACTCCATTTACAGCTTTGGAATCTGACCCAGGGCTTCAGTAATATATCTCCAGCTACTTGGGGTCTACAGGATGGATTTGTGTCCTGGAATTAGGTCTCTAAAACCAATAGTTATCATTCCCCCACCCCGCTTGCTATTGCAATAGCTGAGTAGTTACCAAATATCTGTTCAGGAGTGGGCAACCAGTTCAATTCCTGCCCTCAGCTCAAGAAAGTTCAAAACTACATTGCTTATTATCCAAGCTATACACTACTCCAAAGGAGGAAAGGGCAGTCTCCATAGTTTTTTGAGTCTATGCCACTGAGCAGCAAATCATTTCAGATTCATTGGGCAAGCAAGAAAACATAAGGCAAAAACTGACTCTTTAGGCTAGCAGTCTAGAAATTCACCTGTCTTGCTCTCTAGTGCTCTCTTCTCACCCAGTGAATGTAGAATCCTTTTTCCACAGTAGCACAACTTCAGCAGAAAGGAGGGATAGGATGCCCCCATAAAACTAACCTCTAGCCCATGCAGTGACAGTGTAGTGCAACTTGGATAGATAAGAGAGATAACCAGTCTTTGCTGCCCCAGTCAGTCTTTGCCACAGTGTCTGTGCACCGGTTGGCCAGAGATACCAGGCTGAAGCAGAACTGCACCACCCAGCCAAAGGAACTGCGTTCTGAGATCACCCTGCTTCCCATTCCCTGTTCCCAGTCTCCTGCACTCAGCACCCTATTCCCCCACACCCCTGTGGAGAATTTTCCCCAGGGTTCAAACTCTTTAGTTATACCTCTGATGAGAGATTTAAACTTCCACAGCCTGGGGTGGGAACTGAACTTCAAGTCCACCTAAACCCTGCCTGGTGTTCCTGTATCCTGACCTGAATCTAGGCCCCTCAGAGAACATGTCTAGCTGTCATGGGTCCTGAAAATGATGTCAAGACCCAAAACCCAGGTTATATTAGGATTCCTACCTTTGTTATCAATGGAACTAATGGTAGAAACAACAGAAGTTTTCAAAAGCTGTTGGCCTCTAAAGTAGCCAAGAGATTGAAGTAACCCTGGAAAAATGCATACATTTCCTAATTGGTGAAGAGCTTGTCCGGGCCCCTGAATGGGTCAGATTCCAAAGCTGTAAATAGGGTGGGATTGCAGCTACAAACCTATTATCATTGTTTCTTACTAGGTAGCTGTAGATGGCTCCCTGGTCAGGTGTCTAACTCTCCCTTTGTACTGTGTGCAAGCTTAGGCACCTCATGCAGAGTTCTAATACTTTACTAAGATGTTTTGGGGAATCATTTACAATATATGGATTACATCTGATATTAGTAACACTGTGCCTCAAGCTCCAAGTCCATTCCATTTTGATAGTAAGACTGGTCTTTGCCCATCTTACCCACCAACTGAAACTATAACTTTTCTGGCACAGAGCTACCAAAAGTTATAGGTGCTATAGGACTAAAATGTAATCACTCAAGATGATAAACTACCCTGAGGAAAACTAAGTTTCTGTTCTTGCTTGGGGTGGTCAGCAAGAAATAAGTCCCCAGGGAGGAAAGCAAGGAACAGGAGATGCTCTGTTTACCAGGGCACCCCTTGGAGTACCTAAGAACAGCAGCCACAAACTGACAAAGAGCAGATTTAGGTTAGACATGTGGGTTCAGCAACACCACTCTGGACACTGCTGTGCTGAACTAACAGTTATTTATTATTATAACTCTCTAGAATCATATCCATGGTGGATCTTAACAGTTGCATCAGTATATGTATGCAGATCTTATACCTGCTCTGCCTCTGACTTGACCCAGTCCAGCCCTGTGGAGAGAGAGGAACCATGAATGCCTCTGGCTCTTCATGGCAGAAAACAGGGAGTCCCAGTACTGCAAAACTGCCACAAAGTGAATCCTGCAGTGCTGAGCATGAGGGCTTTGGCCATAAAGGGACCGTACAAGGAAAATACAATAAGACACAACACCCCTCCCCCCTAGACAGAATAGTTAGCCAACCATTTGGGAGGACTCTGCTTCTGCTGTGGTCTTCCCATGGAACTGGACTCAGTCAGGGGTTCAGCGGGTGACGGCCCTGTCAGCCTATCTGGAGACTCAACAGCGACACTTCCTTCTGACAGTGACGGCATAGGGTTCGCACTGGTGGAAACAGGTAGCCACTTCTCCAATGAATCCATGACTGTCGGTGGGGAATTGGTGCTTGGAGATTGCTCAGGTGTGGGGTTATCAGTAGGAGAACTCCCACACAACTGGTCCACATGTTGTCTCCAAACTTGTCTGCCAGCAGTCTGGATTGTATGTGACAATATAGGTCCTGTGGTGTGGTATATGATAATACAGGTCCTGTGGCACTTACAATTTTAGCCTGAATGCACTGCGGGCCTGTCCCATTGTTCCAAGCACACACAGTCTCCTGTGAAGTGAAAAGACGTAAGGTACCAGATGCCAATGCGGAGTCCAACTCCTTTTCTTTCCTAAACTACATGTCTCTCACAAGGTCTGGGTTAACACAGTCAAGGCATGTCTTGAGATGACAACCCATAAGAAGCTCTGATGGGCTAGACCCTGTTGCAGGGCAAGGAATTGCATGTTAAGCAAACAGAAATATGGCCAGTCTGATAGGCCAGTCTCTCTCAACAATCCTTTTCAGTGCATTTTTTGTAATCTTCATCATTTGCTCAGCTTGCCCATTGGCCTGTGGCCTGTGAGATGCAATGGTAACAGCTTGAATGAGGTTGTGGATGGCAAAATCTTGGAACTCGGCTGAGATGAATGCACTGCCATCATCAGAAATGATGGTGTCAGGAACCCCATAGGTTGCAAACAGCTGACAGAGAGCGGTTATAGTGGCAGTCAATGTAAGAGTCAAGACAGTAATCACTTCAAGCCATTTTGAGTAGGAGTCAACAACAATTAAATTCTTACCTTGAAAAGGACCTGCAAAATCAATGTGGATATGTGACCAGGGTTCCTTTGTCATTTCCCAAGGAACACTGGTGCCTTTGGTGGATTATGATGGGTTGCTTGACAAATGCTGCACTCCCTCACAACCCTTTCTATATTGTTGTCCATACCTGGGTCCCGTACATAACTTCTATCCAGCTCTTTCATTTTCATAATTCTTCGGTGTGCTGTGTGCAGCATTATCAGTATCATTTGGCATCCTGCTTCTGGAATTATGATATCATTTTCCCACGAGAGGCAACCCTTGTGTGCAGATAGTTCATGCTGAGATGATGAAAATAGCCTGAATTCCTCAGCCAATTTGTCTGCAGGCCAGCCTCTCCATACTCAGTTGAGGACATGGGCAAGGATAGGGTATTTTGCAGTCATCCTTGCTATCTGATCAGCTTGAAGAGGGGCTTCCATTGGTGAGTGGAAGTCCTCACGCTGGAATCCATGCCAGAAGCCCCTCTTCAAGCTGATCAGAGGAGTAGCAGAATCAGGTATTTGTAGTGGTAGGCAGCTCAACGCATCAGCATTTCCAATCATTTTCCCAGGTTTGTACACAAATATTTAGTCATATGCATTTAGCATGATGCTCCAGCATTGCATATGAGGAGACAAAATAGGAGGAGTTGGTTTCTTGGTAGTAAAAATTCCAAGAAAGGGTTTGTGGTCCATTCGCCTTTCAAATTTGTGGCCATAAGCGTAATTGTGAATTTTTTTAACTCCTGCAATGATTGCCAATGCTTCTCTATCAATCTGTGTGTAATTCCTCTTGGTTGAAGTCATCATTCTTGAGTAAAAATCAATGGGTGCCATCAGGCAATGTGTGACTGAGGACAGCACCAACACTAAATGGCAAGGCATCACAAGTAATGGACAATGGCTTCTGCTCATCATAGTGAACAAGGACAGAGTCTGATGTCATAAACTTCTTGATGCCCTGGAAGGCTTTGTTGTGCTGGCAGATCCACTTCCACTGAGCTCCTTTATCCAGCAAGCATGAAGGGGCTCTGCTAAGGTGGCTTTGTCTTTCAAGGAGATGTGATAAAAGTTGAGAAGTCCTAAGAACACTTGAAAATCCTGTCTGCATTTTGGTATAGGGGCATCATGAATTGCATTTACCTTTTCTTCAACTGGGTGAATGCTAGAAATATCAATTTGATATCCCAGAAAGTTGATACTGGAAACTCCCAGTTGACAATTCTATCTTTTTAATTTGACACCTGCTTTATCGAATCTCTGTAAAACTTCTCTGAGTTTCTCAGTGAGTTTCTTTCTAGATGGCCCCATGATCAACACATCATCAAAGTATGGAACAACCCCAAAAATTCCTGCTAGCATTTTCTCCATGAACCACTGGAAAATTCCTGGTGCCACAGAAATTCCAAACTGGTGGCACTTGAGACAGAATGCTCCCCAGTGTGTAACTATTGTTTGGGCCTCAGCAGCCTTGTCATCCACTATCAGTTGCTGATAGGCTTGAGTGAGGTCAAGTTTGACAGAAACCTTCCCTCCTGCTAGAACAGACAGTAACTGGTTAAAGGCAGGCACTGGGTGCAGGTCCTGCTTAAGTGCTTTATTAACAGTGCACTTATAATCCCCACAGATGCAAACACTGTCGTTAGGTTTTAAAACAGGAACAATTGGTGTGACCCAGCTTGTAGGTATGATTGGCTTGAGGACCCCTTGCGTGATAAGCCTATCTAATTCTGCATCAGGTTTCAGCCGCAGTGCGAAAGGTACATTCCAAGCCTTCATAAAGATAGAGGCTATCACAGGATCCATTTGGAACATCACAGGTAGACCAGGGTAAGTTCCTAATACCTGGAGAAACTCCCTTGCAAGCCTTTCCAGACTTTCTGTGCAGAGACTGTGTGTGCCTTGAATACTGATTCCCAATGGTGAGAACCAATTTCTCCCCAGAAGACTTTTGCAGGAACCTTTAGTGACAATGAGGGGTAGATGCTGTCTAATAGATCCATACTGGACATAGACACTGCAGCTACGCAAAGTTTCCACAATCTGTCCATTGTAGTCATGAAGGTGACACTCAGGTTTCACTAACTTGGGGACAGGGTGCCAAAACAACTAGAAGAATGTGTTTTTATCTATAAGGGATACTCCCGAACCAGAGTCCACTTCCATTTTGCACTTCTTTCCATTTATTACTACAGTTGCAATCATCTCAGAACCTTAAGCTTCAACAACACCAACATTTTTAATCAAATAAGGTTTTTATACTTCATGTTCTGGGAAGGACTAGTAGATTGGGAGTGAATACATTTGCCACAGTCTTTTTGTCTCCTGGAACTGGCCTTTGAGTGGCAAACCCTCTCTATGTGGCCATTCTTCTTGCAGGTATGACACTCTGCATTCCTAAACCTGCACTCCTTTCATCTACGTTGGCCGTGGATTGATTGATTGATTTATGTGGTGCTGTTGGTGAGGATATAATCCGCTGAATTTGCTGGTGATAATCTGACTCTTGATCTTTTTGGAGTAAGTGGACGTTGCTGGAGCATGCCTGGCGAATTTCTCTCATGTATGGGGTGCTGCTTCAGTTGCCAAGGCTTTTTCTTGTGCAGTAGCCAAGGTCAAATTTGGTTCAGAGAGCAGGCAACATTGGATTGCTTCATCATGGCCCCCACAGGTAAGACGGTCACAAAGCAGGCCATCCAACAGATCCCCAAACTCACATAATTTGGCAAGACAATGGAGCTCAGCCAGACAATCCACTATGCTTTCATTGGCCTTTTGGTTCCGTTTAAAAAAAACGAAATCTCTGCAGTGTAACAGATGGCCTTGGGCAAAAGTGTGCTTTCAGCAGGGCAATTAGTTCTGCATAAGACTTAGTGTTTGGTAAGGCAGGTGCTGTGGGGGAATGAACAATGGCAAATGTTTTGGCACCACAAACTGTCAGGAGGATGGCATGCTCTGTTCTGGGTTTTTCTACTTTGTTGGCTTCCAGGTATTAGGATAGCCTTTCTGCATAAGAGTCCCAAGAAGCCGTATGGCTCGCATCACATTCTCCTATGTGACCCAATGTGGCCATTTGAACTAATATCAGCTGTAATAGAGGGGGGGGAAAAAAGAAGAAAAAGAAAAAAACTTCCCTCTGATCACAAATACAGCCTGGTCTCAAAATGGTGTCCCACAATTTAGGGGTGTCTTCTCAGCAAAGGACCCAATCCTCATTACCAGAGGATATGTTGTGGGTTCAGCAACAACAATTTGGATACTCCTGTGTTGAACTAACAGTTATTTATTATTATTATAACTCTCCGGAATCATATCCAGGATGGATCTTAACAGTTGCATCAGTATATGTATGTAGATCTTATACCTGCTCTGCCTCTGACTTTACCCAGTCCAATCCTGTGGAGAGAGAGGAACTAAGAATGCCTCTGGCTCCTCACGGCAGAGAACAGGGAGTCCCAGTGCTGCAAAACTGCCACAAAGTAAAATGAACCCTGCAATGCTGAACATGGGGGCTTTGGCCTTAAAAGGACCAGGAAAACACAGTAAGAGACAAGAGGCAAGGGTTGCCAAATTATGGAATGCACTTCCAAAGGAGATGGTGCTCTTCCCTGCCTTGGGGGTCTTTAAGAGGAGGATAGACATACACCTGGCTGGGGTCATCTAACCCCAGTGCTGTTTCCTGCCCAGGGCAAGGGGTTGGACTCAATGATCTGCTAAGCTCCCTTCCAACCCAAACATCTATGAATCTATGAACCTTTAGGCATAAAATCACCTGGAGGGAACTGATGATGCAGGCACCTGCCCTAGTGACTAGAATGTTACAAACAGGAGTTGAAGTATTTCCCTCCTTTAGACATTTTCAGAAGTTCAGGCTGAAAGGGAACTGTTCATACCAGGAAGAAATTGTGCCTGAATACAGACTCCCTCTGAGAGACACTTCAGCGATAGGTAATCTAGAATAAGGGGCACTGATTTTAGAAGTCGGTTGTTTAATAATGTCTGCGTTTCTTGTGCTTTGTTAAGCAATTGTACATGATGAAATCCTGTTCAAAGTCTGAGTTGTCTGTGGGTCTCATTACCCCAGAGAGGGCACCAGAGAGGTGTTTGTATCCCAGGAACATCCTAAGAACCTTAACATTGAAGGTACTGCCTGGGGCTCTAACCAGACTCCAAATGCTTAAAACACTAGAGGACTCAACAGCTGGATCCTCTGACAGCCAGCTGGACATTCATCCATATTTTGTCAGTGATCCATGTACTCCTACTGCCAACATGACAATTTTGTTCCTGGGTGTCTTTTGGAGGATGGTGGCTTATTCCACTGACTCTAGCCCCAGCCTAATAGAAGTGCAAAGCAGACCCCCTTTGTGTTTATTTACCTGTCTTCCATCCTGTATTTTTCTTATGCTGGCAGCCCTTGCCTCTGTGCACTCTACTTCCTTTTCCTTCCTTTATACTCCTTCCCATCAATTTTTCTCATGCCTTTTCCTATTTTTATTTCACTAGTCCTCTCCTATTTGTTCAATTACATTATAGGACTGGAAAGGATCTTTTGGGTCACAGAGACAGGGTCACTGCTATCGGTCCTTTTAATATATTTACCAGTCTCCATTTTTTTAAAAAAAGGGTTTTCTCTGCCCTCCTCTTTTAAAACTGTTGCAAAATCTTACAGCTCTGATGCTTAACATCACCCTCTAATTTCTACCCTAAATGGATTCAGGGACAGTTTAGGCACACATCTGTAATCAACCACTATGCCAAGACTATAATTTAGTTTAAGTCAGTGATGCTCAACATTCTGGCCCCATGGCCCATATAAGTGACATGGGGTTGGTCAAAGAGCACAGCCCTTTAATCTCTCCAAATTGAATCAGAACCCTCTAAATCAATTCAGAGAGATTCGGAAATATTCACTAATTCAGATATAGACACAGCTTTAAATGTTTTTTCTACATATCTCTAGGTAGCAGATGGCTCTTGAATGCTGCAGTGGTGGGGCACATGGAGTGTCCCAAAGGAGCATGAGGGGGCTCCCCAGTGTACTCGGCAGCAGACCCACAGGTGGACCAGAAGCACTTCCAGTCTACTTTGAGGTCCACTAGGGAGAGCACGGGGCCCCTCCCACGCATCCCCACGCTCCCCCCCTCCCCAGTTCAGTAACTGGTGTCTCCTGGGCCTGGGGAAGCACCTGGGGTCCCCCTGTGGCCACTTACCAAGCCTGGGGGGCATGGGGGGGCCCACATACTCCCTGGAGGACCCAGAAGTGGACTGGAAGTATTTAAGGTCCATTACCAGGTTCACCATCAAGCATGCAGGGCTGCCCCTCGCTCCCCCCAAGTTCCTGTGGGATGCTCCATCCACCACACCATCACAAGTAGTAAATAAATGCACAATAATGACTGCATAGTAGTGTTTTGTGTATACATGCTCTGTATGTACCTTTGGTAAACCCATGCTGCATTTAACCCTACTTTCTATTTGCCTCTATATTTTTAGCATTCTGTTCTTCAGTTTTTTTTCTAAAGGCTGTTGTGTTCAAACTAACATGCCCATACTTGCCTGGATACTTTTATCTTTTTGCTCTTTTTGTTTTCCATTCTCATGGCCCAAATTCAGGAAGACATCCCTATACAAAGCACCTGTTTTACACTAAAGAAATGGCAATTAAGTACCTGATTCACTTTAATTACATGTTTAAGTACTCTCTTGACTAGAAATGACTTAAGCATATATTGAGTATATGGGGATAAATTAAGCTAAGATATGGGATAGCACTAGGATGCAGGATAAAGCTGCTATAATTGTGTTTTGGTTAACTTTTTAGGCTGTTTATATGAAGCAAGTGAAACTCCCAAAGTGTACAAAAATGACTGATACAACAATTAATCCAGAAGATCACTAAGGCTCATATTATTTTTATTTAACTCAATTATAAATGAAACTGTTAACATAATTAGGGTTAACTGAATACTGTGATGAAAGGAATACAAACATTAGCCATGTTCAATTTTCTTTGAAATTCTCTACACACAATAAAGCAAAACTTCTCTATCCTGTGTATAAATTTGGCAGATCTATAATGAGCAAAAACTGTCTGCAAAAATCATTAGAAAAAAAAAGAAAAAATGAGGACAGAATTGTCTGGGAGTCTCCCTATGATCACAGTTCACAATAAATTAGAACTTCACTGATATAAGAGGAGTTACCACCCATAAAAGCAGTGTGGGATCAGAATCTGGCCTTCAGGCTCCAACCCACACACAGGGAACAGAGATGTGCTGGTTTAAGCTATTTTTTAACTAGAAAACTGGCATATGAATTAAAAAAATGCCAACGAACGTGGGCCAGAACGTCCCTTGCCATCATGCTAATCAGTACAAGAAGACTTGTCCTTCTTTGAAGTGTTCTGCACAATGACTAAGTAAAGCACAGTCCTCATGGAAAAGGCAGAAACTTCTCTTTGTAGCTCTGGGGCACACACAATTTTCACAAACTATTTGAAATATTGGTGCTGACAGTAAAGTTTCCTGTGCAACAGGAACTCAAAGAGATTGTCTTTCAGTAAGAAACAATCATTCTGATAACTTCCCAGAACCTTCCTTATCTTAAAGGCAGACTTATAGCCAAACAGCACAATCTAGAGTTTATTTATCAATCTTTTGCCGCTACCTTGTGTCATTGTACAGGTGAACCACTGAACTTTGGCTTTTTGTACATTGAAAACATTTGGTACTGGGTACAATTACCAACCAAGATGTATAAAAGAATATGCATTGGTTGTTGTAACATTGCCTACTCTCCCAAAGTGTGATGTTATTTTAATACCCAGGGAAGGAGGGATGGCTCAGTGGTAAAGGTTCTAACCTGGAATCTGGGGGTGCTTGTACACATGGCAGAGGTTTAGTTCTCCAAGTTTTATTCTACGCCCCCTAAATTTAAATGGTGGGTTTTTAACTGAAACCAACCATTTCAATTTTTACGTCATGTTACAGTGAGGGGGCCAAACTTTGTTTGGTTTTTTTGGTCAGAGCCAGAGCCAGAGCCAGCCTACGGCCGGGAGAAAAGCTGCTGGTGGGCCAAGTGGCCCCTGAGCTGCGAGGGGCCCTGGTCCTTCCCTCCACAGTGGCACCCCCTGGGGTTGCCCAGGTGGGCTGCTAGCAAGCTGGGTGCTGCCCCAGCTCGGAGGTAGTACCCAGCCCAATCCAACTGTTCCCTGAGCCCAGCCATGGAGCAGTACCCAGTGGACTTCCAGTGGGTGGGCTCAGGGAACAGTTGGATCAAGCTGGATACTGTCTCTGAGCTGGGGCAGCACCCAGATCACTAGCAGCCCATCTGGGCAACCCCAGGGGGTGCCACTGTGCAACCCCGGGGATTGCTGCTGCCATGGAGAGAAGGCCTGGGGCCCCCCCACAGCTCAGAGGCTGCTCAGACCACTGGCAACTTAACCCCAGGCTATGGGAGAGGTAGTCAGGTTCCACCAAAAAGGATCTGGCTCCTCACTGCTTCTACTTTCAGCAGGATCCAGTGGCTGGAAGGCTGTCTGGGGCCACCTGGGAACAGGGTGGCTTGCCCCTGGGGCAGCACAGGAAGGTGGCAGGAGGGCAGTTGGGTTTGCTGGCAGTCAGAGAAGGCAGCAGGGACTGTGCATAAGGCTCTGCAAGCCCAGGCAGGCTGCTAGCAGGCCAGGTGCTAACCCAGCTCAGAGGTGCCTGATCCAACACTTCCCCAAGCTCATTGGACTTCCAGCATCCTGCATACCATCCCTGCCATCTTCTCCAACCAGCAGGAAACCCAGCTGCCCTGCTTCTACCTTCCTGCATTTTCCCAGGGGCAAGCCAGCCCATTCCCAGGCAGCCCCAGGCAACCTGCCAGCTGCAGAAGCCTGCTGAAAGCAGAAGCAGTGAGGGGCCCAATCCTTTTTTTCTGCAGAGTCTTCCCCTTCTCCCACAGCCAGGGGCTGAACTAACAGTTGTGTTGTTGTTATTTGCAACATTGAAAACTAAACTATGTCACAATGTAGTTTAGTTTGCAATGATGCAAACTCATTTAAAACCCCCCAAACTCTTGCACACGTACAGAGTGACACCATTAAGAAACACAAAGTGACATTTTCATCACGTGTATATGGTAATGGCATCACATGTACAAACACCCTGGAGATCAGGTTCTATTCCTTGTCCTACCACTAAGTGAGGGGGAGTTTACTACAAAGTTTGCCTGGAAACTGTCTCCCACACCTCCTTCACTGTAAGCTTGGTGAGAAGAAGCAGGTTAGGGAAAAAGGAATATTATAGGACCAAGGAGCAGCTTGCAGGCCAGCTTACAGGGGAGCTTGCTAGGAAAAATCTTATTGGAATGAGGGGATGAAGAAAAAGGAGGTGGACTGAGAGACCCAGAGAAATGGCTGAAAGACATCGCAATGCCAGAGCCACTGCCACCGCCACCGCCACCACCACCTTTCTTTTCTTCTGCTTGCACCTGTAAGGTGTCTGTCAAGGCAGGATCATCTACCACTATCAAGGCAGAACCGTTCACCCAGGTCCTGGATTGGTGCTGTAGTTTTCACGTTCTTTCCCGTGACAGCCCAGTGGGAGAATACCTGTGATGTGAGCAGTGTCTCCTGGTGGTGTCCCTCAGGGAACAGGCATGAGAACTACAGAAGGAGACGGCAAGGCTCTGAAGCATCCTCCACCATGACAGCTTCATCAATTTAATGCTGGAGGAGACTGCTGGCAGCGAGCAGACATCTTCAACCCCACCTTCAACAGTTTGCCTATAGCCCTCATAACAGAGGAGGAGAAGCATGTTCCATTGGTAAAAGAGGCCAGACCAGGCACCTCCAAGATTGGAAGGATCAAGACCACTGCTACCAAGAGGAAGCGATGGCTGGTAGTTGGAGACTCTCTTCTGTGGAAGGTACAGGCATCCATCTGCTAGCCTGACCTGTGGTCTTGGAAGGTCTCCTGCTTGCCCAGAGCCCAGATCTGAGATGTCATGGAGGGATTACCAAGACTCATCTGGCTCTCTGACCACTACCCCATGCTGCTCATCCATGTGGCCATAAATGATACTGACGGGGTGACCCTGAGCAGATCAAAAGTGATAACAAGGCTCTGGATACAAGGCTGAAGGGGATGGGAGCCCAGGTGGTGTTCTCCTCAATCCTTCCA
Organism: Crocodylus porosus; assembly: GCF_001723895.1. Lineage (NCBI taxonomy): Eukaryota > Metazoa > Chordata > Crocodylia > Crocodylidae > Crocodylus > Crocodylus porosus. The sequence goes on along the minus strand of NW_017728913.1, from coordinate 16,588,605 downwards.
TCAAGGAGAAGGGCCCAGGGAAGAGCAGATACATCCTGTAGATGAATGCATAGCTGTGCAGATAGCAAGCCTTTGACTTCTTCAAACATGGGAGGTTGTTACAACAAAAAGGATTGCTAGGAAAGGATGGGGTCCACCTGATGAAGAAAGGGAAGGGTAGAAGGGTATCTTTGCAGGCAGGCTCAGTAACCTGGTGAGGAGGGCTTTAAAATAGGTTCACCAGGGGATGGAGACCAAAGCCCTGAGATACATGAGGAAGTGGGTGACCTGGAGGAAGCACAAGGAGCAGGCAACAGGGGAGGCTCTCTCATTCTTTCTGAGAAAGTAGGGTAATCAGCTAGTTTCCTCAGGTGTCTATACATGAATGAGTGGAGCCAGGAAAACAAGCAGGAAGAATGGGAAGTCCTTGCACAGTTATGGAACTATGACATGATTAAAATAACAGAGACTTCCTGAGATAGCTGTCATGACTGGAGCACTGTCATGGATGGCTACAAAGTATTCAGGAAGGACAAGCATGGGGGAAGAGGAGGAGTTGCATGATTGCTCAGAGCTCCAGCATGAAACTGGAGATAGGCCTGTTGAAAGTCTCTGAGTTGGGGTCACAGGGGAGAGCAACAAGGTTGATGTTATGGTGGCTGTGTGCTATAGACCACCAGACTAGGTGGATGAGGTGGATGAGGTTTTCTTCAAACAGCTAGTGGAAAGTTCCCAATCACAGACTCTGGTTCTCATGGGAGATTTCAGTCACCCTGACATCTGCTGGGAGGGCAATACAGCAGTGCACAGGCAATTCAGGAAGTGTTTGGACTTGGAGACAACTTCCTAATGCAGGTGTTAGAGAGGCCAAGTAAGAGCCATGTTCTTCTTGACCTGTTGTTCAAAAATAGAGAAGGATTTGTGAACCATCCAGAACCAATGGCAACTTGGGCATCAGCGACCATGAGATGTCTGAGTTCAGGATCCTGAGAATAGGAAAGAACGAGAGCAGTGGAGTAAAGACCCTGGACTTCAGAAAATGTAGACTTCAACTCACTGAGTTGGGTAGGGTAGAAGGGTATCTGGTGGGTAGGTTCCCCTAGGAGGCCAGTCTGAGGTGGAAAGGAGTCCAGAAGACCTGGCTGTAATTTAAAGAAACCTAACTGAGGGGATAGGAATGAACCTTCCTGATATGCAGGAAGACTAGAAGGTGTGGCAGAAGACTAGCTTGGCTTAGCAGGGAACTCTACAGTGAGCTAAAACAGAAGAAGGACACTTACAAGAAGTGGAAACTTAGACAAATGAATAGGGAAGAGTATAAGAGTATTACTCAGGCATGTAGGGATGAAATCAGAAAGACCAAAGTACAGCTGGAGTTGCAGCTAGCAAGGGACATGAAGAGTAAGAAGAAGGTTTCTACAACTATGTCAGCAACAAAAGGAAGATCAGGAAAAGTGTAGGCCTCTCACTGAAGCAGTGAGGCAACTTAGCGTTAGATGATGTGAAAAAAGGCTGAAGTATTTCATGCATTTTTCACCTCAGTCTTCACAGGCAAGGTCAGCTCCCAGACTACTGCGCCTGGCAGCACGGTGTGGGGGTAAGCAGCAAACAGTGCCAAGAGAACAGGTTAGAGACTATTTAGAAAAGCTGGCCGTGTACAAGTCTATGGGGCCAGACATGATGTATCCTAGGCTGCTGAGGGAGTTAGCTGATGTGATTGCAGAGCTCCTGACCATTGTCTTTGAAAATGCATGGAGATTGGGAGAGGTTCTGGATGATTGGAAAAGGGCAAATACAGTGTCCATCTTTAAGAAAGGGAAGAAGAAAAGTCTAGGGAACTACTGACTAGTCAGCCTCAACTCAGTCCCTGGAAACATCACGGAGCACGTCCTCAAGGAATGCATTTCTAAGCACTTGGAGAAGAAGGTCATTAGGGACAGTTGGCACAGATTCACCACAGGCAAGTTATGCCTGACCAACCTGATTGCCTTCTATGATGAAGTGAGTGGCTCTGTGGATGTGGGAAAAGCAGTGGCCATGATATAGCTTGACTTTAGCAAGGCTTTGGATATGGTTTCCCACAACATTTTTGCAACAAGCTAAGGACGTATAGGTTGGATGAATGGATTGTGAGATAGAAAACTGGCTAGACTGTTTTGCTCAGATGATAGTGATCAATGCCTCACTGTCTAGTTAGCAGCAAGTATCAAGTGGAGTGCTCCAGGGGTCGGTCCTGGGGCCAGTTTTGTTCAATATCTTCATTGATCTAAAAGATGGGATAGAGTACACCCTCAGCAAGTTTTTAGATGTCACCCAGCTGGGGGGAATAGTAGGAGGGTGGAGGGTAGGGCTAGGATTCAGAGAGATCTCAAAAAAATGGAGGATAAGACCAAAAGAAATTTCATGAGATTCAGTAAGGAGAAGTTCAATGTTTTGCATTTCACACACACTGGTAGAGACTGGAGACTGACTGGTCAACCAGCAACTCTTCAGAAAATTACCTGAGTGTGCCAGGTTCCTACACTGAATGAGCCAAGAGTATACCCTTGTTGCAAAGAAGGCTAATGGCATACTGGGCTGCATTAGGAGGAGAGCTGCCAGGAGACTGAAGGAAATGATTATTCTCCTCTATTTGGCACAGGTGAGGCCACATCTGGATTACTGTGCCCAGTTTTGGACCCCCCACTATGGAAAGGACGTGAACAAATTGGAGAGAGTCCAGCAGAGGGCAATGAAAGTGGGGGTTGGGACACAATTTATGATGAAAGGCTGAGGTAATTGGGCTTATTTAGTCTGGAGAAGAGAAGACTGAAGGGGGATTTAATAGCTGCATTCAACTGCCTGAAGGCTGGTTCCAAAATGATGGAGCTAGACTGTTCTTAGTGGTGCCATATGATAGAAGAAGGAGCAATGGTCTCAAGTTGCAGTAAGGGAAGTTTATATTAGATATTAGGAAAAACTCTTTCACAGGAAGGTAGTAAAGCAGTGGAAGAGGCTACCCAGAGGGGTTGTTGACTCTACATCCTTGAGGTTGGGTTAACCCTTATCAATCTAAAGTTAGTCAACATCTGACATGAACTAATTTTAGATTGGATGCACCATTTTCAGGGCAACCTAATCCCTGTGAACTCTTGTATGCCAGACCACCTATAATATCTTAGCCTTGGTTTGGTAATCTAAATGTAACACTTGAACATACTCTTAGAAAACAAGAAAAAAAAAAGTCTTGTCATAAATATATATCCCAGCTTAACTTTTCACTAATGTCAAACTTGTCGTGGACTATGATCCCTGATGGTCACTCATATCCTTATAGAGTTGTCACTTCTTGATCACTTCAGTGATCTATCAAGTATGAAGGGTTCCTTTCAATGTCAAAGTATTTTGCTGCACTCAACCAGCTTTCTTGCCTTCTTGGTGACCATTTTGTTGCAAGTCTTAAGATGCAAATAATCGCATAAGTACAAGCATAAGTACATGGAAGAATATATATAATGTATATTATATCACAGGAGTACTTATGAGGTTTCACAGACAGCACTGAGAAATATGACAGGACTATTTTGTGGTCTTCTGCGAGTCTATTCAACTATGAAGTAGAGCTAGTTGTGAAAGCTTCCATAGACATTAACTTTACAGGAGGGTCAAGAGAGAGAACAAGTGGTAAAATTTGTTGAAGTGAAATCGTGTTTAAGTGTTGGACTTAAATTCCAAAATCTAATCCACATTTTATCTGTTATGAATATTTCTATTCATTTTATTTTTGGCATTAGGAAATGACCAGTGAAATTAAAGGCCTGAAAGTAGAAACTTGGGTAGAGTAACAAGCATTTACAAGTTCTGGGACCTTCCAGTATCTGAGCATATCCATCCAAAATATGACTGTGTGAATAAGTTTTTTCAGCTCAGCACCTGAATTGAAAAGACAATTCAGTTCAGACTAAAGCAAAACAAAATATGTCACTTTAGGTAATTTCTAAGTTGGGGGAGAGGGCAGAGGAGAAGAAAATAAGTGAGTGGTTCAAAAAACTGCTGGAAGAGGAATGGTCTTCTGCATTTTACTCAAGAGCTCAGTAGCTAGAGTACTCAACCAGGATGTGGGAAATCTAAGTTCAAGATATCTTTGCTCTGTAGGTCTGGAATCACCAAGTGACTGGGTATTTTATATTGCAGGTAGAAAGATAGGAGCCTCTCCATCTTTCTTGACAGAACTGAAGTACTCTATTTAAATAACAAAACAGCTACTAAAGGATCCTAGACCAGCTACTACAGCACAATCCAAATCCAATTCCACATCCTAAATAACTGTTCTAACCAGCAGCTAAACTATCATTATCTTTCCCTTTGTCTTAAGGACTATTTTATTTATTCAGGATGAACCAGGTTCAACAGAAAGGATTGGAGGGGCCACCTCACACTACTATATAGCCTGCTGACTACAATACTCATTTAGAGGAGGAGACCTTGGGTCAACCCTGTAGCCAGAATCAGAGAGAGAAATGAAACCAGCCTTCCACCTTTAGGAAGACAGTCTTAAATACAACCTCACCATCTTGTACAGAATAATGTTGGTTCCATTTTTACCTCTGACTACAACCTAAAATAATTGTGTTAAAAGAGGTAATGGTAATAACTAGAACATAAAGAAAGCTTCCGATCCTCAAAATAAAATATAATTCTAAATAATATCATTCCTGTGAGTTAAACAATTATCCCCATTTTACACACAGAAAGAGCAGAGAAGTAGATATGCCTTAGCTTATGTCTAAAACCATGCTAAGACCATTACCCATTGCTTTTTTCATATTACAGAAGTTTAAAAAATAACAGACAATGATGTTACCTTTTTTCCCCTCCAGAGTCCATGGGTAAATTCTAAGATTGCTTCCTATTTTATTCAACCCTATTTTCCCATCTATTCTGATTAGTATCATTATTTAAAACGATCATAGCTGCTTGTGTGCCACTTCAATTTAGTGGGTAGGTTAGGGGGAAGAAAAGCAAGGATGGACAGACAGACAGATGAACAGAAGAGAGAATCCAGTACCCTCCTAAAAAGGACTACTAAATTCCAAAAAAACCAAAAAGAATCTCTATTTTGTAATAGTTAAGGCTGTGGCAGGTAACACCACATCCACCCAAAACCATGAAAAAAAAACATTAGAGAAAAGGTCTAAACCTTCCTGTGTACCTTTCTATTGCTTACTGCACTATTGATAGCTCTCTCCAATGCTACATAAAAGCTGTCAGTTTCATCTCCAACAGACACCAAAAAAGACAATATACCCTCATTTCACCAAGCTTTAATTCAATGTAAAACTTTAATGCTGACCTCATAATTTTTATATTAATTATATAATAAATCAACATATTTAAGTGCCACAAATTCTGTGCATTTGGGGATTTTATTGCCTAATGCCATTGAGGCCAACGTTCACGTTTTGTATTGGAATGCAAGTGCTAAAATGTAAGTAAACGTAAATGAGAGTACACCATCCTGGACCTATTTTTTACTGAAAGGGAAGAATTGAACAATAAGAGGGAAACTTGAAATTAATTATCAAGACCCTTGAATTCACATAAAGAATGGATCAAAGAAAGCAACTACAAGCAAATAATAAGAAAATAGGAAACGCAGGAGGTAAGAAAAGCAACTTGTGTATTAGGTGCTCCAGTTAATCCAATAGTGTCAACTATGCAATGGATTTCTCAAGTGATATTTCAGCTTTTTAGAACTGAATACAGAAGATAAATCTTTCCATGTTATTTTCTTATTAATTTCTAGGAACCCAGTGATACAATATGATAAGCACTGTTTAATTTTATAACCAAAAGATGGATTGAAAATGGTCTGTGTACCTTTAAGTTTAGACATAATTGGTTTAATGGTTCCTCTTATTGAATGTACAAACAACAGCAATGTAACTTTACTTTATGAACTGATGGTTTGAATGGTTGAGCAGTTTCCTATATGTTGCTCTCTTACAGTTCACTGCTAGGGAAATTAATTTAATTTTGTCCAGTCTTGAAACAACTGTTAGGCTAAATACAGTTAGTTTACTGATACATGAACAAGCCAAGGCAAGATTTAATTACAATTCTAGAAACTCAGTCTAATCCATCAGGTTGATTTTCTTCTATTATCTAATGAGCCTTGCCAGATTTACTCAAGATGAATCACCCAAAATGCTATACTAATTACTTATACATTCCTCTTTAAAGATACAAATATATTATTAATTGGTATTCACATGTGCCATGTGCATTTGTATAATGGACATGGTTTTCTGTTGTTTAGAGTGTTTCCAAAAGTAGGCGCTATGGTAAATGTGCATACAATTGTTATACGCAACAGGAATAGTGTCAGAGTATCTGTCATGATGATTACAGTAATGGTTTTTCTTGTATAGTATCTTGTTTATGAATCAGTAAACTAGGTGACTGTGGCACTGATGCCTACACAGTCAGATGGATTGCAAATTGGCTGAGTGGTCATACTCAGAGAGTGGTGGTGGACGGATCATTTTCGACCTGGAGGGAAGTGGGCAGTGGGGTCCCCCAGGGCTCGGTCCTTGGGCCTGCACTGTTCAATTGCTTTATTAGCAACTTGAATGATAGGGTGAAAAGCAGCCTGTTTAAATTCACAGATGACACTAAGATTTGGGGTGAGGTGGGCATACTAGAAGGGAAGGACAGATTACAGCAGGACCTGGACAGGTTACAGGGGTGGGTCTCTGGGAGTTACCTGGAGTAGGGGGCCCCGTGAGGCTCCTTCAGCCCAGGTGCAGGGGGTGGAGCAACCACTCACCCACTCCAGGCACCCGGATGAGGCGGGAGGATTAAAAGAGAGCCTGGGATCCTACCCAGGGCAGCAAGCAGCGGGACCGGAAGTGGAGGGGTGGATCCATGCTGCCCAGCGCAGAGCCATGGAGCCAGAGCTGCCAGCATGTTCCCCAGCCAACGGTAAGGGAGCAGAGGGGCGGATCCACGTCGCCCAGCGCAGAGCCAGAGCAGACAGCGTGGTTCACAGCCGCAGGCAAGAGAGCAGAGGGGAGGATCCCCTCCACCCAGCACGGAGCCACCGAGCCAGAGCTGCTGACATGGACCTCAGTCGCGGACGAGGAAGCAGACGAGCCAGTACGCCCCATCTGGCAGGGAGCCCGGACCTTCTGGTGCAGTGAACAGGGATGCTCGGCAAGAAGAATGGGGAACCGGTGGTGAGTCAGGTGGCGGGGTGCCCAAGAACCGCAGGACCCGGTGGGCAGAGTGCGGAACGTGACCCGGAGGACCGGGTGAGGGTGTAGGGGAGGAGGAGCCCTCAGAAGTCCCACAGACCCCCAGTCTCAATTTTGGACACTCTTGCATGCGCCGCACAAAAATCCAACTGAACCAGGAGCAACATCAAAGTCGTGGCAGGAGAGCGCAGCGGGCGCAGAGGAAGACCAGAGGAGAGGCTGGTGATAGGCAGAACAGACATCAGGACTAAAATCACCAGGCGAGTGGTAGGCTCATTCACAGTGGTGCATTGGCCAGAAAAAGTCGTCTCTCCGAATATTTGTCCGGCAGTGGCCTTCCTGATGCCAGTGGGTGAGGACAATGGAGCACCAGACCGGTTTAGCTGGTACAGAAACTCTGCAGCAGGTCATGAGCCTGCTGTTACAAGTATTACAGCAGCAGCAACAGCAGGCCATGTGTCAGACCACGCTGCAAGAGCACATGTTGCAGCAACAGTTATGGACGCACAAGGGGCTCAGCGAATGTTGTATGCCCAAGATGACGAGGGACGATGACCCTGAGGCCTTCTTGGAAATATTTGAAAGAGCCACATTGGCAGCAGGTATCGAGAAGACCAAGTGGGCAGGTCAACTGGGGACATTGTTGATAGGTCAGGCACAAGCGGCCTATAGGGAAATGTCTCAGATTGACGCACTAGACTATGATAGAGTAAAAGCTGAGATATTACACCGGCTGGAAATCACGCCGGAAAACCATTGCCAAGCTTTTCAAGCAAGGAAGGCAGGGGAGAGGAAATCCCCCCGCGCGCTGTGGCAATGCTTGGCGGATCTTTTGAATAAGTGGCTGAGGCCAGAACTGTTGTCCAAAGAACAAGTTTGTGACCAAATCCTCCTCGAGCAATTTATTAATGATCTTGAGGAGGATACTCAAAGGTGGGTAAAGTGCCACTGTCCCACATCATCAAGAGAGGCCCTACAGCTAGCTGAACAGTTCGACACAGCTCAAGGGGGCCGGAGGCAAGGGAGGAATCTCAAAGGGGCAGAGGCCCCAGGGAACAGGAATACAGACCTTAAGATGGGGCATAAGAAGACCCCGCTTAATCTGGCTTGCTTTACCTGCGGGCAGAAAGGGCATATAGCCAGGCATTGCCTGCGAGGGAGTCAGTTCAGTTTGGTTAATGAGCCAGGTTTGTCAGATGGGTGCCAGGGAGAAGGACTTCCACGGGAGGTCGAATCCATGGACTGTGGGGTTGGGAGTCAGGGACAAGTCCTGGTGCAACCATTACCACAGGTTCAGGCGTGGGTGGAGGGGTTCCCAGTCCAGGCCGTAGTTGATACGGGCTGCGCCCAGTCTTTGATTAGGCCCTCCCTTGTTTCCTGGGAAAATATACCCCGGTGTTCAGGGGTAAACAGGATTTGTTTGCATAGGCGGAAGGGTTACGTAGAATGGAGACTAATGACAATACAAGTGCAGGGCATCCAGCGGAGCATGCCCATAGGTCTCAAAGAAGAGATCCTGTACCCGATGATCTTAGGCAGAGACTGGCCGGAAATATTCAACCTGCTGGCCGCCCAGCAGGGAACAGGCAGGATCAGAGATGGGCTGGTGGGCACCGAGGACGATGAGCCGGAGCTACTGACTCTAGAAGACATGGCACCGGCCAGCCGATTCCGGGCCGCGCAAGAGGCGGATCCGGAGCTGCTGCCATTTCTGCAAATAGATGTGGCGGATACCCGGTGCCAGGTAAGACACCCCGAGCATGATGAGACGTCCCCCAGGGTGGAACTCTGAAATGGCCTGTTATACAGGATCCGGCGAGGTGGGCCGGATGGGAAGGAGATGGCACAGTTAATCATTCCCCGGGTCTATTGGGAACAGCTGCTATGGCTAGCTCATAAGAACCCGCTGGCGGGGCACTTAAGTAGAAATAAGACCGAGGCCCGTCTGACCCAGTGGTGCTTTTGGCCACATTTATACGAAGATGTGGAGAAGTATTGCCAGGCCTGTAAGGAGTGCCAAAGGGTGAGCGCCCATAAACTCCCAAAGGCTCCACTGATACCTATGCCATTGATCAGGGAGCCGTTTGCGAGAATAGCCCTGGACGTGGTGGGACCGCTGCCTCGCGGGGTGGCAGGTCACCAGTACATATTGGTTCTAATAGACTATGCGACCAGGTTTCCGGACGCCGTACCCTTGAGAATGCTACCTTGGAAGCCGTCACCAGAGGTACTGATGCAGTGGGTATCTAGATTTGGCATTCCCCGGAAGATCATTATGGATCAGGGGTCCAATTTTATGTCAGCCGTATTGGAAGCCTTGTGTAAAGTACTTCAGATACGTCACTTAAGAACAGCGGTATACCATCCGCAGACTAATGTTCTAGTTGAGAGGTTTAATGGCACCCTAAAGAACATGTTAAGAAAATGTACTCAGAGGGAGCCACAGAAATGGAGTTTAATGATCCCCCCACTCTTGTTTGCCGTGAGGGATGCCCCACAGGATATTCGCCCTTTGAGTTAATTTTTGGGCATCGCCCATGAAGTCTATTAGACCTGACACGGGAAGCCTGGGAGGCGGACCCTAACCCAGGCCAAAGGGCTCACAAGTGGGTGCAGGATCTCAGAGAACGTCTGCAGACAGTGCAACAGATAGCTCAGTACAGGTTGGAACAGGCCCAAGTGAAGCAAAAGGAGAGGTATGATGAATCCATGCAGGCTAGGGAATTCATGGCCGGGCAGAAGGTACTTGTGCTACTACCCGACGCCACAAGCAAATTCCTAACGCAATGGCAGGGTCCATTCATGATCACGAGGCGAGTGGGACCCGTAGATTATGAGGTGAGGCGACCCGGAGCCAGGCGCCAGAAACAGATTTACCATGTCAATCTATTGAAGGAATGGCATGAACGGGAAGGACTTATCATGTCCCTGGGCCCTGAGGGGGAGGAGGAGGATACTGATCTCGAGGACCTTCTAGAGTGCCGGAAGAACAAAAAGGAGGTACAGTTAGGGGAGCAGTTGGAGAGGACCCAGCGTCAGCAGCTGGAGGAGCTAGTGGGAGAATTCCGAGATGTTTTCTCAGAATGGCTGGGGAAGGCGCGCGGGATGGAACATAAGATCATTACTAGGGAAGGTCAGATAGTACGCGAGAGGTGACGGCGTATCCCTTATTACAAATGCCAACCGATTAGGGAGGAGTTGGAGGAAACGTTAAAGCAGGGCATTATAACACCCTCGCACAGTCCATGGCGCAGCCCTTTGGTGCCGGTGGAGAAAGCAGACGGCACGTTGAGACTCTGAGTGGATTTTAGAAAACTCAATGCATTCACGCGGTTTGACGCTTTTCCAATGCCGCAAGTGAATGATTTAGTGGAGTGTATCGGCCAGACACAGTTTATTTCGACCTTGGACTTATCCAAGGGATACTGGCAAATTCCATTAGGCCAGCAGGACCAACAGAAAACAGCTTTTGGTACCCCTTGGGGCCTATTTGAATTTAAGAGGATGCCCTTCGGCCTCAATGGGGCAGCGGCAACATTTCAGAGACTAATGGACTGGGTGTTGGCACCGCATCAGGGATATGCGGCCGCATACATAGATGATATTGTGATTTACACTGAAACATGGGAGCGACATCTGCAGGCTCTTCGGGCTGTTTTGAGAGAACTAAGGCGAGTAGGCCTAACAGCCAATCCAGGCAAGTGCGCCCTGGCCCGGCGTGAGACAAAGTATTTAGGATTCCTGGTTGGACAGGGCCAGGTCCGTCCCCTGGCAGACAAGATTGCGGTTATTAAGAACTATAAGCCCCCGGTCACCAAGAGACACATGAGGGCGTTCCTGGGCTTAACGGGCTATTATAGGCAGCTTATTCCCAGGTTCGCAGAGTTATCCAGGCCACTGGTGGAGGCCACGAAGGGCCAGCAAAGAGGGATGGTTGACTGGAATGAGGAATGGCAGAGGGCATTTGAAGAACTAAAAAGAGCTCTGTCCCAAGAGGTGGTACTACATACACCCAATTTTGCCACCCCGTTCACCCTACAGACGGATGCATCCGCGTTTGCCTTGGGGGCGGTGCTGTCGCAAGAGGTGGACGGACTGGAACGGCCCGTGGCGTACACCAGCTGGAAGCTGAATCAGCAGGAAACGAGGTATTCCACTATTGAAAGGGAATGTCTGGCAATCCAGTGGGGGGTCGGCTATTTCAAATACTACTTACTGGGGAGGGAGTTCAAATTGGTTACAGACCATGCCCTGCTGAAATGGCTTCACATGGCCAAGACGGACAATGCCCGTATAATGCGGTGGGTGCTAGCGCTCCAACCTTTCTGCTTCTAGCTGGCCTATAAACCGGAGAAGCTAAATGTGGTGGCGGACTTCCTGTCCAGATGCGGGGAGGAAGGCCACCGGGCGCCGAGGGTGGAAGACCCAGCTGTGAGATCCCTAAGTAGTATCTTGAGGGGTGGGAAGTGTCCGGGAGTTACCCGGACTAGGGGGCCCCGTGAGGCTCCTTCAGCCCAGGTGCAGGGGGTGGAGCAACCACTCACCCACTCCAGGCACCCGGATGAGGTGGGAGGATTAAAAGAGAGCCCGGGATCTGACCCAGGGTGGCGAGCAGCGGGACCGGAAGCGGAGGGGCGGATCCACGCCGTCCAGCACAGAGCCGCAGAGCCGGAGCTGCCAGCGTGTTCCCCAGCCGATGGCAAGACAGCAGAGGGTCAGGTCCACGCCGCCCAGCGCAGAGCCGCGGAGCCAGAGCAGACAGCGTGGTTCACAGCCGCAGGCAAGAGAGCGGAGGGGAGGATCCCCTCCGCCCAGCAGGGAGCCACCGAGCCAGAGCTGCTGACACGGACCTCGGTCGTGGACAAGGAAGCAGATGAGCCAGTACGCCCCATCCGGCAGGGAGCCCGGACCTTTTGGCGCAGCGAGCAGGGACGCGTGGCAAGAAGAACGGGGAACTGGTGGTGAGTCAGCCGGCGGGGCGCCCAGGAACCACAGGACCCGGTAGGCAGAGTGCGGAACGTGACCCGGAGGACCGGGTGAGGGTGTAGGGGAGGAGGAGCCCTCAGAAGTCCCACAGACTCCCAGTCTCAATTTTGGACACTTGCACATGCTGCACAAAAATCCAACTGAACCAGAAGCGACATCAAAGTCGTGGCAGGAGAGCGCGGCGGGCGCAGAGGAAGACCAGAGGAGAGGCTGGTGATAGGAAGAACAGACATCGGGACTAAAATCGCCAGGTGAGTGGTAGGCTTGTTCACAGTGGGCAAATGAAAATAGGATGGGATTCAATACTGACAAGTGCAGGGTGCTGCACTTGGGCAGTAGGAACCACCAGCATACCTATAGGCTGGGGAACTCACTTCTCAAAAGCATGGTGGCAGAAAGAGATCTTGGAGTCCTTCCTGACTCCAAGATGAACATGGGCTGACAATGTGAGAACACGGTCAGTAGGGCTAACCACACCTTGTTGTGCATCCACAGATGCATCACAAGCAGGGCCAAGGAGATGATCCTCCCCCTCTTTGCAACACTGGTTAGGCCACAGCTGGAGTACTGCATCCAGTTCTGGGCACCGCACTTCAGGAGGGATGTGGACAGTATTGAGAGGGTCCAAAGGAGGGCAACTCGCATGATCTGGGGACAGCAGGGCAGACCCTATGAGAAGAAGCTATGGGACCTTAACCCGTTCAGCCTTCACAAGAGAAGGCTGAAGGGGGACCTGGTGGCCGTCTATAAACTTACTGGGGGGGACCAGTGGGGTTTGGGAGAGACCTTGTTCCCCCGAGCTCCTCCTGGAGTAACAAGGAATAACAACCATAAATTGCTAGAGAGGAGGTTTAGACTAGACATTAGAAGGCACTACTTCACAGTGAGGGCGGCTAGGATCTGGAACCAACTTCCAAGAGAAGTGGTGATGGCTCCTACCCTGGGGGTCTTTAAGAGGAGGCTCAACGTTTACCTGGCTGGGGTCATCTGAGCCCAGTTTTCTCTCCTGCCCAGGGCAGGGGGTCAGACTAGAAGATCTACATGGTTCCTTCCGACCCTATATCTATGAATCTATGTTTCTAACTGGGGTCACTATTAGATGCTTCAAATGAAGATAAATGAGATATTGTAATGTATAATCATGGGATATACTATTCAGACAGGTATTTTTTCCTAAATCTTGTTATTCAGATTTTTATTTATTGCCTTCATGCCTGAGGAATTATGTTCTCTCTACCCAACTACCTTAACTGTGTACATCTCTGACTAATCCTTTTCTTTAATCCCACTTGTAACAGCCAGAACCAAAGGAATTAATAAACAATAAATATGTGCTTCTTGGAGACTTTTGGTATTTTGCCTAAACAGGTAATATTAGTTAATATAAGGCTTGTAATTTTGTAAACTGCAAATGTAACTTGTCTGTCATAAGTTTAACCAAAACAATAAAATTAACCGTTCATGAACAGGGACCCTCCCCGGTAACCCTCTGACACAGCATCGATAGAGGGACGCCTGACTTCACTGGAATCACTTGACGCGTACCTGGCATTGAGGGACTATCGATAAGTTGCCAACCTATGTCTGTCTATCTGTGGTTCTGAACAGACCAGTGGCTAGTACTTTCACAGTGCCCAGTTGGCCTGCGACAGAACTGATCTATCTATCTCTTGTTATTATCTGTTGTTATTATTTACTATTAGCTCTTTAATACTGCATTATCTGCTTATTGCATTTATCTTTCTGTTAACTGTTGTGTGTCTGTAAGCTATAATAAATTTTCCTTTGCTTCACTTCCAACTTTGCCTCCTCGATCCAAAACTGAATCAAACTGCCCAGTTGGCCTGTGATAAAATCGATGCACTCACAGTGTCCAGCTGACCTGTGACACCACTAAGATTCACTTTTACAACTATCTAAAAGCAATGCATTCCATGGGTTATTTGTTACTGGAAAGTTATATTGATCAGCTTTACATTTATAGCTTTTCATTGTTGTTGAATTTGTTCTTGTACTATGGGAAAAGGCAAATAGGACTGTATTCCCTGGATCATTCATTATTTTATACCAGTATTCCTTCCCTGTTTATTTATTTTTTCCAAAAACTTCTCCCATATTTCTAATAATTTCATTCCCCTTCTGTGCCATAGTCCTTTATTTTAGCATCACTTGAATTGGATTTCTATTTGGTGAAGAATAATCTTTTGGCTCAAATAACATTTTATATACTACTGTATTTGTTTATCACTAAAGTTTCTGCTCATGTCCCTGCTCCTTTTCCACAATCTCACTAAAATGAAACATAAAATCAGATACAAGTCAAACTGTATAATCGACAAAGTTGTAAAGAGTTGAAAATTAGGTAAAATGAGTTGTTACTTTCTCGATATAACATAATGATATGTTAATGCAGTTCAAAGACAGCACAGTGTCAGGCCACAGCATTGAATCAGCGGTTTCAACCTGCCTGATTCACGTTGGACTGCCACCTTTCTGGCTGACCATTCAAACTAAGCAAGCCAGTTAGGTCTAGCCCTCCATCCACTCCCTGCCACTGGAGAGCCTAGGTAGGGTCAGCTGCCATATAAACCCCTAACCCAGAAGAGGAAATGTCTGGACAACAGGACTCAACCACTATCCAAATACCTCGATGTCCTTTACAGTTTGTGCCTCTGCTTGATCTCTTGGCTACCTGAAGCAGACCACCCCCTGACGTGGTGCTCTGCCCAACACTTTGGCTTCCTAATTTGGCTTTTGTCCAGACCCAGCTCTCTGCTCAACCTCCTGGTGATTCAAACTGGCTTGTCCTCTGACTGTGCCCTGCATGACCCTCTGGCTTTCTGCCTCGGCTTCTCAGACTGGCCTGGCTTCCAGACCTAGCCCCTGTCTGCTCACCCACTTTGTTCTCCAAGTAGACCCTGACCTGCCTCCCATGACCTAGCATGACACAGACAACACAGCAAACGAGGAAGTGGCAAAAGATAGCCACAGCACAACTCATTCAGACTCATCCATCCTAACAATATGAAAATTATACAGATAATAGGTCTGTAGTGAGCTTTGAATTTTAAAACTGGTCTTTTTAGAAATATAGCCTATATATGATGGGACAAAAATCAACTCCAGTGTAACAAAATTAACTACAACATAATGTGAGTCAGTAGAATTATACTAAGGATAAATTTGGTCCAACTTTTTTTGTAATAATTTCTAATTATGTGTACTCAGGACAATGACTTAAAATAGTTGAAATTGTTTAAATCCAAGTTCTTTGCTGACAAAAGCAAACATTTTAGCAGATTATATATATTTTAATAGCTCAGACTGCCCAGATGAGCCATTTCATTTCTTAAAGGACTAAGGAAAATGGTTCAGACTGCCTTTAAGTGTACAAACCCTCCCTGTCCCCCTGCCACCTACCTGAGCATGTCTGTGGAAAAACCTCCAGAAGCCCAGGGATAGAAGATGCACCAGATCTAAGCATATCAGTGGGAAAGGAGAATGGGGGGCTGATATCCCACTGTTAGTCCTCTTCTATTTTCACAGAACCTATCCCTCCAATTCCAAATCAGAAGACCCATCCTCATCTTTCCCCTCAACCCTACCCTTTTTCTTTGCTTGATTCCCCAGATACTCTCACTACATTTCACATCCATACCCAACTATCCCTCCTCCCCCGCTGCCATCCTTTAACCACCATCTCCCAAGGTAAACAATCACATATATATAAATTATTTTCAAAAATCGTTTTGAGTACTGTCTGAATTTTATCTTATACTCAGTTTACATTTCCCCATCCCAAAAGCATCCTGACAGAAGCTAAATGGAAAAAAAGCAGTCTCTCATGTTCAGAATAGAGCTGTTCAAACTGTTTTGTTTAAAGCTGTTTTCCCCATCAAAAAAGAATGGTTTTTCTAAAATTAATTCTGTGAAAAGCTCCCTTTTCAAAATTGTTGCTTTTTCATAACAAAGAAAGAAAGAAAGAAAGTATAAGCTTCATAGTTGTTAGGAGCTGGAAGGAACCTTACAGATCACCAGGTCCAGCCCCCCGCACTTGGGCAGGAAAGGCTGCTGGGATCAGATCACCACAGCAAGACGGTGATCTTCAACTTAAAAAAATATATATTTTCTAGATTTCCTCTTCCTTCCCTTCCGTCTCTGCCTTTTTCTTGATTTCATGGGAAAATGGAGGGAGCTTTAAAAATATGGGGGCAGAGACAAAGGAAGGGGGTGGGGTAACCTGAGAAAAAAGTTTTAAAAACTAAAACATATGAATATTAAAAACTGAAAGAATGCAGACTTCACATCCAAAAACCACACAATTTTAACGTGAAAAAAAATGTAGTGTTAATGTGAAAAATGCAGTTTTGAGCCTGTTTTTGTCAGAGAATTTTAAAATTTTACAGTCCTATTTTTTCCAAAACATAACATCACAGGATTTCAATTAGTCCTATTATATTATTACTTGCCTTGCATTTTAACACCATCATTTCTTCAGATATTGCTAATAAATACCTAGATAGTATCAAATCCATCTCAAGTTCTGATTATTATGGTAGACACCACGCTTCATTATTCCAACCTTGCCCTAACACATACATGCCATAAGACATCCTTGGACCTAGTGTAACCTCTACAATACCTTGCATATGTCTGAGCACTAGAAAATAAAAAGCTAAAAATTATTGAACATAATTAATCTGAGTTTGTGTGTGAAATTGCTTAAATAGCTGTTTGCTTATTATTTTATTGCTATCTTGCTGCTTCCTTTTCTAGTGCTTCTATTTTTCAAGTGAAAAATATGCAAGTTGGCTGCCCTCATATGCTTTTCTTCTGAAAATCAAGGGGAAGAGTTCATTTCAATTGTAATTAAAATTAGCATAAGGGGGTTAGCATAATAAACCACAGAGGTCTATTAGGTGGTCTCACATATCAATCTTCAATAAAAGCACTATACTTCAAAATAAAATTCTTCAAAATAAATTCACTAAAAGTTCTAAAAAATAATGTTGACAGGTGTTTAGCTGCCCCTTTTTCTACTAACAATGCACAGCCTGATTCTGAAGTCACTTGCATTGATATAAATCAAAAGTAACTCCACTGAAGTCAATCCATTGTAAATCAGATTCTGCCCTACATTCTCTCATTAATCCTTTTGACACAAGGAAATAAAACACTTAAAATTAATTGAAATTGAAGTTCAAGTTAACTGATATTTGGAGGAGATTACATTGCCTTAGAACTGAATTTGAATTTCCTTCCAGCAGTCATACTCTGTACTCCAGACTAGCCTTCACTTTGAACTGCTCTTTTTCTGCCTGAAAGTTAAAGTAATATTGATAAATGCTGCAGAATGTTATATTTGATTACAGTGATATCATATAAATCCCATACAACTGATCCCATAAAATTGGAAATTACAACTAAATTGTACTGTATTTTCTGTGCCATTGTTTAGCACCCAAATCTTTGTCTGATGAAGTGTTTGCATGATTTGGGCAACTCTAAATTGCTTTCACTCTTCCCTAGCAGGGAAATGATGATCATGCAGATGTTAATGATGGGTAAGTGCTCATCATCCCCTCAGGATCTTTCCTGTTGAGCCCCCCAGGGTACCATCTTGTTGCCTCCTCTGTTCAATGTATATGAAGCCACTGGGAGAGACTTCATAGAGATTTGGAACAAGGTGCCATCAGTATGCTGATGACACCCAATTCTATTTCTCTTTCTGATCTAACCCAGGCCCTGTGGTCTCAGTCCTTTCCCAGTACCTGGGTGCAGTAGATGAACTGAATCTAGGCAAAACAGAGGTGATGGTGGTAAGCAAACTGCTTGACTTGGAAAGGATGGGAACACCTATCGTTATGGACCTACCGAATTCACTATTGTGCAATTTTCACAGAAATTGTGAATTCAGGGAGGCTTACTAATAAAAAACCCCCAAAATAACAAAACAGAGAAAAGGGTAGGAAGCCTTGCAGTCTTGGAGAATGGGTTGGAGGGAAGAGACAAAGATAGAGAGAGGAGTGGGGGACAGTGGAGAAAGGGGGCAGGGGTGCTGCCCAAGCAGCTGCACCAGCGTCCCAGGCTGGCTGTAGCAGTCAGCTGGCAGGTTGCACCAGGGTCTTTAGAGCCCTGGCCCAGCTCATTGCTGGCAGTAGGTGCAGATATGCAAGAAGCTGGACTGGGACTCCGCAGATTCCAGCGCAGCCCAGGACCCTGTTGCTGCTGCTTGTGCAGCATCCCCACCTCTTGCTATGAGCAGCTGTTCCCTGCCTCCCCTCTTCCCCACTCCTCTTTACTCCCATGCTCCAAGACTGCAGAGCCCCTTTTCTCTGGGGCTTTTATTTTTCCCCCACCATGCCTACCATTTTTTACAGAGGCTGAATTAACAGTCTCTGGGGAAAATTGCACAAAATCACCAATTTGTTAGGTCCCAAATGCTGAAGGACATGATTCCTAAGGTCACCCAAAAGCAACTCCTACAGATGCCATCAATATGCTGAATCCATTTGGTTACAACACGTGGGAGAACATGCTCAGCAGTCAATCTTAAGATGTTAAACTCTCTCCAACTTGAGGTCAGCCAGAGACTGAGCCTAGATAGCTTTCAGAAGTGCTGTAAGACCCTTCTGTTCGGGCAGGAATTTAGCAACTGAAGCAGGTTGATATAGTGTCTAGTGAGTCTCCATTTTATGTTGCTATTTTAGTTCCCATTTAAGATGTTTTGTCATTCTTCAGTTTGATAAGTATTCTGTTTCTCTTACTGTAAGATGCCTTCAGGCTTTGTTGGGAAGGATGACATACACATTAAATAAAGCATATGAATTTAGTGGTTTTATGCCAGTTAGAACTGATTTATGACAAGGCATAGTTTAAATAAGGGATAAGATTAGGCATATTAATATTAATGAAGACATAATTTATTAGGCACATTTCTATATTTTCTAGTTTTTTTAGCCATCTTTTGAAACTAAGTCAAGTACTAGAGTATTAAAATACAGGTTCAAAATCTTTGCTCTTCAACTTTGAGCTACAGTTCTTGCTGAACAGCCCATCTGTAGATCAACCAAGATAAATTCTTCTTTAACACTTAGCTTTTAAACCTAGGTAAAAAGTCCTAACAGGCTGGCCAACTGTTAGAGGCTTTTAAGGCTTTGGGACCTTTAGACTTAACAACTATTTCACAGATTTAAAAATTCTATAAAAAATGAACATTTAATTATTTTATTTATATAAAGTAGTGTTTTATCATTAATATACCAGTGCATTTCAATATTAAAAATACTATTAAAATATATTTAAACTTATCTGTATTTTATTTTGGTTTCCCAAACCTTCCTTGGTCCCCAGAACACCCTTAGAGTTCAACAATGTGGTCTTAAACAAAACCACCTGGGAAGTATCTACAAAAAATTACAGGTTTTGTCTTCTAGAGAAGGAAGACAACTCAGTGAAAGCAGCAAAAATTACCAAATTAGGGCAGATGACTCCTGATAATGACAAACCTTGCTCTTCACAGGCTAGCTGACATTTGGCGAGACTTGACAACATAACTAGCTCAACTTATTGAGGGAAAGATTGGTTTCCTTTTGTTGTAACATTAAAACTACTTTCTTACAAATTTTAAATTCATGGATATATTATGCAGACTCAGAATCAAATCATCTAAACATTTTACATTCAAAACTATTTACAGATAGTTAAGCTGGAAAAACCCAGTCAAAATTATCAAATATAGACCAAATGATCCTTGAAGTAAGGCAGTGCAAGTCTAACTCAACTGGAATTGTACCAGGATTTGAACTGGACTCTGTAAGCTGACCTGAAGTCAAGTTAATTGATATTATCATCACTGACATCCTAAGAAACAAAATTCACATAAAAGTAACGAGCCCAAATCCATCCAGCAACAATTTCCATAACATAAAACTGAAAGAGACTTTCCAGACTTTGGTATCCAGTTCTCTGCAATTGTAGGCAAACATATTGTATAACCTCTTCCCAAAAATATTAAGAGTCATTCAAAAATTAATCAGGATTGCCTTGTTGCAACTCCACTTGTTGAAATTTTTTTACCACAACCTCAGTCCTGTGATGGTTAGAAAATTTCTTCTAATTTGCAGGCTAAATTTATTCATGACCAGTTTATACCCATTTGTTCTTCTGTCAACGTTGTCCTTTTTTCTCTGTCCCTGGTGTTTAATCCTCTGATATATTCATACGAAGTAATCATATTCCTGTCAGCTTTTGTTTTTATAACTGAGGCATGCTAATATCTTCTAGTTTCCTGTCATAAAATAGACTATCCATTCTCCTGATCATTCTACTAGCCCTTCTTTGCACCTATTCCTGTTTTTTGAATATGGGTGACATAGATTACATTGATTTAATATTCTATGATTACATAGAATTACATGCAATATTCTAGATAAGAAATTACCAGAGCTTTAATAGTTCCTTGTTTAATACCTTGTTTCAGTACATCCTAGGATACTCTTTTCACAGCCATCTCAGATCCATGACTCGCAGTCCTCTTGACCAAAGTCTGTTCAAATGCTTCTAACAATCATTAATCACCTTTAACTGAATACTGCTACATGCATAATTTTTTTTTTAAAGTGTGTCCAGACACACTTGGATTTTATTATTCATTCAATATTTTCTTGAAAAATACAGTTTTGAAATTACTGACAAAAATACTCCTTTTAAAAGGAATTTGCAGAACAGGCTTAATACAGAGCCATAGCACATCTGACAAATAAGGAATTAGATGTCACTTAATGAGGCTGGATAAATGCATAATTTTCTTTTCACTTTCCAGATTATTTTCTTACTTCTTGAAGAAGACAAGATTAGAACTGTTTAGGAATAAGTTCAGGGGAAAGGCTTTTTGTTGGAAAATGCTAAAGTGTCAACAGTAAAACATTGCAAAAACATACAAGCTTCCATACAATCTTTCCTGGAAAATGTTTCCCAGGTGCAAATAAAAGAGTGCATGAAAAGTGGTTTTCAGCTGAGAACAGCCCATCATCCCAAAGTCACTCAACTGAAACGTGAGAGATGTCAGGATATGTAGTCCAGCAATTACAGCACCTCCCTTGTGATATAGGAGACCAGAATCAGATTAATCTTGATAGCTCTGATATGAGAGCAAGACTCACCCCAAATAGCCAGTAGCCTGCCATACAGGACACCAACCTGGGTTGTGGGAGACTGGTAGAGCAGGGATTTAAACCTGTAGCCTTCCATATACGTTGTGCCCTAATCAACAGGCTACTAGCTCTTCTGGAAAATTAATTAATCCCAATTCAATTTAGGGGTCTTTTTTAAAAAATTGTTTTTTATGCCTAAAACAAAGTGGATTATGGTCATGGTTCTCCATCACGGAAATCAGTGGGACTTTTGCAAAGGACACAAGGCAGCTCTGAAACAAAGCAAATCAAGCAAACGATTTGATAGTTTGGCCTTTTAAAATAATAGCTGTGCTTCCCTGATTTTTGTAATTTATGGAAGTTCAGAAGCTGATAAGAAACTACCTGATTGTAGAGAGATATAGGGAAAAAATATTATGATGTACCAATAAAACAGTCTGTTTCATCTTTTTATGTCATCTGTTCCTGTGTTAAACTAGTTATTTAGACTGATCTGGACAATTCTCTAGGAATAAAGTTGATAATAGCAAATTTTATGCTTCTGTAAAATTAAAAGGCAAGATTTCTTCTCCATTTTGATGGACTATTTTGAGTAAAAAAATCTTGAAGATTTCTGACGTATCTGACCTCTTCAGACAAAGCTTTCTCCAGATCCTTGTAAAAGTGAGAAGAGCTAAAAAGCCAGATGGTCTTCTCTATGCCAGGCCATATTAACATAATTAAGCTTAACTAGCACCCTTAACCATTGGCAACACATACGGGGCACACGCGGGTGCACGTGCACCCCCTGACAGAAGCACTGCTAACAGCTCCTGCGGGTGGTCGCCGCTCTCCCGCCACCAACACCACCACTGACACCATCAGTGGCAAAATCTCTAATAAAAATTATTGTGAGGATTTAGAGGCCTGTTTATTTCAAAATGTGGATTAATGACTATTATTCTTTGGATAATGCTACAGTTTGACATTGCACCTCAGAAAAGTTTGGTCTGTAAGCAAAAAGCTGACGATCTATTATTCTTGTCTTATCTAATTCTTCTTTCATTACCTCTACGTTTTTCAAAAAGATTTTTTTGGTCCTGAAAAGAAAACTCTTCCCAATCAAAGCACACTTATTTGATGGAACTGCATTTAGAAGTGTATCGGGGGGCGGGGAGTACAGTGCTACTAAGCAGGTTACTAAGCAACTGCTGCTTAACACTAAGTGAGAAAATGACACTGAATCTCCAATTAATGATGTTATGTGACAAAAATCTCACTGATAAACAAAAAATTGCCATCTCATGAAAGATACAGTACGAAACCCAATTTCAAAAGCATCTAAGAGCAGATACATCTTCAAAATTCACACTAAATGGATGGAATATTTCTTGGAGGTATTGAAAACATAAAAAAAAAAACTTTACTTCACAGTCTTCCAGCTTGCCCCAGCTTACCATTCTAGGAAAGGAGAGAAATAATAGCTAAGTAACATTTCCATGTCTTCAATGTCTGTAGCATGCCAGAAGCACTGATACTTGATTCCTCACAAGCCCATGCCACTAGCAGCTCTTAGAATGACTTTATAATTCATCTAGGTCCCCTGGTTAAATGAAGACTTGTCCTTTAACTTTCCTGGCTCAAAACACATTTTTTTAAACACCAGAGAATATTAAATATTATCTATATTAGAAATGCAAAAACATTATTCCTTTATTTAAATACTCATGTAACCTGTGCCGGCATGCTAAGTCAAGTGATTTGCCAGATTCTGGATTCTCAGGGTGCCAGTAGCCCTGGGAACCCTATCAGGCAGGTCTGCTGACTGAGGTGTCCCATGGAGAGGTGTGTCCCTCACTCTCACTGCCCAAGAATTTACTCTGAGCCCAATAGATACATTGGTTTCTTTTTTATATACAACTATATACAGAACAGAAATGACCAAGCAAAAAAAAAAAGGATAATATATATATACACACACACACACACATATACATACATATATATAGTTAACAATAAAACCAACAGCTCAAATACAATCTACAAATGCAACATTAAGTAAACAATTCCAACACATGGGAGGAGGGCGCCCAGCAGGGGGATCTCACCTGTAGTTTCCCTTAGGGTTAAAATCCACTCCCATTGCAATAAATGGCAACACAGTTACTGCTATGATCTGCCATGGGATGGTGGGGAAGAGGGTACTGTTGCTCCCGGGACTCTGAACTCCCTTCTTCATACTGATCCCTGCAAGACAAGCCTGTGGTACAGTGATCCAGGCAAATGGCTTCCTTTTATTTCTCCTGAAATACACTCTGCAAACTCTATGGGGTTAGGTGTCCCCTCATGTTTCCATGCAGTTTGTGCCTCCTCAGCCCATTCCTTCTTTGGGGCTGTCTCACCTCCCAGCACTCACACCCACAGAGAGTGGATTGTCCCCCTGGCAGATTTTGGTTCCCGCAGCCTCAAGCCTTCCTAGCTCAGACAGGGCTCCCTTCCGCAGGTCTCTGACCCGGCAGCTTTTCCCAGCTCCCACCCAGCCTACCCACTTCTGCTGACCATTCCCTTCCCCACCTCCCCCTGGGACACCTGTGCCCTGAAGCTGCACAGCTCTGCACCAGGTGGGGAAATCAGCTCTCCCTCATCTTGCTCCCTGAGCAAGTTTCAGTTCCCATTCCAGTAGTGGGGGGCGGAGGAGGGCGGAGGAGGGGAGCTGCATCTCTGCCCCCTTTCTTCAGACTGGAATTGGATCCTCTTCTCCCTCTCTTTTTCCAATTTTACTGTTTTATGGTGCAAACACAGCCAATCAGAGCCCTCAGTTTACAACAGGGGCTCTGGTTGTAATGCAAATGGTCCAATAAAAGCATGCATGGTGCACGGCATACTTTCCTGCCTAAAAAAGCCATGACAGCCTTTGCAAGCATTTTGCTGTCCTTTTGTGCCAAGGTTCTTAAGCATTGCGCACCCACTTAGCTTGCAGCCAAGTGAGCTGTGCAGCTGTTGCATTACATTTAAAGTTTAATAAGATCTGGAAAGTCACTAGGAAGGGTTAATAAATGTGATGGGTAGATAAAACAACCTTCCTGGCTGACCAGAAAATCTTGACTCCACTCAAGTTAATTACAAAACTCCTGTTGACTTCAAAGGAGCCAGAATTTCACTCATAGTGATAAGAGGTTGCTCTCTATCCCTCTTGAGGAATTCAGCTGGCCTACTGACAATTTCTATAAATTAAGTTCTTAGGGTACATTTACATTGTAGTCATAGACATGACTGTGCAGTACTATGGAGATAAGTTTAAACGAGCTAGCTGAGGCAAAAGTAACAATCTAGTAGGGGTGTGAAAAGCGGGCCCTATTCGATTCGGATTTGGCCCAAATCAGAGACAGTGATTTGATTCATTGATTCAGATCACTGTCCCTGATTCGATTTGGCCAAATCCAAATCTGAAGATTAGATGCTGACTCAGAGAATCAGCAATTTGGACATAGATGCAGCTTTAAAAAAAATGTCTACATACCTTGAGGTAGCAGGCACGGCTCGTGATCACTGTGATGCTGGGGCACACAGAGCATCTCACAGGAGACCGGGGGGCCCTCCACATGCTCAATGTGCTCAGCAGAAGTAGTTCCAGTCCACATCCATGTCTGCTGGGGAGCGCGCTGCCCCTCCCCACACCTCCCCAGCTCAACAATCGGCCACAGGGGGACCCCAGGCAGACTCAGAAGGCACCAGTCACTGAGGCAGGAGGGTGTGGAAGGGACCCCCACATGCTCCCTGGTGGGCTTCCAGGTCTGCTGCCAAGTGCTCTGGGGAGCTCCCCATGCTTCTGAGAGACACTCCATCCACCTCAGAGTCACAACATTCATGAGGCCCTGCTACCTACTGGAATGTAGAAAAAACATTTAAAGCTGTCTCTATGTCCAAATCTCTGAATCTTTCCAAATCTCTCCAAATCCATTCTGAGGGTTCCAATTCAATTGGAAGACATTAAAGGATCCCGTGACTCAATTTGGATCTGGAGATTTGGCCACCAAATTGGGCCCAATTGAATCAGAGACCAAATCTTTGCACAGCCCTACAATCTAGCCACAAAGGCTACCCCAGCTAAATTATCATGTTTCTCAGGTGTGGTTTGCTGTGTTGAGCTCTGTGTTCCCATAGCTATACTGTTATAGTTTGCAGTGTTGCAGACGGTAGTTCATTTAAAGTTAGCTTGGGTATTTCTTCAATAAAGTTATATCTTGGCTCTTTTCATCACTTTGTACATTATTCATTACATTTGTACCTACCGACTTCCCAGGATAGCTAATTAGTACATAATGTATTGTGTTCTGCTCTGTACAATGTAGTTTAAAATTACATGTAATGATTGTATTACACCCAGATTAAAAATCATTATACTGGAAATAACATTGAGAATATGCATTAGTAATGTAAGGGGTAACAGATGTTGTAATTATTCTAATATTCAGTGTTACAAGTCCACACAGTTCAGGTATGGTTAAACTAACCAGAAATTCTAATATGTTGAAGGTACAGCTATATATATTTAAAGACACTTGTTCTTAAAATCTCCCTGCAATGACTTTTTACAATAACAAAATGCTTGTGATTAGTGAATAATAATGTTTAGAGCCCTGATTTGATTTTAAAGGCATTGGCATGAAATGAATGGGGGGGGCAGGGGTTGGTGACTGAAGTGAACTCAAATGACAAAATACTACTCCTCAGAGGAGTTCACAAGTAGGTTCAATTACTGAAATTTGCCCATGCAATGATGTTAATAATTCACTGGAACACATGATGGGCGATGGATTTTTGGAAATGCTTCAAGACTCAAGTAGAAAGTGTCAGTATGGTGAGTGACAGAGTTATAAGGGTACAAACAGTCAAAAAGCCTGAGGCTGAATTGATTACATCTTAGGAGGTTAGTCTAAACTGCACAGATTGAACTGATACACAAGTGAGTAGACATTCACTTTTGATTCCATAAATGCAGCTACATGTCTGCAGTGGCCCAGGCCAGAAGCTGGGGGGGGGGAGGGAGAGGCAGGAGAGGCATTAGCCCACACATACATTTATAGTATACCTGCCAGTATCTTCATTCAAACAAAACTTCATTTACAAAAATGGTCAAAGAACTGAGCATTGATGGAATGTTTCTAGAAGCATTTTGCCCATTTTTTTCTCCAATAAATATTATTTACCACAATCCTCCAACATACACATTGCTAAATGAGACCTGTCAGAACTACAACAAGCAATATTTGTGCTGGGGTTCATGAGATTTTACATATAAGTTTTACAGTAATAAATGTTGATATTTATATTATATAAACTAGTTTAGGAAGAAATTCTGTAACCGAATGCAAAAATAACTGTACCAATGAGACAGAGCAAGTCTTAATTCAGACATGTTCTCAGTTTAAAATAAAAAAGGTTAGGCCCCTGGGAGATGTTACATTTAAAACAAGGTTAACGAATTTATCACATCTTAAATATTAATCTGGTGTAGCAAAGGCTGGCCCCAGGGCTGGCTGTGACACCCCCTGGGAGTCATATATCCCTTGCCCTGCTCCAGCTCTAGGGTCCCCTTCTCACTCTCTTGCCATGCCTTGATATAATTGTTTTATTGAAAGGGGAGGCTACTTAATGGGCCTTAGACTGTGTCCACCTGCTCCCTGTTTCTTTAGCTGCCAGTAGGTTTCTCCCAGATACTGCTGGTCTCAAGCTTGTCCTTGCTAGGTGGGCCCTCATGGCCCACCCATGCCCCCTAGGACACTTGTAGCCTCATTCATGACTTTTGACCTCCCCTACAGCCATGCCCATGCCTCACAGATGTTATCAATTAATGACTTTGATAGGCACTTGGCCCAAACGAATATTAAGCCACTTCCAGTCTTTACACCCTTTTTAGAACCTCATCCTTCTCAGCCACCACCTCTTTCTTGGTGGTTCCCTTAGCCTAGGCCCACTGTGCCTGACTTGTCTTCTGGGTTCTAGCCCTAGTCTCTCCCTCTTGGGTTCTGACTCTTCCCCTCCTTGGCTTTGAGCCCCTGGCCCTCATTCTCACCCTTGTTGAACTTTGAGTCCCTGGATCTAGTCCTTGCCCCTCCTGGGTTAAAGTTCTGCCCTCTTGGGCTTTAGGCCACTGGCCCCAATCTGTCCTACACCCACATTGGGGTTCAGAACTTCTCCAGTCTACAACTTCTTGGCTTAAGCCTGGAAACACTAGTGTGGGTTACCCACAATGCACCCCTCAGGTGCCCTCCGCTGTGATCTCCTCATATGCTCCTAAAACCACACCCAGACCACTAGTTTAAAACTAAAATGAACACATAAGCCCATGGACTATAACAAAACTCTAAGCCTACAAGCTATACAATGAAACTGTCCTCATCCTGGGTCACAGCTCACTGCAAGCCCTTACCACTTTGCTTACAGTCCCCAGGTTCAGCAGGATCTCAGGCACTATCTTCAGCCACAGACCTCTCAGTCAAGCTCTTCCCTATGTGGCTTGCAGCACCAGACTGCCTTGCCTGACTCAGACCCTGGGCTTATATGCCTCATAAACTGCACCCTCTTTCAGTCAGGAGGCTTGCTAGCCTTGGCACAGCTGCCTCTTTCATTCTAATGAGCTGTTTACTGTGGCTATCATGGTTGCCATAACAGTGCTCAGGCAGGGTTTTGCTCTACTATCCTACTGCTGAGCTGCTAGTCTGCAATAGACAATTTATTCTATGGCCCCATGGCTGCCAAATCCCCTGCAGCCAGTCTATAACACCTCAGTCTCCCCCTCACCTGGGGACATCCCTGCTTCTTCTTCTGCCTTCAAGTCACAGGAGCCTCTGACTCTCTGTTACACCTGGCCACATGTTAATGCAACTAATAGTGCAATAAAACAAAGAATAAGCCACAAAGTCATTACACAGAAAATGTGTAATAATTTTGTGGCTAGCTTCTCTCATGCCTTAAGTTACATGTGTGGTCAGGCATCAGCTGATCGGGGCTCCCAGCCCAGGGAGCACATAAGAGCCCTTACTGTTCCCCCTAGCCACAAAAGAGCATTGGAGTCAAGCCTAGGAGCCATGATGAGCTCCTAACCTCGGGGGTTCATCAGAACCCTTGACACCACTGTACCCCAGAGGCTGGGACCAGCAGCAGATCAAGGCTCTCAGTCTCCAGGACTCAGTGAATCCTTTAACTCTGCTGTACCCTAGAGGCTGGGAGCACATATCAGCTGCCATTCCCAGTCTCCAGAGCTCCCAGTCCAGGCCTCCCATTGGAGGACTGGGAGTAGCAGCTAAATGGTGCTTCCAATCCTGGGAAGGGTGCATGGAAGCTCTTGATTCCAATATGCCCCTGAGGCTGGGGGCAGGGATTTGCTGACTAGCTTCCTACTTGTCAGTACAGAGGTACCTTGAGATCATGATCCTGAGCATCAGCAATATGGCACAATGAGAATCTGATCACTGATCCCACAATCAAGCCTCCTGCCATGCATCTCTAGCATTGCAGGAAATGCAGTTGTTATGATTGCACATCAGATCCCATAGCACCTTTAATTGAACACCAGCCAGAGGCCTTAATCAGCTACATTAGCCATTAAGTGTATATAAAACATTGATATTATATTGCAATAATACTTTAAGTCTCCTTTTCTTTGTTATGTTTAATATTCTACCATGAAATGATTGCTGGAAGAGCAACATAAAATCTGTAAACAATTTATTCTACAGTCACTTAATTCATTCAAGGGATTTCTTAATCCTGTTAGAGAACTGATCAACTTTGTGAAAAATTACTCATATAATAATTCAAGAGAAAAAAAATGTCAAGTGAAACAAAAGCTACCACTCCACCTGTTCTAGTTTCTGCTACTACTGTAAAAACCCACAAACAACTAAACAAAGGGGACTTGATTTTCAAAGGAGCTAAGGTTTTGTGCTCCATTTATTTGATATAAGAGCAGCTAATTATGTTTGTAAGTTTTCATAACTGGGATCATGATTTAAGCAACAGCAGAAATTGAAGGATGGGCCTTACTTTGCATTTAACAGTTACAGCCCAACTTCTATGTATATGCCAATAAAGTGAGGACTATTTTCTTGACTTTATGGCATGTTTTTTTATTTCAGACAGTTTCTTCTTTTTATACTCTTCCATGAGTCTGAGATAGACCTCAGTCAATATATACACAGATCCTCACTAATCTTCTTTCAAAACTATGAATGTGCATTCAACCTGAATTGAACCTACTTAAAGGGCTTAAGGCACATGTTTAACATGCACTGAAGTGTTTTGCTGGGTCAGGGTGATAGTGATCAGGTAACATTTTGTTTGTCCTGCAAGAATAAAACACTTGTCACTGGTTATCCCATCAGATCTTTAAAATACATAATCATGTCTGTGTTAGTAAAGATACTGAAATCTCCCTGAGACATGATTTTCATGGCAACAAAGATTCATATAAAATATTGCTACCTCTTACAATTTTATTGGGTATCACATTATATTTTGTATTTTTTCCTAAGATCAAAGCTCCTGAAATCATGTGCCTATACAAAAATATCACCTTTCTGTCTTTTTTCCCATCTTAGTTACAAAAAATACAAAACCTTGGAAATATAAATCCAAAAAACAAATAAAAGAGACTCAATAGTTTCATAGTTTCATAGTAGCTACAGTCGGAAGGGACCTAGGTAGATCATCTAGTCCGACCCCCTGCCTTAGCAGGAAAGAGCACCGGGGTCAGATGACCCCGGCAAGGTGCTCATCT
>NW_017728913.1:16551517-16558478 GCF_001723895.1 Crocodylus porosus | reverse complement strand
AGTTTGAAGCCCGCCGAAGGAGGTTCACCAACCTGGAAGAGAACACACGCTTACCTTTAGGGGAAAGTTGGAGCCCATCCCATCCCAGCATGTCTCTCATCACGATGTGCCGGTCATGGCTGAGGAAGCCAAATCCCACCTCGAAGCACCATTCCTGTAGCCTTCAGTTGGTCTCCGCTATGCACATCTCGTGATGTCTGCCTCGACCGCTCACTGGCAGGATGGAAGAGATGACCGCCTGTGCGCCCATCTCCCTCAGCACTTTTTTTAAAAAAAAAAATCACATGATTTGAAATCAGTCTGTTTTTGGTGGACTAATTCATTATTTTGAGTGCTTGGGGTTCTCAAAATTGCTTACCCTCATACTAAACTGTTATGGGACAACAACCAATTTTCCTGTATTGAACTGGGAGTCTGAGTCCCTTCCCACTTATACTAGAATTATACTTTTTGATATCACTGATCTCACTCCTGATTTACACCATTTAAGTAAAATGTTTATATTAAGCATATTTTGAAGTGGACATTCAGTTGGACAGTGACTTAACAAGTTGTTGACGAAGCTTATGTATAGTACCATGCCTGGTACACTGGCTACAATATAAAAGTAAGGTAGCAAATAAAAATAACTGACTGGGCCTGGATGAAATCCATCGTCTTCCTGTTAAATTAGAGGATGTCATTTCTGAGGCCTCTTAACTTTGTTTATGAAATAAACATTATGGTGAAACAATGCCACAAAGCTTTTTTTTTTTTTTATTTCCAGTGCTACTTAGTTCTATTACTCTTATTTCTATGAGTCAAACATATCATAACTAATGATAGCTCAGAACAAGTTTTTTCCTGAGTGGCATAAAGATTTCCACCTAAGGGGCTTTGTTGGAACTGATTACAACTGCGAAAATAAACACAAAACGATATTAATTTTAGTAAGGGTTTAGACCAACATGCATGACAAAGGGAAGCTACAAAAGCTGCCTAAATTAATCAGTTTATTAGCTTTGAAGTGATTTTTCTTTAGCTTAGCTATCTGGGGTATATAACAGAAGGTTTGTTTTGTTTTTTATTTTAGAGCCACATGGTTAAAACAATAAAGGAAGCTTTAGTCAATTGTCAAAGATGCCACTGAGCAGTTGAAAAGTGCAGAAGAAGCAAAATTCCCTGCTTCTACTCAGAAAGCTTTACAGCATCACCCATTTTCTCTTCTTAGGGTGCATCTCTGCTTCATATCTCTAACCAGTAAATTACACCATTTGTAGGAAGGTATTTCCATTTAATTAACAAATTATTTTTAAAGTGCAGTTATTTTCCTTTCTAAGCCTGAGAGCCTAATTTCAGCTTGTTAACCTCATTATGTTTCTGAGATTTCTTTGGCAAAATTCTAATGCTTCCCATTTACTTTCCATCTGAAAAAAAGTAGAAATTCAAGCATGATGAGCATACTTAACATTTTTCCTAATTAAAGCCTTTATTAAAAAATAACATTGTTGAGATAAGTCTTTTACAGGCAAGTGAAAAAGAACATTTTTGCTTCCAATCTCCTCTTAAAAAATATTCCATATGATCTCTTATCTTTTAAATCTGCAGCATATTTTTGCCTGTAGTAATGAGTTAGTGACAGGTCAAACCTAATTCTCAAGTTCTAAGAATGAAAAGCTTCAAGAACCCTGAGATAAAAATTTGAAGTAGATGATGCATCTATTTAAATGTATAGGGGAGGTGTGAAAAATATAAAACAGACTGTGGGAACAGGATTGTTTATGGGTTAAGAACGTTAGATTGGAAGAATGGAAAATTTTGCTTACCCCAGTTTACTGGGGAATTACATTATTGAAAAGTACCAACATACAGCCCCTGCCAGTGCTCCTTGAAGCCCATTCTCCATATTCCTGCCACACCTGACCCCAGGACACTAGTGCAGACTCCATGCTCCTGCTCACCACCACTTCCCCTTCCCGTCTGCCACCACTGCCCTTCTCCTGCCACTTCCACTCCTGCCAAGCTATTTCTGCACTCCTGGGTGCCCATTTACTGTCACTCACCGCACTCCCCCACCCTGCCCACCTGCTGCCACCATTTTCCCAGTTTCCTGCCCACCACCACCACTTCTCCCCACCCCCTGCTTGCCCACAGCTCCAGCACCATGTGGTTCCCACCTGTATTGCCAGACTGCAGGACCACAGTCCACCCCCCACCCCCCCATATTCTTAGCTGAATTTCCCTCACCATTGGAGGGAAACAGGGAACAGCCCCAGAGTCCCAGCCTTTGCTAGGCAGAGGCTTCTAGTTGGGGGCTGAGGGGTGGTAGGCCTTGCTGCTGCAGCTACTAGATCCTCCCACCACTCCCCCTGGGTCCTACTACCACTGGTGCCTTGTCATCTCTGACAGCAGCCAGGGGCACATAAATAATAATCCTCCAAATATTTAGGGGCCCCACAAGCCATATAGAATAGCCTGGTGGGCCAGATCTGTCCCATAGGCTGTACCTTGCTGTCCCCTACTCCAGATTCTTGATTCAGTTCACAACATGCTGTTTTGGCCACTCCTACTTTTCTGTCTCTTGTTATTGTTGTAAGGTTTCAAAGTACTTTTCAAAGTACCTTGCTGCAGATTCTTCCTTCACTTGGAGAGTCTGGAGTCAGACATCCAGAGGACAAGCCTGACCCAGTGAAGTTGATGTTGGAAGATCATCACCTCAGTGCTCAAGGCATTTGCTTGTGAGAGGATGCTAATGGTGGTACATCTATCTTTTCATTGGATTCAAAGTATCTTTCACAGACAGCATTGATGGCACTTCTCCAGTGACTTGAGAGGTCTCCTGTACATTGTCCATGTCTCAGCTGCAACAGCAAGGTGAGGATCACAACAGCTTGATAAATCATGAACTTGGTTTCAGATCTAACGTTGGGATCTTTGAATACCTAATTCCTCAGGAGCCCGAAGGTAGTACTTGCACATTTGAGGCAACACTGGATTTCTCTGATGTCAGCAAGATGACTCCTGAGGTGCAGAAAATACTCTCACCATGAATCTGAATTACCGGAGGTGGGGACTGATCATTAGGAGCTTGTTGATGGAAGACCTTAGTCTTCTGAATGTTAAGCATGAGTCCCATTTTCTTGTATGTTTTGGTAAAGATGTTCAGAATTGCCTGAAGGTCTGCTTCCAAGTGAGCACACGCAGCAGTGGTTCCCAATCTTGGGATCACAACCTCATTTGGGGTTGCAACAAAATATGGGGTTGTGCAATCCTGGGGAGGGAGGTATGGGGGGGACACATGCCCCCCCAGATTTGTATGTGGGGCAGGGGCAGGGGCAGGCTGCCCGCTGTGGGGCCAGGGCTTCCTACCCTCCTGCCCTCCCTAGGTGGCTTCCACAGCAGAGCAGGGTGGGGAGGCTCAGTGCCACTGCCAGAAGACCCACGCTGGCTATACTGTCATGGCAAAGTGCACACCTGGCAGCAGTGAAGGGTACAACTTCAGACTTCTACTGCAGGCCCTGGCCCTGATCCCATAGTCCTGGCATTTGGGAGACCCCTCTGCCAGGGCTGTGGGGGGCAGGGGGCTTCAGGTTGTGAGTAAGGCCTGGCAGGTGGGGGGCACTGTTAGGGCCAGGGATCTGTAGGTGGGGAGTGAAGGGCCTCCAGGGGAGTGGGAGGTCATGCTGAGGAAATGGGGTCATGTTGAAGGAATGGGGTCATAAATGGGGTCATGCTGAGGAAAAGTTTGGGAAGCACTACACTACAGCATCATCAACGTACTGGAGCTAGATGATTGAGGTCAGGGTGGTCTTGGTTTTGGTTTGCAGTCAGCTGAAATTATACAGCTTACTATCCATTCACTAGTTTAGGTTCACTTCATCTGGAAGCCTGTTTGTGGTCAGACGTAACATTGCAGTAAGGAATATCTAGAAGAATGTTGGAGCAATGACTCAACCTTTCTTAAGTCCCGTCTTAACCTCAAAGGGATCTATTATTGAAAACCACTGCTCACATACCATCATGGAGATGGTGATGAATTTTGCTCACATCTGTACTTCAGAATGATCCTCTGTCAGCTGACAGAGTTGAAGGTGTGCGTGATGTCAAAGAAGCCCATGTAAAGAGATTTATGTTGTTCCCAGCATTTTTCCTGCTGATGATGAGTAGTGGAGATCATGTCAGTTGTGCCTCTTGATGCTCTAAACTGCCACTAAGATTCTGAGAGGAGCTCTTCAGCAAGTGGAAGGAGATGGTTCAGGAAGGTTCCTGCAATGATCTTTCCTGTGGTGGACAGGAAGGTGATCCCTCTGTAATTTCCACAGTTGGATTTGTCTTCTTTCTTGAAGATTGTCACAATCATGGTGTCTTGAGGTGAACTGGGATTTCTTCATCATTCCAAATCCTTGAGATAAGGGCATGGAACCGTTATGTGAGCTCCTTTCCCTGCTGCTTGAAAATTCCTGTGGAATTCTATCAACTCCAGATGCCTTGTCATTCTTCATCTCACTCATCAAGCCTGATAGGCTTCCTGGAATTTGCAATGACCTCTGTGTTGACCCCCATGAAAGTAATGCTACTAAGGACTATAGACAAGTGCTTGTAGGAAGAAGATACAATGAAGTGAGTCACAGTGAATACACTCAGATTATAGGTGACAAGTGGTAAAGTTAGGATTTAAGAAGGAGAAGGGGGAAAAAAATCAGTCTGGAAAAAAGAGGAAGGAAGAAGGTTCACAAAGAGGAGCAAAGGAGAGAAAATCTAAGGGCTCAGAGAAACAGAAATAGACTTCAGATAAAGCTCCAACACTGAGTAGTTTTTTGGTTATCTGAAGAGACTGATTGTGTTAATTTCTCAGGTCAACTGCAGGGCTGTGAAAGCCATACCTATCCCTGGAATCTTGACTATGTAGGAATGGGCAAACAGAAAATGCCAGTCTTTTCATCTCCCCAAGACCAGTTGAGTAACTTCAGAGTACAACCTTAGACAACAAAACTTTTAAAAATGGATTTGAAGAGGACATTGCAGAGCAAGAAATCAGCAACAGAATGGATTGTGCTAAATGTGATCTAAACCAAGATTACAGATTTTTATCACATTTTGCTGGATTATTTTTTATAACCCCTATGTCCCTGTCGGTCCATCCATACATGAAGGCATGTGCGCTTGCAGCAGCTTAAGTAAGAGAGGCACAAATTTGTGCTAGGAATTTTTGATTCAGCACACATGCCTGAACCTGCACATTGATATGGAGAAAATTGTGCCTCTTAGGGTAAATTGACCCTGTTCAGCTGCTTCCAGATCTGCAGCCAGAGAGAGCTGAAGGCTGAGTCCAGCACTATAAAAAGCTGCCCTGGCAAGAAGCTCAGAACTACCTGCACCCTAACCTAGAGTGGTCCCTGCACCCTCTATCCACTGCAGAAGTCAGGCAGTGGGGGCTGCTGCCTGGCTATGACCTGCTGCCACCTGTGACTGCATGCAGACCCAGGAACCTCACGGCTGCCTGGGCTGTGGTATGGGCACTGTAGCAGAGCCTCCTACACCTCTGGACCAGCTGCTAGTGGGCTGAGTCAGCACAGATGGCCTTCGTGCTGCACTTCCGTCATATCTTCTGGTCTACCCACTCTGCAATCTGGGCAGCTATCACCCAGAAGATGTGCTCATTGCAGTGGCCCACTTTGAACTGTCAAATCACATCCTCCTGGCCCCAAATGGCCAGGTCAGTCACCTTGTCTGCCCTCCAGCTAGGTCCCTGGTGCTAGTCCTGAGCAGGCTCCTTTTCCCAGTCTTGCCTCTTGTCTCACTAGCAGAGATCCTGGTGTTCTGTGTTTAAAAATGGCAAATTCTCTGATAAAAAAACCAAATTCTTTTATTAAAATACCCCAAATCCATGTTCTTCTATGATTAAAATGAAACATCACTATATATAGAGAGATCAGTTGAGCAATGTTTTATTGATATATTTACAATTTTAAAGTAATGTGGATGCCTACCAGTACCACTGATCATAATAAAAGTTCTAAATATCTATAATGCTTTGTCATTTGCTTTTGGTTTTTTTAACATAGAAAGATTAGAACTGGCCTTGCCCCCTCCTCTCACCAGAATGTGGAGCACTGAGGAGCACTGATATGCTAGTTCCCTGCCCTGCCCTTGCCCCTCACTCCTCCCTCCTGGCAACAGCTCCATTCCAGCACCAGGACATGGGTCCAGCTGCAGCTGTCCCACCCGCTGCTTTATGGCTCTGAGCAGTGCCAGCCCCTGCTGTTTTTCTCATTGTTCCTGTGCCCGGGCTCCAGCGATCCCCACGCCATTCTAGGAAGCCCTTGACTGGGGCTTAGGGACTGGGCTGGTCAAGGCACTTCCCTTCCAGGCCAGCTTCCCCCCTGCAAAGGATGCTGGGGAGGGGGGCTCTAAGCCTGGCTCTGGCAGCCCCTCCTACCTGGAACTCTCCCTCATCCCCAATCCTCATCTCTCTCACACACACCCCCCTGCTGCCACCTCCTCCCAAGCCCATCACACCCCCTAAATGGTTCCTGGGAGCCCCCCTACCCAGGCTGGGGCACATGACCAGGCCAACTAGCAGGATCTCCAAATTGTGCTGTTAAACAGCAGGGTGTGACACAATTGCACATATACATACACACAAAATCAGAGAAAAGAAAAAAAACTTGCTACAAAAATGCTAAAGATTATCCTATGTCTTAGCTTACTCATACTTATCTATAGGGAATAGAGAGGGAGAGAAAAAGTCAGAAATAGTTGGGGAAGGGAGGGAATGTATTTTAAAATAAAAAAAAGAGAAAAACTGGGGGTTTTGCTACAGTGCCAGAACTGGTGTGGGCATGGGGCAGGGCTGCAGTGTGGTGGTTGCCTCTGCAGCCACAGCTCCTGCCAGCAGATTTCATAGATTTCATAGACATTAGGGCTGGAAGGGACCTCGGGAGATCATTAAGTCCAGCCCCCTGCCCAAAGGGCAGGAAGT
>NW_017728913.1:16535523-16551506 GCF_001723895.1 Crocodylus porosus | reverse complement strand
GGGGGAGCGGGGGTGCAGCGGGCTTCACCCACGTGTCTCTCACCGCTCCGGAGCCTAACTGATCCAGTCCCATCCCATGTGGCCAGCTGGGCATGCAGAGTGTAAGATTTGTGGGGGGGATGTGGGGTTTTGAAGGGGGAATGGGTATTAGAGGTTGTTTGTGGGGGTGAGGTTTGGGGGGTATGAGGCTTGTGCAGAGGTTTGGGGCATGTGGGTGAGGGTTTTTTGGCATGGTTTGGGGTGTGGGGGTTTTGGGTGGATTGTGGGAGGTTCTGTGGGTGTGGGGGGGGCTGTGTGGGGGTGGTGAGGCTGTTCAGGAGGGGTGAGACCCCCACCCTGTGCAGGGTCCAGCCCCCCCTCACAGCACACTGACTTCCCCCCCCCACAGGGCCCACAGCCCCCCTGCAGCATCCCATTGCTGGCAGAGCCCCCCACTGCATGATGTGGCTCTGCCCACCTCAGACCTAGCACACCACCTGTGCTGCTTGTCATGGGCCTGGCCTGACCCAGGGGCCCTGTACCACACACAGAAGCCACACTCCCTCAGGCCAGGCTGGGTCCTGCCTCCAAGTGTCCTGCATGCCATCAGGCCAGGCTGGCTCTATGGAAGCAGGACCCAACCCAGTCTGATGAGTGGCCCCTGTGAGTGGTATTGGGACCCCAGGTGACAGCCAGAATGGCCTGGTGCTGCCCAAAGGCACGTGGCCCTGGGCTGGGCCAGGCCAGGCCCACGACATGCAGCACAGGGTCTGAGGCAGCAGGGGCCATGCTGTGCTGCGGAGTGCTCTGCCAGCAGTGGGCCCTGAGTGCCCCATGGCTGCTACTGCTGTGGAGGGGGGTGTACACCCTGTGGCAGATCCATGCCCCCAAGCAGCACCCCCACCCCTGAACAACACCCCCACATCCACGGTCCACCGACTGCCACAGTCCCCCCTGACCCTCCATCCCTACTTACCAGGAACAGCATCCGGGTGTGGGTCATGCCTCAGCCTTGCACCACTCCTGTTTCCTCCGCATGCTGAGGCAGTGTGCTGCGGCAGCAGGGGCACAGATGCTCTGGCTGGATGCCAAAGCATGTCTGGAGGACCCAGAATCTGCTTGCCTTAGGGCACGTTGCAGAACCATGCCCTGCACTACTTTTTTCTGGTTTGTTTTTTAGGTTTTGTTTTTTTGATACCCAGGGGGGAACATATTTTCATTGTTAGGGTGCCTCTTGTGGCATCTCAAACTGGTTTGAGACGCCACAACAGGCATGTGCGTACTCATCTGGACACGCCCTAAGAGTTAACTGCTTTGTTTTTCTCTTTCTCATTTATCAAACTCTCTCAGCAGTGCCCTCCCTTCTTTTTCCTCCCCCTTCTCTATCCTTGGTATGCTAGTCACTGCTTTTTATTTAGAAGCTCTGATTACTACAGTCCCTTCATAACTTCTGATGAAGCAAGATGCTGCTGACAAAAGCTTATGCAGCTCTGATTTGGTTATTCTGTACGGTTCAAATCAACCTTGCCTTCTGCCTGATTTCAAACTAACATAGCCAGCTACCCCTGTGTACTAACTAAGGTGTTGGGGTGGATTAGACTATGCATTTTGAGTGATTACGAGCTCAATTTCCAGTTCTCCAGGGCTAGGGACAGAAGTGATCAGAAACTGGTTTAAACCTGCAACAGAACAGAAGCTCAGTGCACATAAATGGCTGAAACTGGTTTAAGATACACCTACTTGAATATAGTATCATGCTCAACTGACTTGGGTCAAACTGGTTTATGAACATTCTGTCCCAGACCCCTTCCTGATTCAAGTTAAATCAGAGTCCCCCAGCATCCCAGCATGTTTTGTAGCCCTGGGCTGGGCTGAGCTGTGCCATCTGCTCCAGAGAGCAGGGCTGGCCCTGCCCCTCTGCTCTCTAGTAGTGAGGACTGAGTGACAAGGGGGTGGGGCAAGGCCAAGCCCAGCTGGGGATGCAGCACAGTCCGTGCGGGGGTGGGACTTGCCCCCCTAGGCAAATCTTGGCTGGGATCTGGGGCCAGGGAGAGAAATTAAACACCTGCTGGCTGCAACTGTGAACTATAAATCCCAGACCCACATGGAATCAAGAAGAGGAAGCGATAAGCAACCCTGCGAAGTCCAGCTACTCTAATTCTGGACTGCAAATCTCAGAGACCTTGGTGGCCGCCAGGAGAGGAAGTGAACACACAGCCAGAGAGCTGTGCTCTAGCGTCCCCTGGCTTCTGGCCTGAGCCACTGCAGGCATGTGGCTGCATTTCCCAAATCAAAGGTAAATGTCTGCTCACTTCTGTTTCAATTTAATCTGTGCAGCTTAGACTAACCTGCAAAGACTGAATCAATTCAGGCTCAGGCTTTTTGAGTATCTGTACCTATCCCAGAAGTTCCAAATGTTTAAACACCTGACCAAGAAAAGAACTCTTACCAAAATGGGTTATTCTCCAATGAAGCAGCTGAAGCTTAGGTCTGTATTCTAAAATTTACCTATGGCTCCTTTGATTAACAATATCAAAGATGATTCTACAGTTTCAAAGGTAACACCTCTGATTTTGACATCATGTCATGTTTTTCACTGAGCAGTACCAACAGCTCATTCTTTAAAGAAGATATGAAGTAGGGTGTACTTTGTGTTAAATGGTATAACTATTTCAGCAACTTATATTACTGAATTTCACTCTTAGAAGTCTTACACTGGTATAATTTAAATTTATTTCTTGTTCCCAGTCATATGACATGGGTTCGGGTTACAAAAGATAAATACTTTAAGTTTAATACTGGTAAATAGCAGCAGACAGCATCCATCCTTAATTCAATTACTCCTGTGACAGAGAGTTAATAAGAGTAGAAGAAAAGGCTTTTGTACCAGATTTTGATCCTAGAAGTGAGTCACTATACAATATCCTGATAGTGGACTTCAGATTTTGGCCTGCTGGAGTTACCTATGGAAAACAACAATACTGTAAATAGTTCCATTATACTAATTCTCAAAAATATTTCAGACACATTGCTCATTTTTTCTTATTAAACGATTCCCAAATAACTGCTGACTTACATTGTGAATATTTATTTAGCACTGACAAAAAAATCAGAAACAATCTGCGTGCGTGTGTGTGTGTGTGTGTGTGTGTGTGTGTGTGTGTGTGTGTGTGTGTGTGTGTAAAGCAAGCTTAACATACAGAACTATAATTGAGTAACAATGCCTCCCGGGGGCGGGGGAGGGCAGGGGAATTATTCTGTGAAAAACTGGAAATGGCTACTAATGTAGTTAATTTACCTCTATATAGCTGTGAGATGATACCATACAATCTAACTGAACTGTCTAAAATGTTTGCTGATACTAATATATCTCCATTTTGTTTTCCCTAATTTTTTTTTCTGCTTTCTTTTATTTTCTTCTGTCATCCTTTTTATTTTCCTACAGGCATGGCCAGGCTTTCTTCATCTGTCTCTCTATTTCAAAGTTTTATAAGCACATAGCAGGTTGTTAGTCATCAATTGTAATTAGAAATAACAGCAGACAACGAACTTCACTCACATTTAATGAGGCCCAGAACACTCCTGCTAGGGAAAGGACTAGAGTTTATAGCATGACCTACTTTCTCCTTCACCGTTATTCAGGTGCACTTCTATTTACCAGTTACACAGATTATTCCCGGCTAAATAATAACTCTCTTCCTTCAGTTCCTGAAGATACTTAATAGTATCTTATCATGAGAGAATATTTTAAGTTAGTTCATAAATCTTTTTGCAACCTATACCAATATTTTTAAAACATCTTTTCAGCCATTATCTAAAAGATGTTCTGGTGAACTAGAGAAATCATTTAATTTGAGGAAGCAGTCTGGCTTAGAGCAAAACTATATAGAGGGCAGGTTTTTAGACCATGTACTTTTGATTGTTCCACCTCCATTTAAAAAAACAAATAAAAAAACAGAACTAAGCCTTCCTCTTGTGAGTCTTTCTGAGTTTAATATGTATTAGGAAACATATTCAATGAATTCCAAAGACACAAGTGCTGGTATGACCTGTCAAAATTCCTCCCCCTCCCAAAAAAAAATTTATGTTTGAAGCATAGCAGAAAGATACCCAAAACATGTGTGGCAATACCACACCTATTTGTGAAGATGGATGAAAGAAATAGGATGGGGGAGAAGGGAAATGGAGTGGGATGTAACTGGTTGTTCCTGAAACTCATAGTCACATTTGGGAAACTGATATTCAAATTTGGTCACCATAGCACAATTTTAAAATATGATAAACACCAATGGAGCTAATAAAAAAAGAAAGAAATATTATAGGGAATAACTATAGGCTTACTATAAACTTTATGCAACTTCCGTTTCCTTCAATCAAAGATTACAGCTTTATCCCATGCCTTAAACACTATGGCCTAATTAAAGGAAGTGTTCAGCAACAGGTAGCACAAGTTGAAAAAAATGGAGAAAAGTCCATTTTCCA
This sequence comes from Crocodylus porosus, assembly GCF_001723895.1. Taxonomy (NCBI): domain Eukaryota; kingdom Metazoa; phylum Chordata; order Crocodylia; family Crocodylidae; genus Crocodylus; species Crocodylus porosus. The sequence goes on along the minus strand of NW_017728913.1, from coordinate 16,547,045 downwards.
AGCTTCCTTCATTTTCAGAATTGTCTTGAGGGAAAATCATTTACCAAATGGCAAATAGGTGAATTTTTTCCCATGAAAAGTCCCATTCCCAGCCAACACTATTGAAAACCAGCATTGTAGAAATCAATCTAGAAATCAGTGCCTGACTCAGGATACATACACATGTCCAAATGATCTGGGAAAATTCTCCCGTATTGTTTTCCTAATGGAAAAACGTACCCAGAGATGTCTGAACACACATTTTAATGCTGAACCCTTGAAGAGCAGAGGGTTTGCAGTGCTGATACTATGCAGCCAGGGAGCCCCTGCGCATTCATCTCAGAAGAAAATGTTCTCAGTCCACCTGGAGACAGAATGGCAAAAGTGCACAGGGTATTCCTGCTTGGCTGACTCAGACCACTCAGAGTCAGCCTGGGTCTCCCTGAAGCACAATGTAGGATTGGGAAGAGGATGTGTTAGGTTCCCTGCTTGGCTGGAGTAGCAAAGTTCAGTCAATGACACGCTGTCGTCTGTGGGGACAGGGGAGCAGAGCACCCTGGGATGCTGGAGGACTATGATGTATACACACATCACATTCACTCTCCCAGGAAAAAATCTCATGGGAGTTATTTAACCCTGTTTTCCCCCCAGGTTATTTTTCTCCTGGAATGGCCAGTTTTGATCTGGGAGAAAAATCTTGAACACCTGTACACTCATGGTTTTTCCTGAGACCAGCAACTCTCCCAGGAGAAACTGAATGTCTGGATATGGCCTTAATGTGACCACAGAGCATGGGTTTAAAATGAAAATTAAAAGGGCTGTTATAATTTTGCATGTTCAAAATAGTTAAAGATGCAGCCCTCAGAAAAATGCATCTACTCTCAAGGTAACAGGGCCAAACATAGTAGTTTTGAGACCTAAGAGAGCAGGATTGCAGCACCTGAGTTATCCACAGGCTGTAGGGAAAAGCTGACCTTGAATTGCAAGAATAACTGATTGTCTGCTGACCAGACCAGCCAGTTGGAAGAAAATTGTCTCAAGTCAACCAAAAATAAAAGTGTCATTTTTCCCAGGAAAATAAAAACAGACAAAAAACCAATTGTTTGAGGTTGAACAAAACATTTCAATTTCCTTTTAATCTTTTCAGGCTAAAACAATTTGAATTCACAGGCAGTTTCCAATGATCTAAATCTATGTTTAATGTTAAATAAAATATTCAACCAAAAGAGTTCACCCATCTGTAGTAGCTGGGACCTGCTTTTCTAATAACAAGTAATATTCTCATTGTGAAACAATCATTCGCATTGTGAAACTGAAAAAACACTAAACATCAAAGGTCAGAAAAATATATTCTAACTGCCTGTCTCCACCAAACATCAACTGTCTCTTATCGCTCCCTTATCTGGATTTGGTACCCTCATAGATGCCCAAATATTACCAAGTTTCTATATATTCTGATCTACAGTCTTAGCTGGAGCTAAGATATGGTGATATATGTCATTAGTACACTGAAAGCATTATAACCAACGTCTTATCATAAACATTAATGTACCACTTCCTTCATTTTCATAGTACAGCAGCTTCCATTGCCTCCTAGTTAGTGTGTGTGTGTGTGTGTGTGTATTTTAAAAAATCATTAAAATGTCCTGTCTTAACTGCTAGGATTCCTCTGGAAGGGTAGATTTGGAGAAGAACTTTGAAGAATTGAAATGCAAATCCCACATGAACAAATGGTAGGAATAAACTGTAATTTCTATTTGGACCTTTTGACACATGAACTTTTCTCTTTCCCCTGGGTTTCTATCAAACAGGCACTGTCACCAAACATCACTGCTAACATTCAGTGCTTAGTTTCTCTCTTCAGCTGTGCACCACAGGTCAGGCTATACCTACCATTCCCCTGAGCCATTAACTAACTCTGGTTAGGCCTCCAGGGCATTTAACTAAGTGATAACTTTTTTTCCTCTTCAGTATTCTGAAAGCCAGATGGTGAAGGTAGCACACACTTCCCCTCACGTAGTCTGCTAGGATAAGGATAATAGTCAGTCTAAATGATTTTTAACAGTAAATAATGAATTTATTCAGTGCTACAGACAAGCCAGACCGATATCAAACCAGAATCAAAAACAATCTCAAAACCTCATACTTATAAAATATTTGCAGTTCAGCTTGGCTACAATTAAATCATCTTATATTAAATGAAATATAACTCTGACATTCTTGACATTGCAGATGAGTGCATTCTTTTCCACTAATATCACTACCATTTTATTAGTGCCCCACACTCATCCTAACATTCATGGGTGCAGACAGAAGTGCATCTCCCAGCTGTAACTCAGAACAATTTCTGCACAGTGTTCTGAGTTACAGCATTACCTCAGACCAAACAGAAGTTAATCATTGGTTCTAGAGGGGAGGGGACTCTAGCTGTGGCTGGAAGCCTGCAGCCAGGTTCCCATAGCAATGGCCACAGCTCTCTGCCAGTGCTTGCAGTTTTCAGAATGGGAGGGGAGAAAGGCAGCAGAGGGAGCTTGTTCTTGAGGCCCCCCAGCTGGTGCTAAAAAGTGGGGTGCATCAGTGACTGGTGCCTTCTGAATCTGGGGGGCACCTACAAAAACCACTGGCGGTGGAGCCAGAGCTAGCAAGCATCTGTAGACAACACTGGTAGAGTTGGCAATGGGGCTGGAGCTGGCAAGCATCTGCAGATGCCGGTGGTAGGGGGAGGCAGAGTGGGTGAGCTCCAGCGGACACCATCAGTGGTGGCGGCGGGGATCGCCCTGTCGAGGGGGAACATCGAGCACCCGCAGATGCCACTGGTGTCAGCAGCAGAAACAGCCCTGTTGGAGGGGTCCATGCCCCCCCCGTGCCTATGGTGGTGTGGGTGAATTGGACCCCTCCCACCTCAAAGGGACTCCAGTATACCCCCACCCTATCCTCCAGGAGGGACTGAAAAAACCCCAGATTTAACTCCCTGTCCTCCCTTTCAACCACATTCTGAAGACCATAACAGGCTGGGAGCTTCACAGACACAAGTTACTAAGGATGCTACATTTTGAAACATGTTTATCTGATACCTCATGCGATAAGGGGTCAGCTTTTCACCCAATCAGCCATTTTAAACTGTCTGCAGCCATGCACTTGTGTTTGGTCACAGCGATAAACTGCTTTCTGTGGCCAGACCAGGAGAAAATTGTCACTCCTGTCTGTACCCCTAAGATAACAAGTTGAACAATAGAGCAATTCCTAGCTTCATTGATATCAGACTGGAGAGCCAACCCTATATCCCAGGCAGGCACCAGATTGTGAGGAGACATCAGATGTAGATCAAATTAAAACATCTTGCTTTTAGCCCAAACAGAATATGCTTTACTAGCTTCATTGGAGTCTGATTTGTCTTTTGCCTACATCAAAATGTGCCAAATTAAATATCAAATAAAAATGTGCCAATGTAGCCAATATTTCACGGTAACACATCTATAAAAATATAGTTTTAATCACATACAGTCACATTAAAATAGAAGCATGCTATAGTATAATATACAGGAAACAACAACATTGAGCAGAGTTGGAAACTTTTTCCAAGAGTTACAATGAGTCTATTTCAATGGTAGTCTATAAAACAACATTACTAAAGTTAGCTTGTAGTCAGGTTGTGTAACTTATGCCCCCTCTATGCATTACAGGTATTGCACAATTAACTGGTTAATTGCACAGCTACCTTAAGATAAGCTAAATACTTAGCACACAATAAAAAGCTCCAGCCAGATATAAAGTCAGACATCAAAAATGTGTACTAACTTTTCAGCTTGTTGGTATCAAGCTTTAATTTGCTTGTGCAGCAGAGTCTCCCCTGTGACTGGGAGTTCCACCACCTGGCAGGGCTCCCAGCCACAGGGTTGTACTGTGCCCAGTATGAAACCCCTGGGACCTGGAGGTTGAGGCAGCCATGATCCCCAGGGGTGCATGAAACTCCTGTGCCCTGGGAACTGCAGCTGCCTCAGGCTCCCCCCAGGACTGGCAATAAGGAATGATGAGATCCAAAGCATGATCCCATAATCACACCTCCTGTCATGCACATGTGGCATGGCAGGAGGCACAAATGTGTTGGTCACACATTAGATCCCATTGTATCTTTATCTGCATGTATAGAGGGGGGCTAATCTCCACAGCTTTAGGCCAGAATCTTTTCTTCTTCTACCTTTTTCTTCTTAAGATTTATAACTGTGTTTCTGTGTCAGGTCAACCTAACTCCTGAATAATATAATTTGCTATGACATTCAGGGTACTTTCACTTCACATTTCCTTTCAAATATATAAAGATAATAACCGAATGCACAAAATGTATAGAGTTATGGATATACACAGCCCCTTACTTACCAGTTCAGTTGCAAAAAATTCACAAAAATACTAGACAAGCTCAGGGGCACAAGATACCTTTCCTCAGGTCTGGGAATGATGCAGGTACAAACCTCAGGAAGGACACTTTGTACCCCAAACACTTTAATAAAACCTCTCTCAACTACACAGTTTTCCAGTAAAAAATATCACCAAACCCCCCGCTTCATTCTCACATATTTCCTGGCCTATTATGATGATAACAACGCTTAACATTACTATACAAATATTAGGCCTGTAGTTTTTCCTTACAATTGAACACTTTTATAAATCCAGCTATATAACCTAATTAAAATTGACTCTGTGGCTTCACAATATTGCACAGCTAAAATGCAAACAGGGCTGGTAGGGGGAGAATGGTTGGGCTATGGAAGTGATGGTATCACCTGCAAACTGGCTGTACAACTGTCCTGTATCTTTGTTCTGGTGGCAGTGTCATGTTATTATGAGGATATCAGAACACTCCAACCTTAATACACAACTAGCAGGCTACAAACCAACATCATTTCTGTGGCAGGATCAGCTGTGCTAGGATGTATCCTGACACAGCTGTTCCAACTGATTGGCAGAGACAGGTCTCACTCAGGACCACTGTCCCACAGGATCAGGACACCTTGAGTTTCAGCAGCGTGATTCTGCAGACCAACAACCCACCACCCAGAAGGACCCCAGGAAGCCTCATGAGTTTCCCACTCTGTGCTTGCAAACTCATACTCCATGAATTCCCCTGCAGAGAAATTTGTACAGCATTCATCTGCAAGCACAGAGCAGGTAATGCGTGGGGTTCCCTAGTTCTACCGCATGAAATGGATGCCCTAGGACAGGGTTCAGCAACCCTTGGTATGTGTGCCGAGCATGGCATGTGAAGCCATTTTGCTCAGCACACCATCGCCACCCAGGGTTCTAGGCAGCTGCTGCGAGCCACGAAGCCTGGGCTGCTCCCAGCAGGCGGCCGGGCAGCTGCAGGCCCTGCTGCAAGCAGACCGGGCTCTATTGTTAGCAGCAGCTACCCAGATCCTGGGCTGGCTGCAGCCAGGAGGCTGCAAACATCAGCTCTGGATTCCAGCATCAGCTGTAATGATGCATCGCAGCGGATGGTGGAGAAGGGGCCTGAGGCAGCACAATCCTGGCCTCTTCCCCGTTGCTGGCACAGAGCTGATGACTGGGCTCTGGAGCCTGGAACAGCTGTTTGTAGCCAGTCTGGGCTCTGGACAGCTGCAGCAGGCACGTTGCAAACAGCTGCACCGAGCTCCACAGCTCCGGCATTAGATTAATGCTGGCAACAACTGCACATGCACCTCAGAGCAGACAGTGGGAGGGCTGAGCTGCCTCAGGCCCTATCCCCACAATCCTTTCCAAAGTGTGCGTGCACCTGCTGGCATGGAGCTGATGCCAGAGGCCAAAGCAGCTGTTTGCAGCCTCCCAGCTGCAGCCCGCCCATGCTCTGGTAGCTGCTGCCAACCACAGAGTCTGGGCTGCTTGCAGCAGGGCTTGCAGCTGAGCCTGCCTGACTCCCACCTGTTCTGAGCCTAGCCCTGGCCCAGTCCCCTACCAGGATGAGGCTGGTGCTGCCCCTTACAAGGAACACTGAACCTTTTGTGGGCTTAGCTGTGAGGGGTGTGTGGTTGGGTTTGATGCTTAAAGCGGTTTGTTTTTCTGGAGGCCACCAAAATCACAGACACACACTCATTAGATGGCACAAATGGTGTATTTGCAAATAGGGTCAGAGCAGAGTTAAAAACTTAGATTACTCTGAACTCACCAAGGAATTTTGCAGGCTGTATTTTTTTTTTTTTTCTGGGCATGTGTGCAGAAACAGGAACTTTTATAGCTTACTTTTGTTTCATACAAGCATACATGTGGTTACATTACTACATACATCGCATGTATAGTATAATTAACTACTTAAGTATGCAGGGCGGAGAGGTAAATATGCATCAGCTAATTAAGCATGCTTAGAGACTACTATAGGTCACCAAGAGTTTAACGCGCCCCCCCTTTCAAGGACACAGTCAGTTGAATTCCAGCTTCTGTAATCTGTATGAGAAAGGCTAGGGAGAAGCTGGGGGAGAGTCTGCAATTTAGTATAAGAAAAGCTGTGGCAAGGCTGGGCAAGGAAAAAAGTCCTTGGCAGTGTTTTTTTCTTATCAGGTGCAAGATGCAAGCTGTGCATTTCTAACAATACTCCATTTCTAACAATATTCCATTTCTAACAGGTTGATGGGCAGGCTCTGGGCCAGGGCCTTGACCAGTTGTGCTGCAGCCCAGGGCCTGGCTCTCCTGGGAAGCACAGGGGTTCTGGCGAGTTCAGCATTGTTGGGTCAGACTTTGTCCAGTGGCCCAGGAGCCCTGCTTCATGAGCCCATGCATCTGGTTCTGTGTGTTTGTCTGCCTCTGTCTGGTTCTGTGTATCTGTGCATGCACACATGTGTCTGGTTCCAGATGTGTATGTGCATGTGTCTGTTCTGGGTATGTTCTGGTTCTTTGTGTTTGCACATGTGTCTGGTTCTCTCTCTGCTCTTTTTCCTTTATCTTTGTCTCTCTCTCTCTCTTTTTCTTATTTGTCTCTTTTGTCTCTCTCTCATTGAAACATGCTTAACAAAAAAGGAATACACAACAACAAAAGCAACATTTAAGATTATTAAATATACTAGTATGCAGTGTGTCCTGCCATGTACCCCCTCCCACCACCACCCTCATTTTGTTTTTATGGCATGCCAGCACTCTGGCACCTTCCAAGGTAGACATTGTGGTTTTTTCAGCACTCTGTCCAAAAACACCTTGCCTACTCCTGCTCTAGGATCTCCTTCCCTGTAAGTCAAGGACAAGCACCCAGTTTTTTGTCCTGCAGTATTGGGCCCCTGAAACCTGGGAGGCGCACCTGCCTGGGGCAAACAGAAATCCCCAGGCTGCCTGTCCTTTCAACAAAACAGACATCTTCCATGAAAAGGCTATGCAAACTATTACTAAGAATTGTTGCACCACAGTTTTGGGGCATTATTCATGGGGTGACATGGAGATTTTCTTATTTCTTGTACTGATGTGGCATGTGTAGTTTTGTTGAAAAGCCTGTCATGGTGTATCCATTTATGTCATATTTACATCAGTATGGATTATGTTATGCTGTCTGTATATTTTTAGGAATTTGGTCATGATTAATCAAAGAGACTGAGGTTCTGCTTAATTGGAGAAAACAGAAACTACATATAGCAAGTGATGTGTAACTACTACATCTCTTGCTATTGTGATACTAGACAAGGGCAATTGCCACTACCGATCACAGACAGAATGTCCACTGGTGGGATGGGCAGCCAAGTTATTGTCTGCTTGCAGTGGAAAAACAACCACACAATAGCAAAAACATCTGAGCGAAATGACCAGTTAGCTGGAGGAATGTGAGATGCCCCAGGGAGAGGGCTATTTGTGAGGTAGTTGTGATGTGTACACCAGCCAAGCACCAAGTCCAGCATCACTCACAAGGGACAGGGACAGGGCTGAGCTAGATGCTTGGCAGTGCTGCTCAGAGCAGACAGGGCCAGGCTTGGTGCTTGGCTGGTGGAGCCCCATCCCCTGCGAGTGGTGCTGGGCTCAGCACTCAGCCAGCTCAGCCCAGGCAGTGCTGCACACAAGGAATAAGGGTGCACCAGCTGAGTGCTAACCCCACAGTGAGGCCTCACAAGGGCCGGTATAAGTTGACCCCCTATTTCTGATCCAAAAAATTAGGTCAACTTATACACCAGATCTATGAAATTCCTAACATTTTGGATCTGACAAATGGGGTCAACATAAACATTGTGTCAACCTATAATATGGTAGCTCACCTAAATATATTTATTTAGTATAAGTAGTTAAAACCCACAGTTAGACTGATACTTAAGCCCTCTGCTTAACTAGAGTCCCAAGTGAGGAGGAGCTCACTAGGGAGCTTACCTGGAAACTGTCTCACCTTTCCTCACTTTAAACTTGGTGAGAGTAAGAAGGGAAAAGGGAACCTTTTGGGACCAAGGAGCAGCAAACATACTATCTTACAGGGGAATTTGCTAGGGAAATTCTGCTTGGAAAGAAAGGCAGGAAAAGAGAGGCAGTGGACTAAGAGACCCAAAGAAATGGCTGAAGGACTTCACAATGCCACTGCCAGTTCTTTTTCTGCTTGTACTTGTGAGTGGGGAACTTAGAAGTGGAGGGCAACTTGAGCAGTAGCAACTATGACTGAGTTCAGTATCCTGAGGACAAGGAGCAAGGACAGCAGCAAACCAAGCACCCTGGACTTCAGAAAAGTATACTTTGACTTACCAAGGGAATTCATGGGCTGGAATCCCTTGGAGACCAGTCTGAGGAGAAAGGAGTCCAGGAGATATGGCTGTTCTTTAAAGAAACCTTACAGAGGATGCAAAAATGAACCATCCCAACACACAGGAAGAGTAGAAATTATGGAAGAAGACCATGGCTTCTTGGCTTAGCAGGGAACTCTTCAGTGAGCTAAAACAGAAAAAGGAAGCTTACAGGAAGTAGAAACTTGGACGGATATCTAGGGAGGAGTATAAATGTTTTTTTCAGGCATACAGGGATAAAAATCAGCAAGTCCAAAGTGCAATTGGACTTTAAGTTAGCAAGGGACATGAAGGGTAACAAGAAGGGTCTCTACAAGTATGTCAGCAACAAGAAGATGATCAGGGAAAGTGTGGGTCCCTTACTGAATGAGAGGCAGCCTAGTGACAGCTGATGAGGAATAGGCTGAAGTACTCAATGTCTTTTAGACCTCAATCTTCACAGGCAAGGTCAGCACCCAGACTCCTTCACCCGGCAGCACAGTTTGGGGAGGAGGTGAACAGCTAACAGTAGTGAAGGAACAGGTTACGAACTATTTAAAAAATATGGACTTGTTACAAGTCCATGGGGTCAAACACAATGCACCTGAGGGTGCTGAGAGAGTTGGCTGATGTGCCATTATCTTTGAAAACTCGTGGCAGTCAGGAAAGGTCCCAGATAATTGGAAGAGGACAAATATAGTGCCCATATTTAAGAAAGGGAAGAAGGAGGATCCAGGGAACTACGGACTGGTCAGCCTCACCTCAGTCCCTGGAAAAATCATGGAGCAAGTCTCAGGGAATCTATTTCTAAGCTCTTGGAGAAGAAAATGATCAACAGTCAGCATGGATTCACCAAAACAAGTTATGCCTGAACAACCTTTTTGCCCTCTATGATGAGATGTCTGGCTCTGAGGATGTGGGAAGAGCAATGGACATGATATACCTTGACTTTAGCAAGTCTTTTGATATGGTCTCCCACAATATCCTTGCAAGAAAACTAAGGAAAAACAGGTTGGATGAATGGATTGTAAGATGGATAGGAAACTGGCTGGATCTTCAGGCTCAGAGAGCAGTAATCAAGGGCTCAAGGTCTAGCTGGCAGCATCTACAAATTTATGGTCAGTTTTTCTTCTATAATTATTTTCTCCTAGACAATACATAATTTTGTTTTTTGTTTCCTTACTGGTTGCCTGTGGTAAAGAGTGTTCTTGGGACAACTCATATTCCAAGCTAGCCCATTCTATGGGAAGGGAGACCTAAAATACCTTTCACAACCCAAAGGGAATCCACCTAGATCTGGCAGAGATTCCCTGACTGCAGCTGTGAGGTTTGCTTTAAGGAAGAGTGGAGCTGAGGCTTGTGGGGATAAGGAATTATTGCAGGGCAAACCTTGGTCTGTTCCTTAGGACAAGCAGTGGGACAATGAATGGAAAGTCAGAGCTTCTGGGGCCTGGACTAGTTTCTGACAGGCAACGCAAGGGTGACCTCTGTTTATAGCAAATAGCTTTTCTAACATTTCTCAAAACTCTGCAGTTGATCCATTAAAAGATATAAGCAAAAAAACCCTTGATTCTCACACATTTCCTGGACCATCATGATTGGAACATTCAATCTGACTCCACAAATATTAGACACACAGTTTTTCACACAATTGAACAGCTTTTCACGCTAATTAATTTAAAATGGAAATAAGCTCTGTGACTCCACAACACTGAAGAGCTGAAATGCAGACTCTGTAACTCCCTATGGAATACATAGGGAGGGGTGGTTAGGCCATGGAAGTGATGGTATCTCCTGCAAACTGACTCCACAACTGTCCTGTATCTTTTCTTCTGTGACAATGTACTGTTGCTCTGAATCTCACATAGACTTGTGATACAAAGCCCATTGTTCACATTCTGCATAAGGAATAAGTTTTTCATCCATATGCTGATGTGGAGTTATGATGTATGCTAAGTTAGTTAATGGATTAGTTCACCAATGCTGATGCATGGGAGTGATGTTTGTTTTACACCTGAGCCCCACCACTGTCCCCAGAACCACTACATACTGCTTTGCCAGAAAGACAGTTTGGACTTTCCCAAAACTAAGACTATTTTATATTTCTATCTGAGAATCCAAAATAACCCAAACACAGCAGAGTGTCAGCCATACTCAGATGTCAACTGTGCATTCCTCTACCCTTCCAGCAGCAATAACTAGCACTTAGTAACAAGGCAGATATAACCCAGTAATTGAATCTTGGGTTGATGACTTTGGATATGGCATTAAGAAGGTTCTGGGTAATGTGGGGCCCCTGCAGGATGTGTCGGGAAATTTGGTCATCACACCAGATGGCAAAGCTAACATGTTTAACGATTTCTTTGCCTCCGTCTTCCTGAGTAGGAATCAGAACAGTCACCTCCCTGCTGGGCCCCCCTTGGGCCCCACGGGAGGCACACCTGGGCCAAGAGTTAGTGAGGAACTAGTTAGGGAACTTCTGGAGGGACTGGACATATTCAAGTCAGCCGATCCGGATGATCTCCACCCTAGAGTTCTAAAGGAACTGGCCGAGGTCATTGCAGGACCCCTGGTACGGCTTTACAAGCACTCGTGGTGCTCTGGTATGGTGCCGGAGAACTGGAAGAGGGCCAATGTGGTCCCCATCTTCAAAAAGGGGAAGAAGGAGGACCTGGGAAACTATAGGCCAGTTAGTCTTACCTTGATCCTAGGCAAGCTGTTTGAGAAAATTATTCTGGCACACTTCCACAAGGGGCCAGCAGGGGACTGCATGCTTAGGGGCAACCAACACAGGTTCATCAGTGGCAGGTCCTGTCAGACCAACCTGGTGGCCTTCTA
>NW_017728913.1:16518207-16534905 GCF_001723895.1 Crocodylus porosus | reverse complement strand
TTTTAAGAGGAGGTTAGATGAACACTTTGCTGGAGTCATTTGACCCCAGTACTCTTTCCTGCCATGGCAGGGGGGTCGGACTAGATGATCTACTCAGTTCCCTTCCGACCCTAGAAACTATGAAACTATTACCAAATGGACAGAGAGCAACCAGAATGGCTAGTACAGTTGTTTTTGAACAGAGCTAGGTCAATACATGGATGAAACTGAGTTTTAATTTGCCATGTTCAAGTATTAGGTTATTATGGCTAAGTCTATGTTCTGGTGCATTTACTTTCTTCTGATAACTGCATGAAATCTAAAAGGTGGGTTTATAGCAGACATCCTTTCTTCTTCCACTTCTACCTTCTTCCCTGATGTACATGAGCTGATGACCTGAAAAGGCTCAAGGGAGGACAAATCTTGTCTTTGACCTGAAATAATGTATTAATAATGCTGACATATATATAAGGTGCAAATAAAAATCTAACATAATGCACCATAGAAAAGGGCGGAGCAAGTTGGACTTGGAGCATCTCTCAGTCACAGAACAGTCCTTTTTAAAATAGTGGTGGGTGCATACAGTGGAAAAATAAATATTTGTGCCTAATTGGCCGGCATGAAAATGCCCAGAGAATCAGACTATGTGTTCTTTAAAATAGGCTGACTTTAAACTAGTAAGATTTTAATTGGGAGGGAAAATATTTTCAAGCAGTGAATACAGGAAGATGGCTAGATCTTATATTGAATTCTATATATTCTATCTTTGTCCCTTTAGATGAATCCTATAAGTCATTTAAAACCAATTTACAGACAGACTCCCTGTAACCAGAGATTCCAAATAAAGCAGGAACACTGCAGCCTTTACCCTTTAAGGACAGATAAACTGAATACTGCAGAGTGTATTGTATAAATGAGCCTCAAAAATATGGTCCTGTCTGCTCTACATTATCTTTAAAACTGCCAACAGCATTTTTATTAAGGCAAAAGGCTTTTTTCACTTTTCTTGTCTCCTTTACATACTCTAAGGTACTTTGTGGCTTGTATGTCCCTCTCCAAATCAAAAAAGGCTGTCATTTGCTGGTATCAAATTCTTCTAGTTCACAAAGTACTTTTTGATCCCCTGATGTTGAAAGCAGTAGTATATGTAAATAAGTATATGCCTATAATATACACTGTAATGTCTTCTGAAATGCTATTTTCTGCCCCTTTGATTGAGTATATATATATATGGTTCTGAAGGCAGAACTCAGCTTTAGAAGGTTTAGAACTAAAATGTTCTTTGCCTTTCCCCAGGAGAATTGTTTGAATTCATCTCAACTACTTGCCAGAAACATTAAACATATACATACCATGTTTATAACAGGATAAAGACTAGCCATTTTGTTAAGATTTTGCAGATTATACAAAATCATATTCATTACTTGCAGTTTTTTGAGATGTTGTAGATTATACAACAGAATACAGAAGAGGTTACAAAAAAAGCCCATTCCCTATGTTATCAAACTTCATGCTAAGTTAGGATTTTTCCTTTCATAGGCTCATATCTATTCTGAATATTCTAGGAAAAGAAGATCTTATTTTCATACTCTGTAACCTTCATGTATCTTGTCATACAATACTGCAGCAAAATGTGATGATTCTAGCTTTACATCCCTCCTCAAAAAAGTATGATACGGTATTGGTTAAACCTGAATTAATGGACTTAATAACTATTTATTTAAGAAAATCAGCATATTTTTAAGTGGAAGCCAGTAGCATCAAGATTAAATCTGCAAACAATAGAATTTATAAATCTCTCCAACATGCTCATCAGTATTCCTTACAGGTTTACGGCCTAATTTATATCAGTGAAAAATGCAACTGAGCCTCATACACAAAACACTTTTTCTATCCCAACTTATGTGGTTTTTAAAACAAACCAAAAACACTGCATAATTCAAGTGGAAAGGAAAATCAATATAGAGTTCACATATTAGCAGGATACCTGTGTTCCCTGCATCATGAAGATGTACATAGATGGTACAATGATGAAGATTTTTTTGCTGTCTTGCCTCCAAGTGCAATCTCAGAATATTGGACAGAAGTCTGGATTTTTCTTACTACTTTTCTATGGAAACAAGTTTCTGATTAGCAGAAATGAAGCTGTTACAATTGGAAAAAATATGATGGAGAAGGACTACAAAATAAGGGCATATCTATCATCCAGAATAAATTTGTAATAAATTTAAACTACCTAAGGCAACTACTGAGTCAAATAGGAAAAAGTATAATTTTAGCCCCCTAACAACAATAGTCCAAGATATCACAACAACTTTTTACTCTGAGTAGAATTTTCACAGTTGTCCAAAAATGACATAGGTTTAAGAACTTGTTGGGAGGTCTTTTAAAAATTGCCAAATAACTAAAACATTTCACAGGAATCTCATGGTTTTAAATAGATGTTTGTAAGAAAAATGTCTCTTAGGTCTGTGAATTTCTAGCCAATACCTGAAAGAAAAAAAAACCTACCCAACAGTAGCCTGATGCTAGATGTCAAGGGGACATTCTTACCAGGGACTTAAAACTGATTCTCTCACATACCAGGGGAATGCCCTTGACCACAAAACTATTATGAAGTGGGTTCATTTCTGTTGCCTATTCTAACCTACAAGGTGGATCAGAGAGAGGAAGTATGACTGTACTTAGTGGTTAGGACACTCAGCTAGACAGGGCGGAAGCTAGCTTCTGGATCTTCAGGTATGGGAAGCATTTAAAACTGCTTTAGAGCCTTTGAATAAGGACTGGAATCAAGGTCTCTTCCCCAAGTCCATCAGACTTAGAGAATCATACTCTCTACTCAAGTATTCTTATATGACTCTTATAATGGGGCAGTGTTTTTAAACTGTGTTCTGCAGGACCTGGGATTCCATGACAGTTCATCAGGGGTTCCACAAAGACATTGGGGCTAGGGACAGACATTCAAAAAGCCTGAGCCTGAATTGATTCAATCTTTGCAGGTTAGTCTAACCTAGCTAGGCGAAATCAGTTTTGAGACATCCCAGAAATGCAGGCACATGCCTGCAGTGGCTCAGGCTAGAAGCTGGGGGGCACTAGAGCAGCCCTCCCTCCCTTCCACAGCATGGAGACGAGGGGGGCATGACCAGGCTCTGGCAGGATGCTCTGACTAGGGCAGCAGGGAATAGATAGCAGTGTTTATCTCCCAATTAAGAAAACAACAAAGGGACATTACCAGCTAGTTGTTGATTCTGCCTGTCGATTTTACCTGTTGATTCACCATGACTGTAGCCAGCATGTGGTCTTCTACCTAATACCTAGGCCTACTCAGCAAGGCAGAGGGGAGGGGGGAATTCCTTCTTAACAGGGAGTGGGGGGGGGGAGGTAGGAAGCAGCCCTCAGTCTCTGGAGCTCCAGCCAGGGAGCAGAGGAGAGGGGCTGCTGTGGAGCAGAGAGCCCTGCCCAGCCCAGAGAGCATGCTGGGATGCTGGGGGTGTCTGGTTTAACTTGAACAAGCAAGAGGTCTGGGACAGACATTGCATAAACCAGTTTGAGCCAAATCAATTAAGTCTGATACTCCATTCAACCAGATTTATCTCAAGCCGGTTTCAGCCATTTTCAAACTGGTTTATGTGCACTGAACAGCTGTTCTGTTACAGGTTTAAACCAGTTTCTGATCACTTAAACTGGTTTATGTGTAATGTCTGTCCGTAGCCTGCGAGTAATAGCTGAACAGGCTGAAAGATGGCATGCTGCCACTACCTGGTCAGCTTTCCTGGATCCACATCAGCTCACATGGTGTGCAGAGTCAGGGGTAGGGGGTTTGTAACAGAATTGATATGAAAACATTCTGTGATTTTAGAAGGTCTGAAACCTACTGTTGTAGAAAATCAACAGACTAGAGTCATACTAACTTTCACTCCCTCTCTCGGGCCCAATGAATCTTCAAATATTTGTGAGAGAGGCTGCTTCAACAGAAGAGGCTGACTGTTTGTATTGCCAATTTTGCAACCTTTTTGCAAACTTTGCATGAGAACCAGAAAACAAAACTGACTGCAAAACGATAAGAAACAAAAGTGAAATTGACTAGGCTGTTATACCTTGCCCAAGATAAATGTAGTGCAAAAAATAAAATAAAAAATAGCGCTAGTAGAAACAAGCAAATTAGATTTCAGCTTGAATGATTTGAAAAGCTATTAACAACACAGGAAAGGAAATATACTTTGCCAAAAATGATGTGTCACTTTAGGTTCTAGCCATGCTTTGCTAAAATTCTTTCCTAGCCCCTCCCACTCAGCAGGAAACGAGACATAGGATGCTAGCTAACTCTGCTAGTAATGGAACAAATACAGCAAGTAGTTCAGCAAGGTCATTTTCATCTTCTTATGATGTGTTTTCTTCAGTCAGCACCACTAAAGTTCAAGATTTTTGTTTCTCAGTGCATTTTGTACTTGTCAGATATGGTATATTTCACAATTGCCTCATAACTTCAGTGGTTAGTATTTAAAGAAGGTTTGTGGGACAAGCTAAAGAATGTATAAAAGATGAGCAATCAGAGAAAGGAGACAGAGAAAAATGGCCTAATTCAGGAAGCACAAGAGATTAAAAGATAACTACCTAAGGGAGGCATGGGCAGAATATGGCCTACAGCCCCTCCCCCACCCCCAACAATTTTTTCCAGCCCAGGGGAAGTCTCTCAGCCTAGGAGCAGGGGGCAGTCCAGGCTGTGGCATATGCAGCCAGTCCTACCACCCCTGGGTGCACAGCGGGGCTGGGGCAGCACAGCAGCTGGGCTCACTTCCCAGCAGCTCCTGCAGCAGTGCCTCCTTTCAGCTGCCACTGCCCGGGCACCCTAGCCCATCTGGCCCACACCCACTGCCAGGGGCTCCAGACAGAGCAGGCAGGTAGGATCTCCGAGACCAGCCTGGGACTCAAGCAAGGCACACTTGGCTGAGCGGAAGGGATGGGGCTGCAGATGGGCAGGGAGCAGTGTCTGGGAGCAGGATTGGATGGCAGGGCAGAGCCAGGGTCAGGGCCAGCACCATGATTGGGATCAGGAACAAAATAATGGGGTGGTGACAGCATGGCCTTGGGGCATGGGGCAGAGCCACAATCCACCCTCTGCACATCCCTACAGTGGGCGCCAGTTCTGTGTGCAGGGCATGGGGAGTGGATCACAACTCTGCCATAGGCCCCAGCCCTGCACTGTCACCACGCTGCAATCTCTATCTAGCCTGTCCCACTCCCAGACACTGTTCTCTGCCTGCCCACAGCCCCATCCCATCTGCCTGGCTGAGCAAGCCCTGCCCATTCAGGTCCCAGGCCAGTCTCCATGGAGTCCCCAGGATCACTGGGTAGTGACAGCATGGAGCCACGGCCTGGGGCAGAGCCACAATCAACACATCTCATGGCCCTACCCATGGAAAAGGCACCCATTGCACAGGCTTGTTGGGAGCAGATCATCACTCTGTCCCTGTCCCCAGCCCTGCACTGTCATTGCCCATGGATCCTGATCCTAGCCCCAACCCCATCAGCATGTCCCATTCCTAGTTGCTGTCCCCTGCTTGTCTGTAGCCCCATCCCATCCACCAAGCTATGAACAGGGCAGAGCCCCTTAGGAAGATTTGGAGAGCGCTTGCAGCATGGTAGGGAGGGTGCTGACCCAGCCCATGACAGCTCACCAAAACTCCCTCAGTGGCCATCCAGCTCAAATAAGAGAAATTTAAGTTATATTTTGAACAATATTCAGGATGAAAGTGGATGTAGGAAGGGAATGTGAGAAATGATTTTGTGATTAGAAATGGAACTGGAACTCATGAATCCAGGGTCTGCCACAAAATCCCCATTTGAGTCAAACCCCACTGAGAGCAATAGGAAAACTGACATTTACTTCAATGTGCACTAGAGCAGTCCTTAAGTCTGCACAAGCCACCCTTAGGCTCACATGGTTACATGCTTCTGAGGTTGCTGCTGGGCAGCAATTTGGGACCATGGGTAGGGTGCCTCTCTTTGGCTGTGCCTCACATGAACTCTCAGTGGGTCTGGCTGGATTCCCTTGTTGCTGAATCCAGTGGAGAGAGAAAAGACTAACATAGCACCCTTCACCCTTTCGACTCCAGAGCCAGACCCTCCAGAGCCTGCACTGACTGGGCAATGAGTTCAGAGCACGGCACAGACAAAGTGGAGGATGGAGTGCTCCCTTTCCCTGTTCCTACCTGCTACTGATCATATAAATACCTAAATGGACAGACAGAGATAGTATGTAAGATACTGATGCCAGCTAGGATATATTAGCTAGCCTATATTCTGCTGGCCAGTTTGGGGCACAATTCTGTTTAAAATATATTAGATAAAATCTGCTTCCTGCAATCTTTGAGAGGCACAGATTACTTCTCAGCTGTATTAATGTATGGGATACTCTTGGTGACACAACTATCTATCATGACCTACATTCTGTCCAGTCATCAAGTCCACTCGTATAACCTGACCTCACTATTACACTCTAGGGCATAGTCGTCAATTGGTAATTAAAACATACATAATTGAAGACAGGCTTGCCCTACGAATGCAACTTAAAAGGGAGGAACCCATAAGAAAGCAACTTCAAAGTTATAAATGAGATAAACTTATTGCAGCAGGGAGAACAAAATTGCTGAGGCCCCTACATACCCTGATGCACTTGTAAAATTATAGGTTGGGAAATAACAGTCAGCTAGGAAGATAGAAACTGATATGCAAAAAAGTGAGCTCAGAATGAGAGAAACTCATCATAGTATCTTGCTGCATTCATCCAGAGATAGTGTCCTTTAAGATCTGCTGCATGGAGGCAAATCCCTGAAAAATTATACTGTTTTAAAGGGGAGGAGATTTACCGCGCTTTGGCCAAATTAACCAAAACCAAACAGATGAAACGCTCACAACAGACCAGCTGCTGTGTGCTTATTAGTAGTAATTTATGTTCTCTTTACAACAGAATACAAGCCCATGAAACTAGTTTAATGCTGCACAGAACAGTTCAAACGTGTACTTGGAAAATCAAGTATTATTTTGAACTGGTTCACTGTGAATCAGTTCAGTGTTGCATGTGGACCCCGAATATTCCATGACATGGGTCTGTTCAGTCCTTTAAGTATCCCACACTGCATCATTCCTCACTCCCCCAGCTGGCCATTCTGGTACACAGCCAGAACTCTACTGCCCCGCTTTGCTTGGCACTTTTTATCAATGAGCTCCCTTGCACTGCTTGTTCAATAAAGAATAATCTTTCTAAAAACCAGCTGTGCCCTCATTCCCTGCTCAATATACCCCTTCATTATGCTCCCCCAGCTTCTGGGATCCAAAAGTGTGGGTCCAAGAACTGCCAGCCCCTCCCTTCCCCAGTCAGTCAAACACAATGAAGACATCAGTCAACTGCAGGCTATTCAAGTTTATTAAACTTGTGTGAGGAGGGAAGGGAAAACAGAAAAGTAGAAATGGCTGTGGGTCACAGGTCACCCACCCTGTTGCCCCCCAAAGGATGGATGCAAGAACTCTCCCCAACTCTCCGACTGAGAGGTATGTTTGGGTTGGGTGCTCACTCACAGCCCTGGTGCTGGAGCCAACAACTACATACAAATTTTGGAACAATTCACTTGTTTTGTGTGTCCACACCTTCAGGGTATTCATCTCCACACCTGCTCAGAACCACACAAATATCTAGGCAGCTCAGTGTGGGCAAAGGATTCCAGATGAGGCAACTTGCAGGAAAGAAATGTGACTGTGAAACAAAAGACATTTAAAACCTCTTCCCTTTTAATTATGTTAAAGAATGAATAAATTTAAAATAGCAGAAACATTTACTACCAATCAACAGAAAACAAAAAGAAATTCCCCGTACGTACATCACTACCGCAGATCCGCGGTTAGGCTGAACAAAATCATTATTAAAAAAAACAGACTTCAAATATGCAAAAACTATTTCTGCTTGGAAAGGTCAATTAAATGCCAGGAGTGTAACAAAAAGGTGACTACAAATGATTTAACATTCAGTAGTTATACCACGTCCGTTGGTATACATTATACCTAATTAATGTATTTCATCAGCACAGAAAGAGAATTCATAAAACATTTACCAAACAACTATAGTACATTAGGTAGAATTTTTCTTTTTTTTAATACAAGTTTCAGAAATAACATAAATTGGAACTAGGTTCTTCTTATTTAAGCATGTTTTGATGTGAATGAATAAAGCATCAGCAGATAAAATACCTGCAAAAGCTCTGGGATACACATTGAAGCTTGACAGAACATTACCATATGAATGGATCAAAAATACTGTATAGATATTAAAAGATATTTTTTATCTTTGTCTAGTAACGTCTGATACTACATGAGTTCAAAATAGTACATGAGCTCCTCTGAGATCCACTTCATAAAAATAAAATTACACATTCTGAAAGCTTTGGTGCAGCTCCTGGCAGATCGACAGCAAACTCAACTGAGTTCATCACAGACCACCTGACGTTTGCTGAATAGTGGCCAATAATAAAGTCAGCATCTGACAGACAGTGTCTTTAGCGGTTTTCCGCTTGTAAATTCCCTAGGACGTCATACAAAATTAAGTATATATAGTATGTAGACACAAAGCCTTCTTTTATGTATGCATACAACAGGCAGAAGCCATTACTATTGAAGGTTTGATTCTGAGATCCTCGCTCATTATTGAGTTACCCTATTGAATTAAATGGGACTGTCCATGGAATAACCATAAGAAGGATATCAGAATATAGCTCAAAATAAATAGTTTAGCTGCAAAATAGTCCTGACATGGGATAATCTTATAGGCTAATAACAAATCTAGATACACATCATTTACAAGGATAAAATGTACCTTCATTCATACACTTTTAGCCCCTAGATCTTTTTGCTTCTATGCTCTCCCTTCCCCTTTTGAAAAGAAATAATTCTCCTTTGTATTTTAGGTACTGGAAGCCACTGCAGGGGAACTCAACAATTTCTACCAGACCTAGGGGCTATCAACCATCTAGCAATCATGTTGCCAACAGTCTGCCAAGCACAGCCCCTACGGGCCTCTGTTACATATTCATTTTAGGGCCTCTGTAACATATTCATTTTAGGCAGCTGAAACTCTTAACCCCTGAACTGTCCACATACTACCACCCAAAACTAGTTTTAGGCATGCTTTCAGTAGCTTAAAGTTCTGTGCTCCCAGACAGGTTTCTCTCTAATCTGTGCTGCCCCATTCGTGTTCCATTAATTCGTGGCCACTACCAAAAGATGAGCTGCCCAAGTTGCAGTCCTCCAGCTTCCCAGGATGCAGTGTCCCCTCTCATACCCTCCCGTTCTGTGTGGACAAACTTTCTACCCCCTGAACTCTACTGCCGAGGGGCTGGTTCTGGCACCAAGCCAACTCCCCTTCCACCCCCCACTCCTGGGTTCCTGCCCCAGGGGTGTAACCTTATGCAAATAGCCTGCAGAGCGCATACCAACTAGCCAGGTCAGATGGGTCCAGGTGTGGGTGGGGCCTAGGAGGGATGGAGAGGGGACAGGGTAGGAGGCCAGATTGGGTCTCCGTGACCTATGGTTTCTCCCAAAAGTGCCTCCTCTCACTGCTCCATCTCCCAGCCACCCCAGAAAGCATAACCAACACCCCACATACCCCAATCCCAATTTATTAAAACATGAGGCTTTCTTTAATTTATTTCCTCTTTATTTCTTTTTAAATTATCTTTAAGTTCTTTGTATTATATTCTTCAGTCGGTGACTTCCCTCATTTCACCACCCTTCCCTCAGCCCCATTTCCTTTCCACTTCCCACTTCATTACCCACCCCCATCCCATTAGCTCTCTGCCTCCCAGCTTCATGTCCTCCCCCATCTCAACCCATCTCTCATACACCCCTACCTAGAGCAGGGATAGACACCTCTCCTGACTCACCAGTCCTATCATGGCAACTTGCATCTATAGCTGTGAGTTAGGCCTCTTCTTGCCAGCCTGCTAGTGGCAAGTCACAGCTGTGCAGGCAGGGGACAGTCAGAGGTTTTTAGCCTTAAGATGTCACTGCTGCAAATTGCAGCTAGCGTGACACCAATCAATATTTCACTAGCTCAAAATGTAACATGTAACAAAGCCCTATCAGAAGTTAGTTAAGTCCTTTACCCACGAAACCCACTCATATCATCAGTATCAGGAACCATCAGAAAGTTTGACATCACAACTTCAGACAGCTACTACTAATGGCTGCCTGGAAAGTAATTGCCACACTAGGAACTCCCTTCTTGACTAACTCCAGCATTACAAACTATGATAGATACTCAACCTGTTCTGTTTTCTGTTTTCTCTCACTGAACCCTTCACCTTAATGATATGGTTGACCTAAACTCGTGTCTTCCCAAAACACACATCCCTTTTTTATACCTCTGATTCTACCACTCTACCACCTCCATCCTCCTTTCAGCCCTTCACCTTTCATTTCTACTGATGTTCTCACAGAAATAGTAGTTCTCTCTCTCCTTATTCTGGTAAAAATAAAAAAAAATAAACCAAAGCTCAGATTTATGGAGATAAAGTAAAAAAAATTGCTATATACCCTTGCATATCCTTGTCCTCCCTTTTGTTTTATGCCTTTCATTTCTCTTATAGTACAGCTCTGTATAGAAGGCAGAGTAGAATCATGCTATTCACGCAAGTGCTTTTCCATGGGCACGCCTGAACAAGTCATAAAGATAGCATAGATTGCTCCCCATAGTATGCCATCCCATCTCAAGGAAGTTATTCACTCTGGATTTTAACTGGGCAATCCATTTATGCAAAGGAAATTCCTGAGTAGCTGGCATTGGATCAGTAGAGCTGTACAAAGCAGCCAAAGCCAGAGGCAAGATTCTGGGAGATTCGAAGAAGCCTAGCTCAACAAATAGAGTCCAAACAGTAGCTTAAGTCATGCATGCCTCACACTTCTAAGTAATCATTTTAATTACATATTCAAGAGGAGAATCTGATATACTTTTCTGTATGGTACAATCTCATCATACTCAATGGACTGAATTATATTGCAATCCTGCACACTACTGAAATCGAACTCTTGAAATCATATCTGCAGAATTCAGAGGGTGTTTTCAGCCATGAACGTCTGAAATGTCATTGACATTATTCTGCCTTTCTGATTCCTGCAATAAAGAAACCATGTTTAGGTGGTTTGAAGCTCAATGAAGCCTTCACTTCTAGTTTTTTCCTAAGGATGACTTCCTCTGAGAATGCTTAAAGAATTATAAGTTTAAATGTAAGGCATAAGGAAAATAATTATTTCAGCATCATGTGATGTCAAATAAGCAAGCTCTTTGTTAGCTGATTATGAAGTTGGGGTAAGCTTGATTTCAATCGCAGCAAAAATAAACATAAGGCATTTGACCTATGTGGACATCAGCACCTTTTATATTGGTGGGCTTCCTAGATTCACCTAAGATCATTTCATTCTTATTTTAGACTTACCGTCCCAGAACTAGCTAAGAACAAATACAGGCAGATGTAGAGAAATTATGCAAAACATTATTTCTAAGACCAACTTTTTGTTCCCCTCTGATCCCAGATTCACTCTAGGGTACATTAGGTCAGTGCCTGGGCTGCCAGTGCTAAGTGTTAAATTGAAAGAAGATTACCTTAACCTTTACCCCAGCCAGATGCTTCATAACAGTAGTCAGGGGAGGAAGACATTTCGAGGCAACAACAGTGCCTTTATGTCACCTGTACATAGGGAAAATTTTCCACTGACCATCTGACTGAAAAACCTTTGCTCTAACAACTTTAGAACTGCAAAGCTGCCCCAAAGTTAAGTTGGGAAAATCAAGTTCATTGATTCTGCCTTCTAAAAAAACCCTATGTGAGACAAAAGCCAAACAGGAGTCAACATCATTATACTGAGGACTTTCCATTGCTGAACATTTTATGGGTGACATCTGGTAAAGTTACATCTCATTACATGCCTCTCATAGCATGACATTTAATTTCAAGAGTTATATGTAAAGAGGTCAGCATTTATAGCTGCTTCTTTCTGAAATCATGTGTAATGGAGATAAAATGTCCCTTCTATAAACTCCATGACAAAATGTCACTAGTGAGACATCGCTGGCAAAACTTTGTTATTCCTTATGTATTTGACAAGGTGTAATTTTTATTACCCATCCAGCCATAACACATCGATGAACTTGTGTGAAGCAGTTGCAGTCCAGATTCCACCATAACAAATGTCAAGGGCCAGATTTTCAAAATTAATTGCACACTCAAGTTAAGTTTTTGCACACATCACTGAAGTACTGCAGATCTTTGTTGGCTGGAAATTATAACTAGTCCAAATGCAGAAATTAAACACTTTGCATATTCATTTACATATATAGCCCAAATCAGGAAATGTGCTTCTTTGGTTTAGTAAGTGGACCCTGGGGCTGCATCCAGAGGAGCGCAGCCGTGAGGTATGTGGCACCACAGACCCATCTGCAGTGCCACATACTGCACATGCAGGTGTGCTCCATGCTTCTACCTTGCAATGTAGGTGGGGGGGGGGCTTGACCCCAGGAGATCCCAGGGTCAAAAATACCTACACCAAAAAAAAGCAGGGTGGTGCACATGGCGACAGGGCACACCACCCAAAACCAGAGCCTGGATGGCTGGAGCCATACTCCGGCTGCTGGCCAGGATCCCAGTTGCAGAAGCACAATGACTGTAGCTCCCTGAGGCCCCCAGGACCCTGTGTAAGACTGCTGATGCCAGCACAGTTGCTGGTATGCTGCTGCTACTTGTCCCCAAGGCAACAAACAGCTGTGCTCATCTGGACACAGCTTGGGGGCAGGGGAGTGGAAGGAAGGGGGTCTTAGGTCTTTTATTATGAGGGGAAAAAACTTTAAAAGAAGAAAGAAGATAATTTCCAAAAATCTGTACAACTTGAGGAAATTATGGTGCATATCTTGAAACTGAAAAACTAGTACAATGAATACAAGATATGAATCTTACCTTCATGAAAAAGAAAACCTGCAGGCCAACAGTTGAACTTTATGCAATGAGTCTGCTACTGAATAAAACTCCAAATGATTCCACAGTAGATACTAGCAAAGAGTCATAGTGTAATATTAACAAACTGACCTAATATTTAATGTGTATAGATATGCATGTCCTTACACTGCAACTAAACACAAGACATCTTTAAATCCATTCACTGATGCCTGACATTTTCCACTCTATGTTTCATTGAGTACAATGACTGTTTTATAGTGGTATTCCTCAAGATAGTAATTCCCCCCCAAAAAAGTTATTTTGTTTGTCACTAATTCAGATTACTCCTGAATGGGGAAGGAAAGAGAACATCTGATGACACTTAGAAAGCAGCATGTCCCAATCAGCATAACAGCTGGAAATGAAGAGGTTGACAAAGCAAGGAAAAAATCACAATTAGATACTGAATGGCCAACAGCAAGGAATTTCTTTTAGATTAAGCTACCCAGAAGTACAAGTTGCATCTGTAAATAGAGTTTTAGGAATAAATTGCTGTATCCAGGCCAGAGGTTTTTCCAGCACAGTTATGTCAACTGGGATGGGAGGCTGAGCTTTTTGCACCTCTAGTCACTAAGCCAGTTGCTAAGCCAGCAAAACACTGAAATGTAGAACAGTTCTAAGGCGCCACAAGGTAAACAGACTTATTCAAGGTCACAGAATAAATCAGGGAGAAAGCCAGGGTTAGAACACAGGCCATTTTACCATTATGTGGATGACCTATCCACACTGCCCCTCCAATCTTGTGGTAACAACTAGTTTATGTCCAAGTCTCATTTATAAAATTGATCAATAATATGTACAATAGTTGAAATATGCAAATATACATTTAAAATGTCTGTGATACAGGCAGATATCATAAAGTAAGATTTCTTATCATCCATTTCACAGACAGAATATTTATACAGGGCTCTGATCCTTTGAGGCCCAAAGGCCCCCCAGGAAGCGTAAGTAGTTCAAAATACTAGGCCTATGGAGAGAGCCAGACAGGAAATTTCAGCAGAGGACACAAGGCACGGTTCCCAACAGCTAGGTGTTCTGTATCCATATCTTAATTTTCACAATTACTTGCAGCATGACCTTGACACAACTACTCTCCATCCCAGTTTCCTTACCTCTGCAAAGGAATCATGCCATTAGTGAGAAACCAATTTCTCTACTGAATTTATGGCCCCATCATATTGTGGAGGCAGAAAAAAAATAAAGAGACATTTTTCCTAGCTGCAAATTCCAAGTAGAGAATTTCTCTGGAGATCCCCACTAGGTTTTACTGTGCTGGATTTTGAGTCGTAGAATCATAGAAAAGTAGCGCTGGAAGGGACATCCAAGGGTTATCTAGTCCACCCTAGTCCACCCCTCCTCCCCAACCAGAGGCAAAATCATCCCTGTCCAAACTATTCTATACAAATCCATTGTCTAACCTATAAGGAAAACTGCATAGGCAACCCTGGCACAACTACAATACCACACCCTAATCTACCACAGGTAAAGAAAGAGGACAATAGCGGCCAATGTTCTGCTGCTACAAGGGATTGTTAAAATAAGCTTGAGAGATCCAAAGAAGATGGTCATGCCTCCTGCTACAAAGGAAGACAAACCTCCCATCCTCCCCACAAAGTCTGTACTAATCTGACCAGGGAATAAAATTCCTTCCTGACCCCAAATACAGTGATCAATCTGACCCTGAGTGGGAGGGCAAGAACCTGTAGTCAGGAACCTCTAGGTTTAAGTCCCAGCAGAAAAACTGATACACTTCAGTCAAAATCCCCAGCGTTGGCTGAAAGCCAACTCCCAATGCTTCTGAAGAAGGTGAAAACAATAAGCAGGGGTGAAAGGGAAATTCATTCCCTGCCCCCACGTGGCAAGCAGCAAGGCCCGGAAGCATAGGAACTACCCATTGGGTGCATCTATGTATGCAATTAATGCAACTTAGTAAGCCAGCCCTGGGAACGCATCTACATGTGGAGCCTTTTGGGAGCAGATTTGCTCCTTATGGGAGAAAGCTGATCCAGGCCTCCTCCTGCCTTGCTCTAGCCCCCTGCAACAGCCATGGGGAGCTGCAGACTCTAGCCACAGCTGCCCAGATGCCAAAGGTAGTCTTTAGAACAGCCCTGTGCCTTGTTCCCTGACCACATGCTTCTCTGTCCTGGAACAGTCCGCAGCCTACTGACACAGCCCTTGAGGACACCATTCCTAGAGCCTGTACCCAGTATGCCATGGCTCCTTCACAGCCAGACCCCACAAGCCATGACCAGCACCATGGGCTTCTGCATTTGTTGCACTTCAGACCTGCAGTGACCGCTGTCTGGCCCAGGTTAGTCTCAACCCTATCTGCTCCCCCATTCCACGTGACCATGTGATTCATGGCCCCACCTGTGGCCTGCCACCCCCAAGCTGTCACCTGCCAGCCCCTGGGCCACCTCCTGGGCCAGAAGGGATGCCAGTGAGGCCCACATGGACTCCACCATGGGTGCTATTCTTGACCTCCTGGGGCTCCAGCCCTGCAGCTTGTGAGCCTACCCTGCAAGCTGGGACTGGTGGCTTTGCTGAACTTCTTCCCGATGACCTGGGCCACATTCCACCATCTCTTCCACCAGCTCAGCCCACAACCATTCACTCACCTCTCCCCGTAGAGACCCAAGTGGCCCTTACCCTCCTCAAGCTCACCATGCCTGCCAGCCTGTGGTATGTCAGTTACCTCCTCGGGGTGAGCAAGACAATCACCAGGGAGGCCATCCCAGAGGTCTGCAGTGCCCTACAGTATGTGCTGAACCACACTGTGTTCTGGGTCAACTACCCCATGGAGGTGGGGGTAGGCTTCCAAGCCCTGAGCTTTCCACAGTGTATAAGGGCACTGGATAGGACATACATCCCTGTCACCTGCCCACCCCAGGGGGATGGCCAGTACTACAGCTGGCAGGGCTTCCACTCGGTCATCCTTCAGGCTGTGGTGGATCAACGAGGCACCTTCCCAAATGTCAGTTCTGCTGGGTTGGCAGCACTCATGATACCCGGGTCTTCCAGAAATCCACACTGCCAGGCCTGGTGGACAGTGGGTGCTTTGCACCAGGTATTCCAGAACTTTAACCAGGCAATGTGACTGTCCTACCCCTCCTCATTGGAGATCTCACCTACCTACTGCTGCCATGACTAATGAGGTCATACACTGGTCAGTTCAACCTATGCCAGGCACATTTCAACTGGTGCCTGGGTCATAGCTGCTAGTGGAATGTGCCTTCAGCTGCCTGAAGGGACACTGAAGAACTGTCACCGCCCAACTCAAGGTCACCAAGGTCAACACATTCTCCAAGTCATAGCCTATGTGCTGCATAACATCTGTAAAGCCTTAGGGGGAGCTCTTTCACAAGGCATGGGTAGAGGAAGCCTGATGGGTAGAGGATGCCAGGCATCAGGAGCACCAGCTGCAGCACCCCGCCTCCCCTGCCCCCAAGGCCCTGGGTGAGCCACACACCTGGCAGTGAGGTGCAGGGCACCATGTACAAGAGGCACTGGTGGACCATTTCCTTCTGCAGCAGGGCACCTGTGGGCCTGGGGGTCAGCCATGGACCCCAGGCTCACAACACACCTCAACACCTCTCGAGCAAATCCCGGGACATCATTCTCCCCTTGTACTCGGCCTTGGTGAGGCCGCAGCTGGAGTACTGCGTCCAGTTTTGGGCTCCAC
>NW_017728913.1:16510101-16517787 GCF_001723895.1 Crocodylus porosus | reverse complement strand
TGGACTCGATGATCTCCCGAGGTCCCTTCCAGCCCTAATGTCTATGAAATCTATGAAACACCATGCAAACTGTGAACAGTTTCCAGAAACAGTCTTTATTACTCTCCCCAACGGCAGACCCCACCACCAACCCTGCTTCCCACCACCAGCAAAGTATACTCTTCCCCGTGCAACTATGTACATTGTGCTATGTGGCCTCATGGGGGAAGGAAGGACAGTAGAGTGAAGGTCTTTAGGTGTCTTGGGGTGCAGAGGCATGGCAACCAGCTGCCCAGGCAGTGCCCCCCTCTGGGGAGGAGCTGGTCACAGCTGCTGCCATCCCTGCCCTGTCCTCCTCACTAGGGCTGGGTTGGGCCAGGCTCCATGGGAATTTGGCCCCTGCCCTAGCAGGGCCCTGGGCAGTGAGAGGAGCCAGCAACACTGAGCTCCCTGGTGCTACCAACCCTGCCTCTCCAACCTCTTCTTACCAGCATGGCCCCAGCTCCTGCAATGGTTGCCACATGTGTATGTACACATGAGGGTGCACACTAAACCAATACAAATGAAAAAATGTGCATACTTCTGCAAGCCTTAAAATTTCAATCAATAAAAATCAAAACAAACGTTTAAAAATAAACAATTTTAGCTATCAAAATAAAAAAGGGACTTCTGCCAAGACTACCCATAATGCATCAGAGCAGGGCAAACAATTGGCAATACACACAGAGTAAATTTACCCCTTTTCTTCTTAGTAGTTTTTTCCGTGTTTTAGCTCACTTCTATTCCTTTATTTACTTGCAAGAAACTGCTGCCTCTGGAATGCTTACAAACTGTTGGCTGTATCTGTAATTTAAAGTAGATACTATTCAAAATGTGTCTATTCAAGCCACCTAAGTTTTCACATAGGTCACAGCACACTATTTCCATTCCATGACCAGGTGACATAATTTTTATGAATGACTCTGCTTCTACTCACCTCTACTTTTGTTTAGTAAGATAACCTGGATATGGGTCCAAATTTCTTTTCTGCAAACAAAATGTTGCTTGTACAAATGTGTATGGAAAGTTAATAAAAAGGCCATTTTTTCTTCCATTTTTTCATACATTCATGTATGGTCAAACTAAAATTCTATGTATGAGTCACTTAAATGGTTTAATATTTTTCCCCTGCTTTTTGAAAAACTCTGACACATACCTGCTTCATAATTAAGAAAAGCTTGGAGATTGCCGTAAATGCAAACAAAGCCTTTGGCACCACAGACTAGAATGGAACTGATGGCCCTCCTTTTTTAAAAAAAAAAAAAAAAAAAGATCTGTTCTGAGTCAGTTATACTGGCATGTTCCTTCTTCTTGAAAATGTGGTTGAAAAAATATATTTGTATATATATTATTAGCCTTTTCACTACAAAAAATATATACTACACTTTTCACTACAAAAATGTTAAGTCTCATGGAAGTTCATCAAAAAGTGAAATAACTGATGAAAACCATGTTAAATACAGACTAAGAAGTTTCTTCACCCTAATTTTATCCATCAGTTTCATCCAACCTTAATTGAAGATGCCATTATAAAACTGGCTTGGTTAGCGAGTCACTTATAGGTTGATTATTCATTCTTATTTCTTATTATGTAGTTCCAATAGCCAGCAGTAAAGAATCAGAGTTGTGTGTGTACATAATGAACAAGTCAATGCAACTTCTCAGCTGTACTAAGTAGCCCTGGAACAGTGCCATGCTAACAGCTATATTTCTTCCAGTTCCAGAGCCAAAATGAGTAGAGCTAATTCAGGGCATCTCTGCATGGAATTGCCTTCTATGATAGAAACAAAGATGAGAGTCCCTGCCTGATGGATTATTTCTGCTGTTTGCAGCTTTACAGTAGTCTCACTGTTGAGTGTTTGATGCCTTTTGTTTTCTGAAGTAGTTGACAAAGATTTACAAGATGTCTACATTGAGGAATTTTAAAAATATTTTCATCTTTAGTTGAATAACTCATTCCCATGGTTAATAGTCAAACAATATGTTTATAAAATAATTTTAACTATCTAAAATTATATTTAAAGGCATATTTTATCAAAAGCATAATTTAGACTGAAGAGTCTACATGATAAATGATAAAATTTTACATGCTTATTTTCATTTTGCTTGTATAAAAAGAGGGAAAAAAACTGACTTTTTTCACATCTCCATTTTAGAGGTAAGTGACACTAAACCACATATAGCAAGACACTAGGTACCCCCCATCTCTAGAATTCAGGCTACTGAATTAAGCAGCTCCCCAGTTATCTACTGTAAAAGCAAATCCAAAAGGTTATTAAAGATTCTACACTCACCCTTGGGTGCCTTCTCACACAGACCCCCACTTCACTATATGGACTCATGGCTCCATTGATGCTAATGACAAAATTTCCATTGACTTTACATCCTAGTACATTCCACTGTTTGGTTGTCACTTGGCATTGGCCACTAGTACTTCCTGCCAATCTCAAGGTTTTATGGAATCACTCTTCCAACTATTAGTCGTCACCAGGGATCCTAGTTTTCTATGATAAAAAAATAAATTCTCTGATAAAAACACATAAAAAACATTTTTCTGTAGTGAGGCCCCCCCCAACATACACACACACGCATGCACGCACACACCACCCATGCTGATTGGCCAAGGGTCCCACTGGCTCCCACTGGAGATCCAAAATTTAATTTTCAGTAATTTTTTTTTCCTGGAAATTCTAAAGATTATCTGTAAAAATGTTTTTCCACATTTTTCTATGGAGAATGGTTTTATAGGATCCCTGGTTATCACAGCTACAGAAGAAGAAAGGATCTGTGATAAACTGAAGTTAGTGAAACAATCGCTGCTTGTTAGTCCTCTTGGGGGTCTTAGAGGAAATTGCCTCCTCTGTGATTACTGTCAGAGCTCCTTTGACTGTATTAAGATGATGTGATAGTAATGTTCATGCTGTATAGATTCTTATTCATCTCTGTCTGGAAGAGCATTTTCAGAACTCAGCCAAAGTCTTTCTTCCATTTTTCTCCAAATCAATATAATTTAGTCAAAGCTGAAAAATATGCCAGTTTATAGAACACTAAAAACAGAAGAATATGTCATTTTATAGAATACTGGATTAAGCAATCTAAAGCAAAGAGAAGGGGAATGGGAAGCTAAGAAAGCTAGATCAGTAATTTCCCATCACCCTTCCTATAGATACAAAAGGAAAAGAGGAAATTAAGAATATTTTCATAGAATACTTCAAAGACCCTGATACTATTCACCTGCTTGAAATTATGCACATGTATAAACCCTTAAATGGATGAAGCCATAAGCTCTGTGGGGAAGGCACTGTCTTCTTTTCATTGTATTTGTGGGTAAGGCTTAAGCCAATAATAGGGAGATGTAGTTAGCCATGTTAGTCTGAAGTCCAATAGAAGCCAGGGTAGAATTGCACCTTATAGACTAACCAAGATAGATAGAACTACTACTTTGGTTAGTCTATAAGGTGCAACTCTACTCTGACTTCTACTGGACTTCAGACTAACATACATACATATACATATATACATATACACACATCTGCTTTGGTAGATATATACAGCAAAAACTTGTGTGACATGAAGCTCACTTCAGTATCTTACGAAGTAAGCTTCAGCTCATGAAAGTATGTGCTGTATACTATATATATACGTACACACACACACACACATATATACACACTTTGTTTAGTCTATAAGGTGCAAATCTACCCTACTTTCAATTAGACCAATAATGCCATAATCACCAATTGTTGCTTCCAAATACTACTGAAGAATAAATATTAATAGTGCCGTGAAAATAGGCCCTGTGAAATCAAGGTCAATCACCACAGGCATAATGTTATATAAAAAAACAATCAGTGCAAGGTAACTACAAACTACACATGAAGGTTTTGTACAAGATTGAAGGACTTTGCCATACCACCAGCCCATTGTCTGCAGAATCAGTTCTAAATTCTCTGAACATGGTAAGCATATATATTTAATTGACTATGTGCACAGTAGGCCCTTTCAATTTCTCCAAAAATAAACATACTAATTATGTATATAGTTCTGGTCCATTCTGTGACCCAAATAAGTAACCAATTAATTAATGATTATGTCCATTTTCGTTCCTGTGTCCATAATGCAAGTGTTTCAGATTTTTAAAAGTATTACTTTTTCTATACCTAAATTTTTAATACCATGACCTTAATTGCTTTAGAAAATAGTCTTTTAATGAAACTTCCAAAGAATCTAACGTCCTCCAAGAGTCTTCATATTCTTTGAGTATTCATACGATCATAAAATCATACAGAATTAGGGGTGGAAGGGACCTCACAAGGTCTTCTAGTCCAACCCCCCACTCAAAATAAGACCATCTCCAACTAGATCATCCTCACCAAGGCTTTGTCCAGATGGTTCTTAAGAACCTCTAAGGATAGATATTCCACAACGTCCCTTGGTAAACTGTTTCAGTGCTTTACTACCTCCAAGTGAAAGTTTTTCCTAATATCTAACCTAAACTTTCCTCAATGCAACCTGAGACCATTGTTTCTTATTCTGTCATCAGTCACCACTGAGAACAATCTAGCTCCATGCTCCCTAAAGGTACTTGAAGGCTGTTATTAAATCCCCTCTGTCTTCTCTTCTCCACACTAAATAAACCCAGTTCCTTCAGCATCTCCTCATAAGTCATGTTCCCCAGCCCCCTCACCATTTTCATTTACCTCTGCCAGACTCTCATCAATTTGTCCATGCCTTTCTGTAGTGGGAGGGGGGGGGTGTCCAAAACTGGACACAGTACTCCAGATGTTTTCCTTTTCTTTAATCACTTTTTCCATGTAGGTAAGTAACCTTTTAAGGAAATGAATCAACTAGAATATTTCTCTATAGAGAAAAACATACTACCACATACATTTTTGCAGAGTTTCTATTGTCTTAGAGATTTACTCCAAATCCACTGTTAGTGAACAATGGACTTATTTATTCATTTTCGTGGTGCTAAATGAAACAAACATAAACAATCTTTAATTAGTGTTTTGTCTGTCTCTGTTCCTGGCTACTTTTATTTGGCTCAAAACCTGGTCTCCATCTTCCTTTTCTTCTTTTCCTATAACGTTCACGAGCTTTGGTGCTTCTATTCTAATTTACAGCCATGACCTCTGTTTTATACTGGCATATTTCAAAAGAAGACTGAGGTGTGATGACTCCATTAGGAGCAGAGGTATAACCAAAATGTGTGAAAAGCACAGATTTCCTTTAAATTAACACAAAAAATCATATCAAAGGATGAGAAACTTTAGACATTTAAATGTTTAGTTTAAACAAGAAAGCAACAGTGCTCTTGGTCGTGTCAGTTCCTAATAAAGTGCTTTCTTATGTGATCTCTAGGAATGGGACCTGCTAAATTGTTACTTATTTAGCTTGACCATTTTGCTAACTTTATTCATCAGAGTTCAGACAGCTTCCTACCTCTGCCTGTCACTATCTAGTGGAGTCTTCTAGTATCTTTTCTTATCTTTCCAAAATGGTCTTGTCAGTTCATTACTTGATCCTTCCATTCCCCACCATGCTGCTCCCCAGTCTTACAGCCACTGTACAAATCTCTGATCCCAAATACTCAGTGATCCAAATTTCTTATAAGGCATGTAATACACAGTATATGGAATTTTTAGCCTCTGGCAGCAGAACTTGGTGGAAACACTTGGATTACCACTCCAGCTTTACCGCTGTTAACTTTAAAGCCTAATTTTCAAAAGTACTGGGCAATTGCATGTTTATTTGATTTCAGTAGGGGATGCAGGTACTCAGGGCCTCTAAAAACTCGGGTCGATGTATGGATTTTTGCACCAAATATCAGGTACCCAAGCCAATTTTAAAATGTTCATTTATATTTTTAATGGTTTAAAAAAAGAAGACAAGAAATGGGGAGAATTATCCTATTTAAAAATGTTTAGAAAGTAATTTTAAAAAGCTAAATGAATTGGTTTACTGCAGCATGTTCCTTTATATAACTATTTCAGCACCTTGCATCTATCTGTTGAGAAAGAAATTCAGCATCTAAAGCTTATCTGAGGTAGCTATATGCTACATAGCCACACCATGTATGGCTCAATATTATTTTAAATTTACCATACTCTATTACAGAAATGATCATGATGTAAAACGAGTCTATTGATTAAAACATTACAGGAAGGAAGGTGGGGTCATTCTTATTCATTGGCAAACATGTCCTTTAAAAATAATATTCTTTACCTCTAAGGTTTTGGATAGTACAGTATCTTTTGATTCTTCAGTAACTATAGCAACTACTCATTTTTGTACTGAATAAAATCCACGTAACTTTTGCTAGCACATAAATTAAGGCTGCCTCCAGGACCTAGTATGCCAGAGTTCAGTTTTCCCACTTAGCTTTAAATTGACATGTTCGCTGTTGATGAAGAAAGTGCCTGTCTCAGCTCAGGAAAAAAAAGATTTGTCCTGACTAGGTAGAAAAGGTCATTCGGTTCACTGCACAAAACACAGGTGTTGATGACTAGCAACTGAGGATTGAGTCAGTCAGGCTGAAAAAGGAAAATATTGGAATTACCTTTTAAAAATGATTGCATTAATACTAGCCAAGAGGGGAAAAAAGGATTAGAAGTGAAACCAACCTGGCTGCCTTCATAGAGAACAATCAAACTCCTAGCTACAAAAACATATTTTGACATCTTAGATGCAAGCTGTTTATAGAATCATTGAAACTATACACAGAGAATACCTTATCAGTACCAGCTGACCCCTATGGTCAGTGCAGGCATATTCCTTACTATATATTTTCTAATGCCAGCTCCCATCTAGAATGAAATCTTTGAAGAGATGGAGCTTTAGGAAACTAAACTATTTCACAGCTTAAAACATCTTATTCACAGGCTTTCTGTTATTTTTCCCTACGGTTCAGGCTTTACACTTTCTTAATTCTATTCTATTATCCCTATTTTAGATTCAGCAAATACAAATTTCATTTCAATTTCCCTTCAGTCTGGTTTTCCTAAAACCATGTGTCATCCACGTGTACTTCCAGCATGTCTTAATTGTCTGTAAATATGTCCCAGTTCTATGGTCCTGCTTCTGTTCTCTCACCAGTTTTATATTGCTATAACTCCATAGAATTCCCAGTAATGTCTTTAAACCAGTACAAGCAAATATCAGTTGGTCTTTAACTGATATAATAAGCACATTATACATCTAGATAAATGACCTTATAATTCATGATTGTTTATGAAAACAAAAATAACTAAATTATCTGAATTTTGTAGATACAGTGCAAACCACAGCTCAGCTCAACTCAAAATCTAATACCTTGTTCTACCTTAATAATTCCTTTTCTTCCTTCTATCCCAGTATCAGTGAAATTATTCATACCAAGTTAAGCATCTGTATTCTTAAGCAGTCCATGTAAGCATTATCATGCCTTTTCATAGATTGTAAGGCCGGAAGGGACCTTGGTAGATCATTGTGTCCAGCCCCTGCACTAAGCAGGAAAGATAACTGGGGGTCAGGTGACCCCAGCAAAGTGACTGCCTAGTCTTCTTTTCCCACTCTCAGTCATCACTTAGCCATACTATACCTGCTTAGATTTCATAGATTTCATAGACATTAGGGCTGGAAGGGACCTCGGGAGATCATCGAGTCCAGCCCCCTGCCCAAAGGGCA
>NW_017728913.1:16486812-16509196 GCF_001723895.1 Crocodylus porosus | reverse complement strand
GACCACGAAGCCAATTTCCCAGCCAGCGGATCGTGGTGGAGCCAAGGCCACAACTGGGCAGTTTGGTCAAGAGGTGATCATGGGATACCAGATCAAAAGCTTTTTTGAAGTCATCTCCCTTCTGAACACTTCGGGTGCAGACAGAATTTTTGCCTGATCTGGCTCCAGAAAGCAGTTTATAGCTCTGACCAAACACAAGTGCATGGCTGAAGACATCTTAAAAAATGGCCAATCCAGTGAAAATCTGACCCTATTGCATGAGGCATCAGATAAAGATGTTTCAAAATGTAGTGTCTTTTTGTAACTTAAGTCTGCAGAGCTCCCAGTCTGTCACAGTTTTCAGACTGGGAGGGGGGAAAGGGAGAATAAGGAATTCAGTCTGGGGGTTTTTCAGGCCCCGCTGGAGAGTAGAGTGGGTGTATTGGAGTCCCACTGGGGTGGGGGGGGCTCCAATTCACCCACCCTACCCTTCAGCACCATCTGGGAAGCCCCCAGAAGAAGCTCCCTCTGCTGCCTTTTCCCCCTCCCATTCTGAAAACAGCAAGCGCTGGCAGAGATGCCAGACTCTTACTATGGGAAACTGACTGCAGGGTCCCAGCCAGCAGCTGGATTCCTCTCCCCATGGAACCAACACTGAACTTCTGTTTGGTCTGGGGTGACACTGCAACTCAGAACACTTTGTAGAAGTGTTCTGAGTTACAACTGGGAGCTGAACTTCTGTCTGCACCCTTAGATCCTGATTCCCGTCCACTCAGGGTCAGAATGATTGCCATATTTGTGATCAGGAAGGAATTTTACTCCATGGTCAGATTGGTATGGACTTTAAGGGGTTTTGCCTTCCTCTGTCGCAGCAGGGGCCACAGCCCTCTTCCTTGGATTTCTTGAGAAACTTTTAAACAACCCTGCAGCAGCAGGATGCTGACCATTGTGGTGCCCCTGCTTTATCTGTGACAGATTAGGGTGGAGTGGGCAAAATACAACCTCTGGGCCATGTCCAGCCCACCAGTTGATCCCATCCAGCCCATCTGCCACCACTGGGATGCTGGGGAGGGAAGGCTGCATCCTGCACTGCTCCACTTTGCCCCAACCAGGGCCAGGCCAGGCTGCACATCAGGCAGACTCATCTGCCCCCACCCAACTTAATACCACTCCCACCTGGCTTTCTGTTGGCCCTGTGGCTGCGCAGTCCTGGCACTCCAGCCACTGGCAGCCAGGCTTGCATGGAGCAGGGTGTGATGAAGTGCACCAGCTAACCATCCTGCCTACCCAGCTGCTACAATGAACCACTGTCACTGTGGTGCCACTAGAAGGTGAGTCCATGCCAGCCACAGAGGGAGCCTTAACCCTGGGCAGCTGCCTCCAATTTTCCTGGTATGGTGGTAGTGGCTTTGTGGCAGGTAGTCAGGACATCTACTTGGTGCACTGCATTGTGACCTACCCCATGAAGGCCCAGCTTCCAGCAGCTACAGTACCAGAAGTCTGCACTGCCAAGACTGCTCAGCACCAACAGGAATCTTGTGGGGGAGGATGGATACAGGGGGCAAAGGAGTCTGCATGCTATGTGGCCAAGCCCAGCCCTGACTGCAACAGAACTGAGTGGTGAGGGTCACAGTCTTCCCATCTCAGCCTCCCACTGGATTAGATAGGACCAACTGGTATCTCCCCACTACCTCCCCTCAACAGCTCACCAAAACTTATTAAGTGGCCCTCCTGCCCAAATAATTGCCTACCCCTGGGCTAGGGTTTTATGTCTTATGGTTGTGGTTATGTGAAGGTTGGCTGTGTTGTTTTGCTAATAAATTAAGCAATGGATTTGAATAGGATAGTTTGGGTAGTGATGATTCTGGCTCAGGCTGAGGTTCAGACTAAATGACCTCTGGACATCCCTAGGAGTCTAACAAAGGTGTGTGTGTGTGTGTGTGTGTATATATATATATATATCATCAACTACAATTAATTACAGCATGGGTGCAGGAACAGGAGAATTGGTTCATCACTCTATTTCAACTTGTCTGTCAGTCCTTCCCAGAATAAAGCTCAAATATGCTCAAGTTTTGGTTTACTTTTTCTGATTTTCCTAAATTTGTCTGTGTCTCTGGGGTTTTGGAATAATACCAACATTTCAATTTATTAAACAAATTATTCCGGGTGTTATCACAGGACTGGAAAGAGCACTACATCTGAAAAAAAGCAGTAACAGCATTATTTACTTACTACAGATGCCACTAGCCATTCCATAACAGGTACAATATATCATCCATATATCAGAAGGAAAAAAAAAAAATCTTCTACAGAACAATTTGGCTTGTTTCCTTCTTTGTATTTTAGAATCCAATATAATTGGCCAGTGTGGGTGCATTAATAACAGGCCACAGGAAGGTGAATATGCCACAAGAGATTATTAGGAAGGCTGGTAATGGATTAAAGCCAGTTTTGACAGAGCTGCCAATCTGTGCACCATGCTCTCAGGGAACACTCTGGACTGAATAGGTTTGCTGCAGAGTCAGAGATCACCGTTTCAGTGGTTCTGTCTTAAATAAGGCAAAGTTTAGTGGAGAGCGTAACTGCACAAACCAGCAATCTCTGGTCTGATTCACAGAAGATGCCAATTCAATGAAGATTTTACCTACCAGAAGTCCAGGTGATATTAAAGTGAAACCACCCATTTTCAGAGCAGCACAGAATGATGCTGCCATGTTATACGCCTTCCCTCTGCACCAGGCTGGAGAGGTGGGGTGCAAGGAATCACCTCCCTTCCTTCCTTCTTTAAATTTCTGCCCAGCAACCAGCCACAACATCAACAGGGGGCCCCAGGGAGTCTCATGTAGTCCTATGATCCTAACACTATTAGACAGTCAAAGAAAAGTATGGCTTGGAGTCAGAGTAGGGCCTTCATAGCAGAGGAAAAGAGCAGACCCCGTCTCAGCCTGGGAAACAGATGACAAAGGTTCCTTGCCATCACACACTGTTCTGTATCTTCCAGCATCTAGAGTCCATCAGATTGCCTGGGGGAATTTATGCTTTTGCATGACCTATCTATGACCCTGTCACTCCACTTTAGGATGTTATTCTGTCACTTCTTACCGCTGCAACTGACCAATAAATATCCTGTATGTTTAAAGCCTTATTGAAGCCCTTACTGTTAGTGGTTACCTTTATCTAGCCAAGTAATGTTCACATAAACAAACAAAACAGCCCCCCAGATATTAGACTTGGAGCTGTTATCTGTGTATATATGGCACCAAGAATCTAGCATGCTTTACATTTTGGTGATAAGACATGAAGAGAGGTAGTTAACTGTGTTAGTCTGAAGTCAGGCAGAAGACAGGGTGGATATACACCTTATAGACTAACTAAATAAGATATAGACAGAGCACAAGCTTTTGTGAACTTGAGTTTACGTCATCAAATGAAAGGACATCACAGAAAAAGTGTATGAAGTGTAGTGAGTGATGTATGGAGGGTTAGGAGAAGCAAACAAACAAAAACACAAACCCACAGGAGCAAAGAGATCACAGATGTAAGAGGATAAGAATTCACAGTCTCTGTGGGTAATTTCTTGTTCCACTATTTCTCATTTAAACTCATTTTTAAAATGTTGCTGCCTGAGAACAGCAATCCTCAGATCAGTGATGAAGTGTCCAGTGATTTTCAAATGCTCTGATGCAGGTTTTTGTGTCTTTCTGCAGCTGATGTCAAATCAGTGTACATTTATTCTTGCATGTAAAGTTTGCCATGTCTGTCCAATGTAGAGATCAAGTCAGTGAGAAAAGAGAAGAACATTATGAAAGCCATAATAATATACATGATGAGAAAAAAAGGATAAAAGGAATGACCGATTAATATCTGGTCAAGTGATTTTTCAGAGGAGCTGTCTTTGGGTGCAGTATACAGTGGGTAGTATTAAAAAAGTATCTGGATGCTCCAGACTAAAACAGCCAGCCATACTTGTTTATCATGGACTATGTGCTCCAAGATATTCATTTTTCTATTTTTATCCATTAGGGCTTTGAATTTAAATGTTTTAAACAACAAATACGCTTTTGCACATTGATTTTATATGAAAGAGCTTATATAGGACAGGAAATAAATATGCCAAGCACTCTTGGACATTCAGGATTACTCTGATCTGAATTTACCTACAAAATTCCCATTAACATTAGCAAAACTATGAAAGAACATTAAGAAGAAAACAAAGCCCTTTACATGTTTTACATTCACAGACCCTGGCAGATGATGTTGGCTCTTGAATTCTGAAGAAAAAAGCTGAAGCTGCTACGATTTGATTAAAAAAAAGAAAAACCCAAACTGGAATCTATTATTGCCTCACAGCTGTGTGAAAGTGCTCAAAGATCTATTCCATTGATACATGATCTGATCAATCATTTTATTATACTGAACATGGTTAAGATCTATAGGTTAAGAATAGAAATGTTTGCCTTATATTTCCCTGAGAGCTGAAACTTCTTAACTGAATCTTACACTTAATCAGCTCCAAATCCCAGGCTATATCTGCTGATCCCTATTTTGATTTAAAATAAAATCCATTTTCTGCTTTGCTGTATGACTTTTATTTCAAACTTGACATAGAGATTTACGACAGGGATATAGTTTTCCTTGCTGTACACTTGAGCAATATTGGTCCCAGTGGTGATTTCCACATTGCTGCAAGCAAGTGGGAAGAAACACTCTCTGATGTAAAATGATGTGACATTCCTCTTCCAAAAGCCAAAACAAATGTTCTGAGGCTGAGGCAGCTCAGTTCAGTAACAGAAGTGAGAGAGAAACCCAGAAGGACCTGGTTCTTGCAGTATTCTGAGTGCCCACACCAGACTTCCTGTCCAATGCTTCTTAATTATGAAACAGGATTTGGCTACATAACAAGGGAGTCATCACCAACATGGAATCAAGCAAGCAGCAGGCTAATTTATTAAACTTGCAGCTTCGCCTGTAGAAACCAACAATGAAATCGGATTTCAACCACAAGTACAAATTCTGCTGAAAAGTTGTTTAGACACCATTGCACAATTTGTGAGGCATTAATTACTGTAAGTGAGCCCTCACATTTTGGAGTTACAGGTGGTTAAAACTCAGTACATTGGCAAGGGACACTGCATTGTTACTCCTTTGAATAACAGCCAAAGCCATACTTCTACTTCCCTGTTTCTTAAGCACTAGAAACACAGTTATGGCTCTCAAAGAGCCCTGGCTATCCAAGGAGCAAGTTTCAATTCCCTAACTGCTTGGCCTTGGTAAAAGTTGCAGCTACGGTATAGCAACTTTCATCTAATACTGTGACATTCAGCTACAGATATAAAAAAGGTCTTAGGTACCTAAAGAAGGCCTTAAGTGGGGTTTAAGGCATCTGCGATCCTGAAAATGCATACTCAGATGCTGCTTAACCATGAATGGTATGTTACTTTTTTAAACCAGTTTCTGCAGTTCTTCCGTATATGCCAAGAAGAACCTCAGTATTGATAAGGCTGAGCTGCCCACCACCTACGTCCCCTGTAAGACTAAACAACCTTGCTCAAACTTACAGGGCTAACTCAGTTAACCAATCACTCAGAGGCACAGCAAGCAGTTCTTGGCAGAAATGGTGGGCGCCAACCTTATATCTTCTCTAAGTTGGCACCCAGAACTGCTGCCCTGTTCACTCATCGCTAGTTACACTCGTGCAATAGCTCTGTGCCTAGGGCTCGTGCTTAGGGAGGAGAAAGACCAGGGTTTAGGCTCTCCTCACCCACATGGGGCTTGAACCTATATCTTCCACTTTCCGACTAAGGAGCCCTAATCACCAGGCCATTAGTTTGGAAAAGCTAAGAGCATCCTACTTCCTGCCTATTGAAGCTGACTCAATGGGCAGTAAAGAGGGAAAGAAGTAAAGAGGGAAAGCTGACTCAATGGGAAGTAAAGAGGATCTAAAGAAAAGCATGCTAAAGGGAATGTGACTGAATGAGAGGACATGAGCACTGCCCTGCAGCAGAGCAGGAGCCTGGGTTCTACTATTTTATGTGGTCTTTTTTTTTAATCCAATGACTATTACATGAAAAATGCAGGAATACCATTAGGGGTAGGAGTATACCCAGACCCCACATCTCCTTCCAACCCCAAGTCTTCTCCACTTAGATGACTGGTGAGCCAGCTTCAACAGGAGGGTGTGGACAACGTTCTTAGAGCAGGGTTTTTACATCAATTGCAATATACTTCACATTATAGTCATTAGAGAAAAAGACTAAATAAATAGTCTTTGCAGTGGAAACCACAACACAGGGCAATGCTCCAACCATGAGATAATTATGTAAAAGGAGGCAACACCATTCTTACTACCTATTTTTTTAAAGAAGCATTACCCTACTGTGAAGGTTTTTTACATGTACAGCAGAGCATGTGTAGACACCGACTGGCTGGCTGGGGCACAAGGATGCTTCAGTGCCAGGGCTGCCTGCTGACTAGTTCAACCCTGAGGCACCCTCATGCCTCCATAGCACATCAAGCCCAGTTGGAGTGCCTCCGGGCTGGGAGGCTGACCCCAGTGCCCTCTGACAGCCAGGGCTGTTCCAACCAAGCTCCATGTATTGTGCATAAATAAACTCTAGAGCTAATTGCTTTGAAGCTATTTGCTCCTGGGCACACATTCAGGAGCAAACTTTTAGTCCAAAGTTATTTTAAGCAACTTAAGACCTATCCCCACTGGATGCTAACAAGACTGAGACTTCTAGAAGCACCACAGATACTTTTGAAAACAAGACATAGGGCCAGAGGTCCCATAACTTAGGGACCTGCACACTTTTGGAAATCCCAGGAGATATCAATCTGAATCTATACCCATCTAAGTAACTTTAGACTTCTAATTGCTAAACACATATGAAAATACAGAGGTTTAGGAAGTCCAAGAAAACTAGAGAAGGCACTAAATCAGAACTTAAGTTTAATCTGCACATATCCATCCAAGGAAGGAGAACAGTGAAATGTAGGTGAAAAGGACAAATCTTAGAGGTTTATTTCAACTTCTCCTTAATAAAAAACTCTCTGGAAAATTTACAAACCCAAACAAAAACAAAATAATGAAAAGATTGCTCAAACTATAAAAGGATCTGATCCACAGTAAAAAAAAAACAAACAAACTGCACCTGTACAGATGAGCTAGCTGATGGATAGATAATCATGGAAATATACATTATACATTTGTTTCAGGTACTGTATCTTCCATGAAAATTAAATGAGGCATTGCTCACTGATTCACTGATTAATACAGAGCACTCATATTTTAATAGACCAGCTGAAAATTTTTACCTTCTTTAGCAGATATGCTTTGGAAAGCACTTCCCAAATAATTACTTCCAAGGCAACTTACATCATTCTATCACTGTCTTAGAGTATCTAATGCTGCTTCCATATTCAATTTCCAGAGCATTTCACATCAAAATGAGCTGAACAGCTGTGTGAGTCATGTTCACCTAGGACTGCTGAACCGTATGGCACTTCTTTAATCACAAAGTGCAATCACTGTGCCAGAGACCTCCATTTTATTTATTTCACTTGATTCTCTTTATAGAAAAAAAAATTCTAGTTCATCCTCTCTCACACATGCAACAATAATCAAAATAATGCAATAGCAAGTAGCATTTATTGAGCGTTTGACATCTTCAAAAACTTTACAGACGTTTCTCTTTACAACACTCATAGTAAGTGGGAAGACAAGTATTACTAAAGATGGAGAAACAGAATTACCTAAGACTCATAGATGATCTCCACTACTTCAGTACCTCAGTTTTTAATGTAGGTGCCCTTTCAACATCCCTGCAAGGTAGACAAGGGCTATTTTCCAGGTAGAGAACTAAGATGCAAAGACTAAGGCCAGGTAAAGATGTTCAAAAAGCCTGAGGTGAAAGCAATCTAAGTTACATGTTTAATCTAAGTGCTCTAAGTTAGTTTGGGAGCAAACAGAACATAAGTTCACCCTTCTGTGGTGGGGAACAGGGCATGCGCTGGCCAAAGCCAGCAGGTTGGGGGCACTCTTGCACTGCCCAGCACAGCCCAGAGGCTAGGCCACCCCTGATTAGCTGCCAGGCA
Source organism: Crocodylus porosus (assembly GCF_001723895.1). Taxonomy (NCBI): domain Eukaryota; kingdom Metazoa; phylum Chordata; order Crocodylia; family Crocodylidae; genus Crocodylus; species Crocodylus porosus. The sequence continues at coordinate 16,501,120 of NW_017728913.1, read as the reverse complement.
TACTCCCCTCTCCCCACAAGCCACACAAGAAGTGCATGGAACAGGATCTTGGGTGTTCCTATGCCTCTAATCTAGTGCCTCCCCACAAGGTCATGCTTCCCCTCTCAATGTGGGATATCAGGTGAGCTTTTCAGACCCATCTACGAAAGCTGCTCACTTAATTCCCTCAAGTTCCTTTGAAAAATCTCTCAAGAAGAGATTAAATGATTTGTCTAAGCCTAGTCATTTGGAGGTCCCTACCCCAACCTCTTGGTTATGCTCCCCATTAAAAATGAATAATGGTCACATTCCATATTAAAATTGCAGGAGTCTTTTTACATCCTTGATATTTTGTTTCTTAGGAAGATCAATAATTTCCTCAAAGTTCCAGGTACCTTCTGCTAATGTTTCCACTGTCTCCAAAGTTTGAAAATATGGGATAGGCCATCGTATTTTGCAGCATGATATCCAATACAATATCTAGCCTGTTCAGAAAAAAGAAGTACAAATATTTAAGTTTACAATAAAAATGTCTGAGGCAGGTATTCATCAGTAGAATGAATCTCAGGAGGGTAGGGAAAGAGAACCTGAAGTAATTCTAACTTACTTTGGTTTCTGATTCATATTTGTCTAATTGAGATCAGAATCAAGCCCAAGGTAGACAAACTTGTGTAATTTCACATTTTAATGCTGTATCCAGAGAAAAACATAATTACAGGATGGTTCAGATGATATTCATCTTTTGACTGAATCTGATTATATTATCAAAAAATCTTGTCAATACCTGTATACATTACACAAAAGTTCTACAGGTAGACAAATTAAACATTTTAGATGAAAGAAAGTGCCAAAATTGTACCAGGAAAAACAAAAAGAATAAAAAGCAATTTAAGAAAAAGTGCTGTCATAAAAGTGGTCAGAAACTATAGAACTGTTTGTCATCCTAATTTACTGCTCTGTTTATGGCGCAAGCTTATTAGAGTAGTAGTTAGGGAAGACCTAATTAGGGAATCCTGATCTGTAGTTTTCATCCAGTACAAAGTACAGCTAGGTGAAACAAAACTGAAACTACATTTGTAAAAAGCTCACCACTTAAAGGACCACATACAAGCACACACAGAGAAAACTCCACAAAAACTCTGTTTTCCACTGTTCATATTTTAGTTCTAGAAAGAGTCTCATTTTTCTCATCCATTATAATTCATCAGGCACCTTAATAGGGAAGATAGTGACTACCTTCTTGTGGTGCCTATCCTGAGTAACTGTAAAATTAAAGTAAAAGTCACTACGTAGGCAATTGGACTTCCAATTTTTATACACTATGTTTTCCAATTTTGATATATTAACCACAGGATGAGCCAAAGCAACCTCTCCTATCTACAGGGGGAAAGCTTGATTGTTCTTTAACTTAATGTTAAAGGTTATAACTTGCTCAGAGAATGTATCACCAGGGAGATGAAACAGCACACAATCCTTCTACAAGAAAAAAATATAGAAAAGCTGCAGAAGATGAAGCTCCCAGGCTATGGCCTTGCAGACGCTGTAGCCAGCAGGATTCATGGCCTTGCTATGTTCATCAGAAATGACCTGCCATGCACTACCAAGGGACATAACACCTCCCAGAGTACAACAGAATGGAGCACTGTCCAGGTCAATGACATAATCATCAGCAATATATACTAGCTATCATCTGCTGTGTTGTCAATCACATCCACGCCTATTTGCAACCAGGCCACCTTATATAAGGGTGACTTTATACAACATCAAGATTGGGAATACTCTATTAAGAGCAGCAATGGAAACAATCTTTGTCTCTGGGCAAGCCTGAAAAATATAACTCTCATATCTGACCTGAAAAAGCCACATTCCATGCATGTTGAAACAGAACACTGATAAGTACTTAACAGGTTTCCATCATCTCAGCACAGAACCTCATTCATAAGCATGACAATATAATTTTTTTAGCCCACACCAACCAAAACAGCTCTAAGATGGAACCAAAAGTTGACCAATGAGAGCTCAAACCAATTAAAAGATCCATCAGAAACCAACATCGATCAAAGCTACAATACATTTACAAACTACCTAAATGAAATAGTTAAACTCTATATATTCTGGATGCTACAGAAACCACTATGTGCCATGCTGGGACAAACATTGTGAACAGCTTAACTTCATCAAGCGATGCAGTGACCCTGCACCTGTAAAAAAAAATACAGAACAGCTGGCTACCATGTTGAACAATATCAAAAAAGAGAGATGACTCGCTACCACAGAAGGATTGGATATGACCCACTCAAGCAGACAAGTATGGTGCATCATTAACCACCTTACAGGCAAAGGCACCAAGGAATGACATTGCCCTGTGTCAGCAAACTCTATTGTGAAATACTGTACAACAACAGTAACCCAAAAAAGCAACCCACAGAAATGATTAGACACATGACCTGTGAAAAACTTAAATCACCCAATGCCAACCTTAATTTAACCTCTCCCGTCTCTAACAAGAAGTTCGACACAGCTATTCAAGCATTCAAGACTGGCAAGGCAGCTGGACCGGATAAGATATTCCAAGAATTCATTACCAAGCTCGGAACCACAATAAAAAGATGGCTTCAAAAATTCATGTATAAATGTCTAGAAAGTAACAGACATTCAAAAATCTGGAGAAAAACTGACATCATTGCTATCCTGCAACACAATAAACCAACTGAGGATCCAGAGAGCTACTGACCCATCTCACTACTCTGCATTACATACTAATTCATGGGGTGCATAACCCTGAATAGTATTGAGAACATCATTGATCCCCGGCTCCCTAAAAAACAAGCTGGCTTTCTGAAAAAGTGGTGCACAACTGACAAAGTTACATTACTTACATCTGACACAGAAAACAGATTTGAAATGAGGCAGAAAATAGGTGCAGTCTTTATCGACCTTACAGCCATCTGTGATACTGTATAGCACCAAGCCCTCACATATAAACTGCACCCCATGATACCTGACTTCAAGCTATGCACTTTCAACATGAACATGATCTCCAGCAGATCATTCAAACTCATTAGTAGCCAAAGAGAAAAAAGCAGCATATGAACTCTCAAGAATGGAGTCCCCCAAAAATCACTACTTTTCAGTGTATATACCTCAGACTTCCCCTTTACATCTAATCAATACATGTACACTAACAGTGTTGCCCTAGCAGCCCATGGAACTGACATAACAGAACTGGAAAAGATACTGAGTACAGACATGGAGCTCATCACTGACTTATCTCCACAAGTGGCACTTAAAGTTGAGCATCAATAAATCAGTATCATCACACTTTCACCTGGACAATTGTCAAGCCAAGAGCACACTGAATATCAGAGTAAGCAACTACATCCTTCCCCATGAGCATACCCCACCTTACCCAAGAGTTGCATTAGACCATTCCCTTGCCTATAAATATCATATTCAGAAAGTCAGCCATAAAGTCTCTGCATAAGGAGCTGCCTTAAGATGTTTAGCCAGCATGACATGAGGTGCCAACTTCAAAGTACTCAGAACCACTGCACTTGCAACAGCATATGCCCCAGCAAAATACCACACTCCTGCATGATCCAGAAGTTTTCATATTAAAAATCTTGACAGTGTACTTTACAGTGTGCTGAGACTTATAACAGGCTGAACAACTTATACATACACCTATACTCCCTGTACTCTCAGACATTAGACCAAGTGATATAAGAAGACAAGCCCTAACATTATTACTGGCACTAGAGGCACAAGATGACAAAACAAATCACCTGCTCTATCAACTTTTAATTGAAGACTTGACTAGATGGCTTAAAAGTCATAAACTGTTTCACAGGAAGCCCACAAGCTCCAGAAAACACTGGGGACACTGAACAAAACATATGAACAGCAACAGATTGGGCTGACAGCTGAGAAAGGTCGTACCTATTCCTACAGTTTTTTATACGAACACCAAACAAGTACCCCATTAAGCACGGCCTTGACAGAGAAGTGTGGGTCAACCTGAACACAAAGAGATTTGGATACACATGCTTCAAAACAACACTTCACAAAATGTAAGCTGCAACCTTTACAAATGCCCAGACAAGGCAGATGGAATCCACACATTGAGTGATAATACCACACAGTTGCTCATAGATTTGGAAGTTCATATCTGATACCATATGAAAGAAGAAGCAGCACCTAAAGATTCTTGTGTCAAAGGCCTTGTTCTTTTCCTTTAAAGGAAAAAAAAAAACATTCATATAAAAACATTAATTAAGCAACATGCTTTCACCATACTATGAGTACAATTTTTTTTTTTTTTTAACTGAAGAATTAAATATTTTATGAAGCACTGATTGCAGTCCCACGCTTAAGATTGACTTGAGTTTTGTACTTAAAACATCAAGTCAATCTCAGGAGGTTATCTAGTCCAACCGCCTGCTCGAAGCAGAACCATCCCCAACAGGGTCATCCCAGCCAAGGCTTTGTCTAGCTTGGTCTTGAAAACTTCAAAGGATGGAGATTCCGCAATCTCTTCCGGTAGCCTGTTCCATTGTTCTCCTACCCTCCTGGAGACAAAGGTTTTTCCCCTTGCTGCAACTTGAGACCATTGCTCCTTGTTCCATCATCTGGCACCACTGAGAACAGCTTATACCCAACCTCGTGTGGCCTCATTAGTTCTGAATAGAGGGGAAGAATCACTTCCCTCAATCTGCTGACAACACTCCTACTAATTCAGCCCAGTATGTTGTTAGTCTTCTTGCCAACAAGGACACACTCTTGGCTCATGTTCAGCTTATTGTCTACTGTAAACCCCAGGTCATTTTCTGCAGAGTTTCTACTTAGCCAGTTGGTCCCCAGCCTGTACCAGTGTATGAGATTGTTTCATCTTCAGTGCAGGACTTTGCACTTGTCCTTATTAAAAAGGACAGAAAATTGATAGTCCATCTCCTTTGAAGTACTTTGGTCAAACAAAGAGAAGAACAAAAAAGCAAGCTTAATTGTTCATTACATTCTGGTAAAATGAAGAAAGAAAGATGAATAACCTCACATTTGCAGATGACACATCTATTCATAGGATCTGTAAAGTACTTGTCATAATTAATAGAGATGAGACACTACAAATACATTTTATGAAATAGACATTAATGTGAACAAAATTATAATTATGCACATGGATGTACATAATAACATGAGACATTAAGATATACAAAATACAGGAGAGCATCCTGAAAAGTGAAGTCCTTTAAATGATTAGAAGCCACTATCACAGGAGACTGTAGATTGTAAAAGGGAGTAGAGACAATAACTGCAGTTGTGACAGAAATCTAGCCCTGGGAAACTATCCAAGATATTAAAAGGCAGAAATATTTCTATTAAAATGATGGTCTTCTTAAATTAATGGTAATACCATGTATGTGAATACTGAACTTTGAATATAGATGTAGAAACAATGGTACAAGCATTTGAAATTATGAATTGAGATTTGATAGTACCAGCTGAGATTGTAGCCGCTGTTGGAAAATGCAAATACTTCATTGACTTTGTTAGGAAGAAAAAAACTATTTGGTTTTCTCACATTATGGATACCTACAGAAGTTTGGGGAGATTAGATTGTGCTGAAAATGGCCACCTGGTATTAGTTCACCCTGGCATGGACCCTACACTTAGATCCTTAGTTAGGTCCATCTAAGTTCAAACTGTAGGGTGCAGACAGAAGTTTAGTTCCCCACTGTAACTAACATTTTGGAGGAAGCGTTCTTAGTTACAATGATCCCGTGGAACAAACAGAAGTTCACTATTGGTTCCAGGGGGAGGAGAACCTAGCTTATGATTGCCAGTCTGCAGCCAGCTTCCCCTAGCAATTATCCCTCCTTTCTCCCAGCCTGTTCCTGTTTCAGAATAGGAAGAGGGAAAGGGAGGAAAGGAAGCTCATTCTAGAGGTTCCCCAGCTAGTGCTGGAGGGTAGTGTGGGTGTATTAGAGCCCTCCCCTCCCAATATGGGGGGTCCAATACACCCTGAGGTGAAGAGCTCCAGTACATCCTCCCTAGCATCCAGTGGGGGCTGAAAAAAACCCAGACCAAACTCTCTCTGTTCCCTTCTCATTCTGAAAACAGCAACAGGCTGGCAGAAAGCATAGACAGAAGTTACAGATGTTCTGTTTTGAAATGTCTTCATCTGACCCCTCAGAGGGTCAGATTTTCATTTTGATCAGCCATTTTTCAAGCTGTCATCTTCTGTGCAGTTCTGTTTGGTCACCAGCTATACAACATTTTCTGTGGCCAGATTGGGCAAAAATTGTCACTTTTGTCTGCACCCATACAGAAGTTCAGGAAGATTAGATCAGCCTAAAAATGGCCAACCCAATCTAAGTTAACCCTACTTCTGAGGTTAGTTACCTTAAAAGGTGAGACCAATCTAACTGAACTGCTGTATAGCTCCCAGCACAGTACAAGGCTCCCCCCCCACCCTGGAATGTCAGTCAATGCCACCCCAAGCCCACTAACCCCCCACCCCATCCCATGGCACTCTCAGTACTGGGAGTCAAGGAAGTAAGTTAGGGTGTCGGGGGGTGGATAGGAATAGGGTGGGTTGGTTCACCAGGTGGGCTGTTCATCTGGGGATGGGGGCGTCAGTGAGATAAAAATAGCCCCTGGTGCAGGGAGCAGGGAAGAGAGCACCCCCATTCCCCCTCACAGACCCCACTTGTCCCCCAATCTTGCCAAACCCCACCAACCCACAGCAGACCTCTCTAGCCCCCCCAATCTTCCCAACACCCCCGCAGACCCCACTTGCCCCAATCTCCCTGTAAACCCCACTTACATACCTCATCCCTGCCCTCCACAGATCTCGCTTGCCCCACTGATGCCCCCAAGCCTCCCCCCACTGCACAGGCCCTGCTTTCTCCCCAAGACTCCCTAACCCCCCATCCTAACTTGCATTAGATCAGGTGGCTATTTTTTAAGTCAATCTAACCTCCTCAAATGTCTGTATGTATGCTATAAGACATCCTAGTTTGGAAAAAAAAAAAATACCTCAAGGAGTGAAAGGAAGAAAAAGAGACCAACCAAAGAAAATGTGGGTTATTGAATGAAAAGAGAAATTATAAAATAGCTCCTGTACTTGGTCAGATAATGTCAAAAATGGAAAGAGTTCATAAGTAAACTGCTATGATTACTCCTGAGATCTTGGAAGTCATGGGAAACTGACTGACTGACATTCTAATTTTTTTGTAGTACTCTAGGATACTAGAAAACAGCCAGAACACATTGACCAATGTGCTGATAATAGTAAAAAAGAAATAGTTCAAAATAAGATTTAAGATAGATATTTTATAGCTCCAGACTTGTAGAAAAATCACATGGCAGCATTTTCTTTGCATTTTTTGGTTACCATTTTGGTACAAACTCTTAATTTAAAAATAAAATACAAATAAAAGCAAAGATATTCCCATGAAGAAAAAATAAAATAAAAAAATAATGAAATATGTCTTTATAAGTTAGTTTGATCCAATTACTGACTGCCTAATACCAAAATCTAATTGCATTAAAATGTATTAATCTAATTGCATGAGTATTAAAATGGTGCTGATGTCCTGGTATGATCATAACCTGCATCCACCTGGAGGGCCTGGTGGTAATATGGGAGAGCTACTCATGGCAGGGTAGCTCTTATAAAATACCACAATGTTGCAATCTAAAGTAAAGCCAGTACAGGGCACATCAAAACCCTAGCTCCACTGCCTTGGGTGGAGAAAAGCTAAGGGATATCACCCTGACAGAAATGTGCCCTCACTGAGGCATTAGGCAGTCAGCAGCAGTTCTTATCTGTTGCTTTCTCGCAGAAGCCTCAGCCATTGAAATACTGAATATCTGAACTTGTCTGGCCTTTGGATTCTGTCTCAATGGTCTAAAGAGGATTGGATAGGTCTTGGGAAGCCTCCACTCAATCCTACTCTTGCCTAGGCATATGTATTGAAGGTCTTGCTGTGATGGTCATAGGACACTGTATACAAGCAGATTCATCAGGCACCTGACTGGTCTTCTTATGTATGCACCTTGATCCAGAGAATCAACAGTTGCCTACTTTACAAATGGTATTGCTGAGGCAGGAGTGGGCAGTTATTTGGGCTGGTGGGCCACTTAATGAGTTTTGATGACATGCTGAGGGCCACACCTCTCTCTCTCTCTCTCCCCCTCCCTCCCCCTGTCCCTCCCTTCCAGGGCTGTGACCAGCATTGAAGACTGAACCCACCCACAACTTTAGCATGCCTGGGCCCACCCTCCTGCTCAAGTTTGGACCTGGTAGCTGCCAGCTACATCTACAGTTGCCCAAATGCAGCCAGTAGCTTCTGGGTCACAGCTCCAGGCACCAGGGTGAGAGGCAGGGCAGGCAGGGCATGCTATAACTGTGAGCTGTGACCAGCACAGAAGCATGACCCACCCACAGTTGTAACATGTCCCATCCCTCCTTCCCTCTTATGGCCAGAGCCTAGACTTAGAAACTGCCAGCCACATTTGGACAGCTGTAGACACAGTTGGCAGCTTCTTGGTGCAGCCTGAGGGGCTGGGCATGCTTCAGCTGCATGTGGGTTTAGGCTTCCATTTCCGTGCCAGTGGCAGCCCCAGCTGTGAGAGAGAGAGAGAGAGACAGAGAAAAAGAGAGAGACACAGAGACAGAGAAGGAGGGAGGGTGGGAGATAGCAACTGCTATGCCAGAAGCAACCCTGGCCACCTGGGACCATGCAGCTGCCAGAGCTGCCACCACCCATGGGCTGGATCCATTTACTTGTCAGGCACTTGCCTATGGGCCAGATCCAATCAGTTGCTGGGTCGAATCAGACCTGCCGGCTACATTTTGCCCACCCCTGCTATAAAGCATAGTTAAGGTTGTTTTGGACACCCTAACTATATACTTTCATACACTAACATAGTAGGATTTCTTTTGTGTTAACCTTGAATCTAAATTTCCTGGATCTGTAATGCTTATTTATGAAATAACTATAAAGTATCTCTAATGTATTTTAATGTATACACACAGACACACACCCCAACAAAACCAAACACTATTTATATTTTACTGGACTTTCCCAATATATCCTTTCTTCTGTGTCCCTTCTTTTCCTCTAGACTGAGAAGCTAAGCAAGTTTTATCATGTATATATGGTAAAAATAATCTGTAACCATGGAGAAATGATTAGAAAGGCCCCAGAAGCCTCCTTCCCCATTCTTCTTTGTCACTAAAAACCCTTCCATTCCTTTAACAATCTCTTACTGACCTCTTAGTGATTCAAAGTAAGTCAACACAAGACAATTTCAACCTAGAAATGTGTTTGAGATTTGTAGGCCCTGGAACAGCAGAGTTTGCACACATCACTGAGTCTCCGGGGCGCTGCTTGTCCTGCTGACTGATCCATAAAGTTTGCATTAGTCGACATTTCTCCAGCTGCATTATTGGCACCAAGTAGCACTGAAAGAGGTGTGGGAGCTATTCTAGAATGCAGGAAAATGCTAACAGCTGAGCTTCCATCTGGGATTCACATATGAGGCCCTAATCCATAACAGGCTGCTGGTTTCAAATGCTCCTTACTGACATGCTAACTAGTCTATGCATCACTAGTAAAGGGTGAAATTCCTTCAATGAAATACAGAAACAAGCAAAGGACAGGAGGAAAAAAAATGAAATGTTTCATTTTAAAATATTTTCATCATAGAAATGTTGGCTTCTAATTAAAATATATTCTCTCTGGGGGAACATATTAAATGCTTTGAAACAATAGCTCATGATTGGAAATAGAAAAAGGGTAAAGGAAGAAACGCAAGGCTTTCCTTTGAAAACTTGGGCACCATTATATAACCTCATTTATATCAAGCACATCTGGTCAGTTAATTGCAGCTAAATGAGAAAGCCATGTAACACAGCCCTCCTATTTAACTTACAAATCTTGAGCTGCTTGCAAGTTATACACACAGGGGAGGGAGTAAGAATCATCTAGCTCTGCAAGTAGGGTCCATGTAGAAAAGAAAAGAGAACAAAACAAAAAATAGAAAGAAAGAGGTGCCAAAGACATTCAAAATTTTTAGAAATTTTTAAAAAATGAACAGTGTTAAATAAGAACAGTACTATGCTTTTAAATCTGTAAATGAAAAATGGTAGAATTCAGTGCAAATCAACTTACTACATATTTGCAATCCTGAGGCTCAAACAGGTCAATCAACATTGTATAAATATTCTTACACATTGTTCTATATTCAGGGAAATGATACAATGAGAAAACTAAGTTAGTTACAATTAATTTTTTCCTCAGATCATGACTTTGCCACCCAACACTAGGGTACAAGTTATTCTACATGTCGCCTCAGTAAAATCACATGGTTTATTTGGCCTAAAATGATTCATCTTGGGAGGCTAGACTGGTATTGCTGCTTAAAGGGTGAATTTTTCACCCTTTAAGCATATATGAGAATGTTCTCATTCCATGTGCTGAATTCTGTGACTGAAAGCCATAAAACTATTACATGATGCCTTAAGCATGCTCAAGTCAGTTAAAGTCTTCACAAGAGCCTTCAAATCCTCAAAATAGCAGGATTTAAATATAAAGTTTTTTTAAAAGCTGGTTGAATTTTTAACAAACCTATTGAGATGCAAGTCCAGAAATATATAGATTGGGAGGATTAACAACCCGTACTTACATCCTATATTTTCAATATTAAATAGATTCTTTTGTGTTTGGCCAAACTTTTATTATTATCTGAATACATTTTTGCTCAGAGTCCAAAAATGGTGACCAGATGTCATAATAGTTGTGAAAATGTTTAGAAGCAGTCTCTATGGTGCGGTGTTTTACTCTACTAAAAGTCATACTGAACAACACACTTTAAAAAACACCAGCCAAGATGATTAAGCCCATCGCTGTTGAACTGTGTCAATTCTGTCTGCCTCTGACTTCTGATGTATGGAAAGCAAATATTTAGAATTTGATGACAAGATGGAATTAAGAATATAGTACATGATGCTTTCATGATTATGACATATTTTTAAAAAGAGATTAAAACTTTGAGAGGGTGAGTATTCGTCATACCACCACTGCTGCGTCTGCACTTGGAAACTAAGCAAGCTGACTAAATAAAATAGACTTGCAAGAATCTGTTTGAAGGAAAAGCCTGCATTTCAGTCCCCTTAAAAGGAATAACCCAAGAGAACACTTGGGCTGAGTTCTACTATGCAGGAGGAAAATAAATAAGAAAAAAAGCCAGTCAGTTTATCTAAATTGTGAAAATGACAGCATGTAAGACTGGACTTACGAAACTAAGTGGAAAGAATAGTCAACGTTTTAACACACTATATGTGCTTTAAATATACAACATGCTTTATATGAACTGGGGAAAAGGAGCAATTAATTTGACTCTATGAATAGGGAAAATAGAAAATAACTGAAAATCATCTCAGAATATTCCAAGCAATATAAAGAGCTAAAAAGAAATATACGCATATGTAAAGATCATGCTAGGCCCATGTCTTATTTAAACAAAAATACAAGAAATGGTAATATAACTTTTAACAACAGTGAAAAAAATGACAGTGCCTTGTTACTTCAATAATTTCTAAAGAATGTTTTGTTAAATAGGTGTGTAGGTATATGAAACACACAGGAAGTTGTATTTGCACAAGTAAACCTCACACTGAAAGACTATGGGCCTACCTGTCAGCTATGAGACTGAAGAGAAACACAAAATTGTCAGCCAGAGACTGCAGAGAATTATTTATTTTGTTCAATAAACCATTTTATATGCACAGTAACACACTACAGGGTATGCATTCATCAGCCAGCATGCACACAACTTGCACACAGACTTTTTCTTAGACCCTTCTAGCTTGAAATACTGTGAATCTCTTTAAAATAGTTTAAAACTAGTTTCAAGTGCTATTTGCTTCTGCCAATTGTTTTGTCAACTTTTTAAAAAAGTTTCTGTTGCTGTTTAAAAAAATCTACTGAGTTGACTGCTGTTGAGAGCACAAAATAAACTGGAAAAAAAATAAAAGATTTGTTTCTTTCTGTAGAAACTTTCAGTTGTAATCATCTTGGACATTATTTGGGGCGAGAGAGAGAAAAGCAGATGAGAAGTGTAATTTTTTTCAATATGAAAAAATACCCTAAAAACTGTCTTATATGTAGACCCATATACAGAGGTTCAAGAATACAATAAATCATAAGGGACCGGACCCTCTGGAGGTTATCTAATTCAGTCCCCTACTCAAAAGTCAATCATCCCTAACTAAACCAACTAGATAAGTGCTTCTCTAACCTACTCTTAAACAGGTCCCACAACATCACTGTGTAGCCTGTTCCCATGGTTGATCACCCTTATAGTGAGAAAGTTCATCCCAATATCCAACCCAAGTTTCCCTTGATGCAATTTCAGGTCCTTGTTCAGTCCCCTGTGGTCCATGACTCTTCTCTATAAAGATGATTTCCCTCCTCTTTATAAAAACCATAGTATTCAAAAACTCATTAAATCCACCTCAGTCTTCTCTTCTCCAAAGTAAATAATCCCAGTCATTCAACCTTTTCCTCGTAGCTCATGTTTCCCAGACCTCTTATCATTTTGCCCTCTGATGATCTCCATGAAATAGCCAGCAATATCTCTATAGTTCTCATGGGAAATTTAGCATTAATAGTTATTGCAAGTTTTTTTTTCCATTATATACATCTCTCCTGTCCTAATATCTGGGTTTCTAAGTCCACTTCTTTTTATATTTGCTTGAGTTCCTGTAGTTGTTGGCCTATCAGCTTGTCATCAAATGATATTTTTAAATGATGCTCTCGAAAATCAGATTTGTTGGACTCTTTGTGAGTCTTCCTTACTGTACTCAAATGGGCAGTATTATTGATATTTATAATTATTAATGCTAAACATTCCATTGGAGCTGTAGGCTATTTCATGGAGAAATTTGCTCTGCTTCAGAGGGATCCTATCAGACCTACCAGCACTCCTCCCCAGGTGCATTTAGTAAGTTTTGTTACCTTTTCCTTTCCCCTATTGGTTCTGTTTCCCCAGCAAGAGAAGACGTTGAAGACTTTGAGCCCTTTTCCCAACCTTGAAGAATCTGGCCCAATGTACAGGAGAGCAAAATAATAATTATAATTATAATTATTATAATAAACAAGAAGAAGAAGAAGAAATGTGGGAAGTAATTTTATTTAACAGAACAGAACTCATGTACACATGCACAGAAATTCAGGTCTCTATTGAAGGTTCTTTCAATGAATGTTGGCTTCTTCCTGATAGTATCTGGGAGATAAATTAGGACAGTATTTAGAACACCACAACATTTGCATTTTGATTCAGTTAGTCTACCAGTGGCAATAGGTTAAATAAATTTCAGAGGGTAAATCTGAACATCTAATTTATTTATATCACATTAAAATGTCTCTGGAATTACACCATCACTGTGACTCAAAACTCATGGTAAAGGTGATATCTTTTACTTTCATTTTATGCAGATTAGGCTCAAAATAGTCTGTTGGAATAGTCTATTTACCTCCAACTTGTTTGGTGGCATGCGGGACGTAGAGTTATATTTTCTTCTGGTTATGATGCTTTATATTTCACAGAAGAGTAAAAAGATGAAATGCTCCTCTAGGCAGGAATTTCTTATGTGGTGAGGTATCTATGGGCTCTGTAATAATGCAAATTACCTCGAACAAAGGCAGGAGCAGGGTCTGAGGTTTCGGGTGGTAACATTTGTTTCCTCCTTGTAAAACTATGAAGGTGTAATCTTAAAAATCAGCTAAAATTCAATATCTTCCATGTGTCAGGTATCCTAATATGCATAAAATGAACTGTTCCAAACAGCAGATTTTACTACACCTTCAATTCTCCCATGAAATATGGAATTTCTACCTGGGAGAACTTTTACAAACTTTTCTCCTATGCCTGAAAAAGGGTGCCTGTGCCTGAAAGCTTGCAAGTAAAGACATTTTTTTGCAAAAATCTAGTTGGTCTAACAAAATATATCGCCTCTATCACGAGTTCTGATTCCTTTTGCCTCTACACCAATATGGCTACAACATGGGTACCATCACTGTGAGGTATGGCACTTGAAAACTATGTACTGAATAGTACAGTATGGATTTTGCAGGACTTCCCTTTCAATTTAAACAGTGCCTTTTTAAAACGTTTTGTTATTTTCCCCCTCTGCTATATTTTTTTGGTTATATTTTATTCTAGTCTCAAAACCCAAGTCAAATCAAGATATGCTCAGGGGCAATCAACATGGGTTCATCAGTGGCAGGTCTTGTCAGACCAACCTGGTGGCCTTTTACGA
>NW_017728913.1:16478128-16485912 GCF_001723895.1 Crocodylus porosus | reverse complement strand
GTGCTCTTTCCTGCTCAGGCAGGGGGTCGGACTAGATGATCTACCTAGGTCCCTTCCGACTCTAGCTACTATGAAACTATGAAACTATAATATTGTACATCTGGCTAAGCTGAAACATCCCTTGCAACCTGCAAGTATGAGCAACAGTCAGGTAATACATTGCATACAACAGGTATTCTCAAGCTTTTCCACTGACGGCATCCTTAATAGTTTGTTCTATGAACCACCTCCTTTCTTATTTTCAGTTCTGCAGATCACCTTTCCACCCTTCCCTTTCCATGGAAATACATGGCACGCCCATGACAACTATGTGCTAAAGATTTCCTATACTACAGGAAAATATTTTATTTTCTGTTATAAATTAATGCAATTTAAGCACTAGAAACTACTAAGAGAACAAGAACTTTATGAACAGCCAGTGCTCCACAGATAGCCAGACAAGGCAGAAAACTTACTGAAGATTTCATCTGGACCAGAATTTTACCAATTATGTGTCATTTTAGCTCAATGAAACACTGCAATCATTTTAAAAATATCACCAAGATAGTAAACCTAATGAAGTGAATATATAAATTTTGTTCCCACAGCCTCAAAACTAGTCTCCATTGAGAAATGGCAGTCCTATGTATACCAGTTTGCCATTAGACAGAACAAGTATAGGACCATCTTTCTCTAAAGTAACCTAAAAATACATCAGACTACAGAAGATGCCTGGACGTGTAAGCCCTAATCATCTTTAAGATCTTTACTAGGCAAGGCATCTTTATAGTTATCTTAGTTTATTAACAGAGCTGTAACTTAAAAGCATAATGTATTATTAATATAATGACTCTAGCTGGAAAATGCATGTGGTTAAGTTTATCAAAGCATAATTTAAATGGCAAATTTGAATTTACAGGTAACAAATATTTTAAGTTCATAAAAGAATGGCAGAATAGTTAACTTTGGTTACTAGCTTGTTGTCAAATCTGTCTCCCTAACATTTCTTATCAACCATTTAGAAAATCACAGTGTACCAAGCTCTCACATTTAATAGCTAAATGGGTTCTTTATTGTTTTGCATGCATAATCAATCATTTAAAAAAAGTCACCACACTGAAGTTTCTCAGGTGAAACAAAGAGAAAGAAAATTTATGTGCCAGGGTTATGTTATAGGTTGTATCAAGTAACTCTAGCCTCTAACTTTTTGATGTGCCCTATTAGGATAAAAAATGAAAACCCTGCTTGAAAAGAGACATCTTCAATTTCTGATTATGGTAGTCAAGTGAATGAGTTAATCACAGGTGATATGACAAAGTAGCAGCAATTACTGAATTACCTTATGCACCATCTGCTCCTTTCCTTCCCCAGAGTTTCTTTACTGATCTTTACCCATTTCCCTTAGAAGCTTCCCAAATGCATCTTGCCTCCAACTGCCATCTCCCTATTGCTTGAGGGAATAGAGATATTCATTACACCAATCAATCTTATCTCCACTCAGCAGAAAAAGATTATTCAACATAGATCTGTGCTGAATTTTACTCGTGCTCTTCTGTTGCTTTGCTTTCTGATAAATTTCTTGGTTGCTAGGCCTGTGTCAGATAGCCTGTATTTATAGCAGCTAGGGCCATCAATTCTAACCTACTTCTAAGGTAAATTCAGAAGCAAGTTTATGTTTGACATTTATTTATACATAATACCACCATTTATGCCAGCTCATTACTTTGTCCTTTTTTGGCAACTTTCTGTTAAATCAACACTATGAAGAACAGACAGTACCTAATTTGTTCTAGGTGTTCTTTCCCCAAGTTGACAATCTGTTGTCATAGATTGTTTCTGAGAAAGCATGTACAGATTATACAGTATAATTTATCCTTTGGCGGTGAGTACTAAAATCTTCAGATAAACTAGCACCTTGTATTTAGATTTGTAAAAACAATATATCATTTTTGAGGTACATTATGTCAACATCACCATGCTATTTGCTCTGCACCTATGTTATCATTTTAACCAAATCTATTTTAGAAGAAAATCTTTAGATCAGATTATTTTATTCCCAACAGACAGAAATGTATTAATAACACCCACCCTCCACCGCTGCTGTCCCCCACTAAATTAAGGTTGCATAACATATTTCAAAGAAGAAAAAAAACACCTCCCTGAAACGTTAGATTTATATTTGTTTGCTGGGGAAGGGTGAACATTAAATTTATTCCTCACTTTATTGACTAAAACATTGAAGGCCAGCTGCTTTACACTTACCAGCATCTAATACCGTGAAGAGTCCCATTGACTTCAGACAGGCTATTAAAATTCTTTGCTGATCGAAGGTATCAGGATCAGGCTGGAATTTTCAAAGGAGCACATGGAGTAAGGCACCCAACTCCCATAGAAAATGGGGAACATAACCTCATATGTTGTCTTGAAAAATCATAATAAGCAATGGACAGGGCAGAAATGTAATGTAGGTAACTTAAGAGTCTAACCACACTGTCTTCTAACCACGCTTTGTATAAACGATGATAAAATGAAGATAAAAAGCAATGCATAATAGACTAGGGGTTTGTCTACAATACAGAACAGAGATACATAAGTTAGTTTGAATTTAGTGTACCTAACCACAACTGAGTAGAACTCAGCATGGGCTAATTTATCCTGTTTCTCAGCTCATAATAAGTTGGACCTCTGGGTGCCCACAAGGATTTATACCATGCTCTACCCTCCCTGTTCTGCCATGCCTTGGTATTAATGGATATAAAAATGTGGGAGGCTGCCCTAATTATGGCCATGGTGTACGGGCCAATTACATGGCTCCAACCACCTCTCCACTGTGTTCATCTGTCACTCATTGATCTTAATGATGTTAGCCATTTGGTGGAGTTTCAAGGTCCATCGCTCTCTGCTTCATCTACCCAGTGTGTCCCAATCCAAACTAGTTTGCAATTATTGTCAACTCATTAGCCCGTCACCCGAATTTCAAATAAACTGAGAAAATAAAAGTAATGACTTGGGATGGGCAAGTTGGCACCTGTAGTCTTTTTCTCTTTTTTGGGATACCCTTATTACACAGTTCGCGGGATCACCTGGCCTAATATTCACAAAATTAAGGTGTGATAAACCAAAAATCATAGGTGCAACTTGGCCAGCCCTTGGTCAGTTCCTGTGTTCTCTCTTTCATTCATAGGCACTCCCAATGTAGGACCACAGGGCTCAGATCTTTGTTCCTTCCCAAAATGTTTCAGCCTCTCTTCCTGAACAGCCTCGCTAGGTCAGAGTCTTCTCGGCTGATGGGTCACAGCTAAGTCCATGCACAGTCAGAATTAGTGCTGCTTCTTGCCTACACCCAGCTTTAAGCCAGGAACTCTAATCCCCTAACTGCTCTCCACTTGTGCTTCTTCCTTGGATCCAGAGCTCCACTCCTTACTCACAATTTGCTGACATCTGAAGGCTTTCCCCCTTCTATCTCTTACAGCTCACAGGATCCTCTAAGCCTATAGGTCCTGACAGTGACAACAGGATTTCCTCCTTCCGCTGTCATTCTCCTGGGGTGTGCTCTTCTGACTGCTTACCTGAACCTCTGCACCAGCACCAGGTAAACTTCCTCTGGCTCTTGTCTCTTTCCAGGGGCTATAAGGCTGACCATTGTTTTGGGCAGTCTGAGCTTCCCCAGCTTGGCAAACCTGCTGATCTTAAAAGGGCCATACCTGTGGGCAGGGAATCTTGCCACAGTATTGCTGGCTCAGGATTATCAAGGAGGATGAGTTCTTGACTCCCTGGTACAAACTTCAGTGAAGATGCACTGAAACAGAGTTATAAATATTTTTTACATTTATGACCAGAGATCTGGGTTTTTTTGTTTCCCATGGAAAAACGGAGTAAAACATGGATTTCCCAACTAACTGGAGAAAATGAGGATTTCTCAGTTTAGCAGAGAAACCTGTGGATTTCGCAGTTTTGCAGTCAGACCTCTGCAGGCTGGCAGAGTTCCAGCCTGCAAGGGGCTGGGGGGAACAAGAGGAGGGTGGTCAGGCAGGCATGCATATATGCATGTATATGCACATGGCCCCTGGCAGCCTGGAGAGCAGCTCCCACAGGTAATCTGAAGGGGGAGGGGATTGAGGCCCTCATAGGGAGGGAGGGAGGGAATTGGGCAGGGCTGGGGCTGCTGCTCAGATGGGCAGTGCGTGGCGCTTGGGGCCTGGGGCTGCAATGTGCAGCTGCAGGGCCCCAGTGGAGAGCAGGATGTGGTCACAGGCAGCTCATCCATGGGGCAAAGGGTGGGGCCAGTTCCTTACCTCTGCATGCACTGGGATGGCAGAGGAGACCATGCCTCCCAGATGTGTACATGTGGCAGGGGTGAAGCAGGTTGCCCACTGAAGGTTTGGGCTCCCACCCTGCTGCCCTCCCCCAGGGCGACCCAGCACTGCAGAACAGAGTGGAGCTGCATAGGAAAGCTGCTTGCCGCTGCAAGCTTTCTGCTGCCCTGGCAATGCATCCCCTGCATGAACCCTACGCTGCCACCCCTGCTTGCACAGGAGATGCATCCCCAGGGCGGCAGCAGCAAGCAGCTTTCCTGCATGGCTCCAATCTGCCCTGCAGCACCAGGTCACACCCACCTGGCTGCAGAGGCCCCAGGGGAGTGTAGTAGCCTGCAGCATGCAGCCCATGACTGACCCCATGCAGATCTGGGTGGCAAGGGAACTTGGCAATCCCCCTGGAATTGCGTGCAGCAGCGAGGAGCAGCCTTCCCCCCCCTCCACAGACAGTGGCAGGGGGAACCTGGGCTCCACTCCACTACAGCAGCCACCACCTCCTGCTGGGGGAGGGGGATGTGGACCCAAGTCCCTGACCCCATACATCTGGCAGCTACGGTCCCCCTCCAGCAGGGCTGGGGGAACAGAGGGCTGTGAGTGTGGGGAGAGGGGCACCAGCAGTGCTGTGTAGTCTCTGGGGGAGGGACATGAACAGGGCCAAGGGAAGCTGTGGAGGGGAGTAAGGGGCACCAACATGACTATGGGGGCTATGGAGGGGGAGTGAGGGGCACCAGCAGGGCCAGGGAAGGCTGTGGGGGGCCTTTAATTTTAATCACAGATTTGGGGGTGTTATTAGAGAATTTGAGTTTATCAGAGAATTTGAGATTTATCAGGGAAAACCAGGATCCCTGTTTATGACTATAACATTTTACGTGGTTCATACTTGTAGGAAAACCACGTTTTCCTTTTTTTTTTTTATTGTTTTTTTTAATGCATTCCCTCCCCTTCCCCAACCATTTCAAACTTTGTCCCTCCCTCTCTATTCCCTATACATAAATATAAGTGAGCTAAGACATAGGATAAGCTTCAGCATTTTATTTTGGTAGCAAGTTGTATTTGTTTTGTTTTTTCTCCTTCTTTATATTGTATAATTATTATGTTTATATTGATTTTTACTGTTCTATATTACTGTTTTACTGGTGCTATATGATTTAGGCCTACATATGTAAGTTAGCATAAGTCATATCAAGTTTCATTTTGTTTGTCAGGTCTCCATCCTGTCCCCAGGCCTGGTTGTATAACCCACAACTCACATATACTCCTCCTATGTAACTTGGTTCCTGAATGAATGGAGATGAATGAGGGTGCTTGAGAGACAATGGCAGTAGGTCTAAAAATAGCTCCCTCTGAATGACCAAATCATCTACATCAATACCTGGACCAACGACCCAGCCCTCAGAACCACCCTCATCATTCAAGAAACAAAAGATGAGGCAACTCACCATTGTGCCAAGGCTGCACATGCTCAAGAAGAACCCTGGGAGCCCTCTGGAACAGGACTGACCTTGACTGGACAGGCCCTCCCCATAGAAGATCAGAGGTAGTCTGCCCCATATAAAGGGGTAGTGAAGACTGACTCCTTGGGATGTGTGAGGGAGAAAAGGAGCCGACGGGCCCCGAGGCTCCCCGCCCAGATGCAATCACACTAATCCCGCGCGCATCGGCCCAAAACACCAGGCAGGAACTCACCTCTTCCAGGTGCACGGAGGAGGGAGGAGCAGAGCTGGCCAGGGCCGGCATAAAAGAGATGCCGGAGATGGCCAGAGGGGCGGTGGAACCAGAAGAAGCGCGCGGAGGATCTGATGCCGGTGGGAGCACCCGTGAGCGGATGCGAGCCATTCTGAGATGCAGCCAGACCTTTTGGGGTAAGGGTAAAACCCCAGCGGGGCTTGGGAGCCTGGGCAAGCGATGCAGTGAGGCCGCGAATGATTTGATGCCACCGGGAGCAGTGGGGACCCGGCAGAAGCCGGGTACTGTATAGACTGTAATACAGGGGCAGTTACTGATGGTGAAACCACCGCGCCCGTAATCGAGAAGACTGAGTAGCCTCGGGGAGCCTTAGGGAAGGCCGAAGAGCTCATCAGGGGCTATAGAAAGGGTGCTAATCCTGCAGTGTGCAGGGGAATATCGGGGAGGTCTGCTGAGAATTAAAGCAGCCTCCTCGCTTTAGTGAATCCCTGGCTGCAACCTTTACATTTACCTTTTACATTTCTTTCTCAGATGTTGTGAGTGATATCCTAACACGTGGCCTGCCAAGATAGGTGGTCACTACCCGGTGGAATGGGTGAGGGTGTAGCGGGATGCCTGAGAACTTAAGGAGTCTCACCTTTGGACTGACGCGCACCAGACAATCTAAACTGAACCGGATTATCATCAAAGTCGTGGGAGGCGAGGTGGGCACGTGCAAGCTACAGGTGAGCGACCCCTTGGCAAATGGGAAGCAGTCCCGACACGAGGAGGTGGTGGTGACCCCGAAGTCGCCCTCCCTGACAGGATGCCCTCTCCATCTGGACCAGCATCATGCCACACCACCTATCCACACAGAGGCCCTGCCAGCAACTCCCCCTCTGGACAACACCTACTGGACAAGGACCCCTTTCCAGCCTGGATAGGTAGCTATCACCTCCCACCCTCTCTTCAACCAAGGACTTGGACTCTACTTCTCTTCCCCACCTGGACTCCAACCTTTCCACTGAGTCTCTTTCTCCTGCTGCCATTGTGCATGTGTGTGTGCGGGAACCAATAACTTCATGGGGCTGTGTAGTGTGTTGTCTGTTTAATAAACCTGTTATTTTGAAACCCCGAGTGGGTTTTTTTTGTCTGTTTCCTCACTGTTTCCTCCTTGCTACCACTTATCTGCCCCCCAGTTTCTAAGCTGTCAGCCTGTTTCTAGCCCCAAGTCCCCAGTTTTCCGCCTCTCACTCTCTTTCCTGGCTGTCTCCTCCTTGCCACCACTTATCTGCCCCCCACCCCCATATCTCAGCTGTCTGCCTCAGTTTCCAGCCCCAATCTACCTTAAGTAACCACAAGCCTCAGTTCCTCAACCAGCTTCTCTCTAGTCCACCCATTCTAATCTGAGTTTTGGCAGCTTTCACTCCCTACACTTTAACTCTCTCTCTCTCACCTTAACCTTTCCCCAAGTATCCCAGGTACCCCAAGCACACATATATATACTGTGCCATCCAAGTTAGGAACTTACCTATGTGTAGGTGGGTTGAATGTATATGAAATGGTGAGTGCGTGTCTGTATATATATGTCATGGTGTGTATGATATATGAATTAGTGATCTGTGTATGTGTACTGAGTGTGTGGGTATGGACAATTGATTTTTGTCTAACTTTTTGGGTGTATAGTGTATGTGCTTGAATTGGTGATAGGTATGCATGTGCCTAGGCTAGTTTGGATGTGTATGTGCCTGAGTGGGTAGTGTGTGTGTGTGTGTGTGTGTGTGTGTGTGTGTGTGTGTGTGTGTGTGTGTGTGTGTGTGCGCG
>NW_017728913.1:16432264-16478028 GCF_001723895.1 Crocodylus porosus | reverse complement strand
TGTGTGTGTGTGTGCGCGCGCGCGTGCACGCGCACATGTTCAATTGATTTGTGTGTTTGTATATGTGCAATTGTGTCACACCCTCCTGTCTAACAGCGCAATATTGAGATCCTGAGTGTTGGCCTGACCCACAGGGCAGCATACTTTGAGAGTAAGGTAAAGGGACTGATGGGAATTTTAAACCATCTTACTATGAAAGCATATTTGCATAGGCCAGAATCGTAAAGCCCAAACTTACTAGAGAACATGCAATAAAATTCAGGGGTAGGAGAAAATGTAACACACCGGGGGGAGGGGAGGGAAGCTTTAATAGGTAGTCTCTTTGTTTTGATTGATTTTAAGATGCTCACTGGTATTTAAGCATTGTAAGTCTTTTAACAGATTCCTGGGCTGCATCCAGATGAGTATTGTCATGAGGTAGGTGGCGCCGCAGACATGGCTACAGTGCCACATACCACATATTCAGCTATTCTCTGCACTGCAAGGGAGCAGCATGGGGGAATTTTTTGACCCCTGGATATCCAGGGGTCAAAAAACCTGCCCCAAAAAAAGCAGAGCAGCACATACAGGGGCAACCTGCACTGCTCAAAACCACAGCCTGGCCAGCTGGAACCACACTCCAGCTGCCAGCCAGGCTCCGAGTGGCCGAATTGCCACTGCTGCAGCCCCCAGAGGCATAGTGCTAGCCCCAGACTCCCCTACTCCACCCTAGGTAACCTGCCACATGCCAGAGGGTGCATGGCACAGGTAGTCCCTGGGGACAACAAGCGGCAATACAAATTACAGTACTGCTAGTTGTCCCCAGGGAACGAAACGTCCACACTTGTGTGGATGCAGCCTAGAACTTCAATGGGCTTTGTACATCCACACTGCCCATTTCATTTATTAAAACTGGGAGAAAAAAGTACTTCAGTTCAACTTCATAGTCTGTCATCCTAATATTTAAAAATTACATAACTTTTTTTAACTCAGCATAGTATAAAACCAATAAAGCAAGGATGTCAATAACAGTGTTAAAAAATTGTAATTTTTCATTTTTCCCCCAAAGCTTATCTCAGATATCTACTTTACCACGAAGTGATAACAGAACTGAATGCAAAGGGAAACAATTACAAATTTAATACACTTAGGGTGCTTGCAGTCATTAAAAAAAATAACCTGCGCTTTACTTTAAACTCAGTAAATTCCTGCACCAGACCCCATGCATACCCAGAAAAGGCAGCAAGTTACTTCAACCCAGCTTGCCTGACATCTGTAATGATGGAGTGCTTTAGTGGTGCTTTTTTGGAGCTTTTATCTAATAGATGATTGAGTCTAATAGCACCCGATCTTTACAGACACTACAGAGCCGGATTGAAGTGATGTGCTGCTAGTTCTGATAAAGCATGTTTTTGGGTTGGGTTTTTTGGGGGGGGCGTTTAATGTCTTCAAGCACCCTTAATTTTAAACAACAAATACTAAAAATTCAACATTGACAAAATCCATGTGTGAACAGCATCCACATAAAACTAGTTTCAAGGAGCGTCTGCTTTCATAGCCAGTGGAAGACTCTTTTAGCCTAGGTGATAAAGACATTTACTCCCATAAGTCCAGGAGAGACCCATATGTGTGTCTCAGTCATAGTACAAGGTAGGAAACATTAACAGTGAGGCAAGTCACCAGATGGAAAGCTGTAGATTAGTTGTCTGTGCTAGTATCTGGCCATCAGTTAACAGACACAGCACAGAGTACAGTTCAAATAATTTTGGAATTATAACATTATTTGCTTAACACTTAGAATGCATCAATTATTTTCTCAGGACACTAGAGATAATACAATGATAGCTGACACATGTAATAAATACTAGAATATAAATTTTACCACTAGTGCAGTTAGTTTGTTGTAATCACAGACAGGCTGGAAAAAAAGCCTTTGAATGAAGATTAGGTTTGGAGATTTGGGACTAATTTAGATCAAGCACCAAGTCTGGAATTAATGGCTAAAATCTTGTGAGTTACACAGTTCTCAAAAGATTTCAACTATTTTGGGCTGAAAACGTTCATGAATAGTAGCAACAGCTTTCAGCTACGCCTAATCTGAATGCTGAAGAGAGATTCTTCCTCATTGTCTCTCTGACTTGGAAAGGGAAAACATCAGATCAGAAAAATCTTATGCTAACACTCTCTTCACTACCCAGAAATTCAGAGATTTTTATCCAATCAGATCAACCATCTCTATTAATAACAAAATGTGTTATTTCTTGCTATTTCTATTTTGTGTCACCAGAAATGCTAGTGAGAAAAAAAGAGAGAAATACTTCAATCCATGTGAGAAACCCACTTTCATAGTTCTCCTGTGAAAGAAGACAATAACAGAGGAGCTATTACAGAATTAAATACCAAAAAACAGAAGACTTTTTCATTCAAAACTGAACTAGAAAGCTTAACTTAGCCCCAGTTATCAGCTGCTGCTGATGTTGCATCTGAGAAAAAAAACCCAATGGTGCATCTATTAAAATATCTATCCTGTGCCTACATAAATGTCAAGATGCAGAATTTTATCAGTTCTGCGACAGACATCAAAAGGTAATTGGAATGTGAAAACTCTTTCATTACAACTTTTGAGATTTCAAAACTTATTTTTCTTCTGCACTGAAAATAAAAGAACATTGCTGTGAAATAAAGCTATGTCAAAATATCAATTTTCTGACCAAAAGTGTCAAGATTTTGTTTCAGGTGCCTCTTTCTCTGGTTAGAAGTAATCAAAGAACCTTATACGTCAGCAACTTTCCCATTCAAAACTTCATCAAAACGGATACGTCTTCATAAAACAGCATATTTTGATGAAAATATATTTAGAGGAAAATGCTTCATCCAACTCTACTGATATCTTAATTTTTCACTACTTACCACCTGTGGTTGATGTTAAGTGCTACAAGAGAAGATCAAAAAACTAAAGGAGCTACTGATCTCCCAAATTAAAGCAGCAATCAACAGCACTTCTCTAAGGGTCAGTTTGCAATTCCATTGTTAACCTGCAACTGAAATTCTCATTTTCATGTAAAGCTTTTCAAATAAATAGCTTAAACATGTGTGGGAACATTGAATGCATTTAAATCAGTTCACCTACATTTTAAAAATGGAGAAGTAATAGTATTGGTAGCATTAGATTCTTTTTTTATGTATATGCCATTAAATAAACCATAGTTTAGAGCCCCAGTTGTTCTCCTGAGATCTACGTACAGGGCTTCTCTGAGCATTGATCTCACCTTTTCCACATGGAAGGAAACTAACCATCTCTGCCACCCTTAGGCCCCCTCTACACATTACAGGTATCACACAATTAACTGATTAATTGCACAATTACCTTAAGACCAGCTATATGTGCAAAACAGCTAACTTAATAAAAAGCTCCAAGAGCTATAAAGTTAGACCTCAAAAATGTGTACTAACTTCACAGCTGTTTGCTATCGAGCTTTAATTTTCACATGTAGCAGGGGCTCCCCTGGTTCAGGGGTTTCACATACCTCTGAGACTAGATTGCAGCTGTCATGATCCCCCAGTCCCAGGGGGGCCTCCCAGCTGTGGGAACTTGCTTCTTGCCAGTGCAGGGGGAGCCCAGAATCATCAATAAGGCATGATCGGATCTAATGCGTAATTCAATAATCATGCCTCCTGACATACACATGTGGCAAGGCGGGAGGTGTGATTGTGTGGCTCATACATTAGATCCCATCATGCCTTTACCTGCTCATGTAGAGGGAGGCCTTAGTTTTCTTTGTTCTTAAATTGCACGAAGAGTATATTCTGTATAGAAGAAATAGCCTAGAGAATTGCAGTGGGGCCCCATGGAAAATACTTAGACAAGATAACACAACCTAAAATATTTTTTGCAGCAATCCCCTGGGCTAACTACAGTGTGTCTAGGGCTAACTAGAGTGGGCAGAATCCTTGATAGTGCTGATCCAAATGCCCCCTGCTGTCAAATACCCAGCACACATGGTCCCAGCTTTCACTATTATGTAGAAGATTTGGGGTGGGGTAGCTTTTTCCTCAAAGAAGTAAACCCATCTTCTCAGTGGGACAACATTGGAAAATCTTTGACGGGATCCAGACAGACTTCTGACCCAGAATAGCCTACCCATAGCCAAACATGCAAAAGGAGATGATTTTATTCATAATTTTTAGATAGAAGGTTAGCCTTCAGAGAAAAGGTCAATAGAATTTAATGATGATGACATCAAGGGAGTTTTACTGAACCATCATAATTTGGCAGAAATATATCTAGGAACTGAAAGAATTGAACAAAGAATCATCTCTCAACTATAGAACCCAATGAGGTGGCTTACAAAATTAAATCAGAGACAGGAGTTTTGTAATGGGACCTGGGGCACTGCTTGAACTGTTCAGAGACTATTGATCCAATGGCAACAATGACAGCCTAACCAGTATCTCTTCATTTTTGAGAAAGAGGAGGAGGTAACTACCTCTGGAGCTGTCACATAATTCTATAATGTATAGGGCTTAGTTCAGATACCAGAGTGAGCCAAGGACCTCCTCCCCCCCACACCCGATTGCACACTGCATGCACGGACACCTTCCCACACTGCACCACACACGGATGCCCTTGGCCCCAACTACACTGTGTACATTGGCATCCTGGCCTCACTCTCAGCTTCCAGTCACAGGCTTACCTGCTGCATTGTGTCATGTAGCGACCTTGGGCCACAGGCATACTTGGCCCCTGGCCCATGTTCCATGCTGTACCATTTTGTCCCCTGGGGCTGAAATGCCAAGAATTAGAAGCTGAAGGAAGGAGGGGGAGCCCAGAGACATCAGCTGCTGCTCCGTCAGCTGGAGCAATGGGGGGAGCAGTAGCCAGGTGGGAGCCTAAGGACCACAATTTAACCCTTTTGTGCAGTGCATGCAGCCAGCAGGCCACCAATTGCTCAGCCCTCGCTGAGTTCATATGTTCTTTATTTAAAAAGAAGCCATTTTTATGCCTTTGTAAGAACATTTGCTTATGAAATGTTATGAATTGTTCTTCCAAGAAACAACCATAAAAAAAAATAGCCAATTAGAGCTATGCTAAAAATCAGCCATATAATGGGGATTATTCTCAGTTATGGTGAACTTGTGTTTTCATAATAAAGTTTTCTTGTAAAAAAGACTCAAAGCCTGTTTTCCTTATCAAGGAGAGTGCACATATATAGCATCTCACATGTGTTCTTTAGGTACCAATATTACATGTCAGCTCCATGTTTCTGTCAGGAATATGTATCATAATGGTTTTCAAATAATGGAAATTTATAACCATTTTACAAAGTCTGCCTTTAAAAACAGCTTCTCTCACAAGCCAACATCACATCTGCCAACATTTCAAATTTTGTAACATAACCTGATATCAACGATAAAAGAAATAGAATTTGTTTCCAACTTCTACTTTTAAGTGTGTGGCTATGTAATTTATCACAGTGATTTATCACTCTTTCATTAATGCAGCAGCCCCAGTGGTGGCAAATCAGGTTGTAAGGTATATTCATTCAGATACTTCAATCTTAAAATGTCTTTTATTGCCATAATATTTCCTAAAGGAGATGTATTCAGAGTAATTTTAATCTTTAATGCAAATGTATTGAACAGGAAACTTTCATCAGCTACACCAGTTAATTATCTGTCAACCCATGTCATTCATCTTTTTATGACCATTATGCACTTTAATACCCTGAAAAAGACACTACCTTAAGCAAATCCAGCTGCGGGCTTTTTGGACCTACTATGATTCCATTGAGACTATTGCTTATTATTTGTTGCTGACATTTGTGGATTACTGTTTGTGCAGAACAGACCCTTAACAAGTTTTCTATATTTTAAAATTTCCTTTACCTTTTTAATGCTAAATGGAAAATTATGTGTATTCAGAATGATATTCATCTCCCCTAGCGACAGCTATTTTTAGTCCTGTAGTATCAATACAGTCAAAAGATTGTCTTCCTCCTTCCCAACAGTCAACAGTAGAGCTATTAGTACAAGTCACAATTCAGCAAAATACTTACGCACATTTTTAAGTTTGAGTACATACTTAAGCTCTGTGTGGGATGGACTTAAGCATATGCGTACAACCCATTGGGATGTAAGAGGTATTAAATGCATTGCTGAGAGTTGGCAAAGTTAGCAAATGCTTAAAGTTGTGTGTCTAATTGTTGTGCTCATAATTAGGACCCATGTTTCAACCGTAGGGCTAAATTCTGTCTTCTGAACATGCACCCACACAAACCCAGCAAATACAATTAGTTACAACTGCACAAACACATTCGTACAGCAAGAATGCATAATTTAAGACAGAACGATTTGAAGACAGTGGTTAGCCAAGAGTTGGAAGACTTAATTTGGACCAAGATAATGTATTTTACTAGAGGTTATGTACAAGGCCACAAACCGGGGAAAAGCCAGTGTTAAAGGATAAAGGAAGTAACTAACATGGTCTCAAAGCTGAGCCAAGCTTGTGCTGTAACTAAAAAAGGCAATATTCAGTGACAGTGAAGTAGACTGTTTAATGTGGATGGACAGAAGATACAATAACTATCTGCCACCTAGAGGTTACTAAAATAATAGTTCCATTTTTAAAGTCCTTTACATTTCATTTGAATACAGTGAACACATAACTTGCTTAACATTTGAGAAAGAAATAGATTCACCTTATGTTTGTTAATTGGGTAAGTCACTCTTTTCTTAAAAAGGAAAATCAAGTAAATGAGTGAGCAAACATGCAAGAGAGTCATAAAAAGACAGTGATAAGGCCAAGAGGCTTTAATTCTTAAGCTCAAATGAGAATGCTCCTGAAATCCAGATATCTGTTTTATCCACGTATCTGCCCTATACTTAACACACACCACAACTATCTCACTGTAAATATCTACAATAAAAAGTTGAAGGCGGAATCAGAAGACACTAACAACACAGCATCTTCTTTGATAAATTAGTACGGTACAAAATGTGGCTGTTGAGAGAAAAACAATAGCCCATACAGCTCCCCATCTTTGTATTTGTCACTGCAAACAGTGAAAACAAAGTCAAAGTATTTCAACCAGGTGTCCAGGGTATGATGAGTAACTAATGTTCTGCTTCTTTCTATGTCTTAGAAAGTAGGACTGAAGAGGTGATTTAACCTGATAATATCCAGGTAGCTATAGGCCTGGTTAATTTTTGCTTCAGTTATTTCTATTAATTCTCATTGCAATAGATATTTTCCCACATTCTTTCTGAAGCCGATACAAGATGCATAAAATTTGCTTTTCATCTGTGATCTATGAATTGTCCCTGGGAGAATGACTTAAAGAGTCAGGGTTACCTTTAGAAATGTTAAAGCATTTTTTTAATCAGTAAATTTCCTCAGTAAGAGTTAAAATAATAGAAAGCAGGGCAGAATATTTGGATTCAAATAACCCTCTAACTCTCTGTCCCTTGTAGGAAGTGAACCTAAAATTTACTGGTTGTGCTGGTTATAGTTAAGGTAAGAGAGAATGCAATCTTTTGAGCAGGGACTTGTCAGGGACTTGTCATGGTGTGGCTTTTGACATCCTTATTTAAATTCAACCTTGGGCAAGTTATAAACCTCTGGAAAAAAATTCTCAGTTTGTACGTGCTGAGCAGAAACTTACTAAGTAGATTTTGACAGTTACATTTTCAAAAGATTCTGCCTACAATTAGCTTGTCCCGCCAAACTTCTGCACACTGAAAAGATGGCACGTCTCGTGTCTATGAAGCAAAAGGCTACTGCATTAATGAAAGTGATATTATAATTGTGATAAATGAGATAGGCATATACTTAAAAGTAGATGTTGGGAACTCAAGGCCATAGGGGCTGAGCAGAACTTTCCCTGTAATTGCTCTTTGCAACTTGCCCAAGGCCACTGAAGTGACAGGCACCAGAACTAAACAGATGCAAGAGAGATTATGTTTCTTGTGCTCTTGCTTCTCCAGTTTATGGTGGTTAGACAGTATGGAGAGAAGGACAAGATGCTGCCTTATTCAAATGTTTGGCTTCCAGAAAGGGAGACAACAGTGGCATGCATCCTTTCCTCCCTGTGCTCCATCCCCAGATCTGGAGCCAAGTAGAGACACTGCGTACCTGGCTTGCTGACCTATCTGCCCAAAAGTTGTGGAAGAGGCAAGAATACCTCAGTTCCAGCTGTTCTGCCTTTTAGCAGCTGTGCTCAAAAGCCCCTGTCAATTTTACTTTCTAGTTCTGGAGAAAATGAAATTCAAAAGAACCATAAAGACTGGTAGCCAAGAAGCTGAGATGTTCTTTTCCACAAAAATACAGGATACAAAAAGTAAAACAACAGTTTGGTCAGGAAAGGGGATCTGAGTGACACTCAGGGAGGGTGTGGGGCCAATTTGTGGCACACCAGCCAAAAAGATTGACCCCAAGCTGGATGCAGGGGAGATGCAGTGGCAGGGGTGGACTCCCCTTTTAGTTGACCATGCTACAAGAACAGCAGTGGGAGACTTTTTAAGTGCCCAGAGCAAGAAAGAATTCCCCCATTCTCTTCCCGTTTGCACCCAGTAGCACATTCCCTCCCCTCCTTTTCCCTCTCACTCTTCCCTGCCCATTGCTGCCACTATCTCCAGCTACCAAAGGGCCAAGAGCCAAGAGGAAGCTCCAGACCTGCCCTTGCCTGCTCTAGCCAGGTTCACAGAGCCAGGGACAGCAGCAGCGGTGCGCAGGTCCCTGCCCACTGTTCTCAGTGTCACCTACCAACCCTAGGAGCAGGCACAGAGTAAGGAACCCACCTGCTGCTGTTGCCATGTCTGGTTGAGCCTCACTCCATGGCAGTGCAGGAGCAGCTCTAGAGCCACCCTCTCCCCCACATCAGCAGGAAACAGCAGCAGCAGTGGGCAAGGTAGGGGAGAAAACTTGCTTCTGAGCACAGAGATGTAGAGAGGGGCAAAGGAAGAATCTTGCATCTTTGAGAGTCTTAAAAAATGCCCCTGCTGCTGTTCCTGCAGTGTGATCTTCCCTCCCAGGTGGGCAAGGATGGGGAGAGCTAGTTTGTGAGCTAGGGTGTAGTCAGGCCTTCAGCAGAGGTCATTGTTCCTGAACTCCCTGATCTTGAAATCCTGATCTGCCCATGGTTTGCCCCTCTGCATTAAGCAATAAAACCATTCTACAGTCCCTTCCCTAATCTACTACAAGCCTTTCAGTTTAGGCAACAAGTGTGGCATGGATATACAGATAACAGAACGCTTTATTACACAACCCCGATTCATTCGCAAAAGCATACTCCATGCTGAGAACTGAATGAACCAGGCTTTCTGTGGAGAAAAAAAGCAATATGTAGTTGAAAACTGAATATCTACGTGGGGTCCAACTGTATCAACGGTTGTTGTCACTGTCCTCGTCTGGTGTTATTGATGTATTGTCAGTGGTTAAATCTCAGGGACTGCAGTACCAGCAAAAACTTGCAACCTGGAGATCCCAACATCAGTCTTGTCTAAAGAATGACCATAGACTCAGTTCAATTGCAAAACCTTAGCCAGGTTTATTGTCTATAAGGCATGGTCCTAACACACTTGTGATCTGACAACCAAGGTGTTTACACATGTAATGTTCATGACAAGGTATTAGCACAATACTGTGTAGGCTCCCCTAGGCCAACACAAAATTCCAATATTTTTAATTCTCCTTTTATACAGTGGTCAAACCAAATTACATATTATATTCCGCCAATATTTTGAAGATCTTAAATGATCCTGTACCACAGGCTTGTTCCACATCCTGATCTGGATGTTCCCATTCCAACCTTATCATCTTGGGTAGTGGACTATACTACATTTTGTAAAGCCATCTACCCTTCCCACCTCCTGGCAGGAGTCCACATCTGGCCCACATACCAAGTTTTGCTTAATATGAGGAGTTCACACATTAGTCAGGTTCACTGATCATGTATGCTCTGCTTTAGTAAAGCCTTTGAGTCACCAGTATATACATATCAATCAATGTTCCCATGAGGCCTACATGAACACTTCACATATGGGGCACTCCATAACTTCTAAATATTATTTTTGAAAACTTAACATTCTTGTAACATAAAACTTCATCATTTTATCCAAAGACTAAGTGTTGTTATTCTTGCTGCATTTGGATATAGATAAGCTCATATCATTGAAGCTCTTAGTAATGACAGCTGCTTTCCATTCAAACTAAAAGATGGGAACATCAGAAGGCAACAATCTAGTGAGAGAGAGAAGTTCTGGGCTAAGTGCTACCTGCAAAGGGGCTTAAACTGGGAGCTTGCTGCTCGATTCCTGCTCTGTTCTGAAAAAAACAAAAGCCCCCATGAATTTATGTACATTCCTTTACAAAAAACAGGATTCTTTGAAAGAAATACTTGATTCCATCATTAGTTTTCCCCATTATACAGTGATGATGCAACTCAACTGTAGCATTGTCTGCCGTGCAAATCGGTATGGTCAAAAATGTATTTGGTAGCTGTGTTGTTCTGAGACAAAAATAAATGCAAAACCCTAGAAACTCTTGGTTCAGAGATGATACTTTTTAATAAACCAACTAATAAATCACACAAAAAAAATTATCTTTTTCTGCAAGCTTTAGAGTTCTAGAGTTTTGCATTTCTTTTCGTCTCAGACCTATATGGCTACCAAATACATTCTTGACAATACCAATTGGCATGGAAGATGCCAAATTTTAGCCGATTGTGGATTTAACTTAATTGCTGAACAACAAAAAAGATTTAAAAACAAGAAAGATGTCTACACCTCCCTGCCTTCCTGCCATCTGACACCACCAGGGAAGGAATCCTACTTTATCTGCACATCAAAGACCAACTCACAAAGACACTTTCATGGACCTAGAGAAACAGACTCCACCTTCCGCTTCCTCTATGCAAAAATTAAGTTTATTTTCTATCTATGCAGATTTTTTTATACCATCTTTAATTTTCCCTAAGCCTGAAAAGGGGCATGTGCCAAAAAGCTTGCAGAAAAACATAATCGGTATTGTCATACAATTTTCCTTTTAAGAGTCACCCAAGGTTTTCTATCAACATAACCATGGGTATGCTACCTCTGTAAAATTAATGTTTTATAGTAGCTTGAATTCAGTAGATACTGCCTTTCCTGTAGTCCCAAGATAGACCTACACAACCATAGCCATAGAAAAGCTGTTTTAATACCTTATACCCCAATACAGCAAAGCACTTCAGAGTTACAAATGTGTTTTTAAAGTCAATCATGTGCTTAAATATATTTCTGGATAGGTCCTGGAGTCTACCGGTTCACTGTGTTTTATATGCTCCCTCTCCTTTAAAAATGACCCACTCAAGTTCAGTAGTAATGAGAGCAATATGTCCATACCTGTAGTTTCTGACAAGGTGTAATATTTGACATAGAAGTTTATGCTGGCACTCAGTCTGCAGATGTGCTAGTGTATCCAAGAGCAATATCTCCTACATGTCTCAGCACTTTTCAGGGAAATAGGAAGATATGGCAAATTGAGTTTGATTATCTGTATGAATCATACGATTGGTCTAATTTTTAAAGCTATTGAAAAATCAATCAAGCTAACCTTGACCTACATTCAATGAAGCTACTGGGTCAAAGAAAAATCACCTTTGATATTTTACAGACATGTACACTACTTAGTACAACCACAGTGGTATCTCTAAAGGCACACTGTCTCTGACAGTTATCAAAAACTGCAGATTTCATAGATTTCATAGACAGGAATACCCAGTTACCTGTGGGGGCACATTTATCACAAGAAAATCACTCTCTCTCCAATCTCTCAGTCCTGATCCTCAAAGGAAACTTACAAAACACTTCCCAGAGAGAGACTATGAACTGCACTTCATCAGCCTCCTGGACACTAAAAATCATGGACTAAATATAGACATTGGATTTATGATGCATTATAACCTGCCTGATATCTGACTCCGTAGGTATCTCTCCACTATTCATCCCCCTTCTCTCTCTTCCCCTCCCCCCACCTGTCTCTCACCCATTGCCTCCTCAATCTACATCTTCACTGACTGCCTGTCTTGCATGCACACCAGCCCAGCCTCTGGCTTCTTTACTTTTCATTCCATCCAGGAAGAGCACACGCCAGCTGCTGAAACTTCCTCAGCCTAATGAAGGGTTTTTGAACCTGAAAACTTGCTTAATAATTGTTTTCCAACTATTTAAGTTGGTCTAATAAAAAATATCAGATTCACACAAAGAACCTTGTCTGCAGATTTCATAGAGCATTTGAATGAATGAAAACTGAAATTGGCATTGACGTGTGATTTCTTTTCACTGTAACATGCTTTTTATGGTACATTGGGTCATTTCTTGGTTGGTTTAGACCAAAAGTAATCTTCTACATGGACACAATCCTGCACTCCTTACACAGATCACTCACTGGCTCCTATGAGTTGTATGGGGGTTGAACAAAAAAAAAGAAATGCAAGGCACATAATCGCTTTGAAAGGAAAAAGGAAGTTCTTTTGGGAGGTTGTGTGGTGGAACTGAGGAAGCCATGTATGTGCTGTTGGAACTTATCCACAAATGTAACTAGTGATTAGACAGTAACAAACTACAGAGATAAACAGTGGTGGTATTTTTTTTTTCTTTGGAGGATTTTCTCTGTGACAGGGCACAGCTGTCAAAGCTTCAGCA
The DNA here is from genome assembly GCF_001723895.1 of Crocodylus porosus. Taxonomy (NCBI): domain Eukaryota; kingdom Metazoa; phylum Chordata; order Crocodylia; family Crocodylidae; genus Crocodylus; species Crocodylus porosus. The sequence goes on along the minus strand of NW_017728913.1, from coordinate 16,465,368 downwards.
AGACTTAGTTCCCTTGGCAGAGAAAACAATGACAATCTTACGTTTGCTGAACGTTTTCCAGTTATAGCTCTCAACTGGCAGGAAGGTAGTAGCCATGCTGGAGAGCCAAGAAACAAGCAGTCTTCAGAACAGCAAAAAGTTATTTTGATGCTGTCAGATGCCTTGGGAGGATCCCAGGGTGAATTAAAGAAATGCTGCTTCAGAGGTTTTGCAAATCCTCTGTAGAGCTCTTCCAAAGCTTCCAAAACACCTGGTAAGAACTTGTAAACAGGGACTTGATAACTTCAAAGCAATGCATATATAAGGACAATGGTTGGCTGGAATGCCCAGCTACCTTGCAAGGACTTCAAATGCAGGAAAGCACTGCTGTACACTCCAACTAGTGCTCCAGAATAATTCATTACAAATTCAGCATTTTTTTCCTGCCTATAGAGTAACTGCAACACCTTTCATTTCATCACTTGCAGTAATTCAGTACACATCCTTGAAAATATTTTAATCTTGTTGTTGAATTAATATATTCAAAATACAAACTATGTGTAGCAGCAATTGGTCAAAGCCAACACAGGATGCTGTCCTCCAGTTGGATGAGAACCTCACAAGCACATCACCCATGGACAGTTGTGTTTGATTTTTAAACTCAATTTTGTCCCTTACTCTCCCTTGAAGTTTCTGTCAACATTTTTGATTATTGAAATATTTAGTAGGAAAAATACAAAAAATAGTGAGCTGAAAGTCTGCTTGAAATGAAGTCCAATGACTTTGTTAAAAATTCAAGATACCTTACATTAGTTTTTATCTGGTACTGACTATTACTCATTTGAATGAACCAGAGCAGGTGAACAGAACAAAAATCTAATCTTTAATACTGGTGAAAAGTGGCAAAGTAGGAACTCTCATTTCCACCACCTCCCCTTAATATATATGGAGCCAATACAAGTTTCCCTATTCCTGGGCCCTATAATCAAATAATATTGGAAACCAAAATGTCTACTGTAGGCCAGCCAGCCTACTTACTGCAGTTCTAGCGTCCTGGCAGTTATGAGGAATGGTGCCCCTCAGCTAAAGAGTTAAACCTCTTGCTTATTCCTCCCGCTCCCCCCTCATCCATACCCTAATTTAGCATCTTAGGGGACACTGCTCTGTTTTGACCCCCTGCTTCTTTCTTCAAAGTATTTAAGCACCAGGGCCTGGGAGCCCAAGAGTCTATCACTGCCTGGCTCCTAGTCCCATTCAACAGAGCCCAAGCCTAAAGTTGCTGAACAAGTGATACAGTAGCATGCGTTCCAGCGTCCCCTTAATCAGTCATTACTCAGGGCCCATGCCCCCTTATCCACGCTAGCTATGCTACCATCCTAAATCACTTAGGATCCTTTAAAAATCCCACTCGACAGGTTTAAATGTTAAATCTCTTACTTTTTATTGCTGAGAACAAACTTTTAATGTTATATCCAAAAGACTATTTTAAAATAAGCTTCCTTTCCAAGATTCTAGTATTGACACTGAATCACAAGTCCCTAAAGGATATTTTTACACATTTACCAAAGTTTTTGACATAAAGGGCAACTCCAACTGGCAGTCACAGTCAAGAAGGAAAGACGACAGTCTCTTGATCGTATAACACAGGACTGGAGTCAGGTAATCTGAGTTCTGCTGTTGGCTCTGCCAAGGATTTCCTGTTTAACCATTAGCAAGTTATTTGATTTCTTGGTACTTTGTTTCCTACATATAAAAGAGGAATACTACAACTCTCCCTCACAGGGATGTTGTAAGATTAAATTCATTAATCCCTTAAAAGCTTTGACATTATTAAATGGAAAGAGCTTTATAAAGTATGAAGTATTCTAACTTTATATTAGCACCTGTGCTCTAGTGAAACCCAAGACTGGAGTAGCAGTGCTGTAGGCTAGGATGAAGATCTATAAGGCAAGATATGTAGTAGTTTGTTTTAGTTCAACCTAATGCCCTTAATCCTTCACTTTCACAATCAAATCGCCTCACAAATGCACTTTATTAAATACACCTTTAAAATATTTTCTAAGGACTCCCTAAAATACTAGAGGTCCCAGACATGCATGAAAAAATAATGATGTATAGAACCATTATCTAACAGGCAGTTTTGAAAGTGAATCTTTGCCCTGCATTTGAATTCTACAACAGATAAAAATGGGAGTCATAAAGAGAAAGTCTAACGCTCTGAATCAGCAAAATCACATTCTTAATTTAAAGCATGTAAGTTGTAGTATCAAAAGTCAATCACTTGACTGGGGCATCAGTGGGAAACTATACTTAAATTAATAGAATTTATAACATATTGAAGATGTTCACATTCAGTTCATAGGCAATTCTGAATTTCCTGAGTTTTCCAAGGCAGGTACTACTAGCAGGCAAGTTTTTATGTATGTTTGAAAATCAATATACATTTTGTGCACAGCAAAATAAAAATGTGTTTTTCAGCCCGTTCTGCTGGCTGTTTTTTAAGGAGATGAGGTGATCTGGCTGTCCTTGGAGGCAGTTGTTATGTACAACAGAGAAAATTTCTGAGAAGGAGGGAAAAGGTGCCACGTAGCACTGAAGTAACAGATTATATGCAGAGAAAATAACCAGCAAAAGAGGCCATTCTGTCTGCTCAGCTTTTCATACTTGGATGCTGGCAATAATTGCTGACCAGTGTACTGAGAGTTATTGCAGTCCTGGTTGATGGCTCAGCAGCAATGTACTTCTCATAATCCTAATAAAGTGCAATGAGTAAAATTCTCTCCCTTGCTTGTAGAGAAGAGAAGTAATATTTATTCTCAACCCAGCTCCATCATGTTTAAAAATGTCGGCATTAATTAGTTTCAGCTGCTTTTTTTTTTTAGTTATTATTATTTACTAACCTTATTTAACTTTGTCATCATTTCCTGAACTTTGAAAGTACATCTGACACAGAGGTAACTTTGAAACATTTTTTGAGTTCTTGCCATTCCTCCCAAAAACTGATGTATTTGGACTCATGACAGAAATACTGACTCATCTCTCAGACTTAAATAGTGAAGACCTTCCATACTGCAAAATAGGTAAAGGGCTACCCGCAAAAGAAAGTGTGTGTTAGAGTTGACAGAGAAAGCTTTCTGCCCTTACCACACCCCTCAACCTTGATCTAATTCCCCAACATGTGCAAAATTTAATGGAAATGATTTTTTATTTTATTTTAAGATGAATGCAGAGGAAAGCAAATCCCAAAAAACATCGAAAAATCAGGGCTTAGCCCTTTATTTATTTATTTATTTTGCATTCTTCAAGCTACTCAAATTTCTTATGGAAAGTATTGTTTCAGAAAAGAAGCCATAGTCCTCTGAAATGCATTTTAAAAAGAACATTCAATCAGTTTTAGCCAGCCTAGCATCTTGTGACACACAGAGATAAATTTATGCCTGGATGAGAAATTACTTACCAGACAACAGGTTCCCACTTCACATTCACCTACAGTAATATGTAAAACAATGCTTCTTAATCAGGGTATCGTGGCACCCTGGAGTGGCGTGAGATCCTTTCAAGGGTGTCAAGGGTGCCATGGCATGCCACACAATGCTAACACTGTTAGGTGTACAAATATGTTCAACATGCTAAGCCCAGAGATTACAAATAGGACTCCACAGTATTAAAAACGTTCTGACTTGTTCCTATCTTTCTGAATTCTTTGTAACAGAAGAGTCGCTCAATTTTGACTATTTTTCTATAGTCAAAAAACGAGTAAAAATGAAAAGCTGGGATTTTCCAATGGATGCTTGAGTCTAAAAAGGTTCATAACCCTTTATGTAAAATGTCCATGTGGCAAGCCAATCCTCGTCTGGGAACCACGTGAAAGCAGATGTGGGGCTCATGAGAGAAAATCCCAGAGGTGAGAAATAAAAGGGCTATTGTATTGTAAAGGTGCTCTGAAGGACTACTTTCGTTTGGCAGAGAATTTCCAGCTACAGAAACAAATGAAGACCTTTCTTTTTTCACAAGCCCTGCTACTGGAAGTCAGAAAAACTGTATCAGCCTTCACAAAATTGGAGGGAAAGTAGAAGGCAGAGAAGGAAAGAGCTGGGGGGGAACCATTACAGATTCAGTTTACGTGCACACAGCTAAAAACCTAGCTTCAAAATTGAAGCGCTTTTCATTAAGACAAATATAGACAGATAATTCTATAACTGTACCTAGCACTCCCACCATATTCATACAGGTTCAATTCCTGGTGCCTCTTTGCAACACTTTCTTGCTTGTAAAACTGTTTCTTCCTCCAGGTTTCATGCAGGTTGCTACAAAGATGTCCTAGAATAAGGCTACAGAATCCAGTTCCATAAATATTTTGAGTAGCACTTCTGCTATAATTCAGACAACCTTGGGGATGGTTTAAGAGCTGCTCAGAGAACCCCAAAATTTGGAAGGCACAAAGGGGACATAAAGCAACCCTTGTCCCTATTTCTCTTGGGCTATTAGTTCTATACCACACATCTTAAGAGCACAGCACAGAATCATACCCTTTGATGTTTTATTTCAAATCAGATTGAAATCCTATGTCAGCAATGTTAAGCTATTTACTCTTGAATTCTTTTGTGGGTTGGTTGAGTAGGTTTTTTTCTGCTTTTATTTCAAAGAGACTCTATTCTGAGTAGTGGAAATTACACGACAGGGTAGCAAGAAGATCTATGTATCCTCCATGATATATAAACATGCCATGATGGTACAAACTCAAACCTAGACCAGTTATAGGGTGCAGGCAAAGAGTGACAGGACAGTACCAATAATTAATGACTCATCTCAGTTTCTACTTTGTACAGTATTCAAACAGAACAGTGATGGACTAATATTAATACCCACATAAAGTACCATAGAACAACTGCTCCAAAAATGGCCTGAGGAGAGAGAAGATAGAGAAACCGCACCTTAAGGCAGGTGAAGGCTGAAATGATTAAAAACTGAATATATCTCTGGGTTTGAGCTTTTCTTTTCTTTTCCATTCAGTCACATATATGAGATAATGGAAAGCTGAAATTTAGTTTCCCACCAAAAATTTTCATATACTTTAACTTCATGTAAATTGGGAAAGTAAATAATAATACTTTACAGCAGCATTACTATCAGAACCCTAGTGGCATACTGAAGTAAAACAGATAATGGTGATTTGACATGCTGAACGATAGACTCTCACCTCTTGGACATTTGAATTAATTGCATAGTCTCTGTTATCTCTCTCCACAGAGCAAAATCTGGTTTATTCAGGTTTCATTGAATCCATCCTAAAACCTCTCATCACCCAAAGACTGAATTTTATCTGAGACACAAAAGACTTTCTGCAAAAACTCAGAAACATACACTACCTTGCCAGCAATACCCTCCTAGCCACCATGGATATCACCAGCTTATATATCAACATCCCATGCCAGGATGGCATCCAAGCCCTGCCTTGCATATCTACAAGAGCAAGATTACAACTCAGAGTACAGACCTCAAGGTATTACTAAACTTAAACACTTCATCCTTGCATACAACAACAGTTTCAACAACCAACACTTCCTCCAGGCCAAGGACACAGCTATGCGCACCAAAATGGCCCCACTATATACCAAACTTTTTATGACCCATCTAGAAGAAGAATTCTTCAAGAACTGCAATGTCAAACCCATGCTATTCCTGACATATATGGATGACATCTTCATAATTTGGACCAAAAACCTGCAGTCTCTGATTGATTTCCATCACAAATTCAATAATCATCACCTTCCATCACACTCTCTCTTGAATACTCCAACACCAACATTTCCTTTTTAGACACCATGATCAATATCCAAAATGGTAACATACAAACCACCATATAAAAGAAATTCACGGACCAACATACATATCTACACAGAACCAGCAATCACACTAAACGCACCAAAAAAGCTGTAATTTTCAGCCAAGATCTCCAATACCACCAAATTTGCACTGAGAATACCCATGATCATCACCTCACAAATCTCAAAAGGACTTGCACCCAACAAGGGTACTCCTCCAGAGAGATAGAATGAACTTTTGACAGAGCCATCTGGATACCACATGAAGAACTGCTGCAGTACAAAAAGAAAATACCCACAAATCACACACCATTAGTAATGACATACCATCCTTCCCTGGAACCTATACAGAAAATCCTCAAACAGTTGCAACCCATACTAGAAGAAGACTTAATTTTTTAAAGAGATCTTCCCAGAACCACCCATCCTAGCCTTTGAACAAGCACTGAACCTTGCTAACCTCATCACCAGAAGCAAACTTCCTATGAGCCAAATGACACGAAATGGATCCAAACCATGCCAGAACAAGAAATGTAAAACCTGCCAATACATCTCCACCACCCCCACAATAACTACACCCCACAACAAAACCATTGCCATTCCTGTATCTTACACCTGCACCTCCTGAAATGTAATATATCTCATCCAGTGCACCAAATGCCCTGATAGAAAATACATAGGAAAAGCCAAATAACAACTGCATACCAGAATGAACGCACACCAAAAACCCATCAAAGACAAAAATATCTTATTACATGTTGGTGCACAATTCTCACAAGACAATCACTCCCTCTCCAATCTCACAGTTCTAATCCGCAAAGGGAATTTATAAAATACCTTTCATAGACGAGCCCACAAATTTCATTTCATAAATCTAGTGGATACAAAAAATCATGAACTTAATATAGACATTGGATTTATGACATATTACAACCTGCCTAACACAAGATAACCTGTGCCTTTAGCTGACCACCTGCATAAGCACAACTTATTTTTCTACCTGAAGGTACAAACAAAAGTATCATGCATGCATATTACATTGCGCAAACCAAACCTGTCTCATCCACAGCTGTGAATGGGCAGTCTGATTCCTCGAGGTTGCCAGGAAGACCTTGCACCACTTACAGAATGCTTCCCCTATCTCTGCAAGGATAACTCCAGTCCATCAGACTCTCCTAGATCATTCAAAATGTCTCCCTTTTTTTCCCCTCAGTCTTTGAGGTTTTAGGTCCCTTGTGAGCCCATGATTCATTTTGGAGGGTGAGCTCTATTCTAGCCTGGATAGAGCCAACCATTTTTATCTCAACTCTTTTGAAGCTCTGTACCTGAGGCAGACCCATCTCTGGCATCATTCTACTTTTCCTTCTTGCTTCTTTAACAAAATTTTTTCTATAGCCGCCTTTGATTCAACTCTATGCATTTTTGAGACAAGTCTGAAACTAGGCAGAAGGCAGGGTACAGAAGTACCTTATTGACTTACTGAATCAGAGTTGCATCAGCTTTTTGTGAGCAAGAGCACTTTGCATCAGATGCTATCAGGTGAAGTGAGCTCTTACTTAGGAAAGCTTATACATCTCTAATTCAATTAGTCTATAATGACTGTCCAGCTTCAGAGCCACTGAAAGACATATGCTGTACAGACTGCAGGCCTCATGCTGAACACTTCAGGAGTCATGCAGGCTCTCTGGGAGCCTTGCCACATTCATCTTCCCACCATACAAACAGTGAAAGCCCACTACCATTATTGCTGTTCAACCTCCCTTGCTACCACCACTCCATGAGCAATCTCCCTGCCACTGCTGCAACATGAGCAGTTTGAGACCCCTTTTCTCCCTGCTACCATCACCACACAGGTGATTCCCCCTCACTAGCACTGCTGTATGATCAGCAGGCTCACTGGACCTCCTGCCATGCTGTCTTGCCCCAGAGACCCCAGCTGGCATCAACATAGCAGCCAGACCAATGGGTCAGTGACAGCAAGGAGGGAGCCTGGGGAGCACATGGCAACTCCTCATGGACTAGATGCAGCCTACGAGCTACCAGTTGGACAACCCTGGTCTATAAGGTGTACCTCTATGCTTCCTTCTTTGCATTTAGTCAAGATAGCAATACAAAACTGAACAGAAAAACAAGGTCAACATAATAGCCATAAAAATACTATAAAATTCCCATTTGCTACACTTTGCAACTCACCAAATACCCTACTAAATATCAGATGTCAAAGAGTCATCCATATAGATCTACCAGATTCTCTTTCAGGTGTACAGAAACACTACAGAGAGCTAGACTATGCCTGGTCTGAAATAGCCCAGGTACTTCAAATCATAATTCAAGTGCACTGGTACTTTCTGACACAACTATGAGGCAGACAGGAACTTGTACAGCATTTTAGCAACCTACACACATCATACCTGTGCCCTTCCCAAGGTTTTAAATCCCAAATCTTTTTTCTTTCCTTATATGTTTTGAGGATTAAATACTTTGCTTGTTAAATGTGCTATTGTCTTCTATTAATTAAACTGAACATTGAAATTCACAGTTGATAAATGCACGTTACAGCAAACTGGAAGGAATAAATTTGAACATTTTGCCACATTACTAAATAGCTGAAACTGGTTAAGAAAAGACCTGTGTGTTCCTGTCAACTTCTCAGTGAAAATCCCTCTTAACCTACAAGGGTGTCAAAAGCAATCAAGATATTAAACTGCTAAGGGCATGGGACACAAATGAATACTGGCTATTTTACACAGACAAGGTTCTTTAGGCAAATATTATATACTTTATTAGACAAAATAAATAGTTGGAAAAATTGTTCTTTTCAAGCTTGCAAACACCCTTCTTCAGGCACAGGGATGGAGGTTATTTTATACAGCTAGTATATAAATTGAGAGTACAGCCATCACTTTAGAAGTTACTCAGTTCTAGCCCCACCATCTCACAAAAAAAATTATTGCAGAACAGAAAAAAAGCCAGAAATGTGTGGCACAAGTTATTAGAAGTAGTCCATTTACAGCTGTCTGCTATGAAGCTTGCCTTCCTCTAATGCATGATTATCAAACGTATTAATAACTGGTGTCTGAATAAAGGGATAGTAATTTATTCACAGACTGGATGATCTATAAGGTCCCTTCCAGCCCCAGCAAAAGTAAGAGCGATGAATCAGTGAACAACATGTCAGAACATCCTGGTGGAGAGGATGGTTTCACAGATGTTACCAAGGACTGAAGTCAGTCATAATCCAACATCTTATATTTGGGTACATGTTTAGGAAAAGAAATTTGAAAAAGCCTTCACCTGTTGCTTTTGTTGCTTACAAGGCTGGGTTAATTTCTCTCTCAGTTTCTCAGATTGGTTTCCAATTCAGGTGGGTCATTAAAGAGAAAGAGCCTCCTCTGTCTTGTCAAAATCCATAACAGGATTTGATGTCTATTTAAAGATCTTCTACAAGACAATAAAAGACAATAGTGAAAAATCAGCCCCTTTGCAGTACTTTACTTCATTTACTTGCTGAAATAAATCTCTGAACAGTCTTGCTCTGGAACTGCATGTGCAGGACACTGAGTCTAAGTTAATCAGCGCTCATTTACTACTACATACTGCTTTTGGTTCTAGAGGTAGTCTGTACAAGGCAGTTTAGATGTCTCCACCTAGTTCTGTCTTACACCATTAAGGCATACAGATATTATGGAACTTAATTACAGGCCAGATTTGACCCCTGATATGCCAGTTGTGCCAGAAATACTTTAAGGAGGTTTGTACACAACAGGGGTTTAATTCTCCAAAGTAAACCCCCATGTCATTTACACCTGTGTCAGAGCCCAATCCTTACTTGCCTCTCCAGTGGCAGGAGGGGAGAGTGAGCTGCTCGTAGGCAGAGTGGTTACTGAGCCACGGGGTAGGGGGGGGCTGATGCCCCTCTGCCCCAGGTGGCACCTGTCCTCAGGCACCCATCCCAACCAGTCCTGAAGGGCACCACAGCCATGGAAGGAAGCACTAGGCCCCCATGCACCTCAGGCAGGCAGGTAGGCAGGCTCTGAGGGAAAAAAATATCTATCTATCTATATCAGGCTTCCTTCTGTGGAGCCTGCCTTCCTGGGCTGCTGCTGGGCTGCCTGCATGGTCTGCCTGCACAGCCCCTGAGCTGCATAGAGCCCAGAGCTTCCCTCCACGGCTATAGAGTAGGAAACTAAAACTCCTCAGAAATGTTTTACTTTGCAGCACCCCAAAGTCATTTGCTGTGTCCCAAAGTCATTTAAAGCTCATTATGCTGCCAAATATTCTACAGCAGCTCTAATTAACACACAATACAGTGCCAAATGTGCAAACAGCAATGCCATTAAAGCTGTGCAAAAGGCATTTAACCCACTTCAACCCTGTTTTAAACTGCCATCTACAAACACCCTAAAGCTCCAACTATTTGCTATTACTCTGAGTGACAGGAAACAAGTATAGGAGATTTTTTTTTTTTTTTTTATAGAAACAATCAAGATATTTAGCAGTTCTCTAGCTTGAGAGATGGGGTAAACTAGCACAGGAATATGCTTTTCCATTTGTCATGTATGCACACAGTGGTAAATACAGACACATGTACAGCAATATTCCTGCCTACTCCTGCTGTTCTTACTGCTTAGGTCAATGCACGAGAATATGGAAGATCCATTAAAGGACACATTTTTAAGTGGTGTAAGTGGGCTAATTTTAAGTGGACTATTAAGAATACACCATGCACAGTGCCTTTTTCTTTTTTCAGCATATGCCTTTTCATTCACATGTTTAGCGACCATAATTATTTACTTAAACTAGCCAAAACATTTACAACTGCTAGAGAAGGGTAAGATCTTTCTATAGCTCCTTTTAAGCTAAGTGGAAGCCAACAATGTAGGTCTTGAAAGCTGTTCCACTCAGAAAGAGAAACTAATGATTAGAGCCAGGTATTTCCTTGATGCAATCCTTATGTACAAAGAATATACAAAGTTCTGCATGCCTGACAACAGAAGGACTTGAAAGAAATGGTTTCTTTGTTCAAAACACCAAGCCTCTTTCAGCTAGTATATCCAAAAGCTCTCTTGAGACATTTCTCAAGGTTGCAGTGCAAGCTGTTTGTTGTAGCTCTCTCACTCATTCTTTTTCTCTCTCCAGCAGCACCACTACCTCACGCAAAAAGTATTGAACTTGTTCTGGTATCTCAAATGAATTGTGACAGTTATACCTACCAGATTCTGCAAGGATTAACTTTACTTATAATATAATATTTATACCCTGTTGGAATTAGGATTCTGTGTATTACCCAAATATTACAATATAGTTTACTTTTTGCCCCCAAAGCACAGAGCAAGTCTCTTCGTAGCACGTAACACCTCAGGCTTTTTACTTGTCCACCTGTGATTTCACTTTTGCATGTCTGGGCTCCCCACATGGAAGACATTTTGTGCAAAATCAGGAAATGAGCGGCTTATTACTGTCCTCTCCCTTTTCCCCCTTCCCTTTTCTCCCAAGAAAATGTCTCCACCTTCTGCCCAGGTTACTGCTACCCACTGTCTGGAAGACTCCCCTTCCACTGAAACCCCACCAGAATGAAACAACTTTGCTACGAAAGAAATGCGCATTTGCCTTATGTTCACTTTGTGGTACATTTCTAATGGTGCTTCAGTGAGCTTTTGAATTATCAAATGATTCTGTAATTGTTTAATTCCACAGGATAATTCCTCTTTTGCTGCAGAGCTTATTCAGCAGTGCAGTATATGGAGTAGTCTCTGTGCACAATTTAAGATCTAAAATATGGCATAGTACACATTGGATATAAAACATAAGCACTTCTGAAATGAATGCTTAGATGTGTTTATTACTGAAAGAAGGATTTTAACAAATGCAATCTATCTACATTTAACAGATGTTCAATTAAACATTACCATGGATGCTTGCCAAAATACTACTTAAGACTCAATATCAATCACTGTAGAAAAATAGGGTAACCTGTGATGGGAGTGACTAAGAAGAAAGCAGCATTTTCTCCTAAAGAAATTGCAGATGTGCTTTATTTGATGAAAGTGATGTGTAACCTGCTGTTTGGCTCTGCATGGGAGATAAGCGAGGTCCCCACCTGCAGACTATAAACAGGGCAGCGTGCAAGCTGGTCACTCATAAAATCTTTAAAATCTCTCAGTTATGCTGTTATACTGTTGTTTCTTTACAATACAAGTCAGTCTTCTTTAAATAAAAGTTTAGGAAAGAAGTGCATATATACTGATTTTTTCTTATATAATATATATATATTTAGAGAGCAAATAAGAATTTTTTGACCTTTTAAAATGAGACAAAAATGAAGTTGGCAGATTTTAGCAATACATTTAAAGAAGCATGAGTAAATCAAGCCCCCTTCTTGAAATTAATATCTAATGGTGACAGCCTCATGTGGACTGTCCTTCAGATTCCAAAACTGCTTCTTCACATTCAGAATTTGCTGGCAAAATAAGATTTCACTTATGTAGGATCATATATTATGCATTAAACTGAAAAACCTTATTCCAAGAGTACTGTTGTTATTTCTAGTAAAAATAAGAAACTCAAGAAAATCAGTGCTACATCAAACACGGAAAATCTCACTATAGAAATGGCTAAATTGTCCCTTAGGTTTTCATCCTTCCTGGTGCAAAGACATGTCAGGAACCATGGTATTTCTTGTCTAATATTTAGATTGTAAAATTTTAGGATAGGAATATCTTCATTCTGTGTTTGTACTGTACCTAGCCCATGGAAAACTGTTCCACAACTAGCCCTCCCAGGTACTTTGCCAATACACATAAAATAATCAACAAAAATGTTTATTCATGTGAAATAATCATATCAAAAAATCACAATTCATTCTATATAGATCATAGAATCACTGAAAATAAACTGGGAAAATACTGTTCTTACAAATCCATCACCCTGTACAATTACTGAACTTCCTCTATGCGAGCCCCATAAAGTGTTATCTAGTCTACTTCTCAGTTTTACTCTTCATAAATCCTTTGAGGGGCAGGTAGTTTTGTTAACTATACTTGTCACAGAGAATCAGAGTTAGTGTGTTACACTGGGTGATCCAATTTACATTTCTGCTTTATGTTATCTATCCACAGTTCTACTAAACATGCATTTTCTCAAAATATTTGTTAACTCCTACAGCAGTGATTTGCAACTTTTTTACGCAGTAGGCATCCTTCAGAAAATACCACCTCTTAGCTTTCACTCCCCCCACCCCTTCACCTGTGGGAGTTACCCAGCAAGGCCTGGTGGGGCAGGGATTGGGGACCCCCACACCTGTCCTGCAGGCACCCGCCTTAGGGCCCTGGAGGCGCAGGTGAGGGAGCTCCAGGAGGAAGTTAGCAGGCTGAGAGGAATCAGAGGGGCAGAGGAAGAAATTGACAGCTATTTCCTTTCCCTGCAGGGTCTCACACCCAAGCAAGAAGCACCCCGGGAGGTGCCCTCCACTGCAGAGTGGCAGACGGTCACCTCCAGAACCAGGGCTGCTCGTAACACAGCAGTACCAGTTCCTCCAGTCCAGCTGGAGAACAGGTACAAGGCCCTGGCAACTCTGGAGGAGAAGGAAGGAGAGGAGGCAACTCCACACTCTCCATGCTCCGAACAGGCCGAAGGAGCTCAGCAGGCCAGGAGGCAAAAGCATTGAGTGATTGTCATAGGTGACTCCATCCTGAGAGGTACAGAGGGCCCCATCTGATGCCAGGACCCCTCAACATGTGAGGTCTACTGCCTACCTGGAGCAAAGATTCAGGACATGAAGGGGATGATCCAGGCCATGATCCAGCCCATGGATTACTACCCCATGGTCCAAATCCACGTGGGTACTAATGATACAGCCAGGAGAAGCCCTGATTGCCTGAAGGCAGAATACCATGCTCTGGGGTATGTGCTGAAGGAGATAGGTGAACAGGTGGTTTTCTCTTCTATCCTACCAGTGAGTGGATGTGGAAGATGGCATGTGACGTGTATCACGGAGACCAACTGGTGGCTTCGGGAATGGTGTCTCGAAGTAGGCTTTGGCTTCCTTGACAATGACCGGCACATCACAACAAGAGACATGCTCAGATGGGATGGGCTCCACCTTTCCCCTAAAGGTAAGCGTGTGTTCTCTTCTAGGTTGGTGGACCTCCTCCGGCGGGCTTTAAACTAGGGTCGTTGGGGGAAGGGGAAGACGATAGCAGAGGAAGCCTTGGACTGCCAAACAAAGCAACACCCACAAGAACAGCCCAGCTTAGGCCAACAAGTGGAACATATACACAGGTAAGCAACAGGGGCCAGGGTAATGCTGAAAGTAGGGGGCCAGTGCACACATCCACAGGAGGCCTCAAATGACTCTACAAAAAAGCTTGTAGTATGGGAAACAAGCAAGAGGAACTTACCCTCCTGCTAGCTGACACCAACCCAGACATAGTGGGGATCACTGAAACGTGGTAGGACACAACGCATGACTGGGTGGTGAATATCAAGGGCCATAGGCTGTACAGGAAGGATAGGAAAGGGAGGAAAGGTGGGGATGTGGCGCTCTACATTAAGGAGGAATACACATTCTCATCAATTAGCAAAGAATCAGAGGAAGGGCACTCTGCCTACAAGGCAGTTGCAGGGAAAGAGACTTAATGATGGGGGTCTACAACAGACCACCCAACCAAGGGGAAGAGCTAGACCAGAAATTCTTAAGTCAGCTCACGGAGGTAGTTAGGTCAAAGGATGTGGTCATCATGGGGGACCTGAACTTTTCAGACATCTGATGGGAGGAGCAGTCAGCCAGGTCTGACTGCTCACGTAGGTTCCTATCCAGAATGCAGGACCTCCATCTAACCCAGGAAGTGCACAGCCCCACCAGGGGAGGTGACTTGTTGGACCTGGTGCTGGCCATGGGTGATGACCTGGTGACGGGCCTGCAGGTGCCTGACCACCTGGGGACCGTGATCATCGCCTGCTGGAATTCACCATCCAGCACAAGGTGGCAAAGGCCTACAGCAAGGCAGCAGCCCTAGATTTCAGGACGGCGGACTTCAATGAGCTAAGGAGAATATAGTCAGAGAAGCACTGAGGTCCCAGAGGGGAGGAGAGCCAGGTGTCTAAGAAGACTGGTTGCTCCTTAAGGAGAAGATCCTCCAAGCCCAAAGGGAGGTAATCCCAAAACGGACCAAAGGGGGCAGGAAGGTGCAAAAGCCCCCATGGCTCACCAAAAGCATCCAGGAATGTGTCCTATCTAAAATGGAGGCACACGCCCATTGGAAGGGAGGGGCCATCACCAGGAAGGATTATACTACAGTTGCTAGGGGATGCAGGGGGGCAGTCAGGAAGGCCAAGGCGGAGATGAAACTGGAACTAGCTTCCCGGATCAAGGACAACAAGAAGTCCTTTTTTAAATACATAGGGGGCAAAAAGAAGGTTCCAGGTAATGTGGGGCCCCTGCAGGACACTCTAGGAAATGTGGTCATTACACCAGACGACAAAGCCAACATATATGATGAGTTCTTTGCCTCCATTTTCCTGAACAGGGACTGGAACAGTCACCCCCCTCCCTCTGGGCCCCCCTTAGACACCTAGGCCAAGGTTAGTGAGGAACTAGTTAGGGAACTTCTGGAAGGACTGGATGTATTCAAATCAGCTGGTTCAGATGATCTCCACCCCAGAGTACTGAGGGAATTGGCCAAGGTCATTGTGGGACCCCTGGCACAGCGTTATGAGCACTTGTGTGGTGCCAGAGGACTGGAAGAGGGCCAATGTGGTTCTCATCTTCAAAAAGGGGAAGAAGGATGACCTGGGAAACTATAGGCCAGTTAGTCATACCTCACAATCCTGGGCAAGCTTTTTGAGAAAATTATTCTGGCGCATATCCACGAGGGGCCAGCAGGGGAGATTATGGTTCAGGGCAACCAACACAGGTTTATTAGAGGCAGGTCCTGTCAGACCAACCTGGTGGCCTTCAATGACCAGATCACCAAATCCTTAGATGCAGGAGTAGCAGTGGACATAGTCTTCCTGGACTTTCAGAAGGCCTTTGACACTGTCTCTCACCCCATCCTCAATAAGAAACTGGGGGACTGTGATATCGAAACCTACACAGTCAAATGGGTCGCCAACTGGCTGGAGGGCCACACCCAGAGAGTGATGGTGGATGGGTCATTTTCAACCTGGAGGGATGTGGGCAGTGGGGTTCCCCAGGGCTCGGTCCTCGGGCCCGCACTGTTCAACATCTTCATCAGTGACTTGGATCAGGGGGTAAATAGCACCCTGTTCAAATTTGCTGATGACACTCAGATGTGGGGGGATGTGGGCATGCTAGAAGGGAGTATTAGGCTGCAATGAGACCTAGGCAGGTTACAGGGGTGGGCAGATGAGAATAGGATGGGATTCAACACCGACAAGTGCCAGGTGACGCACCAGGGGAGGAACGACTGGCACCATACCTACAGGCTGGAGAACTCCCTTCTTGTCAGTACAAAGGCAGAAAAGGATCTTGGAGTCATCATTGATGCCAAGATGAACATGGGCCGACAGTGTGGGAATACAGTCAGGAAGGCCAACCATACCTTGTCATGCATCCACACAGATGCATCTCAAGCAGGTCCAAGGACGTGATACTCCCCGTCTATGCAGCACTGGTCAGGCCGCAGCTGGAGTACTGAGTCCATTTCTGGGCACTGCACTTCAAGAGGGATGTGGACAACATGGAGAAGGTCCAGAGGAAGGCCACCCACATGATCAGGGGGCAGCAGGGCAGACCCTAGGAGGAATGGCTACTGGACCTGAACCTGTTTAGCCTCCACAAGAGAAGGCTGAGGGGGGATCTAGTGGCCTGTTACAAACCAGTCAGATGGGACCAGCAGGCACTGGGGAAGTCCCTGTTCCCCCAAGCACTGCCAGGAGTGACCAGGAATAACAGTCACCAGCTGGAAGAGGGTAGATTTAGGCTAGATATCAGGAGGCACTACTTCACGGTCAGGGCAGCTAGGATCTTGAACCAACTTCCAAGAGAAAGTGGTGCTGGCTCCTACCCTGGGGGTCTTTAAGAGGAGGCTAGATGTACACCTTGCTGGGGTCATTTGACCCCAGTACTCGTTCTTGCCATGGCAGGGGTTCGGACTTGATGATGTGCTCAGGTCCCTTCTAACCCTAGAAACTATGAAACTTTGCAGTCATTTTCTGACTGCAGAAAAATAATAAAACAATTTTTCTGTTGCAAAGAATTCAGAAAGACCACAATAGGTCATAATGTTTTTGACACTGTGGATGCCTACCTGAAATCTGTGGCTTTAACTTGTGAATCATAAATAGGCTTTTGCATCTTGCAGTGCTAATATTGTGTGGCACCTCACACCACCCTTATAAGGATCTCACAGCAACCTGGTTGAGAATTAAAGCATTATTCCTCATTTCTGGTCTGCAACAATATGATCTCAACTGCTTCAAAATACTACTAATAATGCAACACTCAAAAAACTGAGAGGTTGGGTGAAACTATGTCTTAAAAAGTTCACATTTTTCAAAAAATGTCAAAAACTTTTCAAGTCTCATTCCCTTAACTCCACCAGCCATACTTCATTTTCTCTTGGAGGACAAATAAACTGTTGTTGCTTGCTTTATCCACAATTTTCTCTCTCAAATTTCCAAAAGATCCCTGCCTCTAATGGTCAGAAGTAGCCAACCTATAACACACATGCCTAAATCAGCACAGGCAGTCTCTGTGTGGTCCATTGCAGACTACAGACAGAACAGGCAGCAAAGCATTAGACAGGGCAGGAAATAGGAAACACAGCAGCAGATCAGGCAGGGAGCACAAGGGAAAAAACAGACAGCACAGGGGAAGGTGTGGGACTAAGTTGTGGCACACCTGCCAAAAAGGTTGGCCCCCACTGCTATAGACCATAATAGACCACTTCTTCCTGTTCCTCCAGTGGTCTAAATCTATGAATGGCTTAGGCACCAGGTGCCTAAATCCAAGATTTTGAACCTCAACCCCACCCCACACCTCACTTCACCCACTCTCCACCCCACCCCCAAATCACCCTAACAGACCTAAGGTTTTGCCAGAAAAGTTATTCTTTTTACCAAACTTCAAGTTCTGCTTCTTTACATATCAAGAAACATCTCAAGTTTCTCAGGACTTTGCAGCTTAATGCCTACTTCATGCATAAACCCAATCAGGATTCAGAAACTAAGCATTATATATATGCCTGTATTACCATGTGCTGCATGTTTGCAGCACAGGTTCTAACTTTGATACCTGGAAACCCAGGTATCAAAAAAAATCCCACAGAAAGAAAGTGCAGAGCATAGTCCTGCAGTGTGCCCTGAGGAACCAGAGGCTGGGTCCTCCAGAGAGATGCTCTGGTATTTGGCCCAAGTATCTCTATGGTGCTCCTGCTGCCCCAGCATGCTGCCTTATCATGATGAGGCAAACAAGAACGGGGCAAGGCACTGTCCCAGGTAAGTAGGCAGCCATGAAGACATGGGGCTGTAGGTCCAAGGGTGCAGATGCTGTCACAGGTGGCAGCAGGTCACAGTCAGGCAGCACCCCCTGCTGCCAGACTGCTGCATTGGCAAAGAGTGCAGGGCCCGCTCTAGGTCAGGGCTACTGCAGCAGTCCAGCTGGCACAGTGGGCTAGTGTCCCCATAGGTCAACTGGCTGGACCTCAGACACTCCTGTATATTTGTAACACTCATACCATAGGCCCTAAGACAAACCTGGCTAACTAGTAACCCCTTCTGGGTCTAATAAGTGAGTGGTACAACTAAATTCTTGAAACTAATGAAAAAAGTGGGATAGGGGTGTTGTGTGGGTCAAAGGGTCAAAACATGAAAATAAGTGTACCTGAGGAGGACACGAAACAGAACCCCTTGGGCTGGTCCTCAAAGGCATCCAAGGAGACAGTGAATGCCACCCACTCATGCTCTGCCCAGAAACATGCATGGACAAGGGAGAGGAAAGTGGCAGGGAGAAGCCCTGCAGGCTAAGGAACTGCTGGTCATACTGGAGCCTCCAGATGTGACAGAGGAAAGCATGCCCCAAATGGCCCCATGCTGCGTGGCTACTGACACTGTATAGCAGTTGCTGCAGGGCCTGAAGGCGGAAAGCCAAGACCTGGCTGTGCAGGCAAGCCAGGCCCTAGCCATCCTCCCACAAGGGGAGGCTCAGGACCTCTGCAGCGACCCAGTGCCATCCTGGCCAGAAAAACTCCAGCACCCATCTCTAGAGCTGCGCCAGGACCTCAGGGGATACAGACAGGGTATGTAATCAGTGCCAGAGCATGGACAGGACCAGCTGGGTCAACACCAGCACTCTCCCACACAGAGGGAGCCCTGCCCATGCCCAGAGCGGCTCCACCACTCTTGCCTCCATCTGGTGCCAGTTTTCTGGTGGGGAGGGGTCTGTGGGGGATAGGTAGACCCCCAAGTACAGTAGTGAGTCTGCACTCCCTCAGATCCTGTGGAGCATGGGTGGGAGTGAGCCCACCTGCCACCCATCACCCGCTGCCAGGCCACAGCTCTTGATGCAGTTGACCCAGGCAGAGGATGCCACCAACTACAATGCCTGGCAGGTCTTCACCTGCACCAGATCCCCTGAGTCCTGGCCATACATTGTCAGCATATGCTGACAGGACTAGGTGCACCGCCAGCTCCCAGAGCATCAACCCCACCACCCGCTTCCATAGGAGAACAAGGAAGGGCTCCAAGGCCTAGGTGTACAGCTGGCATGACAGTGGGCAGCCTTAATGCACACCTTTCCTGAAGGGGATGGACTCCATCAGGGTCCAGTTGAGCTTGACCAAACACTCTGCAGAGGCGTACAGCACCTGGAGAGCCTGCATGAAGCAGGGCCCAAAGCCAAAGGCCTGCAGTGTGCCTGTGAGGTACCCATGACTCACTCTGTCAAATGCTTTCTCCTGGTCTAGGGATAGGAGAGCAAAAGACAAGCCCTGCCAGTGCACTGCCTCCAGGAGGTCCCAAACCAGGTACAGGTTGTCAAAGATGGAACGTCCAGGCACCATGTACATCTGGTTGAGATGGATCATGTCCATCAGCATGGACCACAGGTGCAGTGAGATGGCCTTCACTGCCACCTTGTAGTCCATGCAGAGGAGGGACATGGGACTCCAGTTTCTCAGGTCATGGGCATCCCCCTTCGTTGGCAGGAGGATCAGCACAGCCCTCCAGCATGACAGGGGCTGCTCCCTATTTCCCTTGGATTCAGCCCAGGCCATGGCAATGTCTGGGCTGAAAATGTCCCAGAAAGCCTGGTAGAACTCCATGGTCAGCCTGTCAATGCCTGGCACCTTGTCGCCAGTCATCAGGTGGAGGGCAGCCAAAAACTCAGGCAGAGTGAAAGGAGCTTCCAGCCATTCCCAGTCACCCACACTGACCTGCAGGAGTCCCTCCCACAGGGTCTGAGAGGCTTCTGCAGGATCCAGGGAGAAGAACACTTCATAGAAGGCCTGTGCACGCTGGTGCATCTCACCTGGATCTGTGAGGGGGCTGCCATCACCCTCCAGAAGGCAGGTGATGTACTTCTTGGCCCACCGCCTCCTCTCCAGGGCATAGAAGAAGCAGGATCTGTGGTCCATCTCCTGAAGGAGCTCGACGTACAAGTGGACTAATGCACCTCGGGTGCGGTGGTCGTCCAGAGCACGAAGTACTTCCCATCTCTTCTGACACTCTCCACAGAGGGATGGGTTGGTTGGGTTGGTGGCCAGGCACCTCTCCAGCTCTAGCACTTCCCACTCAAGCTGCTCCCAGACCACCTCCCTCTGCCTGGTGGTCAGGTGTGCCCCTGAGTGTAGCTGCAGCAAAAAAGCTGGATGCATAACTTCCCCACATCCCACGATCTCCAAGCCAAGGGGAAAGCTGCCCGTTGCTCCCACCAGGCCATCCAGAATTCCCATACGGCCTCCCTGAAGCCCACATCCTATAACAGACTGGCATTGAAATGCCAGTAGGCTGACCCTGGATTCCCAGGCTCCAGCGTGAGACAAGGTGGTGCTCACTGAAAGGGGTCAGCCAGATGCCAGAGGAGTGGGCCCAGGCAATGTGCATCAAAGAGAGATAAACACGGTCCAACCAGGAGTGGCGTGCCTGCTCCTCCCCCACCTTCACATAAGCGAAGGCAGGGGGGTTGATAGGACGACAGGCACGCCAGATGTCCACCAGGGAATAGTGCATGAGGATCTCTCTGAGGATGCCACAGCAGCTTGGTTCCGCTTCCTGCCCGATCAGTCTCGCGCACATTAAAGTCCCCACCAAGGACCAGGCACTTCTGAGGGTTGAGGGTGCCAATGTATGTGGCTGCCTGGCAGAAGAATTCCACCAACCCTGGGTCTCTTGCAGGGGCATACACATTCAGAAGGTACAGGACCAGCCCCTGCACCTGGACCCGGAGGTGCAGCAGGCAGCCCAGCACTACCTTAATGTCCTGGAGAACCTCTGGCTGCAGGCCTGGGGAGAAGAGGGTGGCCACCCCAAAAGAGGTGGCTGAGAGGTGACTAAAAAAGTCCCTGCCTCCCCACTCCAGCTGCCAATTAGGCTCATTAACTTAAGTCATCAGGGTTGCCTGAAGGAAGGAGAACACCCAGCATCTCTGGAGACCCTTCCTGCAGCCCTGGACGTTGAGGGTCATGATCTTAAATGACCTCATGGCTGACAGGGTGAAGTAGGGGCCTTGCACATCTCAACACCTGATGAGGGACCTGCCAGCTTGCATAATACCCTCCCATACGTATAGAGTGCAACCATGAAACTTCAGGCCCACCTATAGATCCGGGCATTGCAGCTTTTGGACCCCTTGTCTTCCCCCACCAGTGCCCTTGCCTTGGCGAGGATGCTGTCAAAATCTCCCGAGCAGTCCAAAGCAAGCTGTACCTTGCTGGTGGACCAGTGGGCATAGTCACAGTCAAGAAATGCAAGTAGTTCACCCTTGGGGACCACCGGGACCAAGAGTTCTGCAGGCTTCATGGAGCCTGCTCTTTCTCAGGCATCCTACTCCTCATCTTTGGGCTCAGTGGGCTCCTCAGGCACCATCCGAACCCCCCCCGATCCACTAAGACCCCAGACTCTGGTTGGAACTGGGAGAGCCCTGCAGCCCCTTGGGACAGGGGTGGGGGTAAGGGTGGGGGTGAGACTCCTTCACACAATGGTATGGTAGAGCTGGAGCCCCAGGGGGTCTCTTCAGCGTCCCCAACAAAATCAGCTTGTTGATTAGGGAATCCCACCATGACCCCCTCTGGTGTGGGACTATGAGGCAGGCTGGAGGTGAGGTTTTTCTGGGAGGGGGAGGGAGAAGACCCATCAGGCACTGGAGTGGCCTCAGCATCTGCCTTGGAGCCCTGGGAAAGGGGACCTCCTCCCTCAGGACTCATAGGGTGAGTCCCAAGGCCTCTGTATCCCCCAGATTATCAGAAGGAAGAGGCTCCACTGCCAGGCCTTCTTTTGGGTAAGCCAAGGCCTCATCCTGGGCACCTGTGGTCTCAGGGGTAGGCCCTGGTCAGCAGAAAGAGGGGCTTCCATGGGCTCCTGTTCAGGGCTGCCTAGCAGCCTCAAAACCTCCTCTATAGGGATCACCCATTTTATCTTTCCCAGGGGTGGGATGTCAGGTGCAGCTGGGGACCTGTTGCAGAGGCTGAGTCAATCTTTCTCCCCATGAGGTGGTCTTGGGAGGGGGAGAGGAGTCCTCCACTTCAGTGGGCTCCAGCTGCGTCCGGGCCTTTTTCTTGCCTTTGCGCCCAGAGGGGACCTGCACCCACTCTGCCATGGGTTGGTCCTCAGGTGGACAGGGTCCAGTAGGTGAGGGTTGGGGGAGCGGGGCAGGTATGATGGGGGCATGACTAGGGGCAGGGGAGCTCTGCTCCTTCTCTCCCCTTGGTTGCTGCTGCCTTCCCTGGGACTCCGCCAAACTTGGTTGGGAGCTAGGTCCCTTGACCCCTTGGTTGGGGGGTACTCGTAGTTGTTGCTGTGGTGCCAGGGGGACTTAAGAGGGGAGGAGTGCTGGTGGTAGGGGCACCTCTCTTGCCAGTGGGACCCACACATGCCCTCCCCGCCTGACCCATGGGGCATTCATGATGCAAGCGACCTGGGGTACAGCACTGGAAGTACTACAAGTCCCCCTTTGTATAGAAAATCCCCACCAGGTCCCCCGATAAGGAATTGCCAGGCACCCCTCAGCCTCCGGGTAATGGAAAGAGTGCATGTGGTGGAGGCCAGGGTCTTGGCACCCCAGAGTGAGGGCCACCACTGGGGAGATAACTCTCCCCAGGGTTTGGATCTGGGGGAGAAGGGCCCAACTTTTGATATAGGGAGAGATGGAGCTGAGGACCACCCAGGTCCCCAGCTCTTCTAGACGCTCAACAGGAACATTCCAGTTTTCCTTACTTGCATGCTAAAAGAAGCTGGGGTGTAGTGCTGGCGTGCAGTGTAGTGGGCCCCTCCCCAATGAGGGGAGCAGTGTGCAGCAGAAGACCCCAGTGTGGAGGGGCAGCAACAGCAGCAGCAGCAGCCCAAGGCAGGAAGGAGTGCAGCCAACTTGCTCCCAAAAGCTTTGAGACAAAGCCAGCAGCTAGCAGTAGCCAGAGGCAGGAAAGGGCCTGGCCATCTTATCCCAAGAAGCTCCTGAGACCAAGCTTGCAATAACCAGCAACAGCAGCAGCCTGGGACAGGAAGGGGTGTGACCAACTTCCTCCCAGAGGCTCCTCCGCCAGAAGCTCCTGAGGGCAAGTAGCCCAGAGCTGCTTGCCAAGGCAACTTTTTATACTGTTTAGGCCAGCATGGGCACTGGTCCCAGCCTTCAGCTCCCCCCCGGCTGAAGATCCAGGAGGAGCTGGGCAGGATCAGTTTGCCCCAGCTGGCACAACTTGCCCCACACAAAAGTGTATGTTCAGGCACATGTGCTGAGGCACAAATCCCTAGCACAAAATTGTGCCACTCCTATTTGAGCTGCTACAAGTGCAAGCACCTGCATGTGTGGATGCACCCATAGAGCACATCCAAACAAGCACAGTCGTGCAGTATGTGGTGCCGCAAACATGTTTGCGGCACTACATACCACACAGTCTGATGTTCTCCGCACTGCAAAGGAGCGCTGCCTGAGCATGCACTGCTCTGTTTTGTTTTGTTTTTTAACTTCTGCGGATGCTTGTGAAAAGTGGAGCTGGGCCTCCCTGAGCTTTGCTGCAGCTGCCAGCCAGGCTTCCCATGGCAGAATTGCCACAGCTGTGGCCCTGGGAGGCCTCCAAAATCCCAGGTAAGGCTGCTGGGGCCAGCCTCCCCTACCACACCCAGGGCAACTTGCCATACACCCAAGGGCATATGACATGGGCTTTCCCCAAGGACAGGTAGCTGTGGTGCAAGGTGTGCCGATGCTACTTTTCCCTGGGGAACCAAATGTCCATGCACATCTGGGCATGCCATAGAGTCCAATCTAGTAAGCAGGCTAGGAGCATGCCTAACGCATAGCGCAAGATCACATTCTGTACAAAAGGGGGAAGCCACCATTTTCAATCAAAAGCACAGTCAGAAGATAGAGATGTGGAAGTGCCCTCTCCCATAACATCAGCCTTGTGCAAACATTCTATAGGTCTACACATTTGTCATTGTGCATATATATGACAAATTGCTGTGCATGTTCCAGTTTTCCTTACTTGCATGCTAGAAGAATTTCTAAATGCCTTGATTTATTTCTTTAAACATTAATCTAGACTGGTATCCTGTCTCTGTCAATAACAGTCAATTCTTCACACAGAGTAGTGCTGCCCAGGCAGCCTGCTGACTGAATCCAACCCACATTTAAGAACCAGATATTTTATATTAAACAGTCATTAGCTGAAATAAATAACCTTTGAGGCAGGTGCTGAAATCTAAGACTTCCCCACTCCAGGGAGTGCCCTAACCACTAAGCTTGAGAGTCATTCTCTCTTTCCAGTACAGTAGATATTTAATTCTTTTCTGCAAAGAAAGTTAAAAAATCCAGGACAGGGTTCATGCCTGTGAAAACTCAGTGGAAGCCCCTAAAGCACCTAGTACTCTTTATAGCATGTCCTATTGGCTACCTTAATAACATGCTGATAGGCCTGAACCCCTTTTTGAAGCACCTACTTCAACCCAGGCATGATAGAGGTGCCTAACCCAGGCTTGTAAACTTCACTTCAGGGATAGACATTCAAATCCTGCTCTTGCAGGATGTCCTGGATCACAAATACACAAGGCTGGATTTTGCTTCTCTCCCACTTAAACTTCTGAATTCTAGAGCTTTCTTGAAGGCTAAAGGCAGACATATAGAAATTGCTATTCTTGCTGAGACCACAGTATGGATTTCAGCCAAACTAGGAGTCAGGTTCAGGGACAGTGAAATCAATCACAAAAAAAGAGGGTTTGAAATAATTTCAGTTTTTTTATTTAATCTCCTTCTGTGCTGAATTTTTGGAATTTCCCCCTTCCCCCCAAACAGGTGCACTCAGTGATTTTTTTTAAATGTACCATTGACATTTTTAGCTATTTTAAACTGCAAATGGTACTTTTTAAAATATCTAACAAGTGCATCAGCATTTAACAATATCTGAATACTCTGTTTTCTCTACCATAGAAGAGAATAGAAAAGCTGATAAAGAATTACATTTTCATCACCAAATTCTTCATCAGCAATCTCTCATTGTCTTCCCTGACTTTCTTTGGGGGGGAGGGGAGGAACAGAGTATACACCTTGGTCTCCCTCTGAATTCACCTGCCACAACTTGGATTGAATGAAAAAAGATGTTCAGTTTTTCACGGGATAGGGTCCCCAGGGATGGCCATGATACCCCTAGGGCTCCTTGACTGTGCCAATCCTGCCCAGTGGGCACCCTTTCTCTCTTTCCTGCCATGTCTTGTTGTAACTATAATAAATAGGGAGGCTCAAGTTTGTATTTTGGGCACGGTCCTGATGGGCCCCACTGAACCCTGTGGGTTCTCGGACCCCTGTTGGGTCCTGCTCCAAAATGGATGCCTCTTGGGACACCTTCAGCCTTACGGACTAGATGCTCCAAACCGCCCCTTTACCACACCACAAGCCTTGCAGATGGCATTCACATGTCGTCCTTCCAAGGCCTTAGTTTAGCTTGGCCTTTGGTCATCACTGGGCTCTCTGCAGCCCTGTCTCTCTCTCAGCGCCCCACGGCACTGTAATCCACTCACTCCCTTTGTCACTGCGCCCCCAGCACTAGGGTCCGCTCACCCCTGAAAACTGCACCTACTCTGGTGCTGGTGTCTATTCACCCTGAATACTGTGCCCATGCTGGCAGTGGAGTCTGTTCACCCCAAATACTGTGCCCACTCTGGCGCTGGGGTCTATTCACCTGAATCCTAAGCCTATGCTGGCACTGGGGTCTGTTCACCCCAAATACTGTGCCCACACTGGCACTGATGTCCTCATACTGTAGTGGGCCCCGCAATGAAGCCTCCTCCTTCCCCAATAGCCTCAGCCCAATTCACTGTTATTATAAAGCGGCAACCAAAAATATGAGCCCCTGGGCTATAACATAATACCAAAAGGTTCAGAGTGTGCTCTGTCCCTTTAAAAGAGTCAAACTTCTTCCCCAGCACTAAGCGTCTTGTAGGCAAGGGTCCCTGGTGACCTCCTGGAGCCCCATTAGCCTTAAATGCAGCAGATCTGGCAGCTGCAGTGTCTCTAGGAAATTCCTTCCTGAAAGCTTCTTCCCCTTCGCCTACCAGCAGGGAACTGCCTCTCTAGTCCCAGCCCTGGGGTTTATATGTGCCCAGGGCCCTGCCTCTTCTGGTCAGCTGACCAGCTGCAGGTGCAACCTAATTCCCTCCTTAGGCCTGCTACTACAGTAACCTGCACCTGTGGGTTCCTGCCTGACTGCTAGGACCTTCTCTCTAGGCAGTTTCTGCTCTTAAAGGAGCAGACACCTTAGTGCCCTGTGACCCAGTGTTATTCTTAAGGGTGAGGAAACACCACAGACCACCCAGGTGATGAACTCACACAGTGCATTTTATTCCTAGCAGTGGATTACAAAGTTGCTTTCACGTTGCTAATTACCTCATTAGTGAGGGAAACCAATATACCTGAGAAGGAAACTCTGGAAGCCTGAAAGTGCCCCAGATGCCTTAGGTTATTTCTGTACTGGGCTGGGCCCTCTCCACTAATTGATTTATTAGCGGACTGCCTTCTCCGCACCTCTGTGGGCCCCAAACCAGGAGATGCCTCTGTTGCTCCCTCCCTACCTAATAGCAGACCCAGCTTTGCTCCTAGACATCCCAGTGGCACAGATGACTTTGTGCCACTTCTACTGCCCGTGTACCACGCTGGAGCACTCTCCCTCAGAGTTCCCCTTGGCACAGCAATCTCCCAGAGCCCCAGGTCTTCCCATACTCAACGGACCGGCTGTGGGTCTCAGGTGAGTACCCCACCTTCTTATCAGCTAAGCAGGGTCATCCTAGGGTCTACAGTCCTGGAACTCCCCTGGGTTGCAGATCGGGTATCTCTCTCTCTCCCTCTCTCCTGTTCTTCTTCTGCAGTCCTCCCTCTATCTTCCAGTGCCCAAAGACAAAGTGAGCTCGCTTGCTGTCCAGTTTATACCAGCCTCAGCAGGCTAATTACTCTAACTTTCCCTCAGTGTGTCATTCCCCTCACCTGTGCAAAGTGCTCTCTATCATTACCTGCTGCTGTGGCTATCCTAATAATGGAGCTCCTGCCTGAGCCCCTGTTACAGTCTTATCTGTGGGTCTGAATATGGTTGACAAGGCTGATCCAGGATCAACAGACTCTGTTGCAACTCAGGAACATATTTACATGCAGGGTGGGTGGCTCTAGATTCTTGATTTGTTCCTTGACATGCTGTTTCTACTGCTCCCACTTTTCAATCTCCTGTTGTCATCATAAGGTTTCAAAGTACCTAGGCAATAGTATCCTGTGAGTTGATATTGATGATGCATTTTTCCCATTGATCTTGAGGACATCCATGAAGCACCTTCTTTGCCCTCCTCTTGAGTATACAACTTGACTGACCTGAGAGAATGAAATTTTCTTCAGGAGCCTGAAGTCAGACACCTAGACATCAGCTAGCCCAGTGAAGTTGATGTTGGCTGATCATCACTTCAATACTCATGGTGTTTATACGCAAAAAGATGATAACGTTGGTGCACCTGTCTTCCCAGTGGATTCAAAATATCTTCTGGAGGCAGCATTGATGGTACTTCTTCAATGACTTGAGGTATCATCTGTACATTGTCCATGACTCGGTTCATGATCTTTAAAAACCCATTTCCTCAGGTGTCTGAAGGCTGCACTTGCACATTTGAGACAATGTGGGATTTCTTTATCGATGTTAGCCTTCTGCAAGAGATGGCTTCTGAGGTACAGGAAATACTCAATATTCTCCAGAGTATCACTGTGAACTTGAATTACTGGAGCTGGAGACCATTCATTAAGACCTTTATTAAGAGTTCATTAAGAACTTGTTGATGGAAGACCTTAGCCTTCTGAATGTTAAGCAGCAGTCCCATTTTCTTGCATGTCTTGGCAAAGATGTTGATGACTGGCGATTCATCACCATATTACCTGATTTTAAAATTATTAAGATTCTGAGTGTAAACAAGTATAGAATTAGGACCAGTATTGAGAGTACCATTTTAAATTCAAGAACGTGTCACTTGACAATTACACATCAGTAACTTGTCTTCAGAAACAGCGGTCAAAAAGAAATGTTTGCAAGACTGAAGAAAGCTCTACATTTCCTGTCTATTATTTTCTGTGACCCTGAATGAGTCTTTAAGTACCTGTTTGACTCTCAGCAAAGTCAACAGGGCATAAGCACAAGTTAACCACAGGCTTAAGTGCTTAGATGAATCAGACCTTAAATTTTCCAGTACAGAGTATGTAAGCTGATTGGCGGTGGTGTGCTTCGTGCTCCAGTGTCATCCTATTAGCATTATAGAAATTGAGGTGACAACCCTGATCTGATTAGACGTCAGTGCACTGAACTTCATGTACCAGAAGCTAAAAATGCCAGAGTCTAGTTTTTATAAGTGCCCACCAGCAGCAGTATCCTGGGTTAGAATTTATGATTGTGAAAAATGTATTCAAACATGCAAAACTCAACTGAAGAAGGACATCCTGCAGAAATTGCTTATACTGACAAGCTCTTTTAGTTTTATGTTCTGCACTAGCTAAAAGGACAAAGGAAGCCATGATCTATATATTTTCTACTAAAAGTGACATTTGGACCTTGTGGCTATCTATAAGGCCAAAACTTGTGTATGCATCTTCTGCATGCACCTTTACTATTCAGACAAGGGATGTGATTCATCAGAATCTTTGACTCATCCCACTTTTGTAAGAGAATGAAAAATGGTGTGTGTGCGTGTGATGAATCCTGAGAGAAGACCATAGAATTCTATTTGCAGCTACTGCACTTGATCAGAATCTTGCTTTATTATTTCCAATTAACAACAGGAAAAACTAATCTACATTGCCACCAGATGCTGTTTTCAGTGATCTTTGCATTCTCTTCTATTTACATTTACAAAGCAGTGTTGTTAGTCAAGAAGGTCTGTGCACAGTCCAAACAAAGTGGGCAAGTGACAGAGGGCACAAACAGAACTGCAGCTCTCTGCTGTAATGGAGAAGGTTTTGCAGCAAGCATTCCAAGTTGCAACAATCCTGCAGACCAAACAGAAGTTCACTATTGGTTCCAGGGGAAAAGGGAATCTAGCTGCTGGCTGCCAGCCTACAGCTAGTTTCCTCTTAGCAACAGCCCCTCCTTACAAGCCTCTGCAGTTTTCAGAATGAAAGGGAAAGGCAGCATAGGGAGCTCCTTCTAGGGGTTCCCCACCTGGTGCTGGAGGGTGCGGTGGGTGAACAGGGGTGAAAATACCCCAAACTGAACCCCTCCACTCCCTTTCTCCCCTCCCATTCTGAAAACAGCAACAGGCTGGCAGTGCAGACACAAGTTACAGAAGACACTATGTTTTGAAACATCTTCATCTGAACCCTCATCAAATGAGGGTTCAGATTTTCACATAATTGGCCCTCTTTAAAGGGGTCCCCAGCTATACACTTGTGTTTGGTCATGGCTATAGACTGATTTCTATGGCCAGATCAAGCAAAAATTGTCACTTTTGTCTGTGCCCAGAATATGCCTCACCCATTCTATTGTTTCTCTATTGCCTAGCTCTTTTGGTATAATCAAAGTATAAACTGCCACACTTCATCCAAATACAAGGATGGATTTTACTGCTATACAGCATTTCTCAGCAATAGATATTCACAAGCATGATACAAATTATCATTTCATAGTGGTTTACCACTAGTGCATCTCTATTATCAACAATCTAGTTGCTCCTGACTTAACACTGGTTAAGTGAGAAGACAATCCATCTTTCTGTCCAAAACAAATTTAGATTATCAAGACTTCCAGTAAAATAAATGAGACACACTCCAGCCCATGACCTATAACTCTAAACTCAAATGAAAACCACTTTTGAAGTTTGAAAGCATATAATATTTTTAAAAATTTTATTTGTGTTCCACTGTATTTCCCAGTTCAAGACTGTTCTTTGACAGCTATCCAGTCATATTTTTGTGATATAGGGTATGTACAGCGTTACATTTAAATCAGCCTAACCAGGGTAAGATTGATCTAAATGCCAAATCATGCAGGAATTCAGTCTAAATCTGTCAAAAAATCTAAGATAGTACACATCCCAAGCACCTGCACATCTTTTCAGCACAGTCGTGGGGCTGGGGAAGACCAGCCACCTGCCCCAGTCCTAAGAGTATGTTATTCCCAGCTTCCCCCACAACCATGACAAGCCACTCCTACACAGATCCAAACCCACCCCTGCACTGCCTGCTTTCCACCCCCATCCCACCAGACCTCACCTCCAGACCTACCAAACCCTTCCTCTCAACCCATGGACACACTGGACCCTCCTGGTCCAACACAACCTGAATTATTTATATTGGGTTCCCTGCCTGGATCCCAGGAGTGGCAAACAGTTACACATGCCACTCCCAGCCTATGTTTAGGTGGCATAAAGTAACCCCCATGACCATAGACCAAGTGCAGCAAACAATTAAACATACCTATAATTGTACAAACTATTAAAGTATATTTTGATTGTCTTAATAAATGCCTCAGATTTTTAGATCCTCATCTGTACAGATTCTGCTCAATTATTTGCACTACAGTCTCAGAAAGTAATGATTAATTATATCCTTTTCACTTCACAAAGTATTAAGGGCATCCTTTACCTGCAATGAACGTTCTGCCTTCTTGTATTCAATTACAAGCATTAACATTGGAACAAACATTTATCAACTTCCACGATAGAGTGATCTGTGCTAGTCAGAGTAGGGAGGGAAAGAAAATAGCAAATCACCTGAAATTTCATAATCAGAACCCTCCCCCTCCCCCCCTTTAATTTACACAAAATGGCTCTTGTGCTCTTGGTACAGTTTACAATTGTGGTAAGAACAATTGCTACTGTCATTATGCCAGTCATGCATGACACTGTTTTTTTTTTAAAAAAATACTTGCTGTTGGTGCCTAAGCAGAAAGTTATTTCCTGTAAGTTTACTCTGGCTTGGCAGGCCTCTTCTATAGCGGCTCAAATATTTGCCAATGACATGTATACCCTAAGCTCCCAGTAATAGATCCCCTAGTGGGCAGATGGTATATTTGCCTGACTTACAACTGCCCTCCAGAGTATCATTGGCAGCATTCCAACAAATTAAGACTTCCTAGCCTCTCTCCTGGTTTCACTTTTCCATAAAATCCATCAGGTAAAAATTCTGTAATCTAATTGAGATTTCCAACTGTTGTAAATATTTCACTGTAATAACGCAGGTCACAATTCATTAGCCTCATTTCATTAGTTACAGCACTTAATATTAGAGGACCTCATTTTTCATTTTAAAAACTGAACACCATTCTCAACCCCTGAAATACCTGAAGTGTAGCAGTGACCTCCAAACTACACTTATTGAGACCTAAATTCCTTTTAGCCATTTTATGTGCCCTTGGATGTGTTGCATGTGTGTGTCAACCAAATATACCACAGACATCTACAGTACTATGGAAGGAGGAGTGAAAATTACTCTGCTGTAAATTGAACTTGCAAAGCCATTAAACAAAACCTTCCTGGAATATTATTTTCTAATTATGATCTCGGTCTAAGTTTTAGGACTTTTTGAGAAAAAGCCTTTTGGCAACTCTAAAATATAAACTAGTTAAAATCCCCATAGTCACTTTTCCTAATTAAAAAAAAACAAAACAAACCTCTACCTGAAAGTCACCTGTACCAAACTACAGAGGGTAGAATTTGAAAATGGAAAAATTAGCAATTACATTATCTAACATTTTTCCATCAGTAAACGACACAAGGACTTTAAAAGGTATTATTAAATAAAATTGTTCCTATTTTAAATTTTGAAAAATAGGAGCATAGAAAATTCTGCCTATTTGACCATAATCATGTAGTGTGCCACCAAAAAAGGAAGAGTCATGAAACTCACCTGTTGCCTCCTACTCTCAATTTACACTACCTTTCTATGGGAGCTGAGAGCACTCTATGCCTTGAAAGACAAAGTACCATATATCAAAAAAATCAGAAGAAAACTGTTATGTTTTAGTGTCTGGTGCAGCTTTAAGTTCCAGTCTCCTCAGTAATCCTATGCCATGTGTGTCTTGGGGAAGAAGTCAGTGCTCTAACAGACAGGCTGTTTCCCAGCAACTTGAAGGTGGTAGAGGAGCAGATAAACCTCCATCCATTCTCTTTCACTTTCTGCTTACTTTAGACTGAGGCAGCAGAAACTGATACTTGAATGGCCCAGCTGATCAGTTGTGGAGTGATGTTTACTCTAATTAGGATTTAAAGTAGATTATCTGTAGCTTCCACATTGAACCACACTATAAAAAAGAGGGATGCGGTGAGGGATGGGGAAGGGGGAGTATGTCATTGTTTATATACCATATTTCCTTGCATACAACATGGATTCCCCCCCCCACACAAAAACAAAAGCAAAAAAACACCTGCTGGCAATTGTAGTGCACATTATTTGTACGAAATATGCTAAGAACAGTCTCTGATCCAAAAGCAAAAGATCTGAATTCAACTCACAGGGAGCAGACGAATGAGCCCCCGATCACCTGATGGCAGACTACCAGGCTCTGGGCGGCGTGCTGAGGGAATTTGGTGCACAGGTGGTATTCTCTTCCATCCTACCAGTGAACGGACGCGGAAGACGGCATGAGAACTGCATCCGAGAGACCAACTGGCGGCTTCGGC
>NW_017728913.1:16420514-16432253 GCF_001723895.1 Crocodylus porosus | reverse complement strand
GTGTATCTAGCTGGGGTAATGTAGGCCCAGCACTCTTTCCTGCTTATGCAGGGGGTCGGACTCGATGATCCATTGAGGTCCCTTCCGACCCTAGCATCTATGAATCTATGAATCTATGAGCAGGCACTGCTTCCTAGCTGCTGCTACTCAGTTATTTACCACAAGAAAAGATTTTTTTCTTTATTCTGCCTTTAAAAAACAGGCTATATATTGTATTGCAGAGAGTGTTGTATACAAGGAAATGTGGTACATTAGAGTTAATCTGCTAGTCAAACCTTCTCTTAGCAAACTAATCTTGTGATTCACCATATTTCTTTTCCACATGTAAGTAAACACATTTTGGGAATCTGAAATCCTAAACATGACCCTTGCCTAGAAAGGAAAGCAGAGTCCTGTACACACTTTCCTAGATGTTGGTAGAACTGCCTTCTTCATATGCTGGCTGTAGAGCATATTAACACCAAACACATTTTTGTGTGAAGCAGATGAATGGCAGATTGGCTCAGAGGTGCTTAAATACCTGGAGACACCTGTCTCCATCATGGATGGCTCTTTTACCTTGTCCTTTACACCATTGGGATTAGCAGGCAACTCCTTGTGCCAATGCCTGAAGACAAGTAATTCTCCTAAGACAAGTAATAGTGTGTTAACAAGAGCTGTGCTGGAGAAGTTATGCCCAAATTGATATAGCCCTGTCAGATGTAATTTTTTTTGTCAGAATGTCATTTACAAGTATGATCAAATTATTTTGAGGGTTGAATCAATGCCTAGAGTAGATATGTTTTCCTCCAGAGGGACTGGAAAATATACTTATTTAACACTTCGGTGCTCTGATGGGTTCTTTTAAAGGAAGACTGCCTATTTTAGTGTTCCAATGAGCAAGAGTCTGAAAAGGTTTCATGGTCTTGGTAGCAATTTTCTACAAACAAATTTGGATCACTAATTTCTTTGGGAATTGGATAAATCAACATGCTATGCAGGACTCAGCTGGAGAGTTTGACTTCAGTTTTATTAGGGAAAAAACGATACAATATCAATTTGTTCTCAAACTGTATTTCATATTCAAGTAATAAGCAAGCAAATACATGAGCCTAAACTGAATTCACTTTTAGTTTTGACACGGATACACTAGTTTCACATTATTCTAATATATAGTCATTCACAGAAGTGGCAAATTTGCTCACACTTTAAGTACAATATTTTTCTGTGTGCTTTTGTAAGTATTCTTTTCTTGCTCAGAGATATAACTAAGTATTCCATTCAGCATAGTTAAAATCCTGGCCCCATTTAAGTCAATAGGAGTGGAGCCAAGGACTCAATTTTCACTCACTACAGTTAAGCGGGTCAATTAATTCACTGCGTGCACACGTGTGCGTGTGTGTGTGTGTGTGCATGCGTGTGCGTGCATGCTCACAAATAATGTGAACTGCAATTTCTACCAGCTGGTTTTTTTGGGGAAAGTATACACACACACACTTTTCACCTGATTGTGCTTGCTTTTCTTCCATCCTTCCAGTGGATTCCTTATACTAGTGGCCTGGACAACTGCTGCCCAAGAGTCACTAAAATGACTGTCTACAGGAGTATTCTCTTATAACCAACTTATTCAATGCCAGGGTCACTTTCAGTCAAATTAGGCCCCAAGGCTCTCATAGTTTTAATATTGCCTAATGGGAAGACAATAAATGTTTTGACCACCACTACCCTCCCCCACAGATCACACAGTACTATCCTGGAAATTTCAGCATCTTCAAGGTTGTGAGGGACAGTTACGTAATGGAGCCATATTGTGAGAAGATTCATTCCTTTCTTCCCTTAATTGTGCATATCACTGCCAGGATTTAGGTTTAATAGAGTGAAAACCTTGTAAGCTGAATAGCAAGACTATGCAGCAGCTCAAGGTGCAAAGCATAGCATTACTCAATAGGAACTTCAGAAAGAATCTTAAAATGAGGGTAAAAACTGTAAAATCATCATTGAAGAGTTGTGCCTTTTACCCTTTCCTGGATGAACAAAGAGCAGGGGTAAAAAAAATAAAAATAAAAATCCAGCCCAGCCATAGCAGGCAAAAATCTGGGAATGCTGTTTATTTCCAAGTCAAAAAATTGTGAAATAGATGAAGAATGTGCTTTGGAGCAAGCCAGCTCACACAGAGAAACAATAGTCCACAACCTTTACTAAACAAAAAATGATGTTTCTGAGAAATCTCAACTGTTAGAAAGTCTTAAAATAAACAACTTAAGGTTCCAGACACTTCCTAACAGCATTATGAATTGTCATTGTTCTATCCAGTTTAAACCATACATACAAACCTATTTTTGCTGCCATGTTTTGATCTGTAATCAATATCTGACTATGGGTATAAGCTGGTAATTTTATATATGTCATTTATTAAATGTGTAAGCAAAGATTTTGTAAAGGTTATGGTCCCACGGTAAAGTCTGTCAAGAATTCTTTCAGTTCTTCAATGAAATGCAGAGCGGGGAATAGCGCTCCCATTAAAATACCAGTAACAGCTCTCATAGACCATAAGAGTCACTATTTCAAATGTAGTCAACTGTTTCCTTTCATAGAACTTAGTAGTGACTTTTGCAAACCCTTCCAAGGAAATCTGTTAAAACCTATATAACAACATTTGCTATTATATTCCCCATTATATGAAATGCAACTATATAACAAACTGTGGGCACTGCAGCTTAAAATCATCTAAATATTTCCTTCAATTCCCCCTGGGCTCTACTAAAGGTATATTCTCAGGCTATTTACAGAGAAAAATCCAGCATTGAGCTTCTTTAAATAACTTCCAGTTCATTTTTATAGTCAAGATTCCTCATGTTGCATGGACCATCCACAAAAGTAATAACAGGGCTAAGTACAGATGCTTAGGGATGCTACGGGGAGATTAGATCACATTAAAATAGCCACCCGATCTAACTTAGTTCGCCCAGGTGCAGATTTCAGGCTTAGGTCCCTAGTTAGGGGGATCTAAGTGCAAACTGTACAGAAGTTTGGCACACATGGACTGGTCTAAAAATGGCAAAACCTGATCTAAGATAGACCTCAGCTGATGTGCACTCAAATCCAATCAATTTAGGTTAGACCGGTGACTCAAACTTCTGTACAGCTCTGAGCGCAGACCCAGGGCTGGGAAAGCCCAGCTGCTGGCCATAGTCCCAGGGCTGTACTTTTCCTACCCACTCCCCTGGCACCAGGCTATTTTTAGCCTCCCAGCCCCTACCCCCCAACCTGCCAGGACCAGGCAGCCCTCCCTGCCCATCTCCCCAAGTCCCTGTACCACAAGCCACTCGCAGTGCCAGTTTTATCAGCATTTGCCAACACTGGGTGCTGAGGACCTGAGTCAGTCAGGGGAGAGGCAGGAGGGAGGGAGGTGCAGGTTCACTGAAGGAAGGGTCAGGGGGCTAAAAATATCCCCAGGTCCCATGAGCCCCTTTGATCCTGCCAACCCCTCCACAGACCCCAGTAAACCCCACTGAACCCGCCTGCCCCCAATCATCCCACAGATCCTGCTTGCCCCCAGACAACCCGCAAATGCCTTCTGTACCCCCAAACCCAATTCCTCCTGCAGAGCCCACCTTCCCCCAATCCCTCCCATAGATCCTGACTGCCCCCGCAATCTTCCTGTCAATTCCTAAATCCCCCTAGAGCCAGCTTCCCACGCTCCTTCCGATTCCCCTAACCCTCCCCACTAGCCTCACCCATCCTGACTTACCCTAGATAGAGTGACTATTTTTAACTTGATCAAGGATCTAGCCTCCTTGAATATTCGTGTTCAGCCTAGGTGTTGCAGAATGGAATTGCTTATCAGAGGCACTCCCAAAGTAATTACACATCAATTTGGAAGGGATTTGTTTACTTTCAAACCTTGTAAATATGAATCAGCTTGCAAATGCTATTTTTGTTGAGACAAGCTCATAAAGGTTACATGAAGTGCCATGATTCTGGTTACACAAAGACAAATTTTTAATTAATTTCCCAATTGCTAGGTACAGTAAGTTTGACGTATTTTTTCACTGGAAAGGCACCAAGGCCTACGTACTGACACATTTATTTCACTTTGAGTAGCACCTTGCATTTCAAGCTATGGCACTGAAATCAAGTGAGTTGTACCTGGAGGACTTGACTTGTTTATGTCCCAAAATCTAGCCCATAAGAAATGCACACATGTGCATGAATTAAGAAGTGGTTTCCTCCATCTTTTCCATGCGTCATTCTCATACATGTGGAGACTCAGAGCATTTCTGACAGCTGTATTCTTTATCAGATTGTGTCTCCAATCTGAACTGATCCTAATTATTGTGATCTGGGTTTTAGTGAAAGTGACATCAATATTTTGTGGAAAATTTTCCATTCCAGTTGTATCATACTTTTGGGTTGGGGCGGGGGGGCGGGGTCCTTACGCTAAAGGAAAAATAGACGAACAAAATTCCATTTTCTGTGAAAATACTCATAATTCAAGTACTACTGAAGTTTGTTAGGTTTTTTACTATAAACTGGGGTGGACCCATTAATATGCCTCCGGTTTAATGTAATTATAATTTAAAATAATAACAATAATCTTTTCTTGCACAAAAGATACATTCCAAAGCTGTGGAAAAAGTCCTATCACAGCCATATTCAGTCCTGCCATACACAGTAAAACTCTATTGACTTCTGCATCTTATTTCTGTAATTGAAGTATGAATTAAATGAATGTATCACATTGATCATAAACTACTTGCAAAACTGCATCATTCAAAGATCAGCAGGACTTATTTTCATTTAAGATGTCACAGGCAAACTATTGGATGTGAACTTAAACTGAACTTGAGGAATAAAAGGCAGCTTGCTTGTACCCTTTTCATCTGTCAGTAACGTTCTCAGCTAAGTCAGTTTTGCCTTATTAAAGTTAAATTGGTTTTATTCATCAGAGTGAATGCAAGTGCTTAGATACTGATCTGTTTTGCCATCCTGCAGCATAAAAGTAGCTATTCCAATCCAAAAGTAGGGCCCAGGCTCTGGGTCTGAATACATAATTTCAAGGTTGCATGCATCTTGCAACCACATTTGGAAATCATCGAAGGAAGTTAATTTTGATGCAAATTAGAAACCCCCTGAATTTTGCCCTAACCCATATCAGACAAAAGACAGTTTCTCAAAATGGGTGCAGTATTTGTCTTAGTGTAGTAAAATGTTATTGCTTATATCCTTATGGATATATACAGCAACAGAAAGGATACAGTTGAGAAACCATTGTTTTATCATCTTTTAATTATAAAACAAAGGAAAAAAACCCCCTGTGATATATCTAAAGCAGCTTTCACTTAGCATAGTTCCTCTTAGCTCTGTCAGTTGGGGTATACCTCTATCATATCTACCTGTACAGAACAAGTTAGAATACTATGTATTCTAACTTATTCTGTTGTATGAAAAGGTTTTTTTTAGTATTAAATTGAATGAAATGCCAATACCTTACCAGCACTCTGGCTGGAGCTGTGCTGAAGTGGCTAGAGAAATGCCACTCTGTGGATCAGGGTATGGCCACAGAAGTTTAGAGTGCTTTCAGAAGACCATCCCAACACGGAAGTTTGTGCAAGTCTGTCAGATTATGACAAAGGTTTTAATTTAAAAAATTCATTTTAAGGTAACACCATGCTGGGAACGTAGCACCTGCAGTCATGTTAAGTCTTTCTCCCCTACTGTGTCCTACCTACAGAGGTAGGCACATTCATCAAGCAAAAGCAGGCTCTCCAAACCCCACTCAATGAAATGCCTGGTTACCAAATACAAGAGATTTGCATACTCTGTTTGCATACTGCATATAGCACAAATTAATCACTTAGCATTAAATTAAGTAAAAGCCCTGAACGTCACAATTTTTTTTTGCCTTCAATAAAGGTTAGCATTTTGCTAACTGCAACTAAATTATACCAGTGTGGCTACCAGTAGCACAATGAAGTGGAACCAGACCACCAGCCTCGGGCACAAGCCACAGCCTCAGTCTTGCGGCCAGTAGCAGAGCCGCTGGCATGCTGCTGCCCAAGGCACTCAAGCACCCAGTTACATCATGGGGAGTAACTGGGTGCTTGGCTACTTGGCTACTAGGGTTCTTTCACATTTTCTACCTCACGTTTATTTTGAAAGCTCTGCAAATAAGTTACCTCTAACACAGCATACTGCTGACAATGTTCAAGGACACCGTGTGCTATTAATGCTACAAATACTTCTAACCCATTCAGTTACAACCATATCATTATTTGATCCCTTGTGTTGACAAGGCCTTAAAAAGGTAAGCAATCAATTTTTGAAACCTAGAATACCTGAAATACTTTGAAGTCTTTATTCATTTATGCCCAATGAGATCAATTTCTAGTTGAAAATGAGAGAAAGGAGAGAAACAGCACCTCAGTTAATAGAGTGTAAAGGACAAAGTTTGAAATTAAATGTTATGATTTAAAAAGCTCTGTAATTCAAGACCCAACTCC
The DNA here is from genome assembly GCF_001723895.1 of Crocodylus porosus. Classification (NCBI taxonomy): domain Eukaryota; kingdom Metazoa; phylum Chordata; order Crocodylia; family Crocodylidae; genus Crocodylus; species Crocodylus porosus. The sequence continues at coordinate 16,425,771 of NW_017728913.1, read as the reverse complement.
TTCATTAGGGAAATAAAACAAAATTCCTTGCAAAGGAAAGGAAGACGATCTCTCTTTAATAGTACAAAATTTTCTCTGCTCCATGAATTTGAGCTATAGCATTTGATTTCTATGGAGATAAAGAGGCAGAAGTTAGAGCAATCTGGAAGAAGAACGTAAATGTGGTGTTAAAGACCAAGGAGGAAAACTCCAAGTGTGCTGGCTCATTAGGACCTGCAGTATTTTATCCTGTTTCACTGAGAGAGTAGAGGAGACTTGGGAAACCGTTTTTTTGTTTAATTCTAGGGGCAATTAAAGAAAGGAAACATAGCCCAGATGACTGCAGGCTGCTCATTACCGTCTGCTGTGCAGGAGAAGAGGGCATATTTTAAATGTTAAGATCAGATAATTTATAAGTTTAACTTTGAATTTCAGTGGCACAGAGGGAATGGCAACCAGATTAATGGAGGAAACACCTTCTGTACACAGCTAGCTTCCATATTTTAATAGGTCAATATCTGAAGAAAGTATTGTACTGGCCTTTACTGAAAAACAAAATAAATCAGGTGTGAGAGGATTTAAAAAGTAATACTTCCTTCAAGTGTCCCTTAAAACTTTTGATGTAATCAGACCCAAAAGCTAATACTCTCACAACAGGCGCTCTGCTGCTCAGACAATTGTCAGAGTTTATTTTCAAATATATCTATGGAGACTCCCCAAGGAAAAGGTGGACATCCCATGAGTCAGCTCATCCAAATGCTAGGATGAATTAAGTTCTAGAGAATACACTGCAGAAGAGAATGAAGTTGCCGTTGGCAAGGGAAGGACAAGATCTTCAAAGAGGAAGGATTTTCCTCTCTGGGGCCCAGATTGAATAAAACACTTCAGCCCTAAACTCTCAAGGCACTTAAATGCATATTTAAATCCAATCCTATTCAGCCAGTCACTTGACCATGTATTTAACTTAAAGCCTGTGTGTGATCTTATTGAAGTCAGCAACACTTCTCACAAGCTTCAGTGCTTTGTAGGACTGTGACCTAATTTTTGTCATTGAAAATTCTTTTGCTTGAAGTACAGGGGCATCCTAAAAGTCTAGGGATTTTGACACCCAACAAGGACTCTCCTCCAGAGAGATAGATGGCACATTTGAAAGAGCCACCTGGAAGAAATTCACGCCCCCCACCCACCCAAATCGCACACTGCTGGTTATGACATATCACCCCTCTCTTGAACCCATATGGAAAATCCTCAAACAGTTGCAACCCATACTAAAAAGAGATCCTAGTCTTAAAGAGATTTTCCCACAGCTACCCACCCTAACCTTCAAACAAGCACCAAACCTCACTAAGCTCATCACCAGAAGCCAATTTCCTCAGGCCCAGAATGCACCGAATGGATCCAGACCGTGCCATGACACGAAATGCAAAACCAGCCAACACATCTCCACCACCCCCACAATTACTACACCCCACAACAGAGCCATCAGCATTCCCAGATCTTACAGCTGCACCTCCAGAAATGTAATATATCTCATCCAATGCACCGAATGCCCTGATGGAAAATACGTAGGAGAGACCAAACAACAACTGCGCACCAGAATGAATACACACTGGAAATCTATCAAAGACAGGAATCCCCAATTACCCACGGGGGCACATTTCTCACAAGAAAACCACTCTCTCTCCAGTCTCTCAGTCCTGATCCTCAAAGGAAACCTACAAAACACTTCTCAAAGATGAGCCTATGAACTCCACTTCATCAACCTCCTGGATACAAAAAATCATGGACTAAATATAGACATTGGATTTATGACACATTATAACCTGCCTGACATCTGACTCCCCAGGTACCTCTCTGCTATTTAACTGCTACATTCATCCTCTTTCTGCCCATGCCCCCACCCAGCCTGTCTCTCACCCACTGACTCCTCAATTTACATCTTCACTGACTGCCTGTGTTGCCTCAGTTATTGTAAACACATACAGTACAACCTCTTAATAATAAACTGAAGAGAGCTGAAGAAGGAGGCCTGGTGCTTATCTAAGTCTATCCAAACCAGGCAGATGATCCAATAAAAAGATCACCCACAAAATTCCTTGTGTCTTGCATATTTCTTGAACTATTACAGTGACAGCATCACTCTAATACTTAGCAACAGGTCCTGTTTTAACAATCCAAAAAGTAAGTACCAATTTTTTTATTGGTATTATGCTGCAGTAAATTGACTAACACTACTTTAGTAAACACCATTTTAAATTAAATTCTCTCCCACTCCAGTGGGGTTTATTATAATGAGGTTGCTCTGTATTAAGCATACACTGAGATGACCCACTCCATGTTATCTGCTTACTAGAGGCTACTGATCGTTTCATAATTAATAATTTATCCAACTAGTTGCTTTTCTTATTCAGAATATTTGCAAACAGCTTGCAGTCACCTACAATTTGTCATCTGAAAAGTGTTTGTTGGTTTTGTTTGGAGAGTGTTTCAATTCTCTCAATTATTCTAAAAAAAATTCACTGGTTATAGTCAATATGCACACTTTTTAAGGTGAACATGACTAGACATGGAAGAACCAAGACCATTATGGTTGTTTCCTGATTGGATGAATGTAAAAATGCTTGTGATGTGATTACTTACATATACATTAAAATACATGCAATTTTAATGACATTTTTTTGAGTCCTCACATATGTAACTTTGCAATTTGCTTCCTATGAACAATCATGTCATGGCAGTAAAACTCAATCACATGACTGTCCATGGAAAGCAAACCCAAAAGGGGTACATGCAGAGCAAAAGTCATACTATTTAAAACTAGGAATGAATAGCCACTCAGCTCTGCTGCTTATTAAAACTCCTAATGAACCATGTTCTCTCAAAATTGATGTTTTTATGAAAAAAAAAAAAGCTTCACTGCTTTTCAGAAGTTATTCACTATTCCCAGAAATGGCATTCTGGCATTGGTTCAACTATTAAGATTTTTCTCCCATGCATTTAATAACTTCCCAAAAATGGCATCGCAGTTCAGATACACAAACTGCTTACTTTTCTCCTTGTCTTCTATTGGCAGTTTTAGTTTTCTCAATCACCTTTTAAATCTGAAATCATCTTGCCCTTCAAAATACCTATGGCTTTTATTGTTATATCCCTGCCATTTATAGAAGAATACTGTCCATGTGCTTGTAGTAAATTTCTGTGACTAGGGTTATTCTCCGGGAATCACCATTCCTTGAAGAAACTGAGTGCATGACAACATATCATATGTAACTGAATATGAGTTTTTTTCCCCCAGTCAGCATGGGGGGAAAGCTCCTTGTCTTATATTCATATATAAATTGGAGGGGGGAGTAGGCTGCTGCTGCAACTCTGACTCTGGCCCCGAGCCTGGGTCAGGGCCCAAGTCAAACTTATAGCAACCTCCCCTCACCCTGCCCCTCCACTTTGTTAACCTAAATTTTACCTATGGGTGAGAAGAAATTTAATGAGCAATAAAACCATCCCAGACACAACTCAGAAGCTTTATTCAGAAATGCAACAGCAAAGACTTATTTGTATCAATAAAGACAATGTTTATGTAACATTGGATCCAGAGAAGAAACAGATCTGCTGGCCAGGCTTCTCTGTTTCCCTAGGCACTTGGGCTGGTTTGCTGAGCTCCAAAGTAGTCCAATTTCTAGAAGAACTAATGCAGAAGTCCCATCTAACCTATGCCCAATATTTATAGCTGACTGGCCCCAATATTGTAATAAATGACCCCTGATAGGATTTATTTAAAATGTCTTTGTTTCACCAAAACTTTTGGAACTGGATTGAACTATATTTACTACAGCCCTGAAGGTGTCAATTAGTTGGAATTTACATCCTGAAAAAGGAACAAAAGGGAGGAGTCTTTATTCCTTTCCCTTCCCATTGTGGAATGTTGTTTCATGTTTAACACCGGCCTGCTACTTTTTCACCTTAGTTTATGGTCTGACAAGGCTGCTTTGTTTTTTACAACTCATCAAAGCCTTTTAACACAAATACAGCTATTTTAGCAAAAGAACATTCAATACATTGGGCTATAGCAATCACTACTTAAGGTTCTTTCTTATAGTGTTTCCTCTCAAGCCTTGTGCTTTGTTTGATTGCGTCTAATTCAATGTATGGACGACTTCCTTTGCTTTGCTGACCAAACCAGTTGTTACATCCTTGAAGGTTCATGCTCTGGTCACTCAGATACTGGCTTCTGGGGCCTTCTGTCTTAGCCACACTTTTGCAGCTTAGGCCTAGGCCTCTTGAAAATGGGCAAGCCTGGCAACAACACATCTTGCAGCTTCCCCTTGGCAGCTCCTGCCCCCACCCCTTTCCTTCCCTTTTACTGTCAGATCCAGTTCAGCTCCAACTCGGGCTGAGGTCTCTCCCAGGCACAGGGCACATGGAAACTCTATCAATGCCCAGTCGATCAATAGAGATGACACTGCTGCATGGCCAGGCAAGTGCTGAGCTTCCCCATGCTGGGCTCTAGGATGGAGCACCATGAACAGGGTCCAACTATAAGGATGGGGAGGGGGAAAAGGTAGAAACTGCGGGGGGGGGGGAGGGCAGAGACTGGGAGAAGTTTGGGAGGAAAAGGCAGAGACTGTGAAATGCAGTGGGAAAGAGTCTGAAACTTTGGTGGAGAGGTAGAAGCTGTGGGAAGCTGGGGAGTAAGGAGTGCAAGTGCCAAGGGGAGCAGAAAGGTCTCAGGGGGAAGAAGTGGGTAGGGCAAAGGGCACCAGGGCCCCTAGCCACTGCTTTCCCTGAATCTAATTATTTGGTGTTCATCTTATATTCAGGGTCATCTTATATTCAAGCAAATATGGTGATAATCAAGTCTGTATAAACCAGTATACTATACCCATAATTACATACCTATATTTATACACACAAATCAGAAAATCATATATGTGGCCAGAGGGCCTCAGTCTAACTACAAGAGTATCCAGAAGGCAGATTCAGGTGGAATTGTCTATACAGAGCTAAGTTAAAATCCTGCTTCCTTTGAAGCCAGTGACAAAATCCTATTGATTTTTATAAGGCCAGAATTTTAGACCTCATTGCTTCTGTTAGCTTAAACAGTCAAAATATTGAATTTAATTTGCTAAAATTTACTAAAATCTTTAACATTTGCAAATAGGCTTAGATATTTTCTCTGACTGCAAGTTGGAAATATTTTCTTCATATTGTTAGAAATATTATTAAAAATGCATTATCAATAAGTCTTGTTAAAACAGCGCAGCTGTCAGCCCTCCCTGGT
>NW_017728913.1:16408335-16420159 GCF_001723895.1 Crocodylus porosus | reverse complement strand
GTCTCTCTCTCTGACCCTATTTGCAAATATATACCTTTTGTGTTGCTAATAGAGTGTGTCTGTGGCTGAAGGTTTTTTTCGCCTCCCGAGAAACGAACCGCGATTTTTACATCAATATGGTGCCATTTAGATCTCTGGAAACTTCTTAACTTATTGGTAGCTTAACATATTCTTTTGTTGTAACAAAAAACTAAATTAAAAAATGTAGCCATTTCATTGCTTACTAATGCTTAGGATAACTTGAAGGCATTATACTCCATCCCAGTCAACCTCAAAGTTTTTCCAAAGATCAAAGGCCGTATTTACTCAAATCCAAGACAGGATTTTTTTTCTGCCATTTAACATGGATTCAAGTACAAGTGAGGGAGGGTAGGTGGCTGCTGCTATAGCTACAGCTGCAGCTTGGAGCTGGAGTCAGAGTTGGAGCTGTAGCAGATGTCTGCCTATCCTGTCCCCCAACAACCCCGCCAACTGTGCAGATGCCTCACCCCTGCAGTCTCTGGCCCCCAGCCACTGCATCTTCTTTCCCCCTGCCTCCACATCTGCCCCCTGCCCCAGCTGCCATTTACCCTCCATGGCTCCTGCCAGCTCCGCCCTGATCTCTCCATACTAAACAAGTGCAGTCGTGCGGTATGTGGCACTGCAAACATGTTTGCAATACCACATATTGCACACTCTGATGTTCTCTGCACTGGAAGGGCCTGCTGCCCAAGCGTGCACTGCTCCATTTTTTTTCCACATTTTTTTGACCCTTGGATATCCAGGGGCCCAAAAAACTTCAGAAAAAAACCCCGAATCAACGCACGCTGGGGCAGCATGCCTGCACTACTAAACAGCAGAGCCAGGCCGCTTCAAGCCTGGCAGGATCACCATGGCTGCAGCTCTGGGAAGCCCCCTGAACACCAGGTAAAGTTACTGGGGCCAGCACAGTGCCTCCCCTACACCACCTGGGGCAATTTGGCACATGCCAAAGCACATGTGGCACAAGCATTCCCCAGGGACAAGAAGTGTTGGCCAAGTTGGCACAAGGTCACTACTTGTCCCCGGGGAACCAACATCCATGAACATCTGGACATGCCCTATGAGTCTGTTACATTTCTATCACAGATAACAAGAAAATATCTTCTCATACTGTAGTAAGAAATACAGAGCCCCAGTGACCAAGTCCAATTCCACACCACAACTTTTTCAACTCAGCGCTTGTTCAAAATGGGAAATGGGTCTCAATCTAACAATGAATAATGTTGTATTTTGGGGAGTATTAGCAGTACATTTTCCCATCATTGGTATGAGTTCTTGTATAACCTGTTACATTTATCTTTGATGTCTCTAGTTTTATACTCTTTAGAGTGCCAGACCTTGCCTAGAAATAATATTTGCCTGAAGTCAAGTTTAAATGATAACATTTCTCATTCATAGTCATAGGTAGGCTTTTGTGTTATACGTGACAGAGATCTTCAAATTCACTTTTGTCAGTTGCTTGTCATGTACCTTACTTCACTGCATCTTTGCAGAGATATTTGCAATAGTTTGTGAAGATGTTTTACTGCTATGTTGTTTTCCTAACAATAAGCAATTTGCAGAGTTGTCAGTAGTGTTAGCTATGTAACCAGCTTAAGAACTTTATCAGACCTTAGAGGTTTTAATCATATTCTTCACTATATAGTTTTCATTTAAAAATGAAGTTCAGAGTTGCAAATATCCTACTCTAAATATAAACTGAATATCATTCCAAATGTCAGTGAACGGTGTCTTAGTATTTTGCTTGTTTTTAGATTCAAAGTCAGAGAGAAGATATATATCTACACACTATTTCACCAATTGAGTTGCTACAGTTGGAAGGGGCCTTGACAGATCATCGGGTCCAAACCCCTGCCTCAGCAGGAAAGAGTGCTGGGGTCAGATCAGCCATATGCCTATCCAGCCTTCTCTTAAAGACCCCCAAGGTAGGGGAGAGCACCACCTCCCTTGGAAACCCATTCCAAATTTTGGCCACCCTTACCGTGAAGAAGTTTTTCCTGATATCTAGCCTAAATCTGCTCTGTCCGTTTGTGACCACTGTTCCTTGTTACCCAAAGAGATGCCCTGGTGAACAGAGCATCTCCAATCTCTTGCTGTGTCCCACTCATGAATTTGTAGGTGGCCACAAGATCACCTCTCAGCCTTCTCTTGCAGAGGCTGAAGAGGTCCAGGTCCCTCAGTTTCGTCTCATAGGGCTATGGTAAGCCCCATACCATAAGAGTGGCCCTCCTCTGGACCCTCTCAAGTCTATCAACATCCTTCTTGAAGTACAGCACCCAAAACTGGATGCAGTACTCCAGCTCCAGTCTGATCAATGCTGCACAGAGGGAAGTATCACCTCCTTGGTTCTATTTGTCATGCATCTGCTGACACATGATAAAGTGCAGTTAGCTTTGCTGATGATTTCACCATATTGATGACTCACATTCCTCTTGAAGTCCACTATGACTCCGAGATCCATTTCCGCTTCTGTGCTGCTGATAGGGTCACTTCCCAGCCAGTAGGTGCACTGCACATTTTTGCACCCTAGATGAAGCACTCTGCACTTGTCCTTCTTGTACTGCATCCTACTGTGTACTGCCCACATTTCTAACCTGTCCAGGTCTGCCTGCAATTGTTCCCTACCCTCCAGAATGTGCACTTCACCCCAGAATTCAGTATCATCCAGAAATTTGGACAAAGTATGCTTCACACCCACATCCAAGTCACTGATGAAGATATTGAAGAGTATAGGTCCAAAGACCAAACCCTGCAGGACCCCACTACCCACATCCATCTAGGTCAACACTGACCTGTCTACTACCACTTTCTGGGTGCAACCATTAAGCCAATTTGCCACCCACCCAGCTGTGTAAACATCTATATGTCACAGCCTCTTAATTTCTTTACGAGAATGGGATGAGATACTGCATCAAAGGCCTTGCTAAAATCCAAGGAAATTACATCCACCTCTACTCCTGCATCTAAGCATTTTGTGACCCTGTCATAAAATGAAACCAGATTGGTCAGGCATGATCTACCTGCTATGAATCCATGCTGGTTTTCCTGCTGCATTATTTTTCATGCTGGACTCCCACAAATATGATCCTTCATAATCTTTCAAAGACCTTTCCAAGGATGGAAGTGAAACTGATTAGTCTATAATTACTTGGATCCTCCTTCCTCCCCTTCTTGAAAATAGAAACCACATTGGCCCTTTTCCAGTCCTCCAGGACCTGACCTGAGCACCACAAGTGCTCAAACAGCCATGACAGTGGTTCTGCTTTGACAATGGCCAATTCCTTCAGTACTCTCAGATGCAGCTCATCCAGGTCTGCTGACTTGAACACATTCAGTCCATCCACATGCTGCACCAAGTCAGCGTTGACAGTTGGTGGGCTGGTGTCCCTCTGATGCCCATCTAAGAACCCATTAAGAGACTTATCTTGAGCCCTGTTCAGGAACAGTGAGGCAAAAAAATCATTGAAAAGCTCAGACTTGTCCCCCCTGTCTGTCACTAATTGCTCCTTCTTGTTCAGTAGGGGTCCTTTGCTGCCCTGTACCTTCCTTTTTACTCCCTACATACCTAAAATAAGACTTTTTGTTATCTTTGTGTTGCCAGCCTCAGCTCTGTATCTGCTTTGGCTTTTCTAACTGCCTCCCTACAAGTAGGTATGCTCCTCCTTGGTAGCTTCCCCCTGATTCCACCACTTACATGCCTTCTATTTTGCCCTTAGGCTCCCCAGGATTTCCCTGTTTAGCCAAATAAGTTTTCTGGCTCCTTTTCTCCCTTTTCCCTCATACTGGGATAGTCTCCCTCTGCACCTGAAGGATCACTTCCTTTAGGAATGACCACCCTTCCTGGACTCCCATCTCACCAATACTCTTCTCCTGCAGTGCATCATTGACTAGACTCCTAAGCATACTGAAGTTAGCCTTCCTGCAGTCAAGCACTTCCACCCTACTAGTTATCTTACCCACCCTACGACATATAATGAATTTGACTGAATGATGGTCACTGTCCCCAAGGTGACCACAAATCTGCAGCTCCCCTACTAGGTCCTCCCCTGTAGCCAACACCAAGTCCAGTAAGGCATTCCTCCTAGGTGTATGTATACATCCTGTATTAGGTGAAGGTCCTGCACACAAGTTAAGAACCTATGTGAATGGTAGGATTTGGCTGACTGCTCCTTCCAGCAGATGTCAGGGTAGTTTAGGTCCCCCATGACAACCATGTCTCTAGACTGTACAGCCTCTGAGAGCTGCCTCAAGGATTCCAAGTCTAGCTCTTCCGCTTGATGTGGTGGTCTGTAGCAGACTCCCACGACCAAGTCCTGTTCACACCACTGACCAGCAAGTGGTGCTTAGGGATTGTTAAAGCACAATTAACCCTGAGATGGAACGTGAAATATGAACACAGACAACTTAGTGTCCTAAAATCAAAGTCTAACTGTATTAATACAACAAGTATTATCTCAGCTATTTTTTATATTTAGAGAGAAAAAACACTTAGTATAATGATCTCACCCAATCCCAGATGTTACTTTGCCTTATCAAAAAGACAGCTACTCAGTTTTTGAAGCAAAGGGTGCATCGTTGGCTGGGATGATCCAGACAGGTGTTGAAAGCTGGATTTATGGTGTAAATGATGACGAAGACAAAAACACCACTTAACTTTTTTGCTTTCCCCTTTCATGCTTTTTTAACTTGACTTTTTTGATGACTCCTTGCTTTTGGATTGGTCTATATGCAGTTAGCCTATGGGTTATATTTTATTTAGTCAGCATATTTCTTTGTGTAATATTCCCATTATGAGCACACCTCTTAATTTGGGCTTTTTCCAGTGTCTTACTTTAAGCATTGTCTATTGGTCTCCTTTATCACCTTTCATTAACGTATTTAATTATTCCATTCCTCTGATTCAGCTGGTTAGTGCCAAGTTCAGTTAATCTGAGCTAGTAACAAAACTATTGTTATGTTGTGTTAGAAAACCTTCTCACAGTGATAGAAAAAGGCAAGAAACATCATGCGAACAAACTCAAGGATATAAGCTGCTTGCAAGAAACAAGGCCAGTTGATATTGTAAATACCAGCTAAATGAAAAATTGAGATAACAGTGAGGCTATACAGAACTTTAGGCTGCATATAAAAGAAAACTTTAAACAATGCTATAATTCCCCACTCTATAAACAGGTGCAACTTTAAAACAAAGTATGACAAGCTACCCTAACAGTCCCTTTCCCCTTGACCTCCATGTATCCTAACACACAGTGCCTCAACTTTCTCCTCCTCTGATCCCATTTTGATTAGGGTAAATGTATAATGCTCCTTTACATACAGAACAACCCCACCCCCTTTCCTCCCTACTCTGTCCCTTCTGTACAACCTGTAGCCCTCAATGTGTACCACTCAGTCATGGGTAGGGCCCCACCAGTTTTCCATTAGCTCCACTAAATTGAAGTTATTGTCTGCAAGCAGGAGTGTGAGTTCTTCCTGCTTATTCCCCATGCTCCTAGCATTAGTATAGAGCAGGGGTGGGCAAAATATGACCCGTGAAAATTAACATTGATTTGTCCTTGGTTCCTGTCAAAAATGACAGGGACCGGGGCAGTAGGACCTGGGGAAGCCCAGCGGGCTCCCTCAACAGCAAGGCCCACCCAGCCCCACCCCCCATCTGGAAGCCCCCGCAGGGGCTTCTGGCCTGGGACCATGTGGCTTCTCTGGCACCAGAATCTCAGGTAAGTGGGGGGGGCACCCCAGGCAGGGAAAGAGCCCAGGGAAAACCTGAGCACAGGGAGAAGCAGCTCCTTGCATGCCCCATGGCTGGCTCTCCCTGCTGCAGCCACTCACAGCCCATGTGTGGCTGTCCTGAGCATGCACAAGCAGCTCCACATGGGCTCTGAGCAGCTGCAGTGGGGGGCACCAGCCATGGGGTGGGTGAGGGGCCACTTTACTCATGCTCAGCACCAGCTTGTAACCTAGCCTCGCTGCTAGCCTGTGCCCCACGTGGATTTGGGCTAGCCTAGTGGAGCTGCACTGTGGCAGCAGCAGCTGCGGCACCCCCACTTGCTGCACCAGGCAGCATTTGCTGCTGCTGCTGCTGCCAGGAGCTCATGCACTGGGCAGCGCAGAGGCAGTGGTAGCAAACACTTCCCAGCTGTGGACAGGTGAGCCCGGAGCCAGCAGGGAGCCCAGGCGGGCTGCAGGGGCAGGTTACAAGCTGGTTCTGAGCATGAGAAAAGTGGCTCCTCACCCGCCCCATGGCTGGCACTCCCTGATGCAGCCACTCACAACCCATGTGGGGCTGCCTGTGCCTGCACATGACAACCCCACGTGGGCTGCGAGCAGCTGCAGCAGGGAGTGCTGGCCACAGATCAGACAAAGGGGTTTCTTTTCCTCCTCACACTCAGCAGCAGCTCTTTACCTGCCGGTGAGTGCGAGGTCATGGCTGTGCGCTGTCCCCCACCTGTACTGCAGGGCTGGGGGGCACTGGGAGTGAGCAGGAGCATGGGGACCACACCAGTGTCCTGGGGCCAGTGTCAGTGGAGCCCAGAGCAGGGTGGCAGGAGTACAGGGTCCCAGCCAGCAGGGGCTCTATAAAGCCAGACAAGCTCCCACTTCTCCCTGCTGGTGCAGCCAAGCCTGGCTCCACAGACCCCTGCCAGCCTGCGCCCTGCTCTGGGCCCCACCAGTGCTGGCCCTGGGACATTATGCAGTTGGGCACCTGTCAAGGAGCGGTGCTACCCATGCGGCCCTCAACAGCTCGCCAAAACTGGGTAAGCGGCCCTCCACCTGAAATAATTGCTGGCCCCTGGTATAGAGACACTTGAGCCCTCCTGATGGTGCCCCCCTGTTCTGATGCCCAAAGGGCCCTTTGGTACTTACCTGGGGTGTACTGCTGCATGCCTCACAGTTTGTAGGTTCTAGACTCTCTCCATCTCCTGCCTCCCCATGCTCAATCATACTTTGTTTAAAGCCCAATGTAGGAGGTCAGCCAACCTGTAAGAAAAGAGACTCTTGCCTTCTGCAGAAAGATGAAGCCCATCATGTCCCAGGAGGTCTCTTGCACAGAAGTGTGGTTCATGGTCCAGGAAGCCAAAACCCGCATGATGGCAGCAACTCCAGAGCCATGGGTTGACTTCTCTAACACAGGTGACGTGACGCCTACTGGTAGGATCAATGAGAAGACCACTTGCGCCCCCATCTTCCTACGCCTGGTCCCCAGAGCTCTGTAGTCACTCATGAGATGATCTGGACTACTGCTGGCTGTTTGATTTGTTCCCACATGGATGAGGACCATGGGATAGTTGTCAGAGGGCTAGATGAGGTCAGGAATTCTCACCATGATGTCCCTGATCCTGGCTCTGGGCAGGCAACAGACCTCCCGCACCAGGGAGCTGGATGGCAGATGAGTCACTCTGTTCCTCCCAGCAAGTAGTCACCCACAACAATGACAAGGCATCTCTTCTTCTGCTTACCTGGCTGGCCCTCAGCTTGCTCAGTGATGGTGGCAGGCCCCTCCAGTGAACTTTTTCCCACCACACACTCCTCCATTGCAGCGAGGGCCTCATATTTGTTTCCCAACAGCAGCGGGGAGCTGTCTCTGTGGTGGGAGTTCTAGCCCCCAAGGTGACCATCCTCCATTCACCAGCATCTGCTTCAGGGCATTCCCTTTCAGCTTCTCCACCAGGAGTCTGGTACTGCAGAGAATGAAAATAGCCATCAATCTCTTCTTCAATTGCCCTGATCCCCCACAGCCTGCTCACCTCTGCCTGGAGTTCCCTCACCTGCCCCTCCAGAGCCTCAGTCTAGGCACGTTGGACAGGCAAGGGAACCCCTGGCCCCCATGCTACCCCCAGGCCTCAGAGGTCCTGCCAGGCAAGCCCCATGGACAGGGCACTGCTGCCCTATCCAAGGGGCCTGTCTGGGTGGAGGCGTCACAAGAGCTCCAGGCCAGAGGCAGCAGCAGGACAGGGGCCTGTGTCACCACCCCCATAGAAGCTCCCCTCCTCATTCACTTAAGCTCCCCTCCTCGTTCACTCTGTTGGAAACTGTCCATGACTGGCCTGCAAACTGCTCCCCTGTTGGCAGTCCCAGGTCTCTGGCTCCCTGGTCGCCTGGGGAATCTCCTTTTATACCCTTCTGGACCTGGGCTGACTCAGGCCCAGGCAGCAATCACACAGTGAGCAATCCCACAACAAACAACAATCAGCAGTCACTCAGCACTCACTCCCAGCTTCTTGGAGCACACAGCCACCAAACAAACATGCAGTTAGCTAAAGCAGCTGGATCACTTACCTTTCCTAGGGAGGATCTAGTGGCTGGCCTGGCTTCTCTCCTCCTTCCTCCCTACTCTTGCCTCCAGAACTGCCTGTAAACTGCTCCCCTGTTGGCAGTCCCTGTTCACTGGTTCCCTGGTTGTGAGCTTTAAACCTTTAATGTTCTCAGTCTTTCATTATCAGTTGTTCTAGCAGAAAAAATGGGAATTCAGACTGGAAATGATATCTGTGGATGTCAGAACAAAGAGCTACTTCAGAGGAAAACGTGAGAGGGAGGAATAGAGAAGAAATGCAAAGACAGGTGAAAGATTGGTTGGGGAGGTGGGAGGGGTAGCTGCGAATGAGAAAGGAAGAGAAAGCACAGATGTTATCCTGATCCTAAACGTAATTTTTTTCCCATTTGGAATTGGCTGAATGTAACACTTATCAAATACTGTTAGCAAAGTCCACTTACTACATAAAGGCCATATTCTACCTTTCACCTTTATGCAACCATTCTATTAGCATCAGCAAATGAAAAAAAAGAAAAGCTGCAGTAGACTATTAGGTGGTCCTCAAAATGTGCACACACTATAATAAAAAATGAAATGCAGTCCCTCACACAGGCTGAGTAATTATTCTACCTTTAACTATAAACTGCATTCCACAGTAGCCACATATCTTGGCTTGGTTTTTCCTTTGTGCTTCCAATTTCAGTCTCTGTACTAAGAATGAGAATGTTTCCCTTTTCATCTGTCTCTAGTTCTTTCTTTCCTATGAGTTTAAATAATTTATGCCAACCTATACACATAGGATTTGTCCCGTGTCAGCTCTCATTCACAAACCAGCTTCTCCCTTACAACCTCATCCAGAATTCTAGGTAGTCTTCTCCCCTTTATTACTGAATCTGTCAGATCATCAGGCTCCCAGTTTGTTCTTTGCGTCTCTAATTCTGGTGCATATTGATCTACTGTCCCTTCATTTTTCTACCTGTGTGTGAAAAATGTGCAATGTTCAAAAGTCATTTCTTGAGGAGAGGCACCTCTGCAGAATTGCTTGTTACATTTAATTTTGACAATTCTCGTTCAGCCTATTTAAAGTTACTATAAATGTTCAGTGATTTCTCTCCTAAACCATCTATCAGGCAGAAGATAATACCTTCACTTTACCTGACCCATCTCTCCTAAGTAGGTTTCAAAATGCCATCTGAAATATTTCTAGTTTCCTTGCATCATTACCAGACAATTGTATATAAGGTGACAAGTGTGATCTCTACATCTTAGTTTTATTTCAATGATATGCTTTAATCTGAGCTCAGACTTGGTCTGACTGTTAATCCTGGATGTAGTATATGCCTTCTAGTTTTTGTTTGTTTATTTTTTTAGAGAGACAAGATAAACTAAAAACCCAAAGAACTGATTTTATTTCTAATATTACTGTGAGCACTGTCTGATAACATTGCTTCTAGAATTTGGGGTCAAAAGCTGTTTTGTATATTTGACAGAATTTTGGTCATTATATCAACAGTTCTCTTTAAATATTGTCAATCAGTCAGTAAGCTTCCCTTTAATTTTCTGCCTTTACTATTGTAACATGGCAAAGAACAAATTTAAAGCAATAAATTGTGATTGAAAGAAGTGGATGTATGAAAAGAAACTATAAAACCTATTTTTATTATACTAATTTAATGGTTTTGGTCATCTCCTGTGACCTTTTCTTTTGAAACAGGAATGGGCTCCAGTTTAAGAAAAATTCTAATCTAGATTTTGAATACCTGCAGGTTTGAGGAGACCTTCAAGCCTAGGCATTTGATTTATGCAACTAAAAAAATAGTAGCTATTTGCAAAATTTAAGTCTAGATCTAGATCTGGATTTCAAACATCCCCAAAGCCTCAAAGGATCTGAAGCCAGAATTTGATTCTGAACCACTTTTACTTAAACACAGTATGCCACCTTACTCTATGGTTCTGATAGCATGTAAAGTTGAAGTTCCTAGATAATCAAAAATGAGTACTTGAATAGTGTTCAGAAAAATATATAACAATTATACACAATTGTATAATTATAAACAAAAAATTCTTCAAAACCCCATTAGGTGTCTGTTCTTCAAAATTCTGTTAGAAATTTTCAGAGAACAATCCCTGCATTCAAACTCAGATACCTTGGTGTGATGTTTTTCTCTCCTGCTCAAAACCTTAGCTATTACAAACAGAGAATGAGTCCTTTCTCCTCTTTATCGCTTTTTAGTGAATTAGTCATACGGCTTAGATAAACATATGTTACAAAAGTAGATGCATTAAGGACTTTTCAGAGACTTGGACAAGATGGATTAGAATCAAATTTAAGCACCTATCTTCATTTAGGCACTTCATATAGAGAATAGAGTCTAGCCCTCCAGAATTAGGTATAAACTCCATTGCTTAGCATCATACTATTGCAAGCCCCACAGCATTCTTCTGCTAGTATTGTCCTTGGCCTCCAGAGTAGATCGAACTGGCAGTGCCATGTAATCAGACCCACGGGGCTCCCCATGGGTCCAGAAGTTTGGTGGCAGGGGAACTGTGCCACCACTCCCCTGCTGCCTAAACTCTGGATCCATAGGGATCCCCAGGCCCTGCACACTGGGTCTGATGCCTGATCCCAGTGCACATGGCTAGGCAGAAGCAGTGCTGTGCCCTAGGGCCCAAACCTGATGCAGGGGCAGGGGCAGGGGCAGGGGCAGGGGTGGCACTGGGCTACCCAGGACACACTCCCATCCTGTGGAGGCAATGTCAGAGCCCCAAGGCCCAATGCCAGCATGCAGGGGGCAGTGTTGGGCCACTGGGAACAAATCCTGGCAGAAACAGGTGAGAAGCAGTGGTGCAAGGCCTCAAGATGGGCCTTGCAACACTCATCTAGCCCACAGAGCCAAGAAGTTGAACACCACTGTACTACACCATTCCAGACTCTCTCCATATCTATTCTGCTATTACTGTGTTTCTGGTTTGGTTTTTTTCAGTATTTATCAGATTCCAGAATACCCAATCAATACTCCTCAGATTCTTCTTCTTTGCCTCTTATTTTCCATTACACCTTTTGCCCAGTACATCAGCTACCACAGATGGGCTGGACAAGAGATAGAGAAAACTGAAATGCCAATGTTAAATGATCTCTAAATTCATATTAAACTGAATGAAGAATAGTTCCATGGTAAATACCAGTAAAACAAGCTGACCTAGACAGTATGAGAAAAGCAGACCTATGACATAACATCTGCACAAGGTAGACACAATCTCAGTCTAATACTTCATATTGTGTGTACTATGTATGTACTATTAGTGACCTACCAAATTCACAGCAGGAGTGGGGTGAACAACAGTTCCTTTTATTTTGCAGGTTTCCCCACATGCCCCCCTCCCCCAACCACTCGCTGCTCACTCCTGATCAGCAGGGAGGCAAAAACTGCAGTTTCATATGTGATGCTGTTTTTGCCTCCCCGCTAGTCAGCAACAAACAGCATGGCTGCCAGGCCCCCTCGGCCAATCAGCAGCAAGTGGCAAAAATGCTGTCATATTTAAAACCATGGT
>NW_017728913.1:16360248-16408235 GCF_001723895.1 Crocodylus porosus | reverse complement strand
GGCTGGAGGGGGGGCACAGGAGAACCTGCAAGATTAAAGGAGCTGGTAGGTATTTTCCCACTGCTGCACACCCCATTCCCACTGTGAACTTCATAGATCCCTCATGTACTATATATGTGTGCGTAACCACTTACATATATACAGGGGAGAATGTTCAAAAGGCTTTTAGACTTAGGTCCCTAACTTCTACTGAAAGTCTTCTGGGCTTTAGGTGCCTAACCATATTAAATGCTTTTGAAAAACCTACACAAAGCCCATTTTGTCTCCCCAGTTTATAAATTTAAAAAAAAAAAAAAAAATCAATCAAGACATACTGAATCAATTGAGAAGTACATTTTTTATTATTATTTCTGTACCTCTACCAGCTCATTACTTTTATCAGTTTAGGTTTAGATATCAGTCCTAGTGCAGTTATTGACTAAGTGATTTCAACTGAATTAATAAGCAGCTCCAGGTAGCACAGGGTATAAAACAAAACTATCCACAGTGATTCTAAGATCACTTTTCAGACTAGTTAATTTAGAGCCAATTATTAAGTATAGTTAAGTGGGTTTTTTTCCCCAGTGCCTTACATTATATTTATCAATGTTTATTTTTATCTACTACTTTATTGCCCACTCACTCTGTTTTGTAAGATCTTTCTCTAACTCTTCACCATAAACTTTGGATTTCAATATCTAGAATAATTTTATATAATGTTCTTCTTTTTTTCAGGTCACTAGTTAGCCCCTTTTCCAGATCATTTATTTTGAACATGTTGAACAGCCTGGGTCCTAGCACAGATCCTTGGGGATCTCACTCTGTACATTTCTGAAAAAATGCTCATTTAGTTCTCCCCTTAGTTTCCTGTCTTTTAACCAGCTCTTGATCAACGAGAAGACTCTCCTACTGGTTCCATGATAGCCAAGTTTCTTTAGGAATGTTTGGTAAAGGACCTATCAAAAGCTTTTTGAAAATCCAAGTATACTATATCAGCTGGATCACCCTTATCCATGTTCTTGCTGACACTTTCATGGAACTTCAGCAACATGGTAAGACATGTTTTTTCTTCACCAAAACTATATTGACTTTCCACAACATGTCTTCTTCCTATAAATTCGATTTTTTATTATAGATTTTTATTAAGGGAACTGAGGTTAGATTCACTGGTTTAAAGTTCCTTAGATCACCCTGAAAGCCATTTTAAAAAACTGATGTTACATTGGAAATCCTCCACTCCTCTTGCACTGAGTGTGACTCTATCTATAGGTCACCACCTCTACAGAAATTCAAAAAAATGGCAATTGTTAGTAAGGTTGTGAACACAGGTGTTTTGAGGGCAGTAACTCAGTGATCATGACTGCCTTTCAACAGGCAAGGCAAGCAGTGAGGAGTTCTATGCCAGTGAATCATTATGCTTGCAAGAATCAACAAAGAACGAGTACTGTAGGAAACTTGAGTCAAGGAATCCTGCTTTCCAGGACAATGCCTCACCACACACAGTCCAAGTTGTACAGAACACTACAACAAAATGCATCTTTGAATGTTTTCCCTATCCAGACTGCTCACCAGATTTGACTCCCTTGGTGGTTTACCTGTTGTTAGAGCTGAGCAAGAATTTTGTGGGAAGAATATCAATTATACAATCAAGTGATTACAGCAGCTGAAGACATGCAGGACAATGACTACCAGAAGGTGGGCAAAGTCATGATGCATCCATGTTGTGATAAGTGCAGTGATGTCAAGGGAGGCTATATATAAAAAAAATAAACAGATAATTGAAGGCAAATAGTTTTTCTTTGCCCAGCTGACAATTTTCTGAATGCTCCTCCTATCTGCGTGCTGGCACTAGTAGCGTTTGATACTGGATAGTGTTTCTGTCTTCCAAAGGCACAAACAGCAGCACTCACTTCTGCTGCTGGTAGGTATTTTCCTACTGCTGTCTTGCATGGCTCATCTTGTGTGGTTCTTCTATCACGTACTGTGTGACAAGGGGCAAGCTAGGGACCAGGTCCTATGCCGGCCCACCCACCTGTCTCTATGGGGCAATCCATCCTGTCTCACCTGCCACACCTTTGCTGTTCCCATAAACGGATAGTAAATGTGGAAGACTGCCCATTACATGTCCCAATGCCAGGGGGCACTGTCTGTGACTCCAGCATTCCCTACACCCCAACCCATGCCTTGGAGATGGCACCCACATGATGTCCTTAACCCACCCCACAACTGGTGCTCAGGCTTCTCAAAGGGACTCTCACACCCCAGCCCCCTCCAAAACAGCAGGTCATTGTGCTCAATTACAGGTCTTTCTTTTGACCCACACTCAGCCTCCCAACAACGGAGGACTTACCGGGGTCCGGACTCACCCCTCACACTCTGGCTGAGCCCCCTGCTCGGCCTCTGGCCCAACGACAACCTCAAGTGTCCAAAGACCTACCTTGGCCTACTCCCCTCTCCTGGGGTTCCTACTATGCCCTCACTAGGGCATCTACACCACACCCCACTCTGGGGTCTTCTCATAGTCTTCCCAATCAACTACTCACGGGGCTGGCCTGCGCTACCTTCAGGCCTGCTCCCAGTTCAGCCCTACTCAACACACCCCTGGGACTGTCTTTCAGGCCTACTCCCATTCAGCCTTACTTAGCCCCCTCCTCACGCCCTTCAGGCCTACTCCTGTTTAGCCCTATTCTGTGTGGGGCCACACACTATACTCCTCACACTACCCCTTCTGTGGTCTCCAGGATCTCCCATCCCTACTGGGCTCAGGTGGCATTGCTTGCTGTGCCTCACCCCACTACTCCTACAACTGCCTCCAAAGCCCACCCAAAGATGGAGGCTGGAGTTAAGGCATCCCTCCTTGCATTTCACTGGGCAGGTAATTGGCCTGGCATTTCCTGGGGGCTCCCACAACACCAGGAACCCCACCAGGACACCCATCCCCAGCAGGGTGCAGTTTTAAGTCATGCCCAGGACCAATAGCCTCCACCTCCTACCTGCTAGGTGTTCTATGCAGCTCAGCCAGGTGATGTTTCTGCCTGCCAGCAGCAGTAAACTGCTGTGTTTATACAGGCAGTTAGCGTTCTAAAATGGCTGCCACAATAAAGCACCTGCTGGCTGCCTGACTCAACCCTTGAAGTGGCAGGCACTACAAGTGCGCTGCCACTCCTTTCATATTTCCATCTAATCACACCAAATAGTAACAGTAGGCAAGGGAGAAGAGGCTGAAGGAATTATATTTTATCAACTCAGTACAAAGAAGAAAAAGAAGATTTGCTTTCTTGGAAGAACCTCCTTAGTTTAGCCATCATGTGATGTTCTATTTGCCAACCTTTCTCCATTATTGTGTTGTGCCCTGCTTACCTAATATCTTAAATTAGTTGGCAAACTCCCTGGGGCAGAGACATCCTTATCTGTGCTTTGATGTACCTGGAATATTATAGTGATATGAAAAATCATAAACATATAATCTGATATAAACTTGGGACATCTTAGGCATCTCCAGTTACTGCATTGACAATAGAACAGTAGGAATAACTGCTTTTTGATTTGCTGCCTGAATATAAGAAGTTAAATACATTTTTATTCTGGGTTAATCTGAAATATTTTTCTCTCTCAGCAAAAAGGGAAACAAAAAAATGAAGCTGACCAAAATATTTCATCTAACCCCAAACAACTTTTTTTTGGTCATTTGTATTTTAACCCTGTTCACTCCTTTAAAGAATTCTTATTAAATTGTTGTAGGCAGAAGCACTGTTTTAAACAGACAAATCAAAGCACGCTGGTGCAAAACTGTTGAAAGAAAATGTTTTGACTTTTCCAACATTTTTTCTACAAGTTGGCCCACATTTGTAAATTGCTTGGACCATCCCAAAACTCTATTTTTTGAGGAAATATACTCATCTGCAAAATTAGTTCTCTGAATATCTCTTACAAAAGTCAGAGAATATTTGCTATAGTTCCTCACTAATAAACTCAAGTAAAATTAATTCTCTGAACTTTTGTCAATTTCATCCAAAGTCCAGATCTGCAAAATCTCTAACTTTTGTAGAGCACCCACTATCACTATTGACATTCCCAGGGATTAAATAAAAAGCCTTCCCTAAAAGATGGCAATTAAGGAATTACTTTCTAAATTAAATGGAACAGCACATGAAAAGCCAAATTAATCTCATTTTAGAAAATTAATTTGAAGTACTCTATACCTCACATTAATCTTACTGGACACACTTGTGGTCTCCTCACAGTTATCCTAGTCTGCAATTATGATATATATTAGAAATACAGGAAAACTCTATTACAGATATAAATGGACAACACTCTGAAAGTGTCAATTTTTCCCAATCTACACCAATTCTCTCTCTCTCTCTCTCTTTGCCATGGGTAGTTTGCTTATTATGTCTTACTCTCTTGTTTATTTCAAATGCATATTTCTCTGCCAATAAGTGCCGCTATTGAAAACACACCAACCAGCACATGTACGTACTTACCCCTCACTACTTTTACATACATGTCCATTAACTGTTCTTTTGCATAGCTGATAAGTCCAAAGATCAACTTGAAAGTAGTTCATTACCATATAAATTAGAAAAGTGTGCTATTTACATGAGCCTCACTCATGACAGAAAATATTTTTTTATGTAGCACTTTTATGGGAAAGTGCACTGGAGTGTAATAGAAATAACCTTTAAATGGCATTGTGTTTTTACACAATAGATTAAAAGAGAACTCAGCCTGCTGTAGAGTTCCATAAGCAGCTCAAAGAAACCCCTACAATACTGTTTAAAATCCTATAGGGTTTTAAAGAACATTATTACATTTCTATAGCACTGTTACAAACCAACATGGTTTTTCAATTGACTCAAAATATTAGAAGTTGTTGAAAATGCTCCGAAAAGGTTCTGGCCAATTCTAGCTGACTCAGTGTTGGTCATTATCCCCATCATGGACCTAGGTCATTGGCTATTTCAACAGAGATAATAACAGTTTAAGAAAGAAATCTCTTCAGGGAAACAGAAAAACAGTTTTTGGTCAGAGGAAACAGCTGAGATCTACATTTTTTCAATGTTATTTGAATTACAAAACCACAGGAAGTGAGTAAATGGATAGGAAAATAGAGTCTCTTCTCCCTTTGCATTGGCTATGAAATTACAATGGCCAAAGTGATTGATACTAGAGCTGCCAGGAGCATGATCCTCGCCCCCATTCCTCCCCTTGCCCCAAAAGAAGTCAAGTACTTCACCCTCCCCATGCCAACTCACAAATGGGTGGGGTTGCACATCACTGGAGGTAACCTGGTCTCTGTTAATGAAAGGGTCAGATTGTGGTCAAGAAGTCACATCAGACAAATTATGTGTCTTAGGAAAACAAAGATACCCAGATTTTTCTCCTTGGGCATGCAGGTCTTCATTATTCCCTTCACAAGACAAGGACAAATTCCACAAATAGCTCCTGAAAGCCAAACCATGCATGGTCTAATATAGGTTTCAAAGTGAATTCTGTCTTAACCTCACACATCAGAGACTGGCTTAAGGACAGAGAGAAAATTCCAGGTAATTCAATTCAAAATGATTATTGTATCTGTCCAATTTTGTCCCTCAAGAATGAACTTTCCAAGAGGAAGATAGCCGAATCTTTCAAGAGAAAGTGCATGTCAGATATGATACACACACACAGGTAAAAGGAAAATACAATATCTTGTCTCTTCAGAGGTATATTGCTAAAAACATTGTCTACAAAATTCAGAAGAATGAATCCTCAGCTGGTATAAATTTTTATACTAACATGTCAGTTGAAGATGCCTATAAACTGCTTTTGGACTCCACAACCACTTTTTATTTCTTATTTTATCATCGTACACAGTAAATGTATTTAATGTCCTTAAAACTTATCTTGTAATATACAGCTGAAAATATTGCACAAAAATTAGCATAACTTGCTCAGGCTGAAAATACTACACAAGGATGAAGTCAAGATGCAGAATACATCGATAATTTATCATAAGAAAGTACAAGTAACACACTGATCAAATGCCATAGTGATGTCAGGTAATAACCGCATGATTCTGATTATAATTATTACCCCACTTGAAGCATGTATTAAATATCACATGGAGCCTTTTAAGTCACTGATTTCCACAGCTACCTTGTTGCCACAGGGCTTTTAAGAAACAGTTTGTCCAAAAATCTGACTTGGAACACTTAACAGATGTTTTAACTTTCACTCAAACCACTATAACCAATTGAACTATGGAACGGAAACAGCTGTAGCGCAAGTGTGGTAACTGGCTGAGTTAGTTCTCTTCTGATGCCACAATATCCCTGCTTAAGATTTACCACAGCTATTGATCTGGCTCTGTCTGTAACATACAATGAGAACAGTTATATATACTTGTTAGTAACATAGCTTAGCTACAAACTAAGCCTTTAAAGAATAGCATATGCACAAGATTTTAATGAATATATACTTACATTCATTAAATATATTCAGTAAATATAAAAACTTTGAAGTCTGTGCCCCCCACCTGACCCCTTTTATTAAACATGACCAAACCAATTAATTAATTTACTTAAACATTTGCAGGAAGATTAAATCTTTATTGAAAGAAAAAGTGAAAAAAAGATTGGGAAATATATTTTTCACACATGACAAAGAGGTATAATCCCTGTTTAAAAGTACAAATTACTCAAATTCAATTAATGGAACAGAATTAATTAATTAATTCAAATTCAATTAATGGATCCATTACACAAGGCAGGTAAGGTAAATTGTAGGCAACACCTTCAAAATAGTTTCATATATGTATTTTATGATCCAAGATTCTGATAAATGTGACTACCATCCAGTTGCATGATGTATTTGTTGCACATTCTGCAACAGTCTAGTATGCCTGAATACTAGGAGCATCAAAATTATCAAGGGGCAATAAATTGAACTGAACTAAACAGTCTAACTGGAATTACTGAGCCTATTATTCATTATAATAAAGTATTATTGTTACAAAGAATTGTGTTTTGAATTATCTTTACATAGCTATAAATGTAGCTATAATTATTTGTTCAAAAAAGGACTCCAAATTTTAAGCATAATAATTGATTTTTAGCCTCAAAGTTTTGCTGATAGCCACAGTGAATACTTATGATTAATAGAGCCAAGGGCTGGCACAGGGTGGGACAAAACAAGTGTTACGTTTCCAACCTTGCATTGCCTGTAGGTATATGCAGAAGAGTGGTGGGAAGACAAAAGGACAGATTCAATCTACATTTTCTGCCTGGCTCCTCTGCCTGCTCTTTTCACATGGCCTGAGGTTTTGGATAGATCAATATAGATACTTTTCTATGAAAGGAGCAAGATAGAAACATGGATGCTCCTAGACTTTCTTGAAATAATGAATATTTGCTGTGATTCATCCAGTTTTGATGCAGTATCAACAAAATAACCTCAGAATAACCTCACTCAGCACTGACAAGTGCAAGGTGCTGCACCTGGGGAGGAAGAACCAGCACCATACCTGTGGGCTGGGTAACTCCCTTCTCATCAGTACAGAGGCAGAAAAGGATCTTGGAGTCATCATTGATGCCAAGATGAACATGGGCCAACAGTGTGGGTATGCTGTCAGGAAGGCCAACCACACCTTGTCATGCATCCACAGATGCATCTCAAGCAGGTCCAAGGAAGTGATTCTCCCCCTCTATGCAGCACTGGTCAGGCCGCAGCTGGAGTACTGCATCCAGTTCTGAGCACCGCACTTCAGGAGGGATGTGGACAGCATGGAGAGGGTCCAGAGGAGGGCCACTCACATGATCAGGGGACAGCAGGGCAGGCCTTAGGAGGAGTGGCTACTGGACATGAACCTGTTCAACCTGCACAAGAGAAGGCTGAGGGGGAATCTGGTGGCCTGTTACAAACTAGTCAGGGGGGACCAGCAGGTATTGGGGGAGTCCGTGTTCCTCCAAATGCTACCAGGAGTGACTAAGAATAACGGTCACAAGCTGGAAGAGGGTAGATTTAGGCTAGATATCAGGAGGTGCTACTCCACTGTCAGGGCGGCTAGGATCTGGAACCAACTTCCAAGCAAAGTGGTGCTGGCTCCTACCCTGGGGGTCTTTAAGAGGAGGCTAGATGTACACCTTGCTGGGGTCGTTTGACCCCAGTACTCTTTCTTGCCATGGCAGGGGGTCGGACTTGATGATGTGCTCAGGTCCCTTCCAACCCTACAAACTATGAAACTAAGAGGTTATCACATTTGAGCTTGCCAGCACACAGAAAAAGAAGTCAGAAGTAACTTATTCTTTACATTTCCTCCCAATTCCCTTCCCTAATGGGTTGCAGAATATTAGAGGTCTTCACAAATGATATGCTTTCTTTTCATAATCACACTCTCAAATACTGCTAAGACTAACAATGGTAAATTTAACTCAAAGATTACAACCAGCCAAATGTTCAGTTCTGATTCTAAAATACCAAACTATTAGAGGCATTCTGGTGTGAGCCCATAACCTCAAATGTCTAACTGAATCTATGTTTCAAATGGATAGTTTCCAAATCATGTAATTTTCACACTGTGGACACAGTTGCAGTTACTCAGAGCTGTCACTAACATATTCACCGATAGGAGCCTGTGTCAAAAAATGTGCAACATTGCTCTCATTTACACATCTGCATTAACCTTTAGGTTCTTATTACAACACTGTGAAAACCCCTCTGTGTGAAACAGAAGCAATAGCACGAAGGTTAAACACATCACTTCAACTTTTCAGCCCGAGAGCAAGGTTTGGTTTTGTTTAGCAGTTTCTGCATTCCCGACTGCTTAACAAGCACTCACAGCCTAACAAACCTCTCACCTGCCCCTCCATTCCTGCTGTATAAACTAAAAGAAAAAAATGGAGAATTAATATCTGTGCAGTCAGATTAACAAAGGCTAGGGTTTTGCCGCAGTGAATTTTAAGAAAATCCAATAGAGTTGATAGAGACTTATAAGGAAAATGTACAAGATCCAGGAAAGAGAGTGTAAATTGATGCAGTAAACTACATTAATGTAATATTACGACTGAGAATTTAAAATCCTCTTTAACATTTAAAAAGCAGAAAATACTTCAGGGCTTTCATAAGAACTGTAACTCCTGTTTCTTGCACAGATGGATTATGCTGCACTGTATTTTATTAACGTTATAGATAATATGCAGGTATGTTGTTATTGTTCTGGAAATTGTAGGATCATAGGAAGTCAGAACTGGAAGGGACCTCAGGAGGTCATCTAGTCCAACCCCCTGCTCAAAGCAGGACCATCCCCAACCAGATCATCCCAGCCAAAGCTTTGTCTAGCCAGGTTGTGAAAACCTGCAAAGATGGAGCTTCCACCATCTCTCTGGATAACCTGTTCCAGTGTTTTACTACCCTACTTGTGAGAAAATTCATCCTAAAATCTATCCTAAACTTGCCTTGCTACAACTTCAGACTGTTGCTCCTTGTTCTGTCATCTGCCACCACTGAGAACAGTCTAGCTCCACCCTCTTTTGAACCCCGCTTCAAGTAGTTGAAGGCTGCTATTAAGCCCCTTCTCAGTCTCCTTTCTCTGGATGAAATAAGCCCAATTCCCTCGCTCTTTTCTCGTAAGTCGTGTCCCCCAGCCCCCTCACCATTTTTGACACCTGGACTCCCTCCAATTTGTCCACATCCTTTCTGTAGTTGGGTGCCTAAAACTGAACACAGTACTCCAGATGTGGCCTCACCAGTGCTGAATACAGGGAAAGAATCCCTTCCCTTGACCTACTGGCAACACACCTACCAATGCAGCCCAGTATGCCACTAGCCTTCTTGGCAACAAGGGCACACTGCTGGCTCATATTCAACGTATTGTCCACTGTAACCCACAAGTCCTTTTCTGTAGAGCTGCTGCCCATCCAGTCAGCCCCCAACCTATACTGGTGCATGGGATTGTTCTGTCCTAAGTGCAGGACTTTGCACTTGTGCTCGTTAAACCGCATGAGATTCCTTTTGACCCAATCCTCCAAATTGCCTGGGTCACTCTGAATCCTACCCCTGCACTCCAGCACATCTATTACTCCCCCCCCAGCTTGGTGTCATCTGCAAACATATTGAGGGTGCACTGTATGCCATTATCCAGGTCATTAGTAAAGACATTGAACAAAACCAGCCCCAGGATTATTCCCTGGGGCACTCCACTTGATAACAGCTGCCAACTAGACATCGAGCCAGTGATTACTACTCTATGAACCCAATGCTCCAGATGGTTTTTGATCCACCTTACAGTCCATTCAGGCAGCCCATATTTCCTTAGCTTGCAAGGAGAATGTTTTGAGAAACCGTATCAAAATAATTCCTAAAATCAAGTACACCATTGTGAAGAAATCCCCCTCTGTCTGTCCCTGCTTGGGTCAGCTCAGCTACATCCCTTTCTCTTTCACTTGCTTGCTATTTGGTTCAACCTGGTCACCCAGGTAATCAGGCTAGGTAAATTCCTGAGGGGAGGGGAAGCTCTCTCTCTTCCTCCAGTGACATTTTGGAACAGGACACAAGCAACATCCTCCAGAGACTCTCTGGATGAATGAGTGAATAAAAACCTGGAAACTAGCTAAGAGATTATAACTAAATAATTCAGATGTGTATTAAAAGGGTCCCCATACCCAAGATCTGTAAGACTCAACTTATTTTGGTTTGCTCACAGTGTTTTTCAAACTCCTTTGTTCTACCCCTCCTTTTCCCCTGATCAATAAAGGTATCAGGTTACAGCATGACAGGCTCTTTCACTGTGTAAGGGGCTGAAAAGGGGCATCTCCTCTCCACAGAGATTGGCTGTTTGTTGTTTCCCTCAGTCATACCTGAGGTTACCCTTGGAGGCTTCATGCTAAAAGAAGCACCCAGAAATATTACCAGTGGTCAAGGCATCCCCAAGGCTTGCAGGGTCTATGTACCCCGGGCCTCACAAAGCCCTAACCAGTGCCTGGGTGGTGGCAGCGTTACCCCAGGCTAGCAGGCGTTTGCCAGGAAAGGGGACAGCCAGCCAAAGGCTCCCCACAAGACACTCCTGAAGCGTGGTTTTGACCCTGGCACAGTGAGATGGGTGGTTCTGCATAGTAGTGTCCCCTACTGTGCTGCCACAACCACATCCACCAGCCTCCCCATACCCACAGAGCCAGTCATCTCATCATAGAAGGCAATCAGGTTTGTCAGGCATAACTTGCACCTGGTGAACCCATGCTGATTGTTCCTAATCACCTTTTTCTCCTTCAAGTGCTTACAAATGGATTCCTTGAGGACCTGCTCCATGATTTTGTCCAGGGACTGAGGTGAGGCAGACTGGTCTGTAGTTCCCTGAATCCTCCTTTTTCCTTTTCTTAAATATGGGCACTATGTTTGCCTTTTTCCAATCATCTGGGACCTCTCCTGATTGCAGAGCCATGGGCCATCATCTTTGAAAACTCATGGCAATCGCATCATCCAACTCCCTCAGCATCCTCAGGTGCATCCCATCTGGCCCCATGGACTTATATACATTCAGCCTTTCTAGGTGGTCCCTAACCTGTTCTTTCACCACTGAGGGCTGCTTACCTCCCCCTCCAAGCTGTGCTGGCTGGTGCAATAGTCTGGGAGCTGAACTTGCCTGTGAAAACTGAAACAAATAAGGCAGGAGACATTTACTGCGCAGTAGCATCATGGGACACAAACCATGACAGGACATTACTGCACAGTATTAATGAGCTTCTGCACTTTCAGTGTCACCAGGAAGCCATAGGCTTCACAGACTTCCTAGACATTAGGACTAGAAGGGACTTCATGAGATCATCAGGTCCAGCGCTCTGCCCAAAGGCCAGGAAGTAAGCTGGGGTCAGATGACCCCAGCAAGATAATGATCCAAGTGCTTCTTGAACATGTCCAGAGTAGGTGCTTGCACCACTTCTGGGGGAAATCTATTCCAGACTCTGGAAACTCAGACAGTAAAGTAGTTTTTTTTTTTCCCTTAGGTCTGGTCTAAAACAGTCTTCCAGCAGTTCGTGACTGTTGGACCTTGTCTTTCCTTCGGGTGCCCTGGTGAACAGATGTTCTCCCAGATCCTGATGCACACCCCTGGTATACTTATAGGATGCCACCAAGTCCCCCTTGATTCTACATGTTTCCAAGCTGAAGTGTCCCATGCCTCTCAGCCTCCCCTCATGAGGTCTGCTCACTTGACCGCTGATCATGTGACTCTCTCCCCTTTGGACTCTTTCAAGCTTCTCCACATACTTTTTAAAGGGTGGAGCCCAGAATTGGATGCGGTACTCCAGCTGTGGCCTCAGCAAAGCCAAATAAAGTAGAAGGATAACATCTTGGGTCTTTCTTGAGATGCATCAGTAGATGCAAGCCAGGGGTTTATTTGGTTTGCTGGCTGCGGCATTGCCTTCGTGGCCTCATACTCATCTGGGGTCAAACATGAACCCCGTCTTTTTCAGTCATAGTGCTAGTGAGTGTAGCACTGCCAAGCTGATACATATGATGTGGGTTCTTTCTCTTGGGGTGGAGCATCTTTCATTTCTCTATGTTGAAAGTCATCAGGTTTTGATCTGCCCACTTTGCAAGACTGTCCAGGTCAGCCTGAATCCCCAGCCTATCCTCTGGTGTGACCGCACGTCTGTATAATTTGGTGTCATCTGCAAACTTAGGCAGTCCACTTCTGACCCCTGAATCCAGGTCATTTATGAATACATTAAAGAGTACTGGTCTGAGTACTGAATCCTGAGGGATGCTACTGGTCACCATGCACAATGATGACTCAGTTCCATCGACTAGCACTCTCTGGGTCTGACCATGGAGCCAGTTACCCAGCCATTGGACCATAAGTTCATCAAGGCTGCAGTTCCCCAATTTTGTCACGAGGACATCATGGGAGACCAAGTCAAAGACTTTTTTGAAATCCTGGGAAATGGCATCAACCTCTCCTCCCCTGTCCAGGTGACTTGTCACTTGGTCATAGAAAGAGATGAGGTTGGTCAGACATGACCCATCCGTAATGAAGCTGTGTTGGCTGTCTCTCAGAATAATGCCTTCTGTTAGCCTGTTGTTGATGGATTCTTTAATAATTTTGTCCGTGATCTTTCCAGGGATTGAGGTCCAACTGATTGTCCTGTAGTTCCCTGGATCTTCCTGCCTTCCTTTCTTGAAGGCAGGCACCGTGCAGAGATTCTACAGTGCAGTAATGCCAATTACTGCACAGTCATTTAGTACTTAGATATGCAAGTACTAAATGACTGTGCAATAACAGCTGCACAATCAGTGTCTTGTGTAGACATGGCCAGTTTTTTGCACAGATGAAAGGCAGCAGTGAAGCACATCACTAGAACCTTTATTAAGCCTGCATTAAGTTCAGTGTCAAACTTGAATGGGCTTCTGTGAGTGTATCTACATTGGAAAATGAAATTGCATTATATGTTGACTAACATTACTTTAAATTAGCGCTGGCACTGAGAACAGGGAAGAACTGTTATATTTAAAACCATATCAGCTAGACATGGTTAACTTAGTTTGTCTGTGAAAGTGTAAGAGAGAGAGGCATAAGAGACTACAGCCCTGCCTCTATAGTCATAATGGCTGAAGATGAAATCTGGCTGCACCCACATCCCATCATTCTGATAGCTTTATGTCAAATACCTCACCTTTCTAACAGATGCAAAATAAGCTTCCATGCGAGTCAGGGATTAATTTCAAGTGTACCTTTATCTTCCTAATGGTTTTTTGTAGTTATTTTATTCACAAGTGGTCGCAACCATATGGGGTTTCAATGCATTGAAGTATTCACTTCACACTTCAATTCACTCTTCATTTTCTTCACTGCCCCAATGCAGACATGATCTACAAGTTAGAGAATTATTGTATTGCAGAGAAAAGTGAGTGGCAAAAAAACCTCATAGCTTGCAGCTGACACTGAGGGCATTTATAGATGTGCTCTGGGAATCCAGGAGGGGGCACTTTTAATTAGCACGACTCAACAAGCTTTAGTCCAAAGCACCCCACTGCCATTTTTCAGCATAGACATGCTGATACACTAGAGGCTGCTGGAGCACACTGATTGATTAATCAAGACCGTGCCTCCCTGCATGTGTGTAAGTGCCCTGAGAAACTAATTGATGAAACAAAGAAACAGCTGATATCAGTTTCACAGTCACTGACTTGATAGATCCGTAGCTGCCACTTCCTCTGGAAGTTCTATAACTTTCATCTTCACAAAACTCAAGTGACTTAAGTAAAAAATGATTTTAGATTGTAGAATGTTGATTCCATTAATTTCCTCGACGTCAAATTACTGCCAATAACTCAGTAGCTAAAGTGCATTACAACAATTCAGGGTAAATCCTGGACTTGCACTGGGATGGCAAAAAAACAGAAGTAGCAACTGTCACAAGCCTATGATATGTTGAGGTGTTCAGGGAATCTCTTGCATGTTTGCTTGAATTTTACAAATATGGTATGTGCAGTCTCTGTGGATAGGTAGTGTCAAGCCTTATCATCCTTATTGTCATGGATGACTGGTGCCACCTGAGTTAGCAACCAAGGGGGGGTCCCCCCATGGCTGATCACACCAACCAGGAAGCGACACGTCCCCTTCTGTGAGCTTTGGCTGGAGAGTGGGGGTACCAGATGGACAGATGCCCGTCACCTAAGCAGGGAGCACTGCCTGTGAGGGGGTGCACCAGTGATCTCCATGCACCCCCTATGCGTCACCATTGTGCATTGTGGTATTTGATACAAATGTATGTCTTATTTGGTATAGTAAAGCTGAGACTGCATAACAGATAATGATTTTTAAGAGTTATTCTTTAAAATGAGTTTTATACACAAGAGAAGTAATCACTAAGAAACAGCATCTGACATGGGTATATTTAATGGCCAGTCAAATAGACCTTTTGAGGACATGGTCTGAGGCACTTGAGCCAGGCCCTTCCACACAGTGACAAGTTTACATTTTAACAGGAAAGACCTGTAGTGGGAATGACACCTGGCTATTAAGAGAAGAATATTAGTCACAACTGGAGAAGAAAGAAAGATATGGTATCTTTATTGGAGCAGGAAGAACTTTGACTAGGTACAGACACTACACTTTTATCAATATAACTGAACATAAACCGTTGTACACCCATAACAGAACATAAGTTCAGCACACATAGACTGGTTTAAAAATGGCAGAACCCAGTCTAAGATTTTCCCCGCAACCCCCACTAAAGGGCAAATATGTATTCTGTTCACTACTGATCTAAACTACACTGCTTAGACAAAAAAAACACATAAATTACCTTCGATTTTTTAAATGTCTGTACCTAGCCTTCATGGAAATTACAAGAATATCATTCTCCCTAAGAATCCAATGAATAATATATACAAATGGTTAGATACGAAACCATACTTAAGTCTTGCCATAGGAACAAGTAGCTGTCAAAAGTTTCCTGGGAAGTGCTTTAGCTCTTCAGCTAGCAAGCTAAATGTATTAGGTTGAGAAGATAATTTGCAGGAGACTTTGGGCATGTGCGTTAAGTTTAGTACCTGTAATAACAGGTACTAAACTTAATGTGCCATAGTTAAGGTACTAAAGTCAATGTGCTGTAATCAGTGCTACTACACAGTAGACTAGTGCATGTTTTTTATATGACGCTAATGTGTATTAGACTAATTCTACTTTGCATTAGCGCAGCTTTTGCCATGATGTGCTAAGCACCATAGAATTAGTCTACTGTGCT
This sequence comes from Crocodylus porosus, assembly GCF_001723895.1. NCBI lineage: Eukaryota > Metazoa > Chordata > Crocodylia > Crocodylidae > Crocodylus > Crocodylus porosus. The sequence continues at coordinate 16,392,531 of NW_017728913.1, read as the reverse complement.
TCCAGCATCTCATCAGATGTGTCCCCTGACAGGAAACTCAGAGGCAGGATCTGCTTTCCAACCTTTTGAGATGAGTAAAAGCTGCATTTTTAGATTAAAGATGCAAGGCAAGATATTTCCTCCAGTTTCTTTATTCTTATATCTTCATCCATATCTCAGCATATAGTTACTGATTTCTTATGGTTGCTCTTCTTTTTTATAATAAATCTTCTTTTATAACTTATCACAGTGCTAAGTGTGAGCTGAGATCATTTGACCATACAGACAGGCCTCTTACACAGAATAGGTTGGGCAGGACCTATAATTTCTGAGCACATGACAGGGCAAGAGTGTGATTCTTCTAGATGGCAAAATCTCTTCTGTGAAGAGCTGGTAAGACCTGGGGGTGGTGGTAAAGTTGAGGTGCCCTCACTCAGTGGGGTGACCTTTGGATCATCTCCCTCTGTTCCCAGTGGTAAAGCAGCAGACAGCAGGGAAGAGTTTGGTCTGAAGAACACTCTTGAAAATGTGAGAACACCCCAGGAGTATGTTTCAACGACACAGCTAACCAAAATCTTAGATCAGGGCATATCACAGCAATATTTTACCATTCCCAATCTCATTTTCATTTATGAAATGGTTTGCAGATGGAGTTAATTTATGCAAACAACCTTGACTTGAATAGTTCCATTATAGTGGTTCCTTTATTAATGATTTGGATGATGGGATTGAGTACATACTTAGCAAATTTCAGAAAAGGTTCTTTGGGTAAATGTGATATCTTTTATTAGACCAACTAAATAGCTGGAAAAAAATGTTTTTTGCAAGCTTTCAGACACAAACACCCCTCTTCACACATAGCAAGAGTCTGCTGGTATTTGTGTACTCTCCTGAGCGGAATAGAAGCAATATGCAAAATTCAGGTCTGTGAAAATGCAAATGTATGGCAGTGAAGATCAGAAGCCATGGGAGACAATAGGTGTGAGACAAATAAGTGGGGGGGGGAGGGGAAGAGGAAGAGAGGGAAATGTTGACCTGGTGATAGAATGTAACTGGTAAAATGAAGAGAGGCTATCTGGAGTTATCCAATGGCAGGCAGCTTATAGCAGGTCATAGATCCAATGTCTATAGTTAGTCTATGACTTTTTGTATTCAGTAGATTTATGAAGTGAAATTCATACGCTTGTCTATGAATGGTGTTTTGTAAATTCCCTTTGAGGATTAGAGCTGAGAGTAGAGGCAGAGTGGTTGCCTTGTGAGACGTGTACACCCACAGGTAAACGGGTATTTTTGTTTTGATAGATTTTCAGAGTGTGTTCATTTTGGTACACTGTTGCTGTTTGGTTTCTCCTGTGTATTTTCCATCAGTGCATTCAGTGCACTGGATGAGATATATTACATTTCTGGAGGTGCAGATCTAAACTCTCAGTTCTAATCCTGAAAGGGAACTTACAAAACACTTCTCAGAGACAAGCCTATGAACTTCACTTCATCATCCTCCCGGATGCAAAAAATCATGGACTAAATACAGACATTGGATTTATGACACATTATAACCTGCCTAACATCCGACTCCTCAGGTACCTCTCCACTATTTAACTGCTACATTCATCCCTCTTCTCCCCCCACCCAGCCTGTCTCTCGCCCACTGACTCCTCAATTTATATCTTCACTGACTGCCTGTTGCATGCATATCAGCCTCTGTCTTCTCTACTATTCATTCCATCCTGGAAGAGCACACATCAACTGCAGAGACTTCCTCAGCCTGACAAAAGGTTTTTAAACCCAAAAGCTTGCTAATTTTTTTATCCCAACTATTTAAGTTGGTCTAATAAAAGATATCAGATGCACCCATATAACCTTGTCAACTTAATCTTACTTAACTCTACCTCAGATGTAGTCTAACTTTGATCACGTCCAGTCAGACTGATCTAATTGAAATTCTGTACAGTCCCCAGGGCAGCTCAGGGCTGGAAAAGCCCAGCTGCTGGCCCCAGCCCCAGAACTGCACTTTTCTTCTCCCTACCCTCACCCCCCAGTACCAGCCTATTTTGAGCCCTGCGGCCCCTCGCCCCGACTCCAGATGACCCACTGCCTCCTCTTGTGGATCAACCAGCTCTCCTGCAAGTCTGCCAAACCCCACCATCTCACAAGACACTCCCAATGCCAGTTTTACTGGCATTTTCTGGTGCCTTCAGCCAAGGAAGTCAGGGTGAGGAGAGGGACAGCAGGGATGTGGGCACTGTTTGTCTGGGGGTGGGGGAAATCAGGGGAGCTAAAAATAACCCATGGTCCTATGGGGGGTGGGGAGAGCTCCATCCTCCAGCTCCCCACAGACCCTGCTTGTACCTCCAATCTTGCCAAGCCATCCTGGGACCTACCAAGCCCCCCCATGGACCCCTCTTGCCTCCCCAACCACACCCCAACAGCACTTGGCCCCCAATCCCCCCAAGTCTCCCCACAAACCCTGGTGGATCCCTGTTCCCCTGATTGCCATGCAGACCCTGCTTACCTCCTGACCCCTAATCCCCATCACACACCCTGCTTCCCTACCTAATCCCCCTCCCAGTTCTCCCATCCTGATTTACCTTAGATTGAGTGGCCATTTTTAACTTCATCTAATTTCCCTGTAACCTCCCTGAATGTATGTACCCTGAGTGATGTTGCAGTGGTCAGTGCATAGTCTAGGAGTCCTAAGTTGCATAAACAAATTTAGAAGTGTAAGCCTATGGCTAGGCAACACAGAACATGACCTGGTTTTTGGTGGTGTCCTGCACACACAACAACTATTTAAAAAGTCCGTGGAAGTTGTGTATTTTCAACACCTCTGAAGTTTAAGGCAAGCTGTTATCCTGAGAGACCTAAATAAAAAGGTTTAATTTTCAGCACCCAAGTTTGCAAATTTTGTCTATGATGAATGAAATTATAGCAAGGAACTGTTGGGTTTTGGAACAGACCCTAGGGATCCACCTTTTTAAGCATCTCTTACTGTAACCACTTGACAACATTTCTTCTACCAGTGAGCAAGACACTGGCTCAGAACAGATCTGGGAGAAAAAATGAAACTTGAGGTGACACATGCAATTTAAGGTAAAAATCTGTAAGTAATCAGATTAATTCCAAAAATAGGAAAATGGTGTTTTAATTCGGCTGGAAACCAGCAAATAGAGACAAATAAAGGCTGCAATTTAACATGGCTGTTTTGGGTTTGTTTGTTTTTTTAAATCACAGCAGGAAACTAAACAGTGATATACTGGTAAGAGGGAAGGAGTAAGAAAGTGGGGAAGGGGTGTGGTAACAAATTCCGGACAATCATTTCCATTGGGAAAGAAATATTAAAGAAATCTCTTTTTCCATGTCTATATGGTAAACTTACTGTGGCCAGAAGCATAGCCCTCAAGCAAACAAGTCTAGTCTCCATTAGATGCCTCCTGAACTAGAAAAAGCATCTCCACATTTGTATCGTGTCACAGGCAGGCTAATTTGCATTGTCACTCAGCCCTGCTAAGTAGCCTACTGCAAACAATACATTGGCATGGGTACACTGCTTTCAGTCTAGGAAACAGCCCCTACAAAGCAGTGCAGCCTATTTCAGGGCACTGTAGCTTAGGGGAATTTCCCTTTGACTTCAGTGGGCCTTAGCTGAGGTTGTGAATGTACCAGACCCATCTTGAATTTACAGAAGGAAAACTTTGGTGACAAGATGTATACTCTGAGTCTTTAAAAAAGTAGAAAAGAAAATAAACAACCTTATGAAATAACTTCTATTTAAAATGCTTCTCACATGTAGATTTGTTTTACACGCTCAGTATGGAAGGAAGAATGGTCCTGTGGATAGGAGTTCAGGATATCCTGATTCAATTTCTGCCACAAACTCTGTCTCACCTTCCCAAGAACAAGGATGTCCAATTGGTGACCTGTAAAGGGATACTTGTGGCTCCTGGGCTCTCACCCAGCCACTGCATCCCACATTGCTCCAGCTGCAGCAGCAGCCAGGGCCTCCAAGCTCCCCCCCTCAATTCCTCCAGCTTTTACATCCTGCCCCCATTGTTGGCAAAGCAGCAGCATGACACAGCCAGCATGGTGCAGCAAGGGTGGTGCCCAAATGCCATGCGGCTCTTGAATGTTTCATGGCTCATGGCCCACAGACCATATAGCCCCTAGCCACTGGACATTACTAACTTCAAGTAAAATCCCAGTCCCAGATGCTTTAACAGGGACAGGGGTTCACCTCTCTGTCTTAGTTCCCCTCTACAAAGTAAGGCAAACCCTTCTTTTACATGTCTTTCTGTGACCAGGCTTTCACCATAATGAGGCTTTGATGCAGTTGAGGCCTCTAGGCCTGGCCATAATTTAATGCTACTAATAGCATAACTCAACAAACTATTAATGTGCTAGCACAGTCTTGTCTACATTAGCATTCTCTGAGTGAACAGAGCTTCATATTTGTACCTTGCACATTTGTAGGAGTGAATGAAGACATATTAGAGTTTTGTTAATGGCAAAAGGGATTGGAAACTAAATGGTCCCATGCTGTAGCATATTAAATTGAGAGGAAAAAGGTTTGTAGGTAACAATGGACCAAAAAAAACAAACAAATCAAAGCTGTGGCAGCAGTTGAGAGGGTAAACAGAACACTAAGGTGGATCAATAGAGAAATTTCACAGACGGTAATTAATGTGGGGAAATGCCTATTGTGAGGATAGCAACAGAATCTGAATTCACTAAAGCACTTAAAACACAGTTAGAAAAGCAGTAAAGGAAAGATACCAAAGAATGTAAACATTAGCTACATAAGAGGACCAGATAAGGCCCTTGTCTTCTCCTGTTCCAAAATTTTACTGAAAATCCTAGCTATTATTGTACACAATATCATACCCAGCAGCACCAGAAATATGCAGTGAGGAATAGATCTCGTATCATTAACTTTTAAGGTTAAATACATTCTCACTGAGTTACTTGTGTAATGTAAATCACATTAAACATTTAAAGCAAGCTTTTCAGGTTACTGTATTTATGAAGGTTAAATGGCTATAATTCAAAGTAATTTTTAAGCCCTTGGTAAGGATGGTAAGGGACAGACTTAGAAGTTTATCCTATCTATCTGTCTATCTATCTATCTATCCCCTTTGACTTTCTTAAGAAGTGATGCCATGCATATCAACTGATTGTTCTCACCTTCTTGGTGTGCTAATGAAATGCCTGCAGGTTACAAGTAACGCAAATTAATTACATGTGTTTGATTAGTTAGATCCTAAAGGAAAAACAAGAAGTATGAACCTAACAGTCCAAAGATACTGCAAACAGTAAATAGAAAGTCATGGCTGAATGAGCATGAAAGCTAGTTAGAGATAGCCCTACAAATGAGGGAGAGGTTTTCAAAGCTAAGGTATGTTCATGAGAGTCTCCCTTTATAGAAGATTTATTAGTGTTAGCTTACATAAAAATGGGGGACAACAGAACACATTTTAATATTGCTGTTTTATATCGGTCAATAGGTACATTTCTGACTGCCATTTCAAGGAAACTCAATAACTTCTCCCAGTTGCAGGAAGTGCCCTTGCATCAGACCATGAGGAAAATTAAACCATAATTCTCTGTCTTTCAAATTTAATCAAAGTCTACAAAATGAGTCCAGCTGTACTGTACTGGTGGGAGGCAAGGGGAGGGATGGGAAAGAGAGAGACAGAAGCTGAAACTACATAGACTCAACAAAATTTTAAAAATTCAGACAGAATCCAAACTTCCGTAAGTATTTCTAAACTTTTGTTTAACAAAGCATAGATATGCAAAAAATGTCAGCTGCTTATGTCATGTTACTGCACTTGATTGCCCCACCTTGCGAAACTGAGGCATTATTGCACGGCAGCCTTCAAAGTACAGAAACCTTCACAGCTGACTAATAAACATTAAAAAGAAGTGTTAGAAGAAATTAGCCATGACATGTTCATTTTACATCAGGGGAATAAAGCAACTAAGCCCCCACTCTCCAGGTAACCAAAAAAACACAAAAAAACAACGAAAGCCTCTGTGCATGGTCAAAATGTTAAACTTCACTCTACCATGAGAAATCAGACATAAACCTTCCTCAGTGGGCTGCTTTCTACTTGTTTGCTTATTGGGGGCATAGGCAGACAAAAGAGCATGCAAAGTTAAAAGGAGAAGCAGAAAATACTGAAAAACCATCTTGTAATTGTCAACACAATCCCACAGTAAGTGAAAGCTAAAATGGGGCAGTTTAGCCCTGTATAAAACACCTGCTAAAGTAACCAATTTGTCACTACCACTTACTGCAGGATAGAGGGACACATAAAACAGCAGGATTAGACTGACATGCAGTAAATCCACTTCATTCCCTCTTTAATTCAATACAAATATGTCATCTGCCCACAAGTGAATGGTTGAGAAGAGATATTTTGATTACATTCATGAGGTTGAAACAGAAGAAGCATGCTCTGCTTTAATTGTAATCATCAATGGATGAAAAAAGTATGGTCACTTATATCCAGTGATCTGGAATACCATTTTTCTCTCTTGTCAAAACTCAGACAGGAACGTTCAAAATCCAAATTACTATTTGGCTTCTACCTTGTGCTTATTATCCCCCTCCTAAAATGGTGTTAAAATTAAAATTCATTATTTTTTAATCTAAAAACAATTAATTCAGGATATGAAAGGTTAGTTTTGAAATAAGGTGTGATACAAAGGGGATGGCAGGCACCCTGATGAGCAGCAGATTGGCTCTGATCTTCTCAATCCAAGTGAGACACCGTTGTTCTGCTATGGATGAAAGGGCTCATTATCCCAAAGATAATTGCCCAGATGCCACACCAATGAGGTCACACTAAACAGGGCTGTGGTTTTTGAACCAGCACTAGAGCTAATTAACATTTAAAGCTGCAGGCTGCCATTTTGTACAGACCTCCATGTGCTTTTTCTACCACATTAGAGTAAACCATTTGCTCATCTTGAATCTGCTGCTTGGAGAGGAAAAAAAACAGACTTGCATATAAAAAAGGTGTCTATGAAATCAGATCTTCATTCAATATAATGTAGGAATGTGATTGCCTTGAACATCCATTGTCCAAGAAAGAATCTTCTGTAGATGTCATTTCTGGTTGGAGGTTTTTTTGCAAACAATGAAATTTCTTTAATTCTATTTTTTTTAATTGCTATCTACAGAAGTTAGCTGAAAGAGTATTTTGTGAAAATTCAATAGAGGGAAAGTCACAAACCTCCTATTTTCTCACCTTCTCCTGTAAAAATAATATCTAGCACCTTGTTTCATAGTTAGTAGGGTCGGAAGGGACCTGAGCAGACCATCAAGTCCGACCCCACGCCATGACAGGACAGTACTGGGGTCAGACAACCCCAGCAAGGTGTTCATCCACCCTCCTCTTAAAGACTCCCAGGGTAGGACCCAGCACCACTTCTCTTAGAAGTTGGTTCCAGATCCTAGCTGCCCTCCAGATATCTAGTCTGAATAAAGTAGCGCCTCCTGATATCTAGTCTGAATCTACCCTCTGCCAGCTTGTGACTGTTATTTCTAGTCACTCCTGGTGGTGCTCAGGGAAACAGAGACTCCCCCTGCTGATCCCCCCTGACTAGTTTGTAAATGGCCACTAGATCACCCCTCAGCCTTCTCTTGTGGAAGCTGAACAGGTTCGGGTCCCGTAGCCTCTCCTCGTAGGGCTTGCCCTGCTGCCCCCTGATCATGAAGGTAGCCCTCCTCTGGACCTTCTCCATGTTGTCCACATCCCTCCTGAAGTGCGGTGCCCAGAACTGGATGCCGTACTCCAGCTGCGGCCTGACCAGTGTCACATAGAGGGGGAGGATCACATCCTTGGATTTGCTCAAGATATATCTGTGGATGCATAACAAGGTGCGGTTGGCCTTCCTGACTGCACCCCTACACTGTCAGCCCATGCTTATTATGGCATCAGTGATGACTCTAAGATCCTTTTCTGCCTCTGCAGTGACAAAAAGGGAGTTCCCCAGCCTGTAGGTATGCCGCTGGTTCTTCCTCCCCCGGTACATCACCTTGCACTTGTCAGTGTTGAAACCCATCCTGTTCTCATCCGCCCACCCCTGTAACCTGTCTAGGTCCAATTGCAACCTATTCCTCCCTTCTAGTTTGCCCACATCCCCCCACATCTTAGTGTCAGCAGCAGATTTGAACAAGGTGCTTTTTACTCCCTTGTTCAAGTCACTGATGAAGATGTTGAACAGCGCAGGCCCGAGGACAGAGCCCTGGGGAACCCCACTGCCCACATCCCTCCAGGTCGAAAATGATCCATCCACCACCACTCTCTGGGTGCAGCCCTCCGGCCAGTTGGCGACCCATTTGACTGTGTACGTGTCGACACCACAATCCCCTAGTTTTTTAATGAGAATGGGGTGAGAGACACTTGAGATAGCTAAAGTTCTGTACAAATTCTGATTTATTAATATTTTATGGGGTAGATAGTTTGATATAAAGCACAGACAGTTTATTGAAGTAGGAGAAAAGCAAGGCAGGAAAGAGAGGTATTGCTAACACTCACAGACTGAAACAGTGAAATAAATTGATCAGAACTCAGGATTTTACTTTTTGGCAAATCAACTATTAATAAAAAGAATTAAGAGAAGTGAGGGATCAAACAGTGTGTGAATAGAGGTCAGATTTGTTAAGTAATGTTGAGACAAGATGCCTTGAATTTAAGGAAATTCAAATGATTCCTTTTAATATTTTTTAATTTTTTTTTATTTCTGCCATCTTTGTTCTATTCATGAAATTTTAAAATTTCAAAATGGTACTTCCATTTCAAATTTATCAAAGTTTAATTAAAAGGATTAAAAATATACAAATAAGCAAAATAATTCCTTGTGGGTCGAATGAAATCGTTTAATCAACTCCAAGTTAAATTCTTGGGTTTTTATTCTTTTTTGCTCTGACAGGAAAAGCAAAAAAGAATGTGTTAACTGAAAAGAAACTTATTTTTGCTATTTTTTTTGTACTCAGAAGTTTAAAAAAAATCAGTTATTTGCACAGTTTTACTTGGAACTTCCTGACCCAAATTTGTGAGCTTGTTCTTCTGGCCACTCTACCATGATGAGAGCTCTAACCCCAAGTTTCAATCTAGAGCGTGATGCTAGTTCTTCACCAGGAACACACAGAAGCCTTACATCATTTCAAAGAAATGTGTGGATTCCCAACTTTGTCCTACTTCAGCCCTGACTTGCCTGTCACTTTAAACATCTTGGGCACTTGTACACATCATGAATTTTTTGTGTGGCTTAATGGTATCACACTTTACACATACGCAAGTTTTTGGTGATTTAAATGAGTTTGTGTCATCATAAACTAATCCCCATCCCAATGTAGTTTAGTTTGCAACGACAGCTTGGAACAATCTGTCATGTGTACATGGTAATTTATTGAATGACATATGTCCTCCTGTTGTAGCTGCAAGAATTCTTCTCTGCCATCCCCTTGTAGGGCTTTATGTATAAAATAATAAAATCTCCATAATAAAATCTCTCCCTCTCAGTGTTTAATGGAGAATAAGAAATATCTTTTTTTCAGTAGGTACAAGGCAGATAATCCCCGAGACACCCGAGAGTTCAGTAAAGTTTGATTACTTATAGATGTCTCCATTTTCCACTGGAAGGGAAAAGGCCAGAGAAAGGCAGAAAAAAATAGTTAACTCAAGCAGAGCCTAAATAAAAAGATTCAGGAACAATATTAGATACCGAGCAGTGACCTGCTTCAAATGGATACAAAATATAGTGTGGGGTAGTGCATTAAAGTCATTATGCCAATATTTGCACAACCCACCCCCACCTCCCAATCTAATATCAATTCACTTTGAAGGAGCTGGGAAAGAATGAGATTTTTCATCCTGGAACACTCATAATATAGCAGCATATAAAATTTTGAAGGATATAGTGACAGCTTTCAAACATCCTTAACTGTCATCCTGTTATAACAAAGTCCATGATTTTGTCATAGGAAAGCCCAGCTGCTTTTAATGCATTTGCACAACATTCTTGTAAAGGAGGTAAGCAAGAGTTATCAGCATTTTGCATCAAGGCACAGAGAGGGTACATGGCTTGCCCAAGACCCAGGAACCCTCCAGCCTCAGTTCTTAGCCAGTAGATCATCTTTCACTAAAAGTTTTCTCTGTGGCTGGACTCTAGGCTTCAAGGGATGGTCAGTCATCAGATACTGGGTCTGAGGTTAGGCTGGAAGGCTAAATTCTTGACCCACCCAAAGGCTCCTAAAATTGTCTCCTGATCCAAAAAGTCTGGAGGAGTGTGGAGGGGTGGGGTTGGGTTGTTTGGGTTTGGTTTGGTTTTTTGCCTATCCATTTATCAACTCATCTGTAATGAGGAGTTCAGCTCCAAGGTAAGTAGTTCCCACGAGTGAATTGCCTGCTTCCTAGATGCTGGAAAATGTTTTGCAAAGCCAGCTTTTAAAATCATATTGACATCTTTTACTTTACTGTAATATTCACAATGTTTTAAACTTTGAAACAGCCTCCTTCTGAAAAGAAATTAAGTTCGGGTTTTAAAAATGTAGGTATATCATCAAAGTGAGACAAGCTTCAGGCTTTCCATGTTTTAATGTTATTATCTATGACATTACACCACTATAATCTAATATTCCATTATGGTGTCACAACACAGAAAAATCAGAGCAACCTGATTAGTGATCAGTGGGGACACAAGCTGGAGAGGTTTGCTGCATATATCCATAAGTAATGTATACTGGGAATTGAAAATATCTGTAAATCTATGGAATTTGCTTGCAAATAGGAATGAAAATATGTCTCAGTACAATATACTGGTGTGGAGCTTCCCATGCAGCAAAATACAAATAGGAGATAGAGGAGGAAATAGTGATAGTATGGGTTTACTATTGGTGGCAGGCTCATAGGCTGGACTCTCAGAGTCATAGGGTAGAATTAACAGCAAATATACTTTAATAAAAATCACATTTTTTCCAACTATTTAAGTTGGTCTAATAAAAGATATCAGATTCATCCAAAGATACATTTGTTATGGTGTTTTTCAAGGGATAAATGGAATGAGAGCCACACTACTTCAATGTCTGGAAGCTCTAAAATATCTTTAGTAGGTAATCTGTAAAAAACATATCATACACACTTGAGAACAGGCACCTTGGAAAAGAGAACGGTAACACAATCTGAATTTCAAGCATGTCTAAAATGAGCATGTCTAGTGCTTATAGTAGGAAACTGGGATCCCAGATTCCTGAGCTCTGCTTTTGGTTCTGGCTATACCCCACCATGACAGCTTTGACAATTCATTTAACCACCCTTGCTTTCATTTACATATCTATAGTAGGGATGTAAAACATATATGTAGTACACACGTTATAAGGTTGGCTTCTGTTTTCTCTAGATTTGGCACTCCATGGACTATGGAAAACATCTAGCAGACTAAATAACGTTTTCTTAGTGTGTTGAGATTATTGAGTGAATGAATGTCAATGGAAAATACCTCTATAACATTCCATACAAGCATGCTGATGACACTATTCCACAGGCTTCTCTTGCTTTCTTGTGACTTCCTAGCTATCCACAAAGGCAAATCAGTTAATACCCGTATCAAAGTATATCACCATTGCCCTGTAGAATCTGGCTACTCCAGACAGATGTAGATTTGTGGGTAATCATTTGGGTGAGTCACTGAGTCATAGAGAAGTAGGGCTGGAAGTGGCCTCTAGTGGTCATCTAGTCCAACCCCCTGCCTGAGGCAGCATCATCCCCATCCCACACAACTATAACCTAACCTTTACTATCCTCAACCCTAATACAACATAGATCTGCCACAGGTAATGCAGGAGAACCACAGCAACCAATGTCCTGCTTCTATAAAAATGTTGTCAACATGCACTCAAGGGACGTGTCCAAATGAGCACACACCTGCCTTTTGCAGCAGCTCAAAGCTGTTCGAGACGCTGCAAGAGACAGGCTGGAAAAATGTTCCTCGTGCTGCATATTTGCAGTGCAGGCTCTAAAAATAAAATTAAATTAAATTAAATTAAAAAATAAAATAATCCCCTCCCCCCCAGTAAAATAAAGCAGTGCAGGGCATGGTGCCATAGTGTGCCCTGAAGCAACCAGAGGTGGGGTTCTCCAAAGAGATGCTCTGGCAGGCGGGCAAAGCATCACTATGGCTGCCCCTTGCCCCAGTGCTCCAGCACGCTGATTCAGCATAGGGACAGACAGCAGCAGGGCAAGGCTGCAGCATGACCTGGACCCGGACTGGTGGGAGGCTGTGAGTGCAAGGGGGACTGTGTGTGGGTGGTGGGCTGCTCAGGAGGGGTGGAGCCCCCGCCCACCCCTGCCCAGTCCACAGTCCCCCTGCAGCAGCAGCCATCAGGCACTCAGGGCCCTTCCAACAGAGCCCTCCCATGGCACAGTGCAGTGCAGCACAGCTCCAGCTGCCTGGCACCTGGCACTGCCTTTACCACATCTCATGGGCCTCGCCCAGCATAGCTCAGCCCAGAGCCGTGTGCCTTGAGGCAGCACCAGGCCACTCTGGCTGTCACCCAGGGTCCCGGCACCACATGCAGGGGCCATGCATGTGGGTCGAGCTAGGTCCTGCTTCCAGGGAACCAGCCCAGCCCGATGGCGTGCAGGGCACTTGAAGGCAGGAAACAGCCTGGCACACAGCCCCTGTCAGTGGTGTTAGGACCCCAGGTAACAGCCCAAGGTGCACAGCCCTAGGCCGCGCTGGGCTGGGCCTACACAACATGGTACAGGCAGTTCTGGGTGCCAGGTGGCCAGCGCTGTGCTGCACCATGGCAGAGCTCTGCCAGGAGGGCCCTGAGCACCCTGACAGCTGCTGCTGCTGCAGGATGGCAGTGGGCCATTGGGGGTGGGGACAAGCAGGGGACCCACCCCTCCTTAGCAGCCCACCACCCACACAAAGGCCCCACCTCAAAGCACCCCCACAAAGGCCCCACCCACAAGCCCCATATCCTCCCCACAAGCCCCACTCCCACAAACCCTACACCTGCCTATAAACCCTACCAAAACCCCACATCCCCCTCACAAATCACACCCTGAATGCCCAGCCACAAAATGGGATGGGACAGGACCTGCTGGCAGGATCCATGGCTGCAGGGGCAACTGCCACATTGCAGTCCTGCCCCATGCCCACACTGGTGCTGGGATATATGGCCCCAGCCTGGGGGGGGGCTCCTGGTCCCAGGAACCACTTGGGGTGTGTGATGGGCTGGGGAGAGAGGTGGAGGTGGCAGCAGGGGTATGTGAGAGAGAGATAAGGGGGTTAGTGGTAGGGGAGTGCTGTGGGTAGGAGAGGCTTCCAGAGCCAGGCTTAGAGCCTTCTTGCCCACCCCGCCCCCCACCCCCAAAGCAGACTGTGCAGGGGAAGTCTGGGCTGGGAGGAAAGGGCCCAGCTCAGTTCCTGATCCCCAGTTGAGGGCTTCCTAGGACCAGCATGGGGCAGAAAGCAGAACAGCAAGGACTGGCACTGCTCAGAGCCACAAAGCAGTGGGTGGGATACTGCAACTGGACTTATGTCCTGGGGCTGGGATGGAGCTGCAGCTGGGGAAACTAGTGGGAACAGGCAGGGGCTGTGGGTCATGAGTGAGGGGACCGGGGGAGGGGATTGTGTGTTGAGAGTGAGGGGCAAGGGCAGCAGGAGGGTGCTGGCATACCAGTGCCACTCAGCGCTGCACGTCTTGGTGAGTGAAGGGAGCTAGGGCAGCTCTGATTTTTCTATGACAAAAATCCAAAAGTAAATGCTTAAGTGTATAGATATTTAGAATCCATTTTATTATGGGGATGCAGCACTGGTAGGCTTCCAAATTGCTTGAAACTTGTAAATACACCAATAAAACATTGTCCAACTAATCTCTCTCTATATAGTGTTTTTTCATTTTAATAGCAAGAGAACGTGAATTTGGGGCATTTTAATGAGAGAATTTGGGTTTCTTATCAGAGAATTTTCAAGTTTTAAACAGGGAACACCAGGATCTCTGTTGGTGAGGGAAGTTGCAAGACATGGGCAGAGGAGCCTGTCCAGGCCCAGCACTGGGGACCAAGCTGGAGGGCAGGTGAAGTGGGTGACCTCTTGGCCATTTGGGACCAAGAAAACATGCTTTAACCATTCAAAGCAGGCCACCACAAGGAGCACATCTTCTGGATGATAGCTGACCAGACGGCAAAGCGGGGGCACCAGAAGACATGACAGTAGTGCCACCTGAGAGCCCTGGCCCACTGGCAGCTGACCCAGGGGTGCAGGAGGCTCTGCTGCAGTGCCCATACTACAGCCTAGGTGGCCATGCAGACCCTGTCCAGGTCTGACAGGCGCACAGCCATGGTGACAGTTCCAAGAGTGGGGATGCTGTCACAGGTGGTAGCCAGGCAGCAGCCCCTACTGCCAGACTGTTGCAGTGGGTAGAGGGAGCAGGGGCCACTCCAGGCTAGGGCTGCTTCAGTACATGTGCTGGACCCAGTCTCCAGCTCCCCCTGGCTGAAGATCCAGGAGGAACTGGGCAGGGACAGTTTGTCTCAAGTGGCACAATTTGGCCCACACCATTTGCATGCTCAGGGATGTGTGCAGAGGCAAAAGTCTCCCACACAAATTTGTGCCGCTCCTATTTGAGCTGCTGCAAGCAGGCATGCTTGCATGGGTGGATATGCCCAAGAGGTCTTGGGCAGAGGACTACACACCCACTACAGCGGAAGGGAAAAACCCCCACAGTCTATATCAGTCTGACCATGAATTCCTTCCTGGTCCCAAAAATAACAGTTGGTCTGCAAGTGAGCAAAGAGACAAGACCCTCTAGGAAGGAACTTCCAGCTTTGCTCCTAGGAGAAGAATCAACGCACCCCAAGTGAAGTCCCCAGCATTAGCTGTAGCCAGCACCCAATTCCTCTGAGGAGGCTTAAAAACACCCTGACACATAGGAGAAAAATGTGGTGGGGAGGCAGGGAGGGGCTGGAGCAACCAACAAAGCCCAGAAGCTTGAGAAATACCCCTGGTAGAAAATAGGCATAGCTGCACCTAGATAGCCCTGACCAGTGCCTGTCCAACCTCTTTTTGAACACCTCCAGTGATGGAGAGTCCAAAGCTTCCCTAGGCAGTCTATTCCACTGCCTCTCACAGTAAAGACATTTTTGCAGATATCCAATCTAAACTTAATTTGCTACAACTTTGGCATGGGATCATATGGAATGGATATGGATGGGCTTATTTTGCAGCAGCAGTCTTGAGAACACAGACATTGTAGACATGGATGTAGACACCTGCTTTAGATAAACCAGCAAAATGCTGAACGCAAGGGCATGCCAGAGACCTGTCCTGCTCAAAAATGGACAAACAATTATACTGTTCTTTCCCAACAGTATAGATGTACATGTACATCTGTGCTCACTACTATTTTGGCTGGCCTCACCTAACCTCTACTTTCCTGGATCATGAAGGCTTAACCCCAAATACTATGTCCTACAGAAGAAGGTTTAAATGGGTTGTTGGCACGTGCTAAATGGCCATTAAACATTTCATGCATAGGATCGTGTACACCAATGTGTATAATGACATAAATATTTGTGGAATGGTAGGTAATAGTATATACTGGACATTGATAGTATTTGGGGAAATACTAAATCAGTATTTGTATTGTATTATAGACTAGAAACAGACAACCCTCCAGGGCCTCACTGAATACCTAGGTAGTCCTGGAGAACCAGGGGAATAACAGACACCTTTTGCTCCCACACTTGGTTTCAGAAGAGGGTACAGTGATTGTGTGTAATTCCTATGATGTGTGATATGACACTTCATCTATCAGAGCTATCTTTTGCATATATGCATGCACCACTGGGATGGATTTAATAGACATATATTCATTAACTATTATATTTGCATATTAACATGTTATCTGGCTATTCTTTGGGACACAGCAACAATAATATCAGCTCATTGTAAAACTATTTTAAATGTGCTCTAAGAGGGTGATCAAAAATTTTTTTCAAAATGAAAAAGTGCAATAATACATCATGAAATCTCGTATCATCAGAGGGCCAATTTGCTTTCTCCCATCAGGAAATGTGGGTGCTGTCCATCAGTTCCTCATAATTGTGCTTTTTCATGAAGCATGGTCATAAGGCTCATGAACACATTCTCCACTCTAAGTTTTCCATAGGCTGGATAACTTAGTCAGATGGAAACAATATGTGGGGAAAACCACACACCTTGGCTTAAGTTTTGGAGAGGTGTGTTCTGTTTTTTTCTGGCTGAGATTGCCAAAATACTCTTTTTCATAAAATAATCAATTTTCTGTTGGTGAAAATAAGTTTTCTTCAATAGCTTTATCATCAGATGAGAGTAGAAACTGCAACTTTTCCTTCATATTTCATCCCAGCTCTTTATACTTTTGTGTTTATGGCCTGCTACCTCCCAGAATTCCTGCTTCTTGACAAGACAACTACAAACTTCTGTCTCTCTATTGAAACAAATTGTTTTTATATTTTGAATTTTTTTCTTCTTTGTTTTTTGGGGGATTTTTATTCAGCCAAAACCTTTAACATTCAATCCAAGTAGATTCAGGTCAATAGAAATTGCATTTTTGCTGAATAAACAATTTCTTTTCTTGTGTGAATCTCCTGTTATTAGATGATCTCTTGTTACCTGTCTCTCAACACACTCACTTTGGTTTTATGTCATTCCTTGTTTGCAATCTATTTAACTAACTTTCCTTGGAGGGCAGACTTTATTTTCTTCCTCATATGTACAGTGATCATGTAAACTTAGTAATGAGGCTTTCTATGGCATAGAAACAACTTATGTTTCACTGGGGATAATGAAGACAGGATGCAGGTTGAGGTCGTCTTATAGATGATGCATCCTGTGAACACACAGAGATGTCTTTGAGCAGGCTTGTCCAACATACGGCCTGCAGGCCATCAAGGCATTTTCTGAGGCCCGTGGTGCTGCAATGGGAAATGAAAGTAAACACTGTTTACTTTCATTCCCACCCCTTGTCCTTCCCCTTGTCCCATGTGGGAAGCCAACTTCAGCTGCATGCCACTTTTCCTGGCTGGTGCTGATCCGGCTGGGTCTGTCCCATCCAGAGCAGCATGCAGCTGAAGCCGGCTTCCCACAAGCTGCTAAGGACAGGGGGAGCGTGGCTGGGTCTGCACTGGCCAACAGAAGTGGTGGCAGAGCCGTGCACCGCTTGAGACGGGACGGGACAGGATGGGACGGGACGAGACTGATCGGAGTGGCAGGGGCTCAGCTGCATTTTCCCCCTGCCTGCGCTGGTCAGTCCCGAGCAGCACATGGCTCTGCTCCCACTTCTGCTGGCTGGTGCTGACCTGGCCAGCGTCCTCCCATCCCCAGCAGCACGTGGGAAGCCAGCACGGTGAGGGCCCTCAGCAGGCAGGGTCCTGGCATGACCTCTGCAGGGTGAGGTGGCAACAGATGGTGTCTGCCGGACCCCACACTCCAGGCTCACAGCGCTGAGGCCACCGGGGCTGCATGCACGGGCAGCCAGGCACCACGGTGAGCAGAGCTGTGCAGGCAGGTGGATGAAGAGCTGTGGTGCAGCTGCTTTGCTCCAGCCCCCCTCAGGCAGCACTGGCTCATGGGGCCGCGCTGCTTGGGGGACGGAGATGTGAAGCTATTTATTTCTCCCCTTCAGTCTCTGGGGCAGTAGCTGGCTGGATGCAGAATAGGTCCCTCCTGCCCGTGCCCACCAGCAGCTACCATGAACCTTGCAGTAACAGGCAGGTGCAGTAGGGCTACATAGGCAGGGTCTCTCTGGCCCAGGACAGAGGGTGTTTGAATATGGCTCACCGGCCCACTGGGTGATAAAAAGTTCATGATCCGGCCCCACATTCAAAAAGGTTGGACACCCTTGTCTTAGAGGTTTCACATAGATGCCTTCTTTTATATTCAGAGTTTGAAATGGAGCATATAATGCTGTAATTGACTTTCAAATGAGTCAATCTTCAGTATTAGGTGCAGAAATGAGAACTGGCTATTTTTTCTTTTAAAAGGTTGCTATACATAATGCTCTATTTTTTTTCTTTAAAATACACAGGTACAACAAATTAAGTTTGATATGTATTCTATTCAGCCTTCAAACAAAGAGGGTTCTATGGTGGGTTTTTGCCTTCATGAAGGTGAGACGACATACAGCGCTGACCCAACTCCAGGCAAGGGTAAGAGTTACACAAGCTTTCTACTAGTTTTGTCTGTGCACCGTGCAAGATTCAGAAATAACTCTGAGCCAAAGGTCTGGCCAACGTCTTTTTCATTCAGCATCTGTTTTAACTAAGCAGCACTGCAGCACAGCACAAAATAGCACCAAGTTTCAACTAGCTTATGCCAAAGCATCTTGAAGCACTCTACATCTTCATTTCCTAAACAGTCATAACAATAAAAAATTGAAATGAATATTTATATAAGGCAACATTTCAAATAAATATAATCCTAACTAGCACTATCCAATTAGCCTCTGAGATGCTCTACATTTTTTCAAAGACTTGTGGTCCCCTACAGCATCAACAGCTGTCATAGTCAAGGCACAGGAAACCCATTAACCTTAGTTGTGCTGTGTACTGGGGCTGAAATCCAAAATTTCCCCGTGTGTTTCCTGTCTGAGACCTTCTCAGGCAAGATGGCTGACTCACAATCCTTTATATCTTTCATTTCTGGAAGCAGGTAGGATAGTGGCATCTATTTTTCCACAAATTTGTCTTTCTGGAATTATTCTTCTGTCAGCACCACTTTTGGCAACCATAATTTTGTCATAGATGTACGGTGTCAGATTCATGAAGTGGCGGCACTCCCAGCCCCCAAAAACATACTTCCTGTTTTATGTAGCTTTTTCTGTCTTTTTTATCCATCTTCAAATCCTCAGTGACTCAGTCATCAATTCTTAATAAATGTAGGCATTTTTAGTTTTCTGTTGAACAAAATGCTTCATTACAACATATGCTTCATTGTTTCTACTGTGCAAATTAACAGGACTAAATATGGACTATATTCTGAGTAAGTCTTTTTTAGGATGCCCTTTTTATTTTCAAATTATTTTCCCCTATTATGAGATTAACAGAGAGTAGCATGTGACAAGCCTTCTTTGCTTCAGCACTGTAATTGCTCATTTGAGGGAAGGACTTGTGACTTCTCTTAGATTTTACAATCCAGAAATTACTTTCATATATCCTGTAAACATATTCTTTCTGTAATATCTCTGGAATCACCACCCTGATACTTCTAAATAAAATCCTACCTAGTGTTCTTCCACTTAAATTGATAAAACCTCTGTCCTGGGTACACACACACCCACCTGCTTGGTGTATGCACCTGGGAGCTCACACTTCTGCCCTGGGTACATTCACACCCACCCCCAGTGCACACACCCAGGCTCACACACCTATGCACTGGATTCATATGCACCCACCCACCCCAGTGCACACTGTAGGGCTCCTGTCTTTAAATTCTTCCTGTATTAGCAGCAGATTTGGTGAGTGTGCAAAACCACTATACAAGCAGTTTACTTGACACGATGTAATTAGATGTGCTGGAGTATACTTCCTGTCTGGTGGGGCCTTCTTAACAATAAATAAATATTCTCGGTGCTTGTGCCCAAGTGGTGTCTTCTGTTCTTTCCTGTCATGACTTAGATTGTACCTATTTTGAGCAGAAGGCTTCTCATGGGTTAAAATGTTCAGGCAAGACCAATGGCTGTCTTCTCAGGGTTCCTACCTCCCCTTATACTCCATCCTTTCACCAACCAGTTGTTATTCCAGAATAAACTTAAAGAGTCACTGTGAGGTTAATATCAATAATCCTAATTGGTCAGTCTAGTTTTGTAATAGTCTTATCACAACTTATAAATAAAATTGTGTCATTATCAGACTCACAGATGTTATTCTTAGTCTGGGGTCCTGCTCCAGTGCCCCTCTTGCTGGCCACTCCTCCAACTGTCTGTACTTACGCCACCTTTCTTCTGTCCCCTCTCTGGGGCAGGCTTCCTGTGTTTAGCCAACCTTGCCCACTCTGCCAGCTATTTCCAATTTGCTGGCTCTCGGGCTGTTGTTGGCTAACTCTGGTGTGCCAGTCTTATCCAGCATGCAGGCTCTCATACCGGTCTTCCCTGACATGCATGCTCTCCTGCCAGTGCCAGTCTTCCCCAGCATGCCTGCTCCCAGCTGGCTGCCAGCTTTATTTGAAGCCGGCATAGTATTTCTGGCCAAACTGAAAGCAGCTGGCTGCCGCCCCCTCATCCCCCACTTAAATGAAACAAAAGTAATCATTAAATATCTACAAAATTAGGGAAATGGAAACTTCAAAAATAAAAGATTTATATAGGTACAACAAATATGAATAATATAATATAATGATAATATAGCAATCCAGGAGAAACATCATGATATTTCCTTAAGTCCTTTTTTAATATTAAAGTCATTTCAATTTTTTAAGTCCTTTTTTAAATACATAGGGGTAAAAAGAAGGTACCAGGTAACTTCTTTAACAATTTCTTTGCCTCCATCTTTTTGAGCAGGGACCGGGGCATCCCCCCCACCAGGATCCCTGATGGACCCAGGACAGGCACTGCAAGGCCCAGGGTCAGTGAGGACCTAGTCAGGGAACTCATGGTGGGACTAGATGTGTTCAGATCATCAGGGACTGATGATCTCTACCCCAGAGTGCTCAGAGAATTAGCAGAGGTCATTGCAGGACCCCTGGCACGGCTTTACGAGCATTCATGGTGCTCTGGAGAGTTGCCAGAGGACTGGAAAAGGGCCAATGTGGTCCCCATTTTCAAAAAAGGGAGGAAGGAGGACCCAGGAAACTACAGTCCCGTTAGTCTTACCTCGGTCCTGGGGAAGCTCTTTGAGATAATTATCCAGGAACACATCTGTGAGGGACCAGCTTAGGGACAACTAACATGGGTTCATTCAAAGCAGGTCCTGTCAGACCAACCTGGTGGCCTTCTACAAACAGGTCACAAAATCCTTGGACACAGGTGTTGTGGTGGACGTAGTCTTTCTGGACTTTAGGAAGGCCTTCAACACTGTCTCTCACCCCATTCTCATTAAAAAATTAGGCGACTATTGCATTGATGCCTATACAGTCAGATGGGTCACAAATTGGCTGGAGGGCCACACCCAGAGAGTGGTGGTGGACAGGTCTTTTTTGACCTGGAGAGATGTGGGCAGTGGGGTCCCCCAGGGCTTGGTCCTTGGGCCTGCGCTGTTCAACATCTTCATCACGACTTGGACGAGGGGGTGAAAAGCACCTTGTTCAAATTTGCTTATGACACTAAGATGTGGGGAGAAGTGGGCATGCTAGAAGAGAGGGATAGACTGCAATTTCATCTGGACAGGTTACGGGGTGGACGGATGAGAACAGGATAGGTTTCAATACTGACAAGTACAAAGTACTGCACCTAGGAAGGAAGAACAAGCAGCATACATACAGGCTGGGGAACTCCCTTCGAGTCAGCACAGAGGCAGAAAAGGATCTTAGTGTCACTATTGATTCCAAAATCAACATGGGCTGCCAATGTGGGGACGCGGTCAGGAAGGCTAACTGCACCTTGTCATGCATCTATAGTGTCGGAGCTGAGAGCCCCGCTGTCACGGTGGGGCCGAGTACGGATTGAACAGGTGGGATTAGCGGCAAGGAGTCAGAACGGAGCAGACAAGCATGTGGTTTCAAAACAGAATGGTTTATTTTTCTTTTACTTACGCCACAAGATGCTAATGTAGCATAGGTCAGATCAACTTAGTTACAACAGTACGGATAACAATGAACAGTAACGATGAAGAAACGTGAACGAGGCCTAGTCCGTAACGGTGGCAAAGATGATGAGCAAAGTAACCGGAACGAAGAACATGGAACAAGTTGGTCGAGAACGTGGAGCGAGTTGATCAGGAACGTGACACGAG
This sequence comes from Crocodylus porosus, assembly GCF_001723895.1. Lineage (NCBI taxonomy): Eukaryota > Metazoa > Chordata > Crocodylia > Crocodylidae > Crocodylus > Crocodylus porosus. The sequence continues at coordinate 16,370,608 of NW_017728913.1, read as the reverse complement.
TAGCTGAGACATGCATGAAGAAATAACCGGAACGATAATGAGTACTCAAAACATGAACGTGTGGTCGAGACGAGACAAGCGTTTCTAGGGAAGGGTATGCCAGGATATGACGGTGGCGGGGAGACCAATGGCTCTGACGAACCAGGAGTCTAGGCCTGAGGCAGTCTCCGATATAGCGGTCTCTGCTCAGGTCTGTCTAGTCTCCTCTGATCTCTGGTCTCCGCTGTGGGTGGAAACTCACTGGCCTTAAATATGATCCAGGTGGCCAATCAGATAGCTTCCCTTTTGGAAAGTTCTAGTCTATTCTGGTGCATGTCTAGGCATGTGCATAGTGCCAATTCAGGTTACCTCATTGTACTTTTATGATTGACAAGTGTGGGGTCAAGCATGGGGCATGTGCTGGGCATGCTCACTAGCCCTCTGGGGATTTTCCACTGACTTGTCCGTGCATGTCTGTGCTTAACACTGTGTTATCCAGCACCTCTTTTAAATTTGGTTCTGACACATAGATGTATCACGAGCAGGTTCAAGGAGGTGCTCTTGCCCCCCCTATGCAACACTGGTCAGGCCACAGTTGGAGTACTGTGTCCGGTTCTGGGCGCCGCATTTTCGGAGGGATGTGGACAGCATTGAGAGGGTCCAGAGGAGGGCCACTCACATGATCAGGGGGCAGCAGGGCAGGCCCTACCAGCAGAGGCTACGGGACCTGAACCTGTTCAGTCTCCACAAGAGAAGGCTGGGAGGGGATCTGGTGGCCATCTACAAACTGGTCAAGGGGGACCAGCAGGTTATGGGACAGTCGCTGTTCCCCCAAGCACTACCAGGAGTAAAAAGAAGTAATGGCCATAAGTTGACTGAGAGTAGATTCAGGCTAGCTATCAGCAGGCACTACTTCAGAGTCAGGGCAGCTAGGATCTGGAACCAACTCCCAAGAGAAGTGATGCTTGCTCCTACCCTGGGGGTCTTCAAAAGGAGGCTAGATAATCACCTATCCAGGGTCATTAGACCCCAGCATTCTTTCCTGCCATGGCAGGAATTCAGACTTGATGATCTGTTCAGGTCCCTTCTGACCCTACCAACTATGAAACTATAATTTACTTTATATCAATTATAATAATTGTAATTTGTCTCATGTCAACTGACATTTTTGTACATGTAGTGTCTTTTTTTATATATGCACAATATGTGTTTAACTGCATAACTATCAATTTAATACAGCTTTTAATCTGGTTATGCAGAAAAGCAGTAGTTGTGGCACAGGTGAGCTTGCAGAGTTTTTATAACATGCTAGTGGGGCCCTCAGGAAGAAAAGGTTTGAAAATCCCTGATCTAGAGAGAGTGTTTGCGGTCACCAAATCTCACCTCTTTTTACTTTAACTGGTCTCTGAACTAGGGACTCATCAACTCATTTGGGTAATTTGCATGCCATGTCTATTAGGTATTTATGCAAACTGGAGCTCTTCTGAGGCTGATTCAAGCAGGTCAATTAAGCACAAATTTACCTTTCCAATCTTTGTCTGTCTTCCCTGTCTGTTAGGGCAAGAAGGTTGGTGATGGTCTCATTCTTACTGAAATCTGCTTTCCCACCTTGCAATATTAACTTTTTTACCTCATAGGTTATCCACTATCTGAATTTTTAAATATTTTCCTGGCAGGTCTGAGACTCCGGTCATACCTTTATAATGCTTTGCCCTTGAATCAAAACATCTTCTATGGAAATCTTAGCAAGACTTTTTGGCATCATAACTTTGTTGGGCTGTCCAGTGAATATCATCAAGTGCCAAACACCCTCCGGTCTAAGGAAATGTGACTTCCAAAGAGGGTTTTAATGTAAATAAACCTGTTCACTGTTCTTCTAATGCAGGGGTGGGCAAAATGTGGCCCATGGGCTGGATCTGGCCCACCAAGCCATTCTATCCTGCCCACGGGGCCCCTAAAAATATTAGTAAATTAATATTTATTTGCTCCGGGCTTCCTATCAAAGATGATAGAAGTCTGTGGAAGTAGGGCAATAGGACCCAGGGGAAGTTGGCAGAACTGAGCAGTCCACCCCAGCCCCACCCTGGGGCAGACCCACAGCCACTTCCCTGCCTTTCTGGCCTGGCACTTCTCCAGCACCATGTGGCTCCCGACCAGCACCATGTGGTCAAGCATCTCCAGACCAGGGAGCACGGCTTGCTGTAGTACCAGGGTGTGTATGTGTGTGTGTGTGTGTGCACGCACACTCGTAGCATGAGTCCCACATGCACACCCCCAGACACATGCACCCACACCCTCACTCACACTGACATACATGCAGGCATCACAACCCAGCCACCCTCTGCCCCCACACACAGCCCCTCACAAACCCCATACCCCACATATCCACACGCTCCCTCACTCCACCCCACAATCCCACCCCTACCTCTATCCACAGACACACCCACACCCTCCACCACACCCCAGAGACCCACATAGCTACAGCCCCCACAAACCTATACCTCCTATGCCCGCCCCCAGTATACAAGAGTAAGGCTTCATTTTAAGCTATTGTGTAATCACCTCTGTGTACACTACACAAACACACGTAAGCCAGGACAAAAATATGTTTTGAATGTTGTAGATGTTCGACTTTTAGAATATAATTTGGTATTTTTCTGGTTCTGAGATGCAAAACCCCTCACTGAAAACAGTACTTCTGGGGGAAAGGAAAGGAACTTCTGGTGGCAAAGGTCAGGGGTTCGGGTGCAGGATTTCCAGTCAAGGAGGTGACCAGGGGGAGGGGCACCTGCCAAGGAGCAGGGTACCCATGCATCCCTCCAGCTTGCCAAAGCTCAGTAAGTAGCCCTCTGTCTGAAATAATTGCCCACCCCTGTTTTAACGGCACCCGTCAGACGCTTTGGTGACACAAGCAGCATAGAAATACATTTGACATCAGACATCTCACCCAGATTGTTCCTTCTTTCTACACATTTATTAAATTCTTTTGCATCTCTACGCAAGCAAACATTTTATCTTTCTTTGCTCCAATCATGACCCGCAGGTTTACATACTCTGCTGGGTCTTCTTTTGCAGTTTTATTCCCAGAGCCCTGAGTTTATTTAGCTTCTTCTTTACCCTCTACTGCAGGATGAGAGCATTCCTATGAACACGAGATCATGGGACAACTGGGATCTTTCACTTCTTTGTTATACCCTATAGAAAAACTTCCCTAAGATCTGAGCATACCCTCAAAGACTTCCTCAAATATTTTGTGTCCTGCCCCTTCAACAAGTGCAACCTTGTTAGCGAGACCTTGTAGTAGACATATTTTTAACCCAATGAGTGCTTGTTTATCTTGGTACAGTTGCAGGTTAGACCTGTCCAAATTGCTGTTTATCCATACACTTGGTTCACAAGTTCTATTAGCAGGGACGGGTAGCTAGAGCTTAACTGCAAGTTCATGTGACTTTTTTTTCAGTGCTAATATCACTGGTTCCCCTCCAGTCCCCCATTGTCTCATGCACCTGTCCCATTCACTTTCATCTTCACTACAACATTGTTCATTACTCTTACAAAGAATTCCTCTGAGCTAATGGTGGTCTTGTCATCATTTCACCCATGCTGTGCAGTCTTCTAAAGTAATATAAACCACTGTAGTAATAATTGATATAAACTACATGCCAGCCATTGTCTCTGCTTGTTGTGTTTGTCCCAGCATGTGCATTTCATGTTCTGATTTTTGCAGACTCCAATTTTGAGCTCTGTATGGCTTTCTGCCTTGGGGCTTTTATAGTATTTTGAAATCTCTCTTGTGGCCACAGGATAAAGCACTATCCACTTGCTAGAAGCTTCAGTCTGACTGCTTCTGCTTGGCATAGTATCATCACTTTTACAAGAGCTAATTTTGGCCTTCTAGTGGCCTCTCTGAGTGTTTTGTCCCAATCACAGTACTGCCCCATATCCAGGATTCAGTTGCACAAATAACCAAACTTGACTCCTCTGCATCTTCTGCCCAATATTTTTTTTTTTGTTTACATCTTCTTTTTATAATCCCTGGTTAAAAACCGCTTCATTTTATTGTGGAGAGCAGTATTCTTCAAATGTCAGTAGTACGGTTTCATAGTTGGCCTCTGCCTGCATGAGCTGAAAAGTATTTTTAAAAAAACAAGCTTTTCAGAGATGGCTAATGTTAAAAATCAATCTACCTTCTGTTCATCTTCATTTAAGTTGCTCCGTTGCCTGCTGATGCAGAGTGAAGGTTTCAACTTCTCTAGTTGTCCCACACATTTCTAGATGCTTTTCAAATCTGGCAGAACTTTTAACTGTTCCATTCATCCACTCAGGTCATTTTCTTATACAATTTTACTTCTGATACCATGTGTTATTCAGTAACCACTCAGGTTTAGAGTTCTGCTTTGTTCAGTGTCAGAGTTCAAACTGATCAAGTTCACGTGGCCTGGACTTCTCCATACTTTTGACATCTAGATACACCTGTACATCTAAATGGTACAGTTCTCTGTGCATTTCACTCTGAGCTGTTACCACCTGTCCCTTGCTATTGCTTTATTGTCCTATCTACAATAGATACTGCATACATATATGCTGGAAAGAGAGGATTGGCACTTCTTTCCGTGACTTTTAGATCAATTTATTCAGGCTAACCATCTGGGTCATTTCAGCTCTCTTCCCAAATTGTAATAATAACATATTTTGAATCAATCATTGTCAACCAGATGCACTGGACCAGATCTCTGTGAGTGATTCATAATTAATTCTACTTAAAATAATTGTAGCTTTTAAGTCAATAATATTATGGTCAGATGCATGAGAAGCCCCCCCTTTTCCAACCCCAATCATCAACACCAAAAAAACCAATGAACCTTTGTATCCTCCTTCCTCAGAACAAACAAGATTGGATCATATTATGTTGTCGGCTGCAAAGGCCATTTGTTCATATAGACCTAAGCTTTCTGAACCATTTCACATTTTTTGTGACTAATTCTGTAGCAAAAGCTGCTTCTAACTCATCAACTAGCTTTTGGTAATTTAATTTATATCCAGTCAAGTAGCATTGCTTTTTCTTACAATGCCGGTGACATTCAGAGAGCCACAGAGAGAAGCCAGAGCCTTAGGTACACCAAAGGGAAATGGCACACTAGCAGTTAATAAAATAACTCATAGCGCTTGAAACTCTCCAAGCTTATATGTAGATTTAAGAACATGCCACTTTACCAGCATCTTTTGCTTAAGAAAATCATTTAATCAGACATGTTACCCTGAATAATCATCATCATCTGGTGAAAAAGCAAATTAATCACAGGGGATAGGAGGCTGTATTCCTTTTTAAAAAGTCTGCTTCTCAAGCAGCAGCTGATTCCTGCCAACAATTCCTTAAGGTCACATCTAATAGTAAGCCTCTTCATACCTCCTTGCCTCTCAATGCACCCCTCTCATGTCTAAGCATTTAATCCCCTTCTCTCCTCCATGCAGATGGACACAAAATAGGCTCCCATACTTGTGCTTTGTGGATTGGCAGAGCAAAAGCTAAACAAAGAGCTCCCTGCCACACCCAGCTGGCCTTGTGCTAGAGGACATGAGCTTTCCAGCTGGCAGGAAAAGGCAGTGCCCCTGAACAACTCTACCAGCTCCACAAACATCATTTTAATAGCACAAATAACCGACACATATTTTTATCTGGCCCTGAAAATGATTCAGATTTTTGCCCTAGTACCATTTAAGCTAATGGGCTGCAATGATTTCAGTTCATATGAATGCAGACTTATGTGATCTATTTATGAACAGTGTTTAAGAGAGCATTTGCTGTGCTGGTGACTGCAGTTGCTTACTTGTTTTTATATGACTGAGTGCTCTCTGCTGACCGACAGTGGGTATTGCAGTCTCTTCTAATGTATATGAGAGAAAAGTCAGCTTTAATTTCAAGTAAGCAATAGTAATTTCCTTTTATAGGATTCTCTTTCAGTATTTAAGTCATCCTCAGTATCCACATCTATCATGCTGGAAATGTCAGGTTACCTTCAGACAGTTTGCTTTTTGTACAATCGCCTTTTATCACAACCTTTACTTCCGGGATTAAAAGAAAACGGTTGAGCAACAAAATAATATATTATTTGATTCAGCTTTCTGGAAAAGAGGGGGGAAAGGGATATGACTTCCCTCCCCAACCCTCATTTTTGTGTCCCTTTGACAAATAGCAAAGTCACAAACAAATTCTTAAACAACACTTTTCTAAAGCAAAACCAGCACCACAGAACAGTGCTGGCATAAATCCACAGCATCTCATTGCTGAAGATACATTGCCACCTAGCAATGGCACAATGTAATCTACAGTGCACAGACCACCAGCAAAAGCTTTTAAAACATTTTTTTTAAATATCCTGCCACTGAAAGGAATAACAAGCCATTACTTCTACGTTATTCTGACTATAAAAACTGAAGGTAAAGATACATACGTGAAAGTATGAGAATGTGTCAGGAGGAGTAAGGAGATGTGAACAAAGGCTCAAATGAAGTAGGGGCAGATGGGCAGCACTGTGCATATTCCTGAAGTTTAAATTTACCCTGCTATATCTTTCCATATCTTGCAGCCTTGAAGAGGTTGCAAGGTGGGCTTACTATTTCATGAGATTCATAAAAAAAAGCCTTTGACTTTGAAAAGCTGGTTGACAGGCAGTCCAGGTAGTTGTGGTAATCAATGACTGTTTAGTGGCTTATATAAGATGATCCACCAGCACAACAGGTATCCATGTATGGAAACGAGGGATAGGATATTCTTGGAAAATTAATGGACCTTTGTACTTTAAGCTCTAAGACAATGGGGACCAACCTTTCTGGCAGGTGTAACATATTAAGCAGCACACCGTCCCTGAGTTCCCTGCCCTGTTCTCCCTGTATGATCTGTTGCTCTTCTTTCTGCTTCCTCCCTTTTCTGCCACTGTCTGCCTCCCTCTCCCGGCAACTTCCACAGGTTGGCCACCCCTGTCCTAAGGCATCCTGATAAGGTATTAGGAGAAGACTGCACTGCTATTGCTACCTTGCTCTATGCAAACATCAACATTACCTACCTGAAAGACTTGCAGTAACAATCTTTCTGGCCACCAGCCAGTAAAAACAGTGTATGCCTGGAGTATTCTCCAAGGCCATCTGTGCCTGATGTACAACTGCTTTCCACTGCTGCCATGGCACAATAGAGTTGGGGGAGAACAGAAGGTTAGGTCTGCCATCATTGCACTTTTTGTGCCAGCATCCTCATCAGTAGAAGGTTATGTGCACTGTTGTCCTTCTACTTGTCTAAGTAGCCATGTGTGATGCAGCTGAACTCATGTGCTTGGCAGACACAAGGTGTTATTTCTTAGGTAAACTAACTATGGTTATTTATCTATCAAGAGCAGTGTTGTTAAATTTCTGGTTTTGCCTCTTGCTAAATGTTCACACCTGGAATCTCTCTCATTTTTCCCATCCAGTAACTACTTCTCTGTGCCCCATCCCCCACCTCCCCTGCCACCCCAAAGCCAGATTGTGCCTCCGAGTGATCACATCCCATTCCCTCTAGCAAGCTTAAAGAAAGGTCAAGAATTGCAAGGGAGGGGGGAATACTTTGCATATAACCTGACTTCACCTACATAAACATGAGCAAACTGATTGTAGCAAATTCCTCATCACATTACAAGCCACCTAGCATGGCCCTCTGCAAGTCAACTTTACCACCACCCATCTCTTTCCTGTTCAAAATCTCATTGACTCCAAATTCCTGATGTTCCTCTTACCTTACCTGACTCCCTTCCAAGCTCCTTTTCCAGTTTCTTCTCACATCAGTCTCCCAGCTTCCACGTCTCTGAATTAATGTATAGCCCCATCCCCCTTCCCTTTCCCCTGAAAAATCATGAAAGTTTATGGAGCAAGACTGCCAGTAGCATTCCCACTGCAGCAATATCTACTGACAGAGCTCTGTTTCATATGTTCCATCTGCCTGAGCAGGGAGACAAGGTAGACAAGGTGACTACCAAGCCACAACCATAACACAGATGTTCTGAGCTGGATAAAGAAACAAGATAGCATGAAGCAGGAACACACAAGGGATATGGTAGAAGTCAGTCCTAAATGTAAAACTGAGAATTCTCATCTCATATGCCAATGCCAGCGTATCCTTTTTGTGCACAAACGTGGTTTAAAATAAGTTTGTAAAGTAACAGTAGGCATACAGTGTCATTGCCAGGGCAAAACATTTAAGTTTAGAACATGCTACTCAAGAATTTCAGCTCAACTGAATGTAGATTTATAGCAGTTTGCAAGAGGGTGTTTTTCTTCCCACTCTTTATACAGTGTTAGTTAACATACAAATTTACTGAGATGAGATAATCACTATGGTACGGTAACAGCAAGTAATGAATTCACAGTGCTAGCACTCATTGCTATATACAGAATTGACAGTTTTCCAATCAACACACATTCAAAGAAGCATTTTTCATGTTACCTGTTCTAACCGTGAGGCCAAGCAGCTGTGTTCTTCAAATTCACAAACTCTTAAATTTTTGTTATTCCATCCATTCTTCTGTCATTTAAACATGCAAATATGCATCTGTCCTCTCGGGGGAGGAAAAAAATCCTGGGGAAAAAAAAAATCAGTCATTCTGCTATTCCAACTTTGTATATTTACTTGACTGAAGTCTTGCTCCATAAGTTCAAAAAACTAACAATAACACTGATGTCTAAAAGTATCTTTCTTTTGAAATGCAATAACATTTATGTCTAAAAGTATCTTTCTGTCTATATGGTTGAGACCTTTAGGCATTACTGGAAAACAAGCCACTGCCATCACCCCCAAAGAAAATTAGAAACTCATTTTTACAGTGTGTATCTGGTTCTCTTCATTTGTCGCTCAAATGCAGCCAATCACAGAATGAAATCTGTCAATTGTTTAAGTGGTGATGATGTGCACAATTAGTGGTTTTGAATAGGTTGCAGAAATATTTTACCTAAAAACTATAAGGAACTTTAGAATCACAAACTACCAGATCTGAAAATCACTGAGGACACCAAAGTTTAACAACCCTATTCTTCTTCAAAATGTTACAGAAGTCTAATGACTACCTTTGGAATGGACATTGGTTTCACATCTCATTAGAATAAAGATGACTTCTCCAGCGGTAAAGTGATCTCTATCCATAGGCAATGCATGGGGGGGAGGGGCATGTGCCCTCACCGGCCAAGGAGTGGGGGGGGGGGCAATGGTCAGTGCCCCTCCTCCCAAAAATATGGGGGTGCTGAGAGAAGCACACTTGCACAAACAGCCGTGATTGGTCTCTGGGGGACCTCCCCAGTCAGCAATCAGCTACTGGGGGACCCTCCCTTGGTCAGCAGTTGGCCTCTGCTGCCCCTCTAGGATCAGGAGGCACCAGTCGCCCATGTCTCTATCACCAGTATAAGGCATTTATTCAATACCGACTCAGAGTTATTAACTGAATCAAGAACATCACCTCATCCAGCATATAAGAGTTCCCTGGAAGTTACCCAAACAACTTCCCACCTAAAGTTATCCTTCCAATTAACAGAAAAGAAAGTATGAAGCTACTGCAGTCAGCTGCTGTTTGTTAACAAGGGCCGTGCACACACTACAACAAGCGAAAGCTAGCATATTCCCAGTCTGGCTAACAACATTCAGTTCTAACACTTTCAAAATGTCCCTGCCTATGAACAGAAGCACCTCTCACTGCCATTGGATAGTTATTCAGTATAATCAGTTTTGCAATAAATAAGCTCTTACTAGCATGTGATATGTGACTGCACATTTCACTAAGTGATACTGTGTTACTTAGAGAGACTGAGTTGGATTTGAAAAATGTATTTTGGTATCTTCTTGGAAATGTATTGAAAGAACCTTTATTTGAAATTCCACAGCAGCCTCTTGGCCCTGCTTCAAACACCCTTCAGAGGGAAATGACACTAAGCTGAAAATCTGAAGCATCTTCAAATCACAGCTGTTTTTCAGTACTATAGGTACAAATATAGTAACATTGTTGTCATATGTGCAGGTGCCTCCAGACTGATGTGCCACGTCCCTTTGAATGATAGGCATTAAAGAAGTAGCGCCTTTCACACACACAACAGCATGGGCAGACCCAGGATTTTGAAAACTAGGGTGCAGGTAGTGTGGCACCATCATCACATAAAACACCACATTTTTCTCCACTTAAAGAGAAACTAGAAGCTTTCCCAACTGTCATGGAAATTTTTTGAGTATGTGCTGCCAGTACAGAAGAGGTTAAACTGACATGCGCAGTTTGAAGCTGTGAGTGGAAATTTCCAAGGCTCACCCAGTCCTTGCCCCCTGGGTGACCTGCGGAGCTGTCAATCATTGTTGACCTACTTTCCCCACAGACGC
>NW_017728913.1:16343986-16359668 GCF_001723895.1 Crocodylus porosus | reverse complement strand
TCCAGACTCTACGCCGCTAATCCCACCTGTCCGTATCTAATTGCCACCCCGGCCCACCGTGACCTTGGGGCCCGATCCTTCGGTTTTCCCCGACACCAACGTGGTAGGAGGCTAGCACTATGGTTACACATACTTTACACAACACTTTAGATGCGTTTTACTTCAAAAGTGCACCACTGCCATTTTCTCAGTGCTGATGCACATTTTGCCACTTATACAAATACACATGCTGCAGCACTGGGCACTTTTAAAAGCACCCAGCATTGTGGCACATACGTGTGTACTAATGCCCATATTATTCTGTTAAAGATCAAAGCAAAAACAAATATAACTATTGGAAAGAGTATCTATATATACATAGATACATACATACATACATGCACACACACACACATATATACACACACACATATACATATATATATATATATAAAGAGTACAGTATATATATAAAGTTTTAAAAAACCCACAAAAACTAGGGGTCAAAAGGTAGTCAAAAGATATTGCAACATTAGTCCTGTAGTCATTACAGTTAAATGTACATCTCTTAACCAGATTCATAAACCAAAATCTAGACTTCTTGAGCATCTTAACAATGTCTACAATACTTCACTGTCAGCCATTTCTACACCTAAGTTAATATCACCATATGTGACTTAAGGTTTTTAGCTAGAGCTATAAACAGTCTGAAGGGCTCTGAAATAAGGAAGATACATTACCAAGAATGACTAACTGCAAGAAAAATTGCAGAACATGGGATAGTGTGAATAGTGAAACATCGAGAGCATGCGACAGGATAGAGGGTGGTTAACCCCTCTGGACTAGGGAAAGTTTAACAGGAATCAGGAAAATGATAATGAGACATGGAGTCAATTGACTGTCTCACCACTACTTGAATAGAAATGCTGCTGCCCCTCCCAGGCAGTTGGGTGGAGCAGGAATCATAGGGAGGTGCATCTCCACACAGCCTACACACCCCACCCCCGGATCCCTCCCTGCACAAGAATATTTCATAGAAACTTCTGGATTGTGATGCTATACTTCCACAGTTAAATATTATTCTGGTGCTGTATCCCAGGATGGATGGAGGGCTTTTCAATCTGGAACAATTTCAGTCAAAGTCCACAGTACTCAAAACAACCATCCTCGATCTTCAATACTCTGATGACTGCACCATCCTTGGCACTCTGAAGGAAACGTTCAGACTACACTGGATCTCTTTGCAGAAGCTGAGCAGACTTTGGGTCTCTCTCTCAACACTGAAAAGACTCAAGTGCTTTATCAGTCTGCTCCAGGCCATGAATTACCATTGAGGGAAAGACCCTGGAGGTAGCCAAGCAGTTTCCACACTTTGTCAACTCTCTCAGAAGGTGAATGTTGATGACTAGATCCAGCACAGGAATCCAGTGCTCAAGTGCTTCCTTTGAGAAATTGCTGTGGTGTGTCTTTATTGATCACAGTCTCTGGAAAGACACCAAGATCCAGGTCTACTATGTAGTCATCATCCCTATGCTTGCATCCCGATGGATGTAAAACGTGGCTGACTTACCATCATCATCTCAAGCACTTGGAGAGGTATCAGCAACAATGCCTCTAGAAAATCCTCCACATCAAATAGGAAGATAATCGCACAAATGCCAACATCCTTGCTGAAGCCAATGTTACTGGCACTGAGTTGGTGATCCTCAAGTACCAGCTTCACTAGATCAGATATTATGCAAGGATGCCTGACTCTTGACTCCCAAAACATGTGCTTCATTCCCAAAACATGTGCTTCAGTGGCCTGAGATCTTGCGGTGGCCAGAAAAACACTACGAGGACTCATTGAAAGCATACCTCAAGAAAATGGATGCCAACATCAAGAGTTGGAAGAAGCTGGATGCTAACCACCTCTAACAGTGCCACAACCTCTGCCAAGTACCAGCCCATTTTGAGGTTAAGCATCTTGCCCTTGAAGCAGAGAAAAGAAAGCAGAGGAAGGAGGAGAGGAATCCCAGTCTACACCTACAGTCCCCTGTAGAAAGGTCTACAACTTCTATGGACAAATGGGTGATTTGACGATTGGACTTTTAAATCACTTCAAGATCCATCAATGATCCATGATGGAGAAGATCCTTGAATCAACACCAACACCATATCCCAGCTCCATCTTCCATTCTAGAGTGTCCTGAAGGGATCAGAATGCTACATAATCTAAATTTAAGCAGAAGACTATGAGCTTATGTGCCATCTATACCATCCCATATAGGCTTTGTATTTATGTGCTCTGTTGGGTATGTGTCAGACAGCAGAATAGAGGTGCATACGGGACATCTGCAACATAGATGTCCACCTGCCAAATTCCCCAGATGGGGGACTCATGGCAGGTTTGGGAGCTACTACAAAAGACCAGGAGGTCATGAGGGAAAAAGAATTTTCCTGCTATTCCTTATCAAGCCCATAAACTTACTTGGATATGACATGGGGAATAGGATTTACCCCTGTAAACAGAACTGCAGTGCAGGTCATTAAAGCTGTCTTGAAAAAATGTGAGACATACACTAGCTCCTGATACTAACTGAATCTCTATATCTGAGTTCAGAGTAGCCAGGTCCAGTGCATTAATGCTGAGATATCATCGGACTCCCTTTTAATTTATGATGACATTGATTGCATTATAAGAAAGCTTTTAGCAAGGCCAATGCTTTTACAACTGCTTTCACTCAGCTATACACAGACAACACTTGCCACTAAAACCTTTATATCATAAAAATGTGACTTTACTTGAAGTTACTTTAAAGGCAGTACATCCTTTGGCAATCCTCTTCTGCTAAATGTAAGTCATCTTGGTGGCACAGTCATAGCTGTTGCCAAAGCATGTGAGAGAAGTGAATCCTCTTTATAAAGTTACAACCCAACCTCAGAATGCAAGTTCAAGTTGTGCCACATACTGAAGTTTAACAGATCTATCCATACAGCAGTCACAGTGACTGCAGAGTCAGTGTACAGCATCTATCTAGCCACAGCAGCACAGTGTAAATGTGCCCAATCTGCAGATTGTGTTGCTGTCTTGGGCAAAACAGCCAATTCAGTGCTTTTGTGTCCCTCCCTTCATGGTTCTGGTGAAGAGGCCTTCTAGTTCCCCACAACAAGCGTCTATCTCAAGTCACTACTTCCTGTAAACACTGACCTACGTCTTGTGATACCACTGCTCTTGGTGGCTATTTCACATCATAGACACACACGATGTTATTTTTGTGATGTGCTGGCAGCTCCCTGGATGCCAAATCATAGCGTGGTTTTTGTTTTATTTTACCTGTTTAGATATCTGCAAGTCTCTGTTGACACCGATATCAATTTCTAGTGGTGCAGGGATTCTTGGTCTCACTTTTCTGTTGAGCAAAATGTCAGCAGGTGACAACTCACACTTCATTCATACGGTTCTGTAATTTAAGAGTGAAAACCCTATAGACTATTTTTTCAAGTAGGAGTTTTATTTTTTCACCTGGTTTCCACCAATTTGTTATATCAGAGATAACAAGAACCAAAGGTTACATATCTAACCCATACTTCACTGCAAGTTGATTACGCTCATATCCACTAAGTTCTGACCTATTGTCAGCCTTTAGTATGTCAGACATGCCATGTCTAGTTAAAATGAAATTGTTACGCAGAATCAGCTGTCTGACTGTGGTATTTTCAAGTAAGCTTATCTCAGTGACAATAAGGTTATGTCTGTACCATGTAAGGGAGCCATCAGAAATATCTGAACTAGCTCTCAATAGGCTAATTCTGGAACAAGAAGTCACAGAGGCTAACACAACATGCCTATGCCTCCATTGCTCAACCAGGTCAAATACCACCATAGGTTATTTGGTTGGGTTAGCATTTTTTGGCCCACGCAACAAGCTTTAATTCTTCTTTTACTGTTCATCAATGTTAGCGTTCATTTATGACCAGAATAAAGCTTCAGTGATCCCACTCTTAGGTTCTTTTCAGTCCCTCAGTTTTCTTCCTGTACCCTTTTTATCTTTTTTTTTTTCTGTCGGCCTTTAGGAATTACCACCCTAGGTGTTTGAAACAAAGTCAGGTACAAAGTCCATCAGGTGCATTGATTAGGGGGATTGGGAATATGCTGTTTCAGAGATGCTAGGTTAATAATCTTAATCATTTGCTTAAAAGTTTCAGGAGTAGCAGTAGTTCAGGTGACATCTGAGACCAGATAAACTGCTATTTATCAGATTGACATATACATGATGAAGTTCTCATTTTTGCTCCACTACCCTTTTTGTTTCAAATACCTTACAGAAGCAAGCACCACAGTCTCCAAGGTGTGTATTTAGTTTTCTAGTCATACATTTGAATCTGAAAAAATAGTTTCTGTAGTCTCAGAATCAGGAGGATACTAGATAGGCCCCTTTTAGCAACAGTAATATAGCTAAGAACAGGCAGCCAAAAAGCCTCAGGCTGAATTGTTTTAATCTCAGCAGGTTAGTCTAAACTGCATAGATTGAACCAATATGCAAATGAACAGACATTCACTTTTAATTCTGCAAATGCAGCCACATGCCTGCAGTGGTCCAGGCCAGAAGCTAGGGGGTACTAGAGCACACCTGCTTACTCAGCTGGAGCAGACAGCTTGGGCCAAGACTAGCCCACCCACCCTAAAGAGAGAGTTTATGGGGGAAGTACAAAGCATTCTGGGATGTATGCTGGGAGACAGAGTTAACTTGCATCTGCAGAGAATCTGGGACCAAAGTTCAATAAACCAATTTAACCTAAAGCAGATAATCTGATACTATCCATCCAGGTTTATTTTAAACTGGTTTCAGTCATTTTGAAAGTGGTTTCTGTGCACTAAACTTGTGTTGCATTACAGATTTAAACCAGTTTCTGACCACTTATACTAGTTTATATGTAATTTCTGTCCCTAGCCTAAGTGGTTTAGAGCCAGTTTCAGCCATTTGTTTTCTAGGTCATTTGCTCCAATAAAGATTTCCTGTAAGCAAATAGTGTGTCATGGAATCCCCCTGTGGGGGAGGGGTGCTCATTCAGGCTTTGTCTGGTTCTGAAGTCAGCCTACCTGTGGCTTTTAGAGCAGGGCAGGAGCCCTGGCTTCTTCCCACTACAAGATGTTACCTTTTTAGTCCTGGCTGTTCATGATCCTGACTCAAGGAGCTCCTTTTCCAAGTCAGTTCCTTTGTCTCTTGCTTTGTCTCCATGTGCAACCCGAAGTTCCAAGCAGTAAAGCAGACAGCTCTTATCCAGTAAAGGCATCATCCAGGCAAAAATCACCCAGACAGAGGTCCTATGTCTCCTCCATCCCCAATCCAGCCCACAGAGCCCTGAGCTCCCCGAAATCACTCAGCTGTTCTCTCTCCAGTCTGCCCAGCAATAAGCCCCAAAGCTTCTCAACTGGTTTCTTTTTCAGACTCACCCCTGATGATCAACACTGCTCTTTCATGCTTCTCTGTCCATTGTCATGCTCATCTCTTTCAGCTTCCCTGGAAGCATCCTGAGTGTCCTTTCTTCTCTACCTTGCTGATGCATCAGAATAGCTACCATATTTCATAGTGTACAGGTTGACACAGTTTATAAGTTGAATCCACTTTTCTGATCCAAAAAGTGAGGAATACTGTAGATCCAGTGTATAAGTCAACCTAACTTTTTTGGATCAGAAATATGGGGTTGACTTATACTGGCCCCTGTGCACCCTCATTCTTGGCCAGGCCTCTGGGGGGTGAACATGTGCCACAGAACCACTCACAGGGGATGGGGATGGGCTTGGAACTTGGCTGGCATGGCCTGGAAAGTGCCACTTGCAGGGGATGGGGCTGCACCAGCTGAGCACCAACCCTGGCCCTGGCGCCTAAGAGTGGTGCTGCCTGGGCTGCACCAGCCCAGCATTTAGCCCAGCCCCTGTGAGTGGCACTGCCTGGGCTGCAACAGCCCAGCATTTAGCCCAGCCCCGGTGAGTGGCACTGCCTGGGCTGCACCAACTGAGCGCCAAGCCCAGCCCTGTACCCTGCAAGCAGCGTTGGGCTAAGCACTTGGCTGGTGAGGCCTCGTCCCCTGTGAGCTCACTATAGACACCTTGCTCAGCCCAGTGCTGAGCTCAGCCCTGTCCCCTGTGAGTGGCACTGCCTGGGCTGTGCCAGCTGAGTGCTGAGCCCAGCACCACTCACAGAGGATAGGGACAAGGCTAGACTGAGGTGCTCTGGGTCAGAATACAAAGGTTTCGGGGGGAAAGGGACCTAACGGTGGGGGTCTACTATAGGCCACCCAACCAGGAAGAAGAGCTGGACCGGGAATTCTCAGGTCAGCTCACGGAGGTAGTTAAGTCAAGGGATGTGGTCATCATGGGTGACCTAAAATACCCAGACTTCTGCTGGGAAGAGCAGTTACCCAGGTCTGACCACTCATGTAGGTTCCTAGACTAGTTACAGGACCTCCACCCAGGAGGTGCACAGTCCCACCAGGGGAAATGCCTTATTGGACCTAGTCTGGCCACAGGCAACAACCTGTGAGTGGACAGTGGGTGCTCGACCACCTGGGAGACAGTGACCATCGCCTACTGGAATTCACCATCCAGCACAGGGTGTCAAGGGCCTGCAATAAAGCAGCAGCCCTGGACTTCAGGAGGGTGGATTTCAATGAAGTAAGGATACTAGTCAGGGAGGCACTGAGGTCCTGGAGGGGAGGGGATTTAGGAGTCCAAGAAGAGTGGTTGTTCCTTAAGGAAACAATCCTCCAAGCCCAAAGCATGACAATCTCCACATGAATCAAAGGAGACAACAGTGCCCAAAATCCCCCACGGCTCACCAAAAGCATCCATGAATGACTCAAAGCCAAAAAGGAGGTGTATACCCAAAGGAAAGAAGGGGCCATCATCAAGGAGGTTTATACCTCCCTGACTCGAGATTGAAGGGGGGCTTTTAGGAAGGCTAAGGCAGAGATAGAACTGGGACTAGCGACCCAGATCAAAGATAAAAACTAGTCCTTTTTAATTACATAGAGGGTAAAAAGAAGGTACCAAATAATGTGGGGCCTCTGCAGGACATGCTAGGTAATCTGGTGGTAGCACCAGATGACAAAGCTAATCTCTTTAACAGATTCTTTGCTTCCAATTTTCTGAGCAGGGACAGGGACTGGGATTCGGATGGACCCAGGGGAGGTACAGCCTGGCCCAGGGTCAGTGACAACCTAGTCCGGAAACTTCTGGAAGGACTAGATGTGTTCAAATCAGCAGGTTCTGACCATCTCCACCCCAGAGTGCTTAAGGAATTGGCAGAGGTCATTGCGGGACCCCTGGTACAGCTTTACAAGCACTCATGGTGCTCTGATGAGGTGGGGCTAATGTGGTCCCCATTTTCAAGAAAAGGAGGAAAGAGGACCCAGGAAACTACAGGCCCATTAGTCTTACCTTGGTTCTGGGAAAGCTATTTGAGAAAATTATCCAGGAGCACATCTGTGAGGGTCCAGCAGGGGAGATTATGCTTAGGGGCAACTAACATGGGTTCATTCAAGACAGGTCCTGTCAGACCAACCTGGTGGCCTTCTACGAACAGGTCACAAAATCCTTGGACGCAGGTGTCGTGGTGGATGTAGTCTTTCTGGACTTTAGGAAGGCCTTCAACACTGTCTCTCACCCCATTCTCATTAGAAAATTAGGCAACTTTTGCGTTGATGCCTACACAGTCAGATGGGTCACGAATTGGCTGGAGAGCCGCACCCAGAGAGTGGTGGTGGACGAGTCTTTTTTGACCTAGAGAGATGTGGGTAGTTCCTCAGGGCTCAGTCCTCAGGTCCGCACTGTTCAATATCTTCACCTGCAATTTGGACATGGGGTGAAAAGCACCTTGTACAAGTTCGCAGATGACACTAAGATGTGGGGAGAAGAGAGCACACTAGAAGAGAGGACAGGCTACAACTAGATCTCAACAGGTTACAGAGGTGGGTGGATGAGAACAGGATGGGTTTCAATATGGACAAGTACAAGGTGTTGCACCTGGGGAAGAAGAACCAACAGCGTACCTACAGGCTGGAGAACTCCCTTCTCGTCAGGCCCTACGAGGAGAGGCTATGGACCTGAACCTGTTCAGCTTCCACAAAAGAAGGCTGAGAGGGGATCTGGTGGCCACCTATAAACTTGCTAAGGGGGACCAGCAGGCAATGGGAGAGTCCCTGTTCCCCTGAGCACTACCGGGGGTAACAAGGAACAACAGCCATAAGTTGATAGAATAGATTCAGGCTAGATGTCAGGAGGCACTACTTCACTGTCAGGGCAGCTAGGAGCTGGAACCAACTTCCAAAGGAAGTGGTGCTCACCCCTACCCTGGGGGTCTTCAAAAGGAGGCTGGAGGGGCAGGCACCTCCCCTGCCCTGCTGCAGCCCCAGACCAGTAGGTATTCACCCCCCTCCCACACAGACGCACAGTCCCCAGCCCTGGCCCTCCAACCCCCGCCCCACAGACTTACTTGCCTGCAGCTGCCAGGGCCACACGCATGATGCCCCTGCCTCCCATCCCCTCCCTTGCTCCCCCTCAGCCCCAAGCAGCTCCTTGCTGGGGCAAACTGGAAAGTGCCAGGGAATATTTCAATGCTGAGCAGAGGCAGAGCAAAATCCCGGACATTTGTTGATATTTTAAAAAACTGCCCGGATGGAGATGGGAGGACCCAAAAAGAGGACATGTCCAGGAAAAAACAGACGTATGGTAACCCTCGTTAGAACCTTACTACTCGGATCACCAACTATACCTGATAGGAATCTTTTGCTGATACCTATTTTTTTTTTAACCATGATAAGGCATTTGTCAGCCCAGATCAATGTAACAAAAATTAAGAGAAACATGACAACGGAAACAGTACATAGAGTCTAGTGAATGTCTGCTCACCGAGCTATTAAAAAAGTATCAGAAACCAACATTATGATAGTATCCTATTGAACGTACCAAAAATGAGATGGCCTGAGAGTAGCCAATGGGTTACCCAGAATTTGTAGCATTTACAACATCAGTAAACAGAGAATAAATCCTTCACTTGTGACTTAACATCACTTTATCTGTCCCAAACAACAAACTGTATACCACTTGAATTAATGTGATGACACCCTAGCCAACTAAACATTAAGCAACTTTATGCGGATCAGCTAACTTGAGAACTCAGTTGATAAACTGTGATGACAAACTTCACTTTAAAATTTCTGTTCCAAATCAGAAAACCTTGATCTGACTCTGAGCCTCATCATCCAATTTCTCTAATCCTCTCGTGCAATGAAAGTCCTCCACATAGTCACCTTACAGGGTTTTAATACACATGCACCTTCTTTTCTAATCTGTTTTATTTCAAAACACTCTGTTCAGCTAGAGTGAATAAATACAATACACATGGCAAAGAAAGCACAGAGCAGGGAAGAGAGAGAAGCTTAGGCTGTTTTCAAGGTTTTGCATGCAGACACTTTCCTGGCATCTTGACATCCCTCTTCCAAATACATTCAAGATGTGTACTGATCTTACTGAAATAATGTGTCATCTTATGCAATTATTGTTGTTCCATTTAGTCAGCAATATATAACTTTCCAGGCCAGCAGCAGGGGGCACCTTGGAGTGAAAAGAAGAAAAGATACATTCTCAACTAGAAGCATTCTGCAACTGGAATGCCACATGCTCCATCTGTGAGAGAATAAAATCAGATCCATGGTTGTCAATAGAAACATCTGTCACTCAATCCATGAAAACATGCAATAAGTAAGAAGTGGGATTTGAAGCTTAATGATAGGGCATGGATTTCATGGATGAATCGCAAGATGCCCGAGGTGACAAGTTCTTGGTTACTGGTTCCAGTGAAAGACTCACTGACAGTTTTGTGCAAACAGCACAGAGGTATTCCTAAAGTACTCCCAAAATCATAAGCAGTGTATTTGGGGAATTGTCACAGGCCCACTGGTATATTCATATCTCACATGAGAGAGTGCTAATTAGGCTGTCCTCTTCTAACCCTGCAACCAATTAAGGAAAACACTCAGAATCTCTTCCAACTTGGGAACCACATAATAGGGTAACTGTGCTAAATTGGTCTCACACTCTTCCAGAATGCTGCTCCCTACTGCCCTCCCTGAAAATCTGAGAGCCAGATTCATAGCAACCAGGGCAGAGGGCCAGATACATACCTCAGTGGCATTAGTGTAACATCAATCTCTTTACTACTACTGAACAGTCTCCCTTACTTACCTTTGGACTTTTCCCTCCTCGTTTAACCTCCTCCCTTCCCCTTCTCTACCTTTTGTGTTCCTAATTTCCACTTACCTACAGTCTCACTGACATCCTATCACACTTTTAGCTTCTTTCACTCCCCGGAGTCTCAGAACAGCAAAGACTGCCCACGCCCGAGGAAGGGTGATTGTGCCTGGAAGCTTACAAAGAACTTTTTTCCAACTACTCAGTTGATCTAATAAAAGATATCACCTGTACCCAAAGGATCTTGCCTACCTCAGGCTAAAAATAGATGTTGTCCTTGGCGGGTCTCAGCTGAGACAGGATGTGTCCTGGCATAGCTGATCTGCTTGACTGGGTGACAGAAGTCACCTCTTGTCTTATAGGGTCAGGCCTGTGCCACTTCCAGGGCTTCAAGGGGCCAATCCTGCAGGACAATTACAAACAGGAGAACCAACTAATTCCCCCATTTGCAACTGCCTCTGCGAATTGTGGGATTCTGTGTGATATTGAGGAATTTCCTGGGCATGCCTCTGCCAATGGGGACACCTGAAGCCCTGTGAGCAGCTACCCAGGGTTTCCCCCCACTTGCAAAGGCTTTCCATTCATCAGGGCATGGCAATGCATGCGTTCAGGGACTCCTCTGCTAGGGGTTTCTGGGATGTGCCTTTGAAGTGGGGAACCGCAGCAGATGCTCCCAGGACCCAAGGTGGTGCGCCCTGGGAATTCTACTGAAGTCAGCTGCACTATTCCAAGACCAAACTGATGTTCGGATGATAATACAGGTCAGCCTTCCATCTTCATTCTTGTTCCTGAAAGATGTGTGTCCTCTTCCTCTCTTTTATTTTAAACTGATCTAAGAGTGGGTATGCCCTTCTGTCCCCAGAAACAGAGGTTACGCCCCCATAAAAATATGTGTGTTGATACAAAGATCAAGCAAAAAGACAATCATACTCCATGTCATGGTACAAATTACCAGAATTGTGGCCACAGCAATAGTTTGTATAAATTTATACCTTTTTTAGTGTCTGTTTGCTTTATGTTGGGAGTGTCATGGGCACTCCTAGGGCTTCAGGTGTCTGATCCTGTGCACTACAGGCAAAGCCATGGGAACACAGGTTCAGTTTCCCCACTTGCAGAGAAGTACCCTAGAATTTCCCAGCAGTGCATTCCCCAGGAGCATGTAGCACGCTTCTGTGCCTAACTCAGGGCATGCCTCTGAAAATGACAAAGGCACCCCCCACGTCAGGTTCCCCATTTGCAGTAATTCTGTAGGATCAGGGCCCCCTAACACTGGAGAACAATGTGCAACATCTGTTTTGCCCAATGAAGCAGGTCAGCTGTGCTGGGTCACAACCCAACACAACTGATGACATCAAGGATGATGTCTGTTTTTAGCCTAAGTGTTTTCATAACGTAATTTCTTGTGAATAATGCCCACTGACCAGTGGGAAGTTAAGTCTTATTACAAGTTGACTTGTGAAATCAAGAGTTTCATAGGTGGTAGGATCAAAATGGACCTAAGCAGATCTTCAAGTCTGCCCCCCTGCCCTGGGCAGGAAAGAATGCTGCGGTCTAATGACCCCAGCTAGGTGATTGTCTAACCTCCTTTTGAAGACCCCCAGGGAAGGAGCAAGCACCACTTCCGTTGGAAGTTGGTTCCAGCTCCTAGCCACCCTGACAGTGAAGCAGTACCTCCTGATGTCTAGCCTGAATCTACTCTCAGTCAACTTATGGCCGTTATTCCTTGTTACTTCCAGTAGTGCACGGGGGGAACAGGGACTCTCCCATTGCCTGCTGCTCCCCCTTGGCCAGTTTATAGATGGCCACCAGATCCCCTCTCAGCCTTCTCTTGTGGAGGCTGAACAGGTTCAGGTCCCATAGCCTCTCCTCATAGGGCCTGCCCTGCTGCCCCCTGATCATGTGAGTGGCCCTCCTCTGGACCCTCTCAATGCTGTCCACATCCCTCCTGAAGTGCAGTGCCCAGAACTGGACACAGTACTCCAACTGCAGCTTGACCAGTGCTGCATGGAGGGGGAGGATCACCTCCTTGGACCTGCCTGTGATGCATCTATGGATGACAAGGTGCAGTTGCCTTCCCGACCGCGTCCCCACATTGGCAGCCCATGTTCCTCTTGGAATCAATAGTGATTCCAGCATCCTTCTCTGCCTCTGTGCTGATGAGAAGGGAGTTCCCCAGCCTGTAGGTATGCCGCTGGTTCTTCCTCCCCAGGTGCATCACCTTGCACTTCTCCATATTGGAACCCATCCTATTCTCATCCCCCCACCTCTGTAACCTGTTGAGATCTAGTTGTAGCCTGTCCCTCTCTTCTAGCGTGCCCACTTCTCCTCACATCTTAGTGTCATCTGTGAATTTGAACAAGGTGCTTTTCAACCCCTTGTCCAAATTGCCAATGAAGATGTTAAACAGTGAGGGCCGCAGGATCGAGCCCCAGGGAACCCCACTGCCCACATCCCTCCAGGTCAAAAATGACCCATCCACCGCTACTCTCTGGGTGCAGCCCTCCAGCCAATTTGTAACCCATCTGACTGTGTACCCCTCCTCGGACCCAGTGCTGTTTGCTGAGGATGTATATTGCTCTTAGATGTAGTGCCACACCCCCACTTTTCCTCCCCAGTCTATCCTGCCTTTACAGCCTATAGCCCTTGATGTTTACCACCCAGTCATGCATTGGATCCCACCAAGTTTCAGTGAGCACCACTATGTCTGGGTTTATGTTAGCTAGCAGGAGGGCAAGTTCCTTCTGCTTGTTCCCGGGCATTACTGCAGAGGCATTTAAGGCCTCCTGAGGGTGTATGCACTGCCTCCCCCAATCCCAGGACTATCCAGGCCCCTGTCTCTTGCCTGGGTACTTCTTATGCTCATTGCCTGTCTTGGCTGGGCTGTCTTGGCTGTTCTTGTCGGTGTCTCTTGGTGTAGTGTTCTGTGGCTCCCTCCATCTTCATTCTCCCCTTCCCCCAACAAGCCTAGTTTAAAGCTCAGGTTAAAACACAATGTGCTTAAAGGGCTGTGAGAACTCTGGTGGTGTTTCTGCTACCTTTGATATAAGTTAGACTTTAATAAAACAATAGCAACACGTCTCATAGATATTCATCTTTAATAAGACACCTACAAATATGGCAGGCACATGCTTTCTGTCATAACAATAATTTCCTATTACATTAATGACTTTCTCATTAGTAATATAGAAGAAAGAGGCAATTAATACTAATGTATTAATACTAACTGTGTCACGTAACACCATTCATGTGCAAACCAATTTGTCTGAACCTGATAGAAACACATTTAGTATGGGAACATTATTCATTTGATCCTGAATTTATATATAAGAACTTTCTAAAAAAAAAATCAATGTCTAATTTGTTTGCAGAAACAATGGAGGCTACTGATTAATTGTGGACATTTACTTCCTGAGGATATAATGCACAAGAGAAATGGCTGTTATTTTAAAAAACCCTATTTCAATTGGGTTTCTCAAGCTTTTAAACAGGCTTGAGAAAAAAAATCATCTTGTTTGTATGTGTGGCACATATGTGGCACAATAAACCTTTGGTATAGGTTCAGGACACTAGGCTCACACACTGAAATGCAAATATATTATAGGAAAGTAATGGTTTATCATTTCTCAGTGAGAACTAGCAAAACTACCCACTACTCCAGTTTCAAGGAAGAATCCTATCTTCAAGGCTCTCCTGGAAGATGCACAGGAGGTCCAGGACAACAAGGGAAAAAAGGTCTTGCAAAACTTGATGGGTGATAGGAAATCTGTCAAGGCATGGCACCTTCATGGAAAGGTCACTGATGACGGCAATCAGCTTTACAAGGGATAGCTCCTGTTTGAGCTTATCAGAGACAGAGAGACTGAGCCACATGCTACAATAACTCATTCGCTAAGGCATTTCACCTGAGATGTGGGAGAGCCACACTAACTACTTGGTATAATTAAATATTCACTGGGCCAAGGAAACTCTATCCTACTAGGTAGGGCTGTTGAATTGACATGGGCCAGATCAATACTTGGACTCAATATCACGCTGCTAGGCAGGAGGGCATGACACAAAACTACACACACACACACAAACTCCACATACAACACTATGGGTTCATACACACGTGCATATATACAAACATGCAAATAAGCACTTTCATGGCTGTGTGTTGACCCTAGTGGGTGCTTGGAGTAACTTGGTGCTTGGGGTTATTTGGGGTCATCTGGTGCCATAGTGCCCTGGAGTTACTTGGGGGTAATGGTGCCCTGGGGTTACTCAGGGTCACACTGCCAGGAGAGCAAGCTGAAAAAAGAGAGAGAGAGAGAGAAAGAACCAGCCAGGAAGCTGGGCTGGGGAGGGATGAGCTGAGGCAGAAAGTGGTAGAGGAAGGTGGGGCTGAGAAAGAAAGCCAGTCAGGAAACCAGAGGCGGCACAGCAGTGAAAGCTGGGGCTGAGAGAGATGGCAGGGAGGCTGGGAGGCAGCGGAGAGGGGGAGAAAGCTGGGAGGTTGAGACAGTCGGGAGATCAGGAGGCTGATAAGTGGAGGGGCAGCAGAATGGATGAGCTGGGGGAAAAGTCCGGAGGCAGCGGGGCAAAGGAGACAGAGGAAGTTGGGTGGTAGAGCAAGCCAGGAAGCAGTGCGGGGTGAAGAGACAGAGGAAGCTGGGAGGTAGAGGAAGCCGGGAGGCAGCACAGGGCAAAAAAACCAGGCGGTGGCTGGGCAGAGGAGCCAGGAAAGGGAAAAAGCTGGATGGTGGAGAAAAGCCAGGAGGTCAGGAGGCAGAGTGGGGCTGAAGCCAGGAGCTAGTAGGCAGAGGAGCAGAGGTGGTGAGAGGCGGCAGAGCAAAAGCTGAGAGCAAAGCCGAGGAGGGGGTCAGAGAAGAGCAGAGCCAGGGTTTAACCAGGACAGAGAGATGGCAGTTGGAAGAGAGGCTGGGACAGCCAGCAAAAAAGTAAGGAGGCAAGTCCAGGGGTTAAGCCGGAGAGCTGGGAGGCACAGAAAGGGAGCCGAGATGACGGAGAGAGAGAGAGAGAGATTGGAGCAGGGCCAGGAGGTCAGTAACACAAAACTCAACTCGGGTTAATAAAATAACAGTTTTATTAAACAGGTGACACACTATACAGCCCACAAAAGTATTGGTTCCCACATGCACACACAAACTCTCCCACATTCCCACAATGATAGCAGGAGAGGAAGGCTTAATGGAGAGATTTGAGGTCCAGGTGTGCAGAGACAGA
This sequence comes from Crocodylus porosus, assembly GCF_001723895.1. Taxonomy (NCBI): domain Eukaryota; kingdom Metazoa; phylum Chordata; order Crocodylia; family Crocodylidae; genus Crocodylus; species Crocodylus porosus. Next base: position 16,344,229 of record NW_017728913.1, on the reverse strand, counting down.
GCTCAGGTCCCTTGCTTGTGGGAAGAAGGTGGGTGGTAGCTACCTATCCGAGCTGTGAGTTGATCCTCGATGGCCAGTTGGAGTCTTCTCCAGCAAGGCTCAAGGGTCGTACTCAGAAGGTGGTGGTGGACGGGTCATATTTGACCTGGGGGGAAGTGGGCAGTGGAGTCCCCCAGGGCTCGGTCCTGGGGCCTGTGCTGTTCAATTTCTTCATCAGCGATTTGGATGACGGGGTGAAATGCA
>NW_017728913.1:16328665-16343446 GCF_001723895.1 Crocodylus porosus | reverse complement strand
CAACTTCCTAGGGGAGTGGTGCTGGCTCCTACCCTGGGGATCTTTAAGAAGAGGCTTGATGACTACCTGGCTGGACTCATTTGAGTCCAGTCTTTTCTCCCACCCAGGCAGGGGGTCAGACTTGAAGATCTACAAGGTCCCTTCCGACCCTACTTCTGTGATTCTATGATTCTATAAGGTGTTGTCCAGAGCAGGTCACCGGCAGGACCTCTGGGTGGATAAGTGATGTGGTGTAGTGCTGGTCCAGATAGAGAGGGTGTCCCAAGGAGGTCACACTGTACCATCCTTTTATAGAGGTGGGCTACCTGTGACTCCAATGGGCAGAACATGGCCAGGCAAGGGCCAGTCCTGTTCAGATGAGGTCATGCAGTTCCAGGTGTCCTCATTGTCCACAATGGTGGAATTTCTAATTTCTGTTCTATTCTTTGTTTCCATGTTGCTGGTTTCTTGGAGGGTCTTTATCTTTCAAACACTGGGTTTTGTCTCTGGTCCTGGAAGTAGGTCTGTACTTTCAGGGAGAGTCAATGCAAGGCAGTAGCAGGGTCGTTAAGTTGATGGTCCAGTCATTGAGTTGATGGTCTGATCATTGAGCAGGAGTTATTTTTAGGCTTGCTGCCATTATGTCTCAAGCACCCTCATTTACTGTCATTCATCCAGGAACCAACTTACATAGGAGGGGTAGGTATGAGTCATAGTTGCAACACAATTACAATAGGGTATGCCCAGGCAGGGGACACAAAATGGAGACTTCACATTACAAGATGGAAACTTACCATTACAAGATGGAGGCTTGATATTACTTTGGTTAACTTACAGGAAGAGGCCTAAATTATACACTATCAATATAAAACAGTAAAAATCAATACAACAATACCAGGACACTATTTACAATATAAAAAGGGTGTGTCACAATAATGGCATACAAGAACTTAGCTTACCTACGACTACCTATAACTACTTATAAGGAATAGACAGGGCAGAGAAAGAGTCAGAAATGGTTGGGGAGAGGGAGGGAATGAATTTTTAAATAAAAAAAACAAAGAAAAACTGGGGGTTTTGCTACAGGCACTCACCTGGAATGTGAGAGACCTAGGACCAAGTCTCTGCCCCAAATCAGGCAGTAGGATCTGGAATCTGATTTTTTTTCCAGTTGAGATGTCTGCCCTAACTACAACGTATGTATGAGTTATCAGGATGGGGAGCAAGAAATGCTGTCCTTGGAGAAAAAGCTTCCAGGAGGTTGGGTTTTGTCCAAAATAGAACAGGAACATTTTGAAATCTCAAAAATTGTCACAGGGTAGCAAAATTATTTCACACCCATCTTGCAAACATGCAAATGACTGAGGCTGGCAGCCACTTGAGGCCAGTGTAACCACTAGCTTATGAGAATGAACCTATCTTTACCATTACCTATGCTCCCCTCCTCCTCCTATTTGTGTTTAATTTCCTGCCACATGTTACCAAACATTGGCTCATCATGACATGAGTTACCAGCGAAAAGGACCAGCTTTGTCCTTCTTCTGTATAGCACCCAGCAGGCTGGGGTGTTATGGGTGCTAAGGCACACAGTTGACAGCCCACAAGTCACAACTTCAAAGCAGAAACACTCGTGTCATGGCCGTGGCCGATTCCAACAAATCTGAGAATTCTGTTAAATGCCTTGTCACAAAAAGGGCACACAAAAAGAGGGAAGACCAGTGCCCAGCACACTTAGGTCCACTGCTTTTCCAGAAAAGTTAATACTAACAACTCCCACACACATAAACTAGGGGTTAGAAACTTATAGCCCATGGAGTTTTTCATCCAAACTATGGATGTGGGCCTTGGGTAGCAGTTGCTTTTATTTGGCACTACAGGGAAAAGTGCTGGAGGCTGCCAAGTCCTAGCACCTGCCTATCTCTGACCCAGAATTGGGTAAGTCTGACACTCAGCCTTAAAAGGTTGCCAAACACTCATGTAAACATATTACTCAAACACATGGACTTCTCAGGAAAAAAAGAAATGAGAACCCTTCCTGCCCATCTATCTCTCTCACAGGCAAATGACAAAATGATTTTGAGCTTAGATGCCTAGTCATTGCATAGTACTACAGCTTGCTACATTCTTTACATCAAAATGTAAAATAATTTAGTCTTATTAGATATGATGTTTGTATAATGATACAATAAAACTATGTCTTTACTCAAAAGCTCCAGAGCTAGATCACATACTGAGGCTCCATTATAGCGGGCGTGTTTGCATGTGCATTTGATGCAATCCCAGTTTACTCTCAAGTAAATTACTCATGAATAAATGGTGCTGGGCAAGTATCTATATGCGCAGGGAAGTGGGAGCAGATTTGCTGCCAATCTGCTCTCGCTTCCTGGGGCCTTGCAATGGACCCCTGCCACTATTTGGGAGAGCTCCAAGCTCTGGCTGCAGCTGCCAGCAGCTGGCAGCCCTCTTCAAAAGGCATCCCTGCTCACTGGTCCCTGGCCACAGGCAGCCTGCCTCCCCCACCTCCTTCCCAGGGTGGTATAGGCCAGGGTCCTGGCAGCACCCGCTGTCATGGCTCCAGACCCCACTCCTCCCCTCTCCTCCTGCAGGCCAACTGCTCTGCTGCACCGCCACCCAGCCCATGGCACCTGGGCTCAAGAGGTGCAGGGCTCCTGGATGACTGGGACAAGGAATTGCCCATGCCCCTGCCCACCCCACAGCAGTCTTCTCCAGGGAGGTGCCCCAGGGCCAGTCTCCCCATGCCACCACTGCACCCCAAGTATGCCCCTGCTGCACGTGTCCCAGGCAGTGTGCAAGGAGCTGCTTGCACAAACTGAGGGGTGCCCAACCCACTATGCCCTGCTGCTGCTGATGGCAATGGTGACCAGGCACACCTGGTATGGGACCCTGACCAACAACAGTGCAGGGGGCCAGCCCAGAATGCCCCACAACCTTTGCCACTGTCTGGAGGGCTAGCTGCAGCTGTGCTACATGTCCCTGCCCCCCACAACTGAGGGGGACATCACCACTGGCATCAATACATCCCTCGGCCTGTGAGAGGCCCTTGCCTGTCTAGCTGTAGGGGCACAGGCTGCTCATTAAATTTTGGCACTGTCTCACCTCCTTTCATGCTGTGGGGGTGGAATTAGGAAGTGGGGGGGGCAAGGCAGTGTGGGTAGGCCTGGTGGGGTGGGTGGAGCTAGGGCAGGGATTGCCCTTCCCCAGGAGTGGCACTTACTACATGGTCAGGGCTAACACGGCTGGTGGCTCCATGTGGTCATGGCCACGGGTGGTCGCCTCAGACGGCAGGGTTCAGTGGACAGGTGCCTGGCTGGGGGGTTCCCAGGGAAGAGCTGGCACTGCTGGTGGCCAGCAGTGTCATGGTCAGCTGCACCTCATGGCTGGGGCTGGGGCTGGGGCTGCAGAGCTGTCAGGGCAGGCACTGACCTGAGCTATGGTTGGAGGATGCAGCTGGGGAACTTGGTGGGACAGGCTTCTGGATGCCCGAAGGACCCTCCCTGGTGATGTGTCACCAGGGGTGCCAGGCCAGGGCAGGGCCTCAGGCAGGCCACCTGTGCTGCTATAGACAGCATGGCTGTGGCTTGGGTCCTGAGGAGCGAGGATGCCTGTCAGCTGATGCATAAAGGGCATGGTCTTGCAGGCACTCCCCAACTGACAACTATGGTCAGTGATGGAAACCCACATGCCTGCAAGGCCTTGACCTTTATGCAGCATTGTCAAACCAACCAGTTGTGCCCATGCTCCCACATCCGGGCTCATAAGTCATTGGACCACCCCAAGGCTGCACCTCTGCCTTGCCCCATTGCACCACAAGATCACCAGTCTCCTCCATGAACCAATTGGGGCTCCAGGTAGTGGGCACAGGCATGGGCACAGCTGCGGGTCTGGAGGACATCATCATGGGTCCTGCACTGACTCTCTAAGCTTCCCCACAACTGTCCCTGTGCTGCCAAATCTGGACAGCTGTCCACAGTGCCCAGCACAGTGACCTGACACAGGACTGGCAGCTACATAGCAAATAATGCTCTGCAGCACCTTTGAGCTCAGGGCAGGCTTCTGGGGTTGGGCTGTGGGCAGGTGGAGCTAGTGCCAGCAACCAGAAGCTGCCTGCAGCTGGGCCTGGGGGCTGGTGTGCCTGGCTGAAGCCAGCAGCAGCCTGGAGCATTCTGCAGGCCTGAACAATGTGGGCCTGGAAGCTGCACAGCACTGCAGTGCCAGGCAGTGGCACCGGGGTCCAAGCACACTAGGGCAGCTGTCCTGCAACCTTCCCAAGGGGACACAGGGGCCTGGAGTGGTCTCAGGCTCCCTGCTGGTGTGTCCCAGGGCTCTGAATGCTAGCCTCAGACTGGCTCCCTAGTGGAAGGGCTGACCTGGGAGCAAACTTGCTCCCAGGTTGCATCTACATGTGCATAACTGTTCAGTAAATAATCATAAGTAAATTTGCTACCTGCTCTTGCAAGTGCAGGTAGCAAATTTACTCGCAATTAACAGGGTTTTTTGCACAGTAAATATGCGCACATGTAGATGCATGCACTTACCATGAAATAAACTGTGCTACTGTACAGTTAAGCATCTCATGTATATGCACCCACTATGTACTATAGAGGCTGTTCCTACTTCAAAGAGATTAGTCTGAGATATTTTAAAGATTTCAGTTTCTGGATTTTATCTATAATATCCACGTAATTGCAATTTCTTTGGAAAAGGATGCAGCCTATAGTTTATACAGATAGCCTAGCTATATGCACAATTATGCAGATTCCTTGATTAAAAATCCACCATTGCCTATTCTATATGCTAGTTTAACTGATTATGTGAGCAGCTAGTCTGCAATAGCTGCAAGCCACCACTTTGGGGAGACTTATCCATCAGCAAAACAGAGAGAGAGAGAGAGAAAGAAAGAGAGAGAGAGAAACACTAACTGCTGGAAAGATTTTGACTTCTTAAACTTTTATTATACAAATATTAGAAACAAATGGTGAATGTGCAAAGGTGGATGGCCCTCCCAGAGGCCAAGCATAAAACATTTGTCAGGAACTAAAAACACCACATCAGCAGAAATTGAAACCACCTCCTCCATGCCCCTCATGGAGCTATACATGTGAGACTAGCTGTCCACCATGACGAGAGTCCCCTGGATGGCCCAGCACAACACAAACTGTTCCATGTTTTGCTAGAAAAAACAACCAGCACCTACAAGGAGAAATAAATACAGCTTCCCAAAAGTTGAAGCCAATATACACTTGCGCTATTACTACTGCCATATTCCTAAAACAATTATCATTATAGTCCACATCCTGAAAGCAGAAATTTCAGCCAAGAAGCAAGCTAAAGAGCTAGACAATAATGGACCAAATCTGTCACCAAATCAAAATTGCTTCAGGCTTCATTCCTGGGTGCTGAATTAGTATTGCACATATCACCAAGTTCCAGATTCCAGAAAATTTGCTAACCCCCTGTTGGCAGATATAGTTTCTGTCCATAAACAGATAGCCATCTGTTGAAATCATTGTTAATTTTACTCATTTGCTATGATTACCAATTTCTGCTGCAAAGTTCTGAGCCTTTTGACTGAACATAATTGTGTACCATATTAGGAGAAACTCTGGGGACAATCTTCTGTAAAAATCTACCAAGGTAAAAGCTTAAAGAGTTATATTTATTACCCCACTAGAAAGCCCAAGGATGTCAGGTTTATAGAAGTAAAATATACAGGGGCTGAGCAGTGAAATCAAGCCCTGCGCAAGCATGTGACTGTATGATTTAATTCTCCTCTTCCATGAAGCCACTCCTTGTATAAATAGAAGTAGATCATTATTTCAACATCACTTATATAAGGCACAAGGGTACCTGCATTGGCGATGAGTGGGGGGTGCATGTGGGCGCACATGTACTCCCTGAGATTGGCCATGCACCCCCTGGAAGTGCCAGCCGCGAAACCGGAAGTGCCAGCAGAAGTGCACTTCCAGTTTCACTGCTGGTGGCTCTGGGCTCAGCAATCAGCTTCTGGGGGACACCCTGTAGGTGATCTGGTACACCCCCCCAAGACTCGGGAGGCACCAGTCACCCATGGGTACCTGGATCTCCTTTTCCAGCACATCATAGTAGTCTAATTAAGAACCAGCGAGTGAGACATAACCTCCTCTGTCGTAGGTAGTCAAACCCAGAAATGCTGTCCTTGTGGCTTTCAGCATAGGGCTTATGTAGTGCACAAAAGCCTTTGCACGTGTTTGACACACCAGTGTGAACATCATCTGAAGTTAATTAAGCTGGGGGAAATAATCCAGCTGCCTTTGATCATTATCTTGTACAACATACTTGTACAGAATTAAAGATACCTTAACAACCTTCCGTAACATGCATCAATGATACTGCGAAATGCTCGGCTTGCTCAAACATTTTGTAAATAGCTCAGTAAATATTAGACTGTAATCCCTCCAGGCAGTTGCTGTGCCTTTGGGCATTTGTACAGGGCACACCAGGATCCTGAATGGGGCCTTCTGGGCCACAACTGTGTACAGAAGAATGGACAGGGCAGGATAGAGCCTTTGGGCCAACACAAGTTCTGAGTGGGTGTAGCTACATGTGGCACTACATCACCGCAGCAACACGCTTTGGCAACATAGCATCCACGGGCAAAACCCGTGATGCCACAGCTATGTCGCTGTCGTGTCACTCTCCCTCAGTGCAGTGCGTCATTACAGCAACACAGCAGCTAAAAATAACCGTGCATGGCATGCACAGCGCAGTATGGGCTGTTACTCCACCGTCACTGAGTACTTCCAAGAGGAAGTACTCAATGACGGTACAGTAATAACACAGAGGCAGATGTAAACATGCCCACTGTGCACTAAAAATGGCCTTTTACAGAGACCAGTTTTGGCCCTCAAGTTTCATATTAACAGAGTCGCTTCCTTGCATTCCCTTGGGTGCCCCCAGGGGTATTTTTCCAGATGGACAAGAAACTGTGAGCAGAACTACTTGTTCAGACAAGTTTCTTTGGGTGAATCTGTTATCTTTTATTAGACCAACTTAAATAGTTGGAAAAAAGCCTACACCCCTGAACTACTTGTACGGAATTTTATGGATAGTTATATTGTTTGGCCTCCTGAAACACAGGCTTTGGCCTCAAACTGCAGCAGAGGAAATTTAGGTTGGAGATTAGGAAGAACTTCCTGACTATGAGGATGACCAAGAATTGGGAAAAGCTACCTAGAGAGGTTGTGAAATCTCCACCCCTAGAAATTTTCAAGAACAGGTTAGATAGACACTTGGAAGGAATTGTTTAGTCAGGAACAATCCTGCCTTGAGCAGGGGGCTGGACTAGATGACTTTATGAGGTCCCTTCCAGCCCAAGTTTTCTATGTTTCCTCTGATCCTATTTTATATAGGTGAAACTAGCCATTATGAAATAAGATGACTGAAAAAAGTGAAGAGGGGACTTAACTAGAAACAATAAAGTAAGCTTTAAAGTTACAAATCATCACACTTTGACATCAGTATAATGGTGGGGAGGGAATATGGACATTTAGACAAGTTTCCTGCATTAAAAGAAAACCTGATCATTTTAAAAGAACCAGTGAGTAGGATAATATGGATCATTTTAACACATATGTGATAAAGACAAACACTATTTTCAGCAAGCTTTTGTGACCAAGACACTGGAAAGTAAAAAAAATAACATCCTAATTTGATGTAGTTGCCTGGAGAAAAATGTGAAAAAGAAACAAGGGACTAAATAAACTAGTCTCATTATATACTATTAAATGGAGTTTTGTATCTTATTTTAAAGAAAAGGAGAAAATCACTTGGGGAGCTTCCCTCCAAATTGTTGCATTATTGGTATCAGAAATTTTCTGTATGTCAAAAGGAAGCAGGGTCGCTTGGCTTTGTGTCAGTATCCTCTACAGTCTAATTTCACGTTATACTTAAAACTACTCAGAGGGCAAGAGGGATGTGTGGAGTCTCAAACTGAGTGTGCATTTCTTTACTGAACACAGACAGAGAGAGAGAAAGAGAGAATGCATATATATTTCCCTATTCACACACACATACACATATAGTTATACTTTTACTATATTTGATCTTGTATGGAAAATGTTAAAAAGGAAACAGATATTTAGGATGTAGTGTTTCTTTCTGCAGTTAAAATGTGCCTGGAAGGAGAAAAAAAGGTAAAGCATCATTCTGACCGCTTGACAATCTCTATCCTCTACCTAATTCCTTTCTCCATCTCTGTTACCTTTATTAGGGACTGCTTGTATGATAACCTCTTTAACAGCAAGTATTGCTTTAAATAAATAGTTTGTTTATTGTACAGTTGCTCAGAGTATAGTTCAAATGGCTTTTTATAAAATATTCCTTTTAAATGGCAAAATCCATCATGTAGAGTGGATCTTCATGTTTCACCTGGGATCTATAAATTCTGGCTATGGTCTGCACCAAGTAATCTAATTATTCTTTGGTTTACAATCCTTCCTCATGCCCTTTAGCATTAGAAACCAAGTCAATTCCTGCTAAAACAACTGGAAAGTGAGAAAATGATGGAAAAACTGCATTAGCAGGTGACTCCAATGAAATACTGCATATATGCATGCAGTATCAGAGACCTAGCCAGTACCTGAGAAAAGAAACTTGTGTGAAAATAACAGAGAAAAAGGAAGCAGGGAAAGAGGGAAGAATGGGAGCAGAATGAAATAATCAGCTTCAAGTTGTCAAAAAAAAAAAGCACAAAAAGGGGAATGATCTGACAGACTGCTAGTTTTGGGGGGTTTAAAACTTTCTTAAAATGTGAGGAAGGAGGATTTTTCTTCTAAAGAAAGAGAGAATGTAGTGCTTTCCAAACGTTTCTGTGTTCTGCTTTTCAAATGTTCTGTAAGGATTGGGTGTTTGGCATAAAGTCTGAGGAAATATGTTAGTGGGTTTGACTTTATGGAATACATTTTCTGCTATGTAAATTATCACAGATTTTTCATGTAATTTACAGGTAGAAGAGTTCATGTGTTTTTCTGAGTTCCAGCATGAACATAGGACTGCAACGAGCCTCCTGAGTCATCAAGTCTAGTACCCTATTCTGCACAGGCATCACTGATTAAAAGGTTGTTCCAGAATTTCATAACTCGAACCGTTTGGAACGTGCTTCTGAATCCCAAACTAAATTGATTTATGGCATTTTATACCCACTTGGTCTTATGCCAACAGTTCCTTTATCTTAACTATAGCTCTTTAACTTTGGCAGTATAAGGGGTACACCTCTTGTCAAACTTTAAGTTCCATGCCCTGCCAGATGCCTCACCCCTGTGGCCACCATCCTGGAAGAAGTCCCACCCCTAACCCCTGGCTTTACCACCAGAAGTTCCTCCACTTGCCCCTTGTCAAGGGGCTCTCCATCTTGATCACTTTACTGGAACCAAAGTCCCACTGTGTTACATGGTCTCTGACCCCAGTAGCTCCATCTACATAATCTCAAAACCATTCCCCCTCACCACCATCTTGGCAACCATGTTGATGATCATCTTGGTCCCAGAAGCCCCTGCACCATCACATTGTCTGTGATCCCAAAAGTTCCACCCATATGACACAAAACCCACCCCCTCACTGCCACGTTCGCCACTACATTGGTCCCAGAGGCCACAGCTTCATCGCATGGTCCATGACCTCAGAAAGTCCATCACTTGACTGGGAAATGCCACCATTCTACAGGGCCTTCCCTCATGGCACATGGCCCACCTCTAGGACCACAAAAGTCCTGACCTCCAAGACCACAAGACATAGGCATGACTTATCAGGTAGCAGAGGGTTGTGACCTCGCTAACAATTTGCCCCACCACTCTCGGCCAATCAGCTTGGGTTGCAGGGGTATTGGACCTCCCTGAGAGCAGCACTGAACCAACTGGAGCAAGTACAAGGGTGGTATCTGGACTGGAAGCCCCAGACCTACTATCTCCCAAATTATGTTGGGAAACTCAAAAACAGATCATGCGTTTTCCTAGACCATGCTAAGGCAGACACAAAAGCAAATGCAGGTTTTTACACTACACCAGTGAGACCTTTCATTCCCTTTTTACCACCCAGGCTTGCCAGACCCCTGCCAAGAAAATGCTGTCATAGCAACATTTCAGAGGAGAGGGGAATTAAGGAGAGTAGTCCCCAAGCCCAACAGTTACCTGAACCTGGGCAGGAGTACCTGTGCAAGCTTGCAGCACGCTGGTAAATCTGATCTCCAGATTCCTAGAGCAGCCACTGAGGTTTCAGGAGAAGATGAGTACCTTTTGCTGGACCCTGAGTGAAAACAAGATGTCTGTAAAGAAGCAGAGACCCTAGTGAGAGTCTTGAACCATGGATCTGAGAACCTTAGGTGGTTTGGTGGGCATGGTAGGGGTAGAAATTAGCTATGATATAATAAGTTAATGGTGATGGGGGGGCTGTGACCTCTCAAACAACTTGTTCTGCCATCCTTGGCCAATTGGTATGGGTTGCAGATGCATTGGACCTCCCTGAGAGCAGTGCTAAACCCAGTATAGGGATGGGACCTAGACTGGTAGCTCCTGGCACAGTGATGGGGACTCTCAGAAATGCTATGAATGTAATTCAGGTGGCTGGAAGATTTCTGGGCTCCAAAAACAGGGCCTGCGACCATGACTTAGCTTAGCAGGGAACTCTTGGAATTGAAGGTAGATCTGGTGGATTTGTAACAACTCTCCAAACACCACAGTGTATTTAAGTACCTCTTAATGATGATAGACATATTACAAAAACATACCTGAGTCACGGGCCTAAAAGACAAGGCGGCAACTGAAATATCCTAGACCTTTAAAACCATTTTCATGGAGGTCATGTACCTCAAAATGTACAGACTGACCTGTGGAAAGAATCTTAAAATAAGCCTTTAAAGAAAATTGTTAAAATAGTATAATACCTACCATTTTGTTATGAATAACAAAATCTAAACAGCAGTTTTCAAAGATGTGACGGTATATACAGTCCACAACATCTTTCACTACATTGATGCACGGCCAGCATTTATAAAGAGAGACAACCCCAGCTTTCACAAAACGACATGTGTCAGACCTGTTGATGTGAACTTCTCAAGCTCTTCACAGGTGTGCAAAACAGTGTATGGAGTCTATTTTAAAACAAAAGAAACAGAGTCTCTTTTCAGAAAAGAGTGTCCAGAACCAGGGGATTTGAGAAAGGTTATGAACAAACATTCACAAACAAAATTTTCATAATGGATGAAGTCATTGGACAGGTATATCATTGAAAAGAGTACAAAGATGAAACTATTGTGAGTTCTTTCTACCCTGAAGAATTATAAAAAAGTGAAGAGAGTTTACAGGATTGAAAAAGTTCTAGCTGCAAAAGGAAAGGAAACAAAGAAGCAGTTGGGGTGGCCAGCTAAATTTAAAAGCTGGGTGGAAGCCTCCCAAATCTGTAAGGTTTAGATGTAAAAGAAAATTATTTCCTCTGCTGGAAGGAAAAGATAAATGACAGGGGCTTCTGCATCACTTTGCCTGGCAGTGCCTGCAGCAAGCTTCTCCCACAGAACACCAGCTCAAACTTTACAATACAGCTGGTTAAACCTCTGGGGAACTGGGAGGTAGAATTAGCAGAAATACAATATACACACACCCAGAACAGCATCAATGAAAAAACCCTTTTCAAATATCATTTTCAGGGGTAAGAAATGGGGTTACCTCCTGCATCAGGGGAATTCTTTATCCATTGCAGAGTTGCTGGATCATATGAACCATGTTATTACCAACCAGCTGACCTGACCTGAATTAGTTATGTTCAGGGATCCTGGTTTTCTTTGCTGAAAAATCCAAATTTCTCTGATAAAAAAAACAAAATTCTCTGATTTAAACCCCTCAAATCTGCATTTTCCTGTGATTAAATTGAAAGGCCACTATATATATAGGTATCAGAAGAACATTTTTATTTATTTATAATTTTAAGTAATTTAGAAGCCTACCAGTGCTTCAATTATTATAATAAAATATATTCTAAATACCTATATATTTTGGTGTTTGATTTTGGGGGTAGAGTTTATCATAGAAAAGCAGAGCTCCCCCTGCACCCTTCACTCACCAGAACATGGGTCCAGCTGTGCCTGTGGCTGTTCCCACAGCTGCTTTGTGGCACAGAGCAGCACCTATATGCAAGTGCCCTGTCCCTGCCAATGCTGTTGTCCCTACTCCCAACCCACAGCCCCCTCCGGACTTGCCTGCCCCCCGACTCACTCCTTCCTGGCAGCAGCTGCCCCCTCTGTACTAGGCCACGGATCCAGCTGGGGTTGTCCTGCCTGCTGCTGTGCAGCTCTGAGCAGTCCCAGCCCCTGCTATTCTGCTCCCTGGGCCTGTGCCTAGGCCCCAGCAATCCCCATCCCCTTCCTAGGAAACTTTTGACTGGGGCTCAGGAACTGGGCTGGGCCTTCTTTTGGCTGGGCAAGCTTCTTTCCTTCCAGGCTAGCCTTCACCTGCATATACTGCTTTAGCAGGCCAGGGGGCTCCAGCCCCAGCTCTGGAGGCTGCTTCTACCCAGAGCCACCTTCCCCTAGCTCCCCATCATCTCTCTCTCTTAGACACACATGCCCCAACTACTGCTACCCCTGGCCCATCACACACATAAACACACATCCTGCTTCCACCTCTGCCCCTGCCCCCTGGGCCCATCACAACCCTCCTGTGTGGTTCACAGGACCAGGAGCCCCACTGGGGTTGGCAAAGCTGGCAAGGCCTTGGGCTGGGCAGGGCAGCACGTGGTCTAGCCATGCTACTCCTCTCGTCCCTTACCTCCCCACTGTGCAGTGCAGTGCACCCCCAGCCACTGCCTACAATGCCAGCCCCAGCAAAACTGCCAGCAGCTGCTGCAGATGCTGGCTGGTAGGATGTGGTGTGGTGGTGTGATAAGCAGCAGGACAGCAGCCACTGGCACAGTGGATCACACCCAGTGCCCCAACCCCAATCCTGAGCACTACCCCAGCTGGGCAATGCCCCCAGCCCCCAACCCTGCCCCAAGGACACCTGGCCTGGCGGGCAGGGGCACAGAGCACAATCCCTCCCTTCCTTCTGCACTGAGCTTCTGCCACTGCTGCCCCAGCTGGGCAGTGCCTTCAGCCCCAACAGGACAAGACAGCCTGTACCCACCCTGGTCTTAGCCCCTGGGGCAGGACAGGGTGATTGTAACCCACGCACCCCTGCCTTCCCCCTTGCCTGCCCTGCCAGTTCTCCTTGCAGGCCCTGGACCCCTGACAGCATAACCCTCACCCACAGGACCCCCACCCCAGACATTCCAGAGGGGGCACGCAGCTGCCCCCCACTCCTAGAAAGCCCTACTTACTGAAAGTACCCAAGTGGGAAAGTAAGCCTGAGCCAGCCCTGGTTGACTCAGGTTCTCAGGCTCCACTCCTGCCCCCTCCAGACAGGGATTAGGGTTTCCCACCCTTTTGCAAGTAGCTCTTGCAGGCTGGAACTCTGCCAGCCCTCAGAGAGCTGTTTGCAAAAGGGGAAACTGATATTTGCCTGCTTCAAAGGGGAGCATCTGCCTCAGGGGGCACTTGGTGACAGCCTATAAGTTAGGGGCAACCAAAGTAGCGTCTCCCATGCCCCAAGACAGTCAGTCCCACAAACACCCATGGCAGGAGTTTTGCCTGTCAGCAGCTATGGCTGCAGGGCCCCAGAACCCCCCTGGCACCCATCTCCTCAACACCTGGCAGATGTCATGGCCTCAGCAGGGGCCACCATCCCTGCAGCTGTCACCCTGCTGTACCTTAACACACATAGAGTTACCCATGGCATAAGTTTTGCTTGTCCACAGCTTAAGGTGCAGTTCCCCCCAAACCCCTGCACTGATCTTCTTGAAACTTGGCAGGCTTTGTGGCCTCAGTAAGAGCTACCACCCCGGCAGTTTTGACCCCCCTATGTTGTAACACGTAGACATGACAGGAGTTTTGCTTCCAAGAATTTGGGGTACAGTTCCCCCAAAGCTCCTGCACCAATCTACTTGAAACTTGGCAGGCTTTGTGGCCTCAGCCAGCCCCCACCACCCCCCGTGGTGTGACAGACAGCCATGACATGAGTTTGGCTTTCAATAATTTGGGGTACAGTTCCCCCCAAGCCCCTGCACCACTCTTCTTGAAACTCGGCAGGTTTTGTGCTCTCAGCAGAGGCTACCATCCCTGCACGTTTCATCCAAATCAGACAAAAAACAGCAAAGTTATAGATATTTCATTGATTCCCCATTATACCCTATGGAAGGATCTCTGAGGCGGCTTCGGAGCCACTTTGGCTGGATCGAGGCAGAAACCTGGTCTGGATCTCTGGATTGAATCACTGCCATCCAAAGCGGCCAGATCCAAATCCAGATTGGATCACTGCCGACTCGCAGAGGCCTTTTATTAGTAGATGTTTTGGATGGGGAATCCAGGAAAAAGATGACAAAGCTGAGATGGAAATACAAAGCGCCCAAGCAAGGGACTAACAATTGAGGGATGGGGGAGAGGAGGGGAACACGACTAGGTTACATACCATACAATGTTAGCCGACTAAGCCTGGGGGTGGGGGGATGTGGAAGGGGGAAGGGGAGTGGGGGTCGTGACGCTGAGAGGGAAAGGAGATAGATACACACATACCCGTTACAGTGGTCCGCAATGTTGGAGGAAGTGGCTTGGAGAAAGCGTCTCAGTGGCGGCGAAGTCCTCTCGATGCGAAGCGAAGCGGTGGGGGGCGCGGTTCAGGCGGCAGGGTCCTCCGGGTCCGGTCTGGCGGCGGCTGGTCTGGAGGG
>NW_017728913.1:16318143-16328565 GCF_001723895.1 Crocodylus porosus | reverse complement strand
CATCAGCTTGGCGTAGCGGCAGGAAACGCGGCAGGCGTGGAGGACGCTCTCATTTCTGGGGTCCCAGGCCCCGAGCATCCCCACGATGAGCATGTCCACCGTCACGTCATAGCCGCGGCCCCTCAGGGTGTCGGCCAGCGGGGCGTACTTCTCCCGCTTGTGAGCCCAGACGTCGGTGAAGACTTGGCGCCAGTTCTCGAAGGGGATGGTGACATCCACCATCACGATCTTCTTGGCCTCGTGGTCCGTGACGACGATGTCGGGGCGCAGCTGGCTCTCACAGCCGGCTCTCACAGCCTGGGACAGTGCGGTTCACGGAGATCTCCCCTGCCCCGGCTGGGATGGCTCGCACCAGGCGGTCCTGGACAGCGTTGTGGCACAGCTGCCAGGCTCTGGCGTGCGGCTTGCAGCCGCGCAGCACATGGGGGAGGGTATCTGCCGCGTAGCCGCACCGTCAGCACCTTTTGTCCCAGTGGCAGAAGCGCACGGCCCCGTTCAGAGGCAGGCAGTTGAGGAGGGCGCGGTGGAGGAAGCGCCAGTCCGTGAAGCACGTGAAGCTCCCACTGGGCATGAAGCGGTTGCTAGCGTCCCACTTCGAGGTGACGTTGAAGACCTTGCCCTGGTTGAGTTTGGCCTTCAGGTTGCCGGCGTACTTGTTGCGGACGGCGTCCTTCAGGAACCTCTCCAGGAAGGTCCTCGTGCGGGGCGTCACAGTGATGCGGTCAGCGTGCAGGGCTGGGTGCAGGCAGACTCCCAGCTCCCGGCACTCCTCAGTCCAGGTCCAGGCACAGCCAATGTGGCTCCTGAGGCGGTGCGTGGCGTTGCGGGCTCCGCTCCACAGCGAGGCAAAGTCCCCGCCATCCCGGCTGAACTCGCTCTCCAGCGAGCCGCTGAGGAAGGTGGCCAGGTCTTGTCTGGCAGGCTGCCACCCGATCCTCTTGCGGGCGGTCTCCTCCAGGGTGCTGGCAGCAATGGTACTTACTGTGGCATCCGGGCAGGTGAGGAGGCGAAAGGTGTGGGTGACCACTGCGATGACGCATGCAGGGCACGTTGGCGCCTCCGTGCCGGTAGGGGATGTGTAGGATCTCGTTGCTGGCCTGCAGGTGCAGCCACTTCTTGAGCAGCTGCCGGATCTCGGTGTCTGCCTTCTTGAGGGGGGTCTTAGGGACCGCCGAGCCCCTCAGGACGAACGCGACGCGGGGGATGAGGAAGGTGTTCACCGTGTCGATCTTCTGCCGGGGGCCAGCAGGGATGAGTCCAGCTTGTGGGTGTCCTGCACAATCCCGGCGATGGTCTCCTCCGGCATCTGCCTGGCCCGGCAGCCGGTGGGCATCCCCAGGTGGCAGTAGGCCTCGCCGTCGTGCAGGTGCCTCATCGCCTGGCCCTGGACCGTGAGGGTGGAGTCCAGGACACAGCTCTTCTACCTGCCGTCGACATGCAGGGAGGTGCACTTGGTGACGTTAAAGCGCAGGCCCATCCATCTGGCCGCCTCGGATGTCACGTCCAGCATCTGCTGCAGCTGGGCGGCGTCGGGGGCCAGGAGGACCAGGTCGTCGGCATAGGTCAGGACGCTCAGCTTCTGGCCGTACAGGTCAAGCCCACCAGGGCCGCCCGCCACAGCTCGAAGGAGCGGTTCCATGGCCAGGTTGAAGATGATGGGGCTGAGGGGGCAGCCCTGCCTCACCCCCGACCGGATGGGGATCTCCGCAGTCTCTCCGTCGGTGGTGCGGGCGGTCGTGGTGCATCCGAGGTAGAGCTCTCGCACCAAGTCGATGATGCCATCCAGTAGGCCCAGCTCGCGGAGGGTGTCGAAGATGTGGCGGTGGGGCACGGAGCTGAAGGCGTTGGAGATGTCCAGCCACGCCACCGCGCACTGCTTCCTGGTCCTCCGGGCATTGTCCAGGGCCATCTGGAGGGTGAAATTGTGTTCGTAGCAGCCCTCTGTTGACATGAAGCCCTTCTGGCTGCGGCTGACGGCCCCGCCGGTCACTGCCCAGTCAGTGATGCGGGCCGCCAGGCAGCTGGCATACAGTTTGGCCACCGTGGAGCACAGGGCGATGGGTCTCCAGTTGCCCGAGTCAGTCGGGTCCCCCTTCTTGTGGATGAGAACCGTCATGGCCCTCTTCCAGGTGGCGGGTGTCTGGCGGTACTCTCTGCACCTGTTAAAGAGAACAGAAAGAATGAGGCAGCCCGGGTCACGTTTTTTGAGGAGACCGTACCTTATGCCATCCTTGTTGGGGGCGGTGTCTCTGGTCCTCTTCAGGCGGGCTTCCACTTCCTGCAGCGTGAAGGCCTCCTCAAACCCCTCCACCAGGGGGACGGGGGTCAGCGCTTTGACGGTCGCGGGGCGTGGGGTGGCCACCTCTGCCGGGGGGGTTGAAGACCCTGCTAAAATAGCGGAACAGAGTCTCCTGGGGGACCTGGCAGAAGGCCAAGGGCCCCTCCAGGATCTCTCTCACCGCCTTGGGGCAGTTGGCTCTGTATAACTTCTGGATCCGGGAGGCCGACACTGAGTCGTAGTGCTGGTGCCTGGGTCACCGCTGCGGCTGCGGTCTGTTGTCTCGTTGCGTCGTTGGTCTGCCGTTGGCGCCTCTCCGGGGCTGGCCTGGGCGGGCGGCTGCCAAGAGCTCCTCCATGAGCCGAGTCACCGAGGCCTCGAAGGCCTTGAAGGTGGTGGCCCAAGAGAGCTCCTCCAGCCAGAGGGCCTGCCATGGGGTGGGCATCCTCTGCTGTGGGGAGGGCTCCACACCTGGGGATTCCAAGACACCCAGGAGCTGGAGGGCTCCAGCGGCTCGGCCCCCCCGGGCGGCTCCGGGGTCCTCGGCGGGTCAGGCGGCCCTGGGGGTCCAGGAGGAGGGGTGTCCGGTCAGGGAGCTCTGGGAGTCGACCTGCTTGGTGGCACCGCTGGGGCAGATCCTTCCGTCGGACAGTCCCCGGAGGTCTGATCCAATGGGGTTGTCAGCAGGGCGGCCGGCCTGGCGGGCCTTCACCTACTACACACCGATGGAGAACAAACTCTAGCTAAACCACTACAACCAGATACTGAGAAAGGTAACTGAGTGAGAGAATACATGCACCTGATGCAGACGGCTGGTAAACATATGAAAGACTGTCCACTATTAATCAAGTATAAGGAGTTTACCTGGGGGTAGGTATGCCTTGTTTTCTTTGATTCATCTCCTGACCAGGAATATGCTGACCATTATTCACCAATTAAAATCGGAAACCTGAGAGCAGAAATGCATTTTGCTGGGGCTTTACCCACTTCTGTCAACATGACTGTGTATGGGGTCTTTGACAATGTTATAGTGATAAACAAGAGAAGAAAATTCCTGTTTCACCCCATGAGAAGCTGGACACTAAACAGCTCTCCTGGGTTTTATCCAAAGACCCTTATGCAAAAGAGACTTTCTTTGATGTGCTCCCCAGTGACTGGCTCCACAAGGCTTGGGGGTCTCAAAGATCCCTGTGCTTAGTGGTCAACATGCAGTCACATGATCAGCTTAGTGAACACTGACTGGCAGTTTATCTGATGGATCAGAATCAAAAGGAATTTTCTTTACTTGTATGGCCACCCTCCAAACAGTACTCTCTTTCCCAAAAGTATTGTACTTTTTTATGTTCTTTCTGTATCAGATGAAATGGTTACAAGATCCCCACCCTCAGTTGCTTGCAGATACTACCGTGCATTTTTCCTGTGTCACCATAACAAGGGGCTATCAGTTGAACAGATTTTAACATTGTATTCTGGTGATTTAGTACAAAATAACTGGATGGTAGTGCAGTTTGTAAAAGGTAGACAAGAAACTTTCCACATAGCTGGACCTGCTCAAAACATGTTTCACTATGCCCAGACATGTCTCTTGCAATGACTTCAATGAACATGTTGTCAAAATATAAAGCATCTTCATTGTTGGGGTTTTTTAAAATCTGTATGTATGATCTCTTTTGACCCCATACCATGTTAAAAAACACCTTGCAAAATTTTTGAGCAGTATAGAATAGCTTTTTTCAAGCATAAAACTTTACAGGGTGAGCCACTTGCTTTTAGATAATTTTCATTTCCTAGCTGGTGACGTCGATGTTTCTTTGACAGCGGTAGATGCTTTCAGGTGTTCCAGAAGACTGGGATCCATGGCATTGCCCATGACAGAAGATGATACATCCATGTTGGCCATAAAGATATATCCCAACCTTTAGGTGTGTTGACAAAGGACTCGTCAGATTAAATGGAGCATGTTAGAATGCTTAATGACCATTCATTTGTATACAAAACCCTTGATCATGTCAAAAAGAAATAAGCTTGTTCTGGCTCAGCTTGCTGAGCCACCCGTTATCATTTTTCCTATACTGAGCATGCATGTTATGTGATACTTCCTGAACAATGGGATCGGGATTCATTGGAGTTTCTAGAGGTTTTGCAGTTTATAGGGGGCTCTGTCCTGGCAGAGACCGTTAATTTTCCTCTGTCCAAGCCACTCTGTTTCATGTATGTCAAGTATTTTTAAACTATGACAGGAAATGTTTAGCTTTATCGTATTCAGCTAAACCCTGCCTTTGGAGGATGTCCCTCATTTCAGAATCCAATAACCAGGTTACCTCCATTCTGATATTTTCCTCAGGCAGTTGTGGAGCCCGTAATTGCTTCAGCTGGTGGCTGGGCAAATTTTTTTCTGTATATTTCATCATTGCTTAGTCAAAAGTCCTGTGATCACAGGGATAACAAAACTTAACAGGGTCCAATAAATCCCCTGGACTGTTTCATCAGCTGTTTCTTTCTTTCGAGAGAGAGTTGTTTATTACTTAGGGTTTTTATGATTATATTTTTATGAGGTCTCTTTTTCAGCACACAGATTTGGTGGGGTGTCAAGGGGATGTTTCTTTTTAGGGTGTTCAGAACAATTTCTGAAATGGCTGATGCTAAATCAGAGGCCAGCCAAAGTATAGCTTTTCTCTGCTGGCCAGAGGACTGAAAAAGCAATTTTAAGAGACCTAAATTTCTCTTCAAACAGTTAGGCACATTTCCCTTCTGCAGGATCAGGAGCTAAAAAGAGCCTGCTGCTATATTATCTCCTTTTATAAACTCCTGTTGGGTTTTTTTCAAAGTGTAAACCATTGACTGGTCACGACAGAAAAGCCCACTTCTTAATCTAAAAGTGTCTAGGGTAGAAGTTTAAATCTACCACCAAGTACCCATAAGGTTTTTTAGTAGCGTCCTCAAAAGCTTCTAGAAAGAATCGGACCTTGCCCAGGTACATCTAACTCACCAGGGACACCTATAAGCTTTCTCTCTCAGATTTTTAAACAGAACTATGTATTTTGTATTGAGCTTAACTCTTTTTTCCCCCGATAGAAAACTTTCTGGGCTATATACATGATGCTTAGATTCTTGTGATATATGTATTTCGTAAAGGATTTCTCAGCTTCACTGATCTCTCAGGCACCATCAAATCATCCACCACAATCATATTTACTCTATTAGGAGGAAACAAGCAGTCATCATCATAGGTGGAGGGAGAAAATATTATTTAGTGGGGGCTGAGCGCATACATGCTTGTGCACATGCACCCACCTCCCCCCAGCAGGTAAGTCTGTCATGGGGAAAGGGTGTGGGAGGGGTGGGGGTTTCAGATCAAGGCCCCTGCAGTGAGGGATGGAGTTGGGCAAAAGGAGGGGCAGGGATGGGCTGGGATGAATGAGCCCCGAGGCCAAGTCAGATCATGGGATGCTAGGAGTGTAGATGGCTCGTCCAGAGGCATGGAGGGGCTTCTGCTGCTGCATGCACCCTGGTGGAGGCCTGATGGGGGGGCACATGCCCCCAAGATCTATGCATGGGTTAAGGGTGGGCTAGAGGCAGCCTGCCACTGCAGGTTGAGCTCTTCACCCTGCTGCCGGTGCCCTGGGAGCAGCATAATGCCATGCGCCTGCCACCAGCGGGCAGGCAGAGAACATGGAATAGTCATTATGCAGTGGCACATGGCATCACACCACCTCTGGGCATCAGGGCACAGAGCCCAGGCTGCAGCGGCAGCCTGCCTGGGTCCTGCACACAGATCTGGGGGGCATGTGCCCCCTGGGCCTCCGCTGGGGTGCACACAGTGGCGGGACCTCCCATGAGCCTCTGGACAAACTACCCAGGTCCGATCATTTCACGACCTGCCCCAGGGCCCCATTCACCCCTGACCCTGCCCCACTCCCTCCCTCACTGCAGAGGCCTCGATCAACCCCTCCATGCCCCTTCCCCATGACAGACTTACCTGCTGTGGTGGGCAGTGCTCCACACACTGCCAGGCTCCTGCAGGCTGCAACTCCGTATCTGTCTGTGAGTGCCCCTCTGCCCCACTGCAGCCACACAGAGCCCATGCCCGAAATTCTCTGCGGCCCTACCTGTTGCCACCACTGCCCTGCCTTTGCAGGGGCTACAGCAAATTAGCCCAGGCCTTCCAGTGCTTATGGTCATCATTGAGACTGGCCAGCAATCCCTCTACAAATTTGATAAAAGAATATTTACAAATCAAATCATTATACAAAGGTTGCCAACAGCTATAGAGCTACACCATATTCTCAGGCACAATGAACAATATTCTACCAGCATTATGCAAGAGGGGTTTTTTTATAATGTAACTTTTACCACAGGTGCTAGGCCCAGTGAGAATCACAAAAAGGGGTGCTTTCAGCATATATCCATGTTCAAAAGCTAAAAAGGAGGTTGTTAAAGTTTTCTGTGAACACCCTATTGTCGTAAACAACTTTCTTCATATTCTTAAGAGCTTTGGTCTCTGTTGTCTATCTCTTCCTGTTCGTGACAATAGACAGCTGTTGTATTGCAATTGCTTTAGGGATGCCCCTACAGGGATTTGTCCCATAATCTATAACAAGGCCTCTTAATGACTCAAACTTGATTTTTTCATAGTTGGGTGCATTCAGAGTAATCCCTTTGACCTTCAGGCAGACCTTTCTTCCATATAGCTTATACTCATAGGTTTTCAGACTTGTTGACAAACTCTACAATGTGTTTATCTGGTGGGATCACGCGTGTGAGCTTGCCTAAATAATCATTTAAAGGAGGGTTAACGTCTTCCTCCTGGCTTACAAATATCATGGAGTTGGTGTCATAGTACAGGCACTGGTCTTGCAATCTGTCTAGCAGCTCATACTAAGTGCATATAAGTGGTGGTAAAACAGGCTATAAAGATGTTCGTATTACCCAAGAGGATGTAACATTCTTTGGCATACTTCCAAGATATGCAGGCCATATCATTATTGATAATGTCACAAAATAAAATCTTATAAGCAGGAGAAGAGAAATAGCCAAAGAGTTCATCAGGGTCTGTCACGATGATAGTATTAGGGAGATTTGTTCTCTGGCTGACACACAATTTAGAAATAATTTTGTAATTTGGCTTTCTGTGGGGTTCAACTTAATTTGCCCTTGGCATAAATGCATGCCTTCTTTCTCAGAAATTGTTCGATCATATCTGTTTGGGTTTTTTGCCAGGAAACCAGGTGGTATACCCTAAGGCTTCCTGCTTCTGTTGGAGGTGCAATTTTATTTACTTTCTGAAAAGCAAGTCAGTTGTCTAGGCAACTGCTAGACTTCATAGATTTTAGTCATTATGTACTGCTTTGTGATAACTTTGTTCAACTCTGCTGTGCACTAAGTGCCCAAGAAGACCCCCTTCCTCATCAGTGTGAGTGTACTTTTACAGTCTTGCTTCCGTGTGTTTGGTGCAGACATTAGCTGCTGTAATTTCTGAAGACCTTACTAGGATGAAGACAAGGCTCTGTTCTTCCTCTATGCAGCCAAAACACTGGAAAAATATTTTTCCTTCAATCTGCTTTTCAAAAACAAGGTGCGCATTATATTCTGAGGTGCTTTGTGTGCAAGAAATTATGATAAATAAAGGGGTAAACAAAGTATGAGTACTTGTCACCTCCCTTCTCTGCTTAACTAAAACTTAAACCTTAACTGCTGCTGAAGAGTGGTTTCCTGGGTAGATCTATGATGTTGAAAAGAACTAAAGAGCTTCCAATACTAGGAAACAGGAGGAGAGAGACCAGGAGTGCACAGCAAAAATACCCTAGGGAAGTTAGGTTGATTAATGGAACATAAAGGCCATTAAAAAGGAGAGATAATCACAGACCTGTCTATAGTAAAAGATAATAAGACATTAAGTCCCTCAGCTGCCTGAATAGTAGTGCAACATCTGCTGGAATCAAAGCAAAGTGCTTCTATGTTATGCACAAAATCAGCTTCCTCAATTAATACATGCACCCCAATTTGGGGGAGCTGCTTTGGCGGGGGGGAAAGGTGAATGTATGTGAAAAAATACAGTACTTGAATCATCTCAGAGCTAAGGTTATTTTCTTTGGTGTGCTCATAACTTTCCAAAACCAAGTGTAAAACTGAATCATCTCTTTGATCTGGAACTACAGGGCATGTGGGCAACTAGAATATATTGTGGGCTGGAAATGAAACTCTACCTTGAGAGATGAAAGCAACAGGCATGCTGTGACTGTACTCCCAGCACAATGTGGTCAGAGGGGGATCTCCTTTAGGTACTAATAGATACTTTCCTCTGTGTTTAGCTGTCTTCAGAATCCCCCAAAGACAGGGGTATGTTCCTGTTTCACTATGTTTTTGTGGCATGGCAAATTTCCCAGAAGTTCTTAATGCTTCAAAATAATGTCTGTCTGTACCCTTAGTCTTGCATGATCTACCCTCAGAGAACCCATGTTACACTGTTTTTAAAAAAAAAAGGTCTGCTGATTTGTAAATACTTTGAAAATAAAACTACAAGAAATATATAAAAGAGCTTGTACCCACATCCTGGTGAGGGATCTGGACATGCTCATCATTGGCAATCCCTTAATTCAAAATGATCTTTACCATGGCTCACTGATGGGTCTCGAGGAGACTTAAGAGTCCCATCCCTGAGCCACAGGCCTGTTTGCAGAAGTTGCAGATCATTCTGCAGGGGAGGGGAGGCTATACGCTAGGATTTCTACCCTTTTCTTTCCTCCATTCTCTGATTCAAGGGTGAGACGCTTTACCTTGAAATTGGCAGCCACTTGGTTGAGGTTGTGGCATTGTTGCAATTGGCCAGCTCCTCCCAAGTCTTGATGTCAGCATCTGTTTTCTTGATCTATGCCTTCAGTGTGGCCTTGTAGCATTTTCTCTAGCCACCGTGAGATCTTAGGCCATTACTAAGCTTGGAGCAGAGCACTTGTTTTGGGAGTTGAGAGTCAGACATTCACATACAATGTCCAGTCCAGTGCAGCTGGTGCTTGAAGATCACTGACATAATCCTGGTAACACTGGCTTCAGCAAGGATGCTGGCATTTGTGTGGTGATCTTCCCATGGGATGTGGAGGATTTTCCAAAAGCAGTGTTGGTGATACCTCTTCAGGCTTTTGAGATAACAGCGTGTTATGAGTAGGGATGACAATTGCATTGTAGAGCTGGATCTTGGTTTCTTTCTGGGGATTGTGATGAATAAAAATACAAATGCCCAAAGGAGGCACTCGAGCACTGGATCCTTTGCTGGATCTCCTCATTAATGCTTACTTTCTAAGAGGGGGCTACCAATGTAGGGAAAGTGCTCAGCTACCTCTAGGGTCTTGCTCTGGATGGTAATTTGGGGAGACATCACATTCATGACCCAGGGCAAGCTGGTAAACACTTATTGATGTGGGGGCATCTGAACATGCACACATCCAACTGATACTGTAAGCATGAAATGGAACAAAAGTTTCAACACAGATGCTTGAAAATTTTGGGCACATTGTATTATAAAAGTCTTTTCCTTTACTATTTGTCACTGTAGAACTCATTGACAGTCTACCACATACCCAAATCTGTTAAATTAAAATGCATTGTTCAATAAGAAGAAACCCAGCAAAGGTAGAAATTTAGATAAACTTAATTATCTGTGTTCAGGATTTCATTTTATCTTTTAAAAGGCCATTATCCCACTAAAATAGTTCAGTTATATATTTTATTCTTGTTTTAAAAGAGGCTAGCTTCCCAGATTCACCACAAACCAGTACATGAGATTTTCTATTCCATAATGAATCTATGATTCTAATAAGTGCCAGCTGGCTAGGTCCCCAGCAGCAAGAGAGAGATGTACCCTACTAGGATAATGTAGATTCTGAAACAGAAGAGAAGGATTCACTTGTGCACAGTGCTTATAAAAGGGCCCTTCTGTTAAGTTGGCAAATTCTTTCAAAGATAAATTAGTTCAAAATATTGCCTATAAACATTTTAGGTGCCTAATTATGTATACGATGCTAATCAAGCTACAATTTGCAAATACTACTTATTTCCATAGATTTCATAGATTTCATAGACATTAGGGCTCGAAGGGACCTCGGGAGATCATCGAGTCCAGCCCCCTGCCCAAAGGGCAGGAAGTCAGC
>NW_017728913.1:16272892-16318132 GCF_001723895.1 Crocodylus porosus | reverse complement strand
GCCCATAGCCCGAGACTGGGAGGATGGACAAAAACACCACCTGAGCTCCCAGACCCCTAAGCCCCGCTCCCAACTCCCTGTAGCGCCTCATGACCTGGCTGGGGGTGCTCCGAGCCATGTCACTGGTGCCCACGTGAATAAGGAACATGGGGTAGTGGTCTGTGGCCCGAAGGAGCTGCGGGATCCTCTCCGCAATGTCTCGGATGTGGGCCCCGGGAAGCAGCAGACTTCCCGGGCTAAGGGGTCAGGGCGGCAGATTGCCCCCTCAATGCCCTGCAGGATGGAGTCTCCCACAACAAACACCTTTCGCTTTGACTTGGGGAGAGCCACTGTGCAAGAGCCTCTCCCTCTGCACCCCTACACACACACACATACACACAGGTGAAAATTAGAAGTCATAAGAAGCTGACTGGCAGGGATGCAACAAACTAACTATAATGTTACTTAACTCCTCAGATGGACATTGGCACGTATATAAAACTTGGCCAACTTTACTTATTTAATTATTTCTTTAACTCCTACTGGGACCAAATACACTCATTTTCTAGATGGTGTTAAACATTGTAATTATTCTGCTGAGTATAAATTATTCCTGATTTTGTAATCTTCAAAGTGGCTGTTCTTAATTTTCTGCAAAGAATGCAATTCCTCTCTTTAGCCATAGCTGTCAGTAGCTGCCCAGGCAATGAAGTTCAACGATGAATTTCCTACTTTTCCTACTTATGCCATTTTTACTGTTCACCAGTTCACAATTCCTGCCTGCCTCCAAGTACTGAGAAATTGGCTTTTTTTAACTTGCTTCTAAACATGGTGTTACTATACAAGTGCTCAGGTGGTGAGGAAGGTTGCTTTAATTAGAATGGGTCCTAGAGCCACTGTGCTTAAAGCACCAAGAGCATCTCATGCATCAGTGTCCTCACACTTCAAAATGGCAGTGGGGGTATCTAACAGAGGACCGTCTCAGGGCCCACCTACCAATGGCCCCACCGACCTGTTCTGGGCCAAACCCCTGCCTTCTTGCCTGCCATGCCTTGCTGTTAATTAATTAACAATCTTAATTAGGCGAGAGGCTGCCCATTTTCTTGCCCCAATGCCAGGGGACACTATCTGTGACTACATGCCTCCCCTACACCGCAGCCCATGCCTTGCAGATGACATCCGCTGATGTTACTCTCACCAACCCCACACTGAGCCTCAGAATCCTCCATTCACTGGGCCCCTCTAAGATCCCTCCATTCAGGCAGCCTACCCTGCCCTCATTCAGGGCTGCCTAGCTCCTTGAACCATTTCGCCTCTTGAGCACAGTCCCCCGGGACCTCTAACCACACATGCCCTGGCCTTGCCTCCAAGGCCAGTCGGGGCCCCAGACCCTCTTTTGACCAGTCTAGTCCTAGACCCAACATTGACCAGTCAGGGGTACTCTGTGTCAGGCCTCTGAGCCTCTAGGCCCACCATCTCTCTCTGGGGTCTGCCCTCTGGACTCTACTAGCAGGTGACCCACCCAGCTGTGGGAGGTGGGGTTAAGGCACCCCAACCCACCTTTCACCAGGGTGGTAACTTGCCTGGCATCTCCTGGGGGCTCCCGCACCAGTGAGAGCCCCACCAAGCCACCCACTCTCAGCAAGGTGCAGTTTTAGGTCAAGCCCAGGACCAGGAGCCCTACAGCTCCATCCCCTACAGCTCCTCCTTTACCTCCAGGATGACATCAGCAGCCATGCAGCCAGGAAGCAAAATGCCCTGCTTATACAGACAGCCCTAAATCTAAAATGGCTGCCACAATCAGGCACCTGCTGGCTGCTTGGCTTAGGCCTTAAAGTGTCAGGCACAAATGGTGCCCTGCCACAGGGTACTTTATCTGAAGCTCATTCAACAAGCTTTAGATGAAGTGTCGTCCCATCTCGTCCTCCCCCCGCCCCCCCACCCCCACCATTTAGAAGTTCAGGGACACTGATACATGAGACACAGAGGCTGGCCAGAGCATGGCAATTGCCACATGAGTTGATGAATTGAGGCTGCTGTGATGCGCTGTACTTACAGCACATTGGAGCGGCCTCCATGTTCATGTACAGGCTCCCATGGTGACTAATAAAATTGACACCAGCTTGGGAAACCTACCTAATTTGTCAAAATCTGCATACTAGTCCCTAATAAGTATGGCTTGATGCTCACCCTGCCCTTGATGCCAGCAGGGTAATTACCAATGGGCAACACTGACAATTTGCAAATTTTTTTTGCACACCAGTATTTTGATTTTTGGTGTTTTTCTTGAAGGTTTGGGCTCCTGAGGTCAAGTGATTGCATTAGAAGTGTCAGCTCTCTAAGGTCATGTTGTTAAATAAGAATTGTCAGCTCTCTAGCTCTCACAGAATGTAGAAAAGCTTAAAAACAGGAGCTCTAAGGAATCAAAAACCAGAAGTAAAAGCAGCAGTATTCAACCTTACTTAAAATAAATCATAGATTTAAAATAGTATGATTTTTGAGATTTCTGTATACCTGGGATCCGCCATGCTGTGTTGCATTCACACACTGCTTATTTTTTCCCCCAACCTGAGCAAACTGCTAATTCCCACTATGCCCTTTGATTAGGTAACACTAATCTTGACATTACATGTTGGAGAAGTGAAGCAGATAATCAGTAGTTTTCAAAACTTAGTGTCCATGTAAGAGCCATGTAAGAGTCAAAACAAATATTCAACTGGTCTTGTCTTCCACCTTTCTGCTGAAATGAAGATCATCTTGTTTATATGTGGCTTTTAATTTCCTCTTGTACAGCATGCTTCGTCTCATCTAGATCTAAATCTTGATCAATTGAGAGGTATGTCAGGAATGTTAAAATTGCACTTGCCTTTGAGTAAAAGAGATGGAATATCAAATCCAAAAATCCAGTAGTATCCACTGATAATGGATTTAAAGGGTACAATATTTTTTTCAGGAAAATTTGTTGAATTCTGTGGACACATTATTGGCAAGTAGCACATAAATCAGCATTTTTTTTAATGTGCAACTCTGAAATTTATTTTTTAGATGCAATAAAAAATGGGGGGGAGGGAGGGGAATTCCCTTAACTTGTACCTTCAAAGACCAGGTAAGCTCTGCTTGCCCTCAGCTTGTGGAATGGATCTATTCTGGATCTACAACAGAGTTCCCTCATTGGAGACCCCAGGCCAATTGAATTTTCTTGTTCTGTAAGTCAGAAAGAGTCCAAGCATTGTATAGCCTGCATTTTGCTTCAATCCTTGTGCCCCCTTTCACCACTGTGGCTCCTTCCACCTGTAGGTTCCTGTTTCCTATAGTTTTATCGTCATTTCTGCCAAGCTAGTGTGCAGACGGTGAGCCCTCATTGAGCGAGACCTCACTGTGACAGGCAATGACAAAGGAGCCTGAAAACTGCCAGATTGCTTTAATAATATTTTTATTTGAACCATTTCCTGAAGACTTACTTGAAGGTTCAAGTTCAAGAGCCCTTAAAGGAAAACACCCAAAACACACATAGTTACTCTCTGCTTCTTCAGCAGTCTCTCTTCCTTCCCCCAATATATTAGTGGGATGCCACATCCAATCTGTATGAGAAAACTGCCATTTATATCTACCAAAACCACAACTGAAAGCAGTTATCTACAGTTAAAGTCTTAAGACACGTCCAGACAAGCACACACATCAAGACAACTACACATGCTACGCTTTCAGGTGCCCCCCATGCTGCTAACTTTCAGGGCAGGGGGCAGGGGATGGGGAGTTTTGATACCAGAAGATCCTGGTGTCAAAAAACCCCACACCTAAAAAAGTGGGATAGTGCATATGGTGGCAGCATGTGCCACCTGAAACTGGTGGCTGTCTGGCTAGAGCCTCGCTCTGGCTGCTAGCCAGGTTCCTTGTTGCAGGATCACTGCAGCTGTAGCCACCAAAGGCCCACAAAACTCCAGGTAAGGCTGCTGGGGCCAGCCCCGGTGCTGCCCTCAGCCTCCCCTACCCAACCCAAGGCAACATGCTGCACTCCAAAGCATGCATGTACAGGGGTTCCCTGGGGGCAAGTAGCAGTGGCTCATATAGGGTGGCCATTTGTCCAGTTTTATAGAGGACAGTCCAGTTTTCTGGTCCTCTGTCCTCTATTGTTATGAAACCAGACACCTTTATGTCCTCTATTCTTCACTGCTCAGCAACCCACCCTGCCCCTGGTGCTGATACTGCTGCAGCCGCCTGCAGGAGCCCCCCACTCAGCCTGCCCCCACTGCCAACACCGCCACAGCTGTCTGTGGGAGCTTCCTGCCGCCCCACCGCTGATACCGCCGTGGCTGCCTGCAAGAGCTCCCTACTCGCCACCACCATGCCCCTGCTACCACCACCAGTGCCTCCAGGAGCTTGTCGTGACCCACCCCAGCCTCGGGAGGTACACAACGTTCATGGTGGTGGGGACAGTTGCATTTAATTCTTGAGGTACCTCAATGACCACCCTAGGCACATATTGTGCCACTGTTGTTTGCCCCCAGGGAAATGCATGTTCCCACTCAGGGGGATGCATCCTTAAAGTCTCATGTCAGATGCCTAAACAAGTTGCCTAATTTTTTAAAACAGAATAAATGCCCACCAGCTTGTTTTGACCTGCTTTATTTAGGCCATGGGCTGGCAGCATACAGCCCCAGGGCCAGATTTGGACTGTGGAACCAGCAGATTCAGCCCATGGAGGCAGACGCTTTGCCTATGCCCATGCCCACACTGGGGCTGGGCAGTGAGGAGCTGAGCTGGGGCTGGGAAGCTTCTACCTGCTCCTGCACCATTGTCACTTCTCCCCACCACATCTCTCCCTGGCTGCAGCAAGGGTGCAGCTTCCAGCTAACGGGGATTTGCACCAGAGCCAAGCTGCTATTAGCAGCTGCACCCATGCCACAGCTGGAAATCAGGAGCCTGGGGACCAGCGAGAAGTGGTGGCATGGGAACTGCTTCCAAATGCCTGGGCCCAGCACAGGGAAGCACCTTGCGGCTGAGACACCATCAAAGCCACATCCCACAGCTTGTACAGGTTGCCAGTCACTGGTTTAGGCAAACAAAATCAGGCTTGAAAAGAAGGATTATTCTAATATTTTTCTTATTTAACGTTTCTTAAGACAAATTAGATACATTTCTGGAAATCTTGCCTGCAGGTTCTGCATTCACTTGGTTCTGAGCCTGAGCATCATTGCTGTGGTGGCAGTTCACAGATTTAATGGGGATACATGGACTAACTGATGTCTATATGGGCTTTGAAGGCTGAAAACAAGGTAAGTCATCCCAAGAATCCAATATTTTTCCATGTTTGGGGTGATAATAAAGGGTCAGCACACAGCATAAAGTAATAATTTCCTTGTCTCCTTGTGCTCTGTTAAAAGACAGTAAAAAGTACTAGTTGCCATGGGTGAAAAATAAGCAGTTTTCTAAAATTACTAGGGAATTATTGCATTCCACCTCCTCTCATTACTGGATTTTTTTCTTGGTAACCAGGTGAATTTCCTTTGCAAAGCTCTTACTGTAGAAGCACACATGGCTTAAATTCATTTCCTCTGTTATCACTTAAAAAGGTCTTCTTCTCTCCTCCCCCCAGGATTTCTTCAGGTACTCAATCCGATATTTGCAACCCCTTTGTTTGACAAACAGATTGGGAAATTTAAAAATGCTGTCAAATCCGGCCATTTCTACTAAAACTGCAGTACCTAAAAATAAGCACACGAGGGCTCTGATACACACGCATTGGACGTTTCTCTCTGGGATCCTCTGTTTTTCCCTATTGTACTGTATTTCCCCTGCTAGTTTTAGAAGCTGTCAAACTGCTCTCCAATGATCTGGGCTTGTATAAGCAACACACCAGCTGCCCAAGGCATATATTTAGCAGGAAAGAAGGATATTTTTTATTTTTAAAAACTGCAAAGTATTGCTCCAGGTCAGGGTGCCGGTACATAGAGTGAGGAGGCTAGAAAGGGCGCACACCTTCAGCTCCCTCCCTACCTCACTTTCCCTGCACATTTGATTTCTGTGCTGAAACCTTCTGTAAATCTGCCCGTAGTCATCCTTGGTTAAGGTACATAGTGGTTCCAAGGCATACAGATGCCAGGAAATTTGAGGACCTGGCCTTGACTCAATCCCACATTCTCTCCTCTGGTTTAAGAGATACAGGTTACATTGCTACATGGTTGCTCTTCTTTGAATTTAAGGCATTGAATGGCATTTTTAAATTGATGTTGAGGCTATCAGCAAAGACAGGAACTGTGCCCTACATTATGCTAGATTAAACCACTGTATCAGAACTGAATTGTTTTAAGAAGAAACATTACAAGACAATGGCTGTGAATATACGCTTTCCCATCCGACATAATAATGTTCTACCTCATTTTACTTCAGTGGTTCCCAAACTGTAGTCCACCAACCACCGGTATCTAGTCGCCAAGCTACTCTGTGCTTTCACTGTGTTTTTAATCAAAAATTTGATGAAAAGGGTGCATAGTGGTCCACAAGAAATGGAAGGTTGATAATGATCCATGGGTCCAAAAACTTCAGGAATCACTGTGCTGTTATATAAGAAAATACTTTTAAATTAATTAAGCAAACTAGGTAGCTAACTTTTGAAACAAAAGGTTCTAATGATATGTTTCAGATCCGTCTCAAAAAAAAAAATTGAAATAGGCTTAGCAAATTATTGTAAAATTAATTTCACTGATAAGATAATCCTCTAACTCACTTAGCTGTACTAACCCATGGCACAATCTTGTGACCCCCTACATCTGGCCAGACTCCCATGAAGTTTATGAGGCCTGGGGTTAAGTATGGATTACAGGATATGGCTTGGGGACAGGATCTGACGGGCACATGAAGAATCTGTTGGAATATCTATTCTTTCAGATTCCTCAGGGCTCATTTTGATAGCTTGATGTCTTCCCATTATGCAGCTCCTCTCCCTCTTCTGAATCATTCAAGCACAATACCTGCAAAATATATTAGTCCAACCCTTTTCCTCTTGCTAGTTTCATCTATTTATCCAAAAAAAGACAGCATACATCATTCATACTAAAGATAAGAATCTGACTTTCTGGTAATTTTATCAGTAAAGAGTAAGATCAAAGGAGTTAAACACTCCAACTGCACTGTTTTCCTCAAACTCAGTTTGTCCTATTATAATATCTGTTTATCAGTTGCTGTAGGCATAGATAGTTCATTGACTACTACCCATTACATCAAAGGAAGACCTACAGCATAGAGACAAAAATAAGACTAGCTAGCAGAACCAGCCCCTCTTATTCTATTCATAATCAAAGAATAATTTGTTTATGAATATCAATATCTTTATTATACAGCATAGAATTCCTAAACAATTACATTCATTGTTGCTGCTTTCAACTCCTAGCCCTTTTCAGATAGTAGTATGTTAGTATAGCATCATAGAAAATTAGGGTTTGAAAGGACCTTAGGAGGTCATCTAGTCCAACCCCATGTGCTTATTTTTAGGTACTCAAAGCAGGACCATCCCCAAATATATCAACCCGGCCAAGGCTTTCTACCTGGGTCTGAAACACCTCTACGGTTAGTGATTTCACAGCTTCTCTGGGTAACCTGTTCCTGTCCTTTACTATCCTCCTTGTGAGAGAGTTTTTTCCTAATATCAAACCTAGACTTCCCTTGCTGCAACTTGAGACTGTTGCTCCTTGTTCTGTCATCTTCCACCACTACTGAGAACAGTTTTGGTAGGTGAAGGCTGCTATTAAATCCCCTCTGTCTTCTCTTCTACAGACTAAATAAGCCCAATTCCCTCAGCATCTTCTCACAAGTCATGTGCCTCAGCATCCTCTTACTATTCTTGTTGCCCGCCGCTGGACTTCCTTGAATTTGCCCATGTCCTTTCTATAGGGAGGAGCCCAAAACTGAACACATTACTCCAGATGTGGCCTCACCAGTGCCAAATACAAGGGAATAATCATTTCCTTCAATCTGCTGGCAACACTCCTAATGTAGCCCCATAGGCCATTAGCCTTCTTCGCAACAAGGGCACAAGCATAGGTACTGGTAACATTCAAAATATTTCCATTCAGTATAGATGTCCTTCTATGAGCTTATTCCTATTTACCTGGCTGCTCCTTTTATCCACTGAAGATTATTGTACCACTGAGACTCATTGTAATAAACACCCTTCTCCCAAAACTATGTGGCAATGAAGGAATAATGAAAATAGGATGACTACCTCGACATATGGTGGCCATATTAAAAACTTCCATTTCTAGTGCATAAAACTGAAGAATGAAAACCAGCAAGCATGAACTGATCCTTCTGGTGGGCAGATGTGTTTCAAGATGACTGTGGTTAATGCATAATACAATGAAAGGAAGGGCCACGTTACATGTACCTAGAAAACTAGCGTTCACTGAGAGAATGCCAGACCTGTTGATGTAACATTCATTTTATATACACAGTTAATTAAACTACTTGTATCTTCAGATTATTGAGCCAACACATGTTTTCAAAGGGGAAACTTGTGTGTACTAAAACCATTGCCTTAGAGCCTTGTAACATGGGACACTTAGCATGAGTTATTTAGATCAGAATAAACATTACTATAACTTAGAACATTTTCTGAGTAGTAGCATGGCAATGCTGACTACTATCTAAATCAGAGGTTCCCAAACTTTTTCTTATTGCATATCCCCTTCCAGATTTACCAGCTGCCTGTATACCCCTACCAGCATAGATTTATACTTTAATCCCTTAAATGCCAATTATTATTAGAATGAAAAAAATAAATCCTTTATTACATAATTTCTCCTGGTACCCCCCACAGATGACTTGCATACCCCCAGGACTAAGCATACCACAGTTTGGGAACCCTGATCTAAATAGACTGCACCAGCGTCTTGTACCTGCTCTGGTGTGGTGGGAAGGCTGGTACAGGCAAACAGCTATTTATCAGTCCCAGGCCAAGTACGGCACTGGTGTATCCTGATTGTATTACCTGTGTGGAGCCATCCAAAGTTAATTAAACATGCATTAGGTGATGCAATCTGGAGATAACTCCTCTCTGGAAAAGTCCTAATTTTGCTACATTAGGACAGTCCTTAGCACAAGTTTACAGCTTGAAGATTTAGTCAACAGCAGTCCCTGTACATAGGCAGGTAGGCTTCTCTGAAGCATGGGCATCTGGTGCCACCTTAGTCAAGCATCTCCCTCATGGGAGATCATGAGATGGTTGATCACTGCGGCCAATCGCTAAGGCTGCTTCTGGAAGTGGTTGCAGCTGCTTCTGAGAGCACCGCAGTGCTCCAGTCCCTGGCCAGCGCTTACAGGGGGGCATTGGTGCTCCTGTCTGCCCCCCGCCCATCACCTAAGCAGCGAGTGAGGCCAGTGAGGGCGTACACCGGCACTCTCAGGGCATGCACGTGCACCCCCTATGCATTGCCGCTGCTCCGACGTGCTGTAATTATGTGCACATGCTGATTAATCGAGTCTGCTAGAGTGTGCTAATTAACATGGTCCAGCCAGCCTCTACATCTCATTTACCAGCATCCTCATGCTTCAAAATGGTGACGGAGGTGCTTTAACTAAAGCTCATTAGACGACAAGACGCACAAGACGCTTTAATTAAAGCATCCCAACCCCGGAGCATACATAAAAACACCCTAGAGTTTTAAAGGCATGTTAACGTGTGCTAAGTATAATGTGTGGCAAGGCCCAGATATTATAAATGGTTGGTTGATTTCATTTGTACCTGTATATATAAACTCTCACAACCATTGCCGTAACATGGGGCCTCGGTCAATTTATTTGTATTTTTTTTCCTGCATGGGAAAATACTACTGATAATTTCAACTGAGTCTAAACCTGTGTAATGACAAGTTAATTGGAATTAGAATAAAAGCTATACAGTACACAAGCAGCTCAATATTAAGTATGTTCTTTTTAGCAGATTTGTAATGGGTATTGATTGGACGAGTCTGGCTAACTCTGCCATATTGTAAAATATTTCAGCTGAGAAGAAAGTGACCGTCTCCAGGCAAACAATATTTAAAAAAATTATTTGATTGTGCATCTCTAATAAAAAAGTCCAAGAAGGAAGAGTACATTTTAACCTCAACTTACGCACAACATGGTTTCAGAGAGAAAAAAATAAAGTACCTCATTTTATTTACAGTTGAATTAAAATTTATTTATGAATATTGTTTTGGTAATAGCATGGGCCCTCTCTCAAAGAACATACATGCTTTTGTATGTAGTTTAACATGTGAGAGCAACAAGCAACAGGAAGGGAATAAAGGACAGTGAACTGAAACAGTATAGTAATAATTCATCTCTTAGACAAATATTGGTATAAGCCAAGTATATGAAGGTACTGAGAGAGAGAGCTGTCTGAAGACAGAAGAGAAGGGAAAATGGTAAAACAAAACGTAAACCATCAACAAAAGAAAAAACTAGCAGCCACAGTAATTTCTTTGACACTCCCAGGTGAATAATAAGAAAACAACACTGATCGCTAGGCTAAGCCAGCGTTTATGTCCTTGTCTTAACAAGGACAGAGCAGACAAGGATTCATGGCATGCTAAAAATGGGACAGCCCACAAGAGAGCTGCAGCCTATCAAATCACAGAAACAGACACAACTGTAAAGTATGCTCACTCAGCATGAAGGGGAGACGTGATTTCAGACAGTAGGCCTGTATTTTGTATACCCTCCTTCTAGGCAAGCTCATCCTCAGCGTCAGAGACTCACTGATGCTCCAATTTCATCTGCAGGGCTATTCTGCAGCAAACTGGCCATGCACCAAGTCTGTAAGTCATCCCTAGGGATTTTACCCAGGACTTTCCATGACTGCACAGATCTCTACAAAATGAGCTAAAACAGAACTCATTCATTTGTGAAAAAGTAGTGGATTGTATAGATACTGGAATCAGCAACCAGAAGAAATACTGTTTAAATATATATATATTTATATATAATAGCGATGACAAAGAAGTTTCTGGGACCAAAAACCCAGGTAATGTAGATGAAGCATTCTCAGGACGGGGCAGGGGGTAGGGAAGGGAGCTG
The DNA here is from genome assembly GCF_001723895.1 of Crocodylus porosus. Taxonomy (NCBI): domain Eukaryota; kingdom Metazoa; phylum Chordata; order Crocodylia; family Crocodylidae; genus Crocodylus; species Crocodylus porosus. Next base: position 16,307,098 of record NW_017728913.1, on the reverse strand, counting down.
AGAGGTGGAACCAAGATAGAAAGGATAACCTCTTACTCCCAGACTAGAATCTGCAGCACAACAGGCATACTGGAGATTACACAAGAAGGCATGAAATGATAACTTTTCTGATATTAAAAACATTATGTGGTAAGTAACGAAGAATTTTGCCCCTCAGTTCCTACATGGCCTGTATTTCAACATACCTATGTGACTCTTTACCTGGATAAGCCTGGACAAGCTATAGGAATCTCTTAAACGATTGCAAGTCAGCACAATGGAATGAAGGGGAGAAGCAGAAAAATGGAGACAACTGCTTCCTAGGACAAAGCAAAAGAGTTAGGTGCCAAAGAGTTAGGTGGACAAAAATATGGGGATGGGCTTTCAAAGCAGTGAAGATGACAAGTTTGTGTACCTTGCCAGGAGGATGCTCAGGTGATACCCACTAAAGAGAATGAGGGCTTATAGTACAAAAAAAATTAATTACTCAAATTACCCAAGGATGTTACAGAACACAATACAGCAAGGGTCAGCAATCCCCGGCATGTGTGCCAAGCATGGTACGCGAGGCCATATTGCTCAGCACACCACTGCCAGTCCCGGCTCTGGGTAGCTGCTACCAGCCACGGAGCCCAGGCTGCTCCAACACAGATAGCAGGGATAGGGCCTGAGGCAGCACAACCCTCCCAGTGCCTGCTTTGAGGTGCGCGTGCTGTCACCACTAGCCTGGAGCTGATGCTGGGGCTGTGGAGCCCAGCACAGCTGTTTGCACCCTGTCTGCTGCCTGCTGCAGCTGCCCGGAGCCCAAGCTGGTTACAAGCACCTGTGCCAGGCTCCGGAGCCCAGTCAGCAGCTCTTTGCCGGGAGCTGGGGAAAAGCCGGGGTTGTGCTGCCTCTGGGCACTCCCCCACCATCTGGTCCAAGGCATGCGTGCACCCTCTGGTATGGAGCTGATGCTGGAGCCTGGAGCAGCTGTATGCGGCCTCCTATCTGCAGCCAGCCCCAGCTCTGGGGAGCTGTTGCCAACCATGAAGCCCAGGTTGCATGCAGCAGGGTTTGCAGCTAAGCCTGCCTGACTCCCACCCTCTCTGAGCCCAGCCCAAGCCCAGCCCCTGCACTGGGATGGGCCTGGCACTGCCCCTTGCCAGGAGTGCCACACCTTTGCAGTCTTAGCTGTACAGGGTGGGTGGGTTGGTGGATGGGCTGATGGGCAGGCTCCAGGCCAGGGCCTGGACTGGCTGCACTACAGCCTGGGGCTGGCTCCCCGGAGAAGCACAGGGGCTCCAGCAGGGCCAGGGCATTGCTGGGTCGGACTTTGTCCAGTGGCCCAGCAGCCCAGGTCTCTATGCCCACACATCTGGTTCTGTGTGTTTGTCTGCCTCTGGGTGTGTGTGTGTGTGTCTGTTTTGGATATGTTCTGCTTCTTTGTGTTTGTGCACATGTGGTTGTGTATGGGTTTGTGTCTAGTTCTCTGTGTGCATGTGTATGTGTCTGGTTCTCCCTCTCCTCTCCTTTTTCTTTCTCTCTCTTTCCTCTTTTTTCTCTCTCTTCTTTCTTTTTTTCTCTCTCTCCATCATTGCAACATGCTTAACAAAAAAGGAATACATAACAGCAAAGGCAACATTTATGATTATTAAAGACTAGTATGTAGCATGTCCTGCCATGTCCACCCCCCTACCCCCACCCCCATCCCCTGCCCTCATTTTGTTTTTCTGGCATGCTGGCACTCTGGCACCTTCCAAGGTAGACATTGTGGTTTTTTTGAGCACTCCATCCAAAAAATGTTGCCTACCCCTGCAATACAGTATGAAGCAAGACATTCTTTATGCAATTTTGAGTTGTAAAAATAAATCTTGTTATTAGTGTCACCATATAAATGGAGAAACACAGGCCATTTCCATTCATAGCCATTTGTGCTAAATAAAGCACCTTCAAGGAAGGCAGTATATTGTGGACCGATTTGCTATTCCTCTGAATTCCAGGTCAGCTTCCCTGAAAGAGACAAGAGATACTTACCCTCTTGCATGGGCAGATCTAGGATTTTAAAAAGTGGGGTGCAGATGGGGTTGCGCATCATTGCACATAACATAACACATAACACATCTTTCTCCAGTTAAAAAGAAAAAGAAACTACAAGCTTTACTAATATGCTAGGGACCTAGGCCTATATTATTCCATTTAAGATTGAAGCAAACACAAATATAACTTTATTGGAATGAACATTGATTTGCTATATTATATATTAAGTATTAAGAAACACAACAAGCTAGGCAAATAATCAAGTAATTAGGATTAAATGTACAGCTCTTGTTCAGATTCATAAAATGATATCTAACCTTCTTGAGCATCTTAACATCCAACATTTAACTAACCATATTTCCACATCTGAGTTAATGTTCAGCATGGCCAGTCAGTTGAGATGCTCTTCAATCATTGTTGTTCAAAGCCAAATTCTCCGGCAAGGTTTTTTTGTGATATTGTTTCTTGCACCAACTGTGTGGGTGAGAGAGCTGTTTGACAAGGTGACTTGAGGGAGGGGATTTGCTATCCAACTTTGTCAAACAGCTTTCCTAACTATACAGATGGTCCAATAAATGATATCACAAAAAATCTTTGCTTCAAGGACAGTAAATAGCAACATGATTAAGATCTGCAAGGTGTAGGCCTGCAAGAAACAATGCAGGAGTATAGAAGAGGTCTGCAGACATGGCTTTGGGACACCTTAATGTGCTGCCTTTAAAGACAAGTCAGGAAAGAACTGCTACTGTTCTTTGGGCAGCTCCATGGGTTTGGGTTGTGGAGCCTAGCTGAGATGACTACACACATAAAAAAGCCAAACCCTGAAGAGCAGGCCTCTGGACTTTATGCTGCTTACCCCATTCCTTGCTGTTTTTGGTGCCACCAGTCTGCTCCCTAATGTCACCAGCCATGCCAGCCTCACTGAAGGGTGGGGAGAAGGAAGGATAGAACTTACCCCAGAAGCAACACTGGCCTTTGACCCCCCAGAGCCTGGCTTAAGGCTCTGCACTGCCTATCCCATTCCCCGCTGGATTCAGTACCAGTAGTTTGCTTTCTGTGGCAGCAGCTGCGCTGGCCTAGCCGTGTGGGAAGGAGTGGGGAAGAGTAAATGGCACTTTCAGCCAGGAGCAGCATGTGCCCTGGACCCTGGGAGCACTCTGGGCTCCCCAGTACTTACCATATCCCAGTAGTTCTCAACCTTTTTACCTGAGACACCCATCTCTCTCTCCCTCCCTCCCCCTCCCCCCCCCCAGCTCTGCTTGGCTCCAAACACATTTGCTCCCAGCGTGGCACCTGGATGTGTGTCCAAGTCACCTTGAGGACTGGGAACCAGTGGGTCAATTTCCAGCCTTAGTTACTTCCAGGGCAATCTCCCCAGACGTCTAGCCCCAGGGCCAAAATGGACACTTGACTGCATGGCCCCTCCCAACAGCCTTGGGAGCATGCAAAAAGCTGGGGAGAAGCCAAGCTGAAAAGCCTACAGGCAACAGAGTGCACTTAAAGCAGCCTGAAGGAGTGGCTGCGGCAGTAGAGTCTGGCACAGATTGGGCAACTGGGTGAGGGCCTGAGGATGAAAATCACTGCTCTATGGCCTTTAAGTCTCTCCACCTGCCCCTCCTCCCAGTTTTCCTTTTAGCAGCTCTCTCCTCTCCTACTCTCAAGGCTAGTCTGATATTGTGCAAGGCAGTCAGCTACTGAAGTCAATGTAGAATAAAGTTCTCAACATTCAACTAACATGTCCTTAGACCAACACAGCTACTACCTACATCCCTGTAGCATAAGCTGTGACACTTTTACCCTAACAGTTTGGTAGCACTCATCTGCTACATGGATGAGTGAAGGTCCACCCTCCAAACAGGAAAAGGAAAGTGACTGCTACCTGGCAGAAGATCCCACACTTCAGAATCTATCCTACCAAGGAACGTAGATCAGGCTCACGACCAGCATACCTGAGCAGCACCCTCCACAATTCATGAAGCAGTGTGACGCCTCTCACATATGGCTCTTCCCCTGTCTCTCCTCCTCTTTTCCCCAGGATAAAAAGACCGGACATTCACCTCACTGGGGTCAATTGACCCCAATTGTCTTTCATAAATGCTAGGGTCAGAAGGGAACTCAACAGATCATCAAGGCCAACCCCCTGCCCAGGCAGGAAAGAGTGCTGGGTTCAGATGACCCCAGCCAGATGCCTAACCACCCTTCTCTTAAAGACCCCCAAGGTAAGGGAGAGCACCACCTCCCTTGAAAGTCCCATTCCAAATTTTGGCCACCCTTACCATGAAGAAGTTTTTCCTGATATCTAGCCTAAATCTGCTTTCTGTCAGTTTGTGACCATTGTTCCTTGTTACCCTAAGAGGTGCCCTGGTGAACAAAGCATCTCCGATGCCTTGCTGCATCCTGCTTATAAATTTGTAGGTGGCCACAAGATCACCTCTCAGCCTTCTCTTGTGGAGGCTGAAGAGGTCCAGGTCCCTCAGTCTCTCCTCATAGGGCTTGTCCTGTAAGCCCCTAACCACATGAGTGGCCCTACTTTGGATCCTCAAGTCTATCAACATCCTTCTTGAAGTATGGCGCCCAAAAATGGACATAGTACTCCAACTGCAGTCTGACCAATGCTGCACAGAGGGAAGTATCACCTCCTTGGATCTATTATCATGCATTAGCAGATGCATGACAAAAGTGAGGTTAGCTTTGCTGATGATTTCGTCACACTGACAACTCATGTTCAACTTGTAGTCCACTGTGACTCCGAGATCCCTTTCTGCTTCTGTGCTGCTGAGAGAGTCACTTGACAGCCAGTACGTGTGCTGGACATGTGCTGGACTTAGTAAAGAACTAATTTGTAATTGATTGACAGAAAAAAGAGGATGCAGGAACTTGAATAAGGAACACTCAGAAAGCCCAAACTCACTCTGCTAGAAGCCAGAGATGTGTGCAAAATTAGCAAAAAAAAAACCCCTCATTTGCAAAGGCAGAGCATAAATGCAGCAGAGTTTACCAAATAACACATGGAAAGCATTGCAATATGAGGAAAAAAACCCCAAAAGCTAACGTGAAAATGCAAAGTAGAGGAGATAAAATGCAAAGGAAGACATGCATGTACTGTGGAGGTAAACATGGTAATGGAAAATGTCTTACATATGGGTCACATCAACACCTGTAGCAAAACAAATTAGAGTAAAACCTGCACAGAAGAAAAGCTAAGAAAAATTAAGCAACACAGAGAAATAGTGACTCAGAGGGTGAAATCTTGTACATATTTGGCCTTAATGAGGGGCACAACATGGAAAAATAAATGGTTTGGGACTTGAAGGTTAGCATCAGATGTGAAGATAAAGGATCTAAACAGAATACTCAATACTAAATAAAGAGTGAAGCATTAATGAATATGCTCTGCTAATAGGTTTTTCTCAGCAGCATGCAAGCAAAGAAAGTGAAATTACAACCAAACAGTAGGTGTACCACAATATTACAAGAACAATGCAGAAAATGAAAAAGAGGCCAAAACTTCACACATTTCAAGCAGGGAAAATTCTGCTTTCACCAAGGGTGCAGACAGAAGTGCAGCTCCCTACTGCAGCTGATAATGCTTTGCAGAAACGATCCCACGGACCAAACAGAAGTTCACTGTTGGTTCCAGGGGGAAGGGAATCTAGCTGCTGGCTTCAACCCTGCGGCTGGTTTCCCCTAGCAATGGCCCCTCCTTCCTGCCAGCCTACACTGTTTTCAGAATGGGAAGGTGGAAAGGAAGTGAAGAGAGTTTGGTCTGGGTTTTTTTCAGCCCCTGTTATAGGGTGGGGTGGGTGAATTGGAGCCCCCCACCTCCAGGGGCTCTGATATACCTGCCCCACCCTCCAGTGGGGGCTAAAAAAACCCCCCAGACTGAACTCCCTCCACTCCCTTTCAACCCTTCCATTCTGAAAACAGTGACAGACTGGCCAGCAGCACAGACATGAAGTTACAGAAGATGTTACATTTTGAACATGTCTTCTTCTGAACCCTCATGCAATTAGGGTTCAGATTTTCACCTTATTGGCCATTTTTGAAGTGGTCTGCAGCCATGCACTTGTGTTTGGTCAGAGCTATATGCTGCTTTCTGTAGCCAGACTGGGTGAAAATTGTCATTTCTGTCTGTGCCCCTATAGCATGCACAAACCTAGTGATACTAACCCTGGGAAAAATACTAAATGGATCAATAAACAAAGCTAAAAACTTCCAGAGCAACAAAGATTCCTGCAAAAAGACGTTAAAAGACTCAAACTCTTTTTGAAGGACTTGGATGTCTTCCAGGTATATCTGTAAATAGATAAATTGGTTCAAGCCAGAGAAGCACCCACCTAGCTTAGCACCTGTTGCATTTGATGGGCAAATATCCTGCAAAAGTCACAGAGCCTGCAAGCAGCATGGTAGCCAGTAGCAGGAGCTAGAAGGCCCTTTTATTTTAAGAGGAAAGACTACTAGGCTGAGCTGAATTAGGTAGAAAAGGCAGCTAGGAAACAAGCTAGCTGCTAATGAAATGGCTGCTAGCAAACAGACCAGATCGCCAGGTGCAGATAGAGGCTAACCATGGTAACCCTGGGGATGGAAGCAGAGCAGTAAAATGCAAGGGCAGTCAGTAAGGCAGCCCAGAAACAATGTGCTGCATAAAGAGGAGCTAAGTCCTAGCAGACTGAACAGCTCGGTCATAACTCCTGTGAGTGCCTGCAAAGCCATGTGACCAGACGTGGTGGAGCTTCAGAGACTCTTAAAGCCAGTGCCTGTGTCCAGGCAGTCAATCTGACCCTGATACCCAGAGTGAAGAGTTCTTGCCCTGGAAAGCTGCGGTGGCAGACTCTGCTGTCTCCTGGAATGCCAGACAATGCCAATAAGATACCGAATGCTTGCTGCAAGGGGGATAGGACCCAGGACAAGGGAAACTTGTCAGGTTGCATGTTGGCTTGGAGTTTTGTTAGAGCCTCAGTGGTTATGTGTTTTCTTTGAGTTCTAACCAGTAGACTGGGTTTGGGACTGTAGACATCGTTTGAAGGTCCCATTAGTGCTTGAGAGGCATGTGATTGCCTTTAGCTCTGCCAGGGATCAGGCTCAACCAGGCACCGACCAGGCCAGAGGTGGTTTGGGGAGAAGTGCCCACCTAAGTGATGACTGGAAGTCCCTGTGAGGCATGGACATGGCTGTAGAGGAGGCTCAGAGACCATGATTAGCTCATAAGGCAGCGGTCATTTAGATCCACTGGTAGCCTCTTGGAGTTGATCCAAAGCTGGGGTGGGCAGCTGAGTGCCCGGGCGCATGCATGCATGTGCCCTAGCACAGCAGGTCAGTCCATGGGGGAGGGAAGAAAAGGGGGCTTGATTGAGGCCCCCACGGTGAGGGACAGAAGCAAGAGCAGGGGTAAGTGGAGTGGGGCCCCAGCTGGGTGGGACCCACCTGCTGGGGAGGCATGCCCCAAAATAATTTTTTCTCCCTCTGCCTCGATCTGTGCCCCCCCACTTTCCTCCCATGTGGAGGGGAGGGAGTGGCGGCAGCGCACAATAGATCTTGGGTTGCTTTTAAATACCAAAGGTAATCTCCTACTTAAAAAAACTGTAGACCACTGCCATAAAGCATCAGGTGCCCTACATCAGGTACAGGCCAGGAGGGCCTACCTAGCATGAAGGCTGGTTAGGGACCAGTTGTCTAAGTGAGGGATCTGCTGATAGAAGGACAGAGCAGGGCTTGTTTTAGGAGCCTTGGGGTAGGCTCCATTTCCAAAAATAATGCAGAACAAGGCAGGGCAGGAAGGAAAAAAGGGAGGATAACCTAGAGCCACAGCCAAGCGGGAGCTGTGTGGCCACTAGGGGGCATCACAACTGCCCCTGGGGCACTGGTCCTGTTACATAGAGACTGAAAAGCAGGGTAACCTGTACACTTGAAAAGAGCTGAACAGCTTGCAGTGCTACACAAAGCTCATTTCCAAATGCTTCAAAATGAATAATTATGACATGACTAAGGAAAAAAATTCAATACTTAATGCCAAAGAGACATACTGACAAATGCTGCTGGATAAAGAAAGCAGCCACCTTGCCACATTTTGGACCCCGCTGGGTAAAGAGAAAGAATTAAGAATGTTATTTGGGATCAAATGTACAATCAAGACTCTTGGAGATCAGCATAACTGCCAATTGGGGCTGTGCAAAATGCCTGCATTTCATTTCAGTTTCAGATTTGGCATTTCAGAGGGACAGTGTTTAATTTCAGTGTTTTGTAGGGCTGTTCAAAATGGCTGTTTTGTTCTGGATGTGGCATTTTGGAGGGGCAGTGATTTGTTTCAGTGGTTCAAATCACTCTCCCATTTCGTTTTGGTCAAAATTGTTTCAGAGCTGTTTCAGAATTTCAACAGTGTTTTGGTCATCGGCTATAATGGAAAAATCACAAAACTGCTGATAACTTTGTAATTTCTTGCCTGATAAGGAATAAATGTGCAGGCATGGTAGCCCCTTTCTGAGGCCATAAAGCTTGCCAAGTTTCAAGGAGATAGGTGCAGAGGTTATGAGAAACTGCATGTCAAACTGTTCAAAGCAAAGCTAAACTAGTATCACTTGCCAGCAGTGGCAGCATGCTGTATCCTGCACACAGATCCAGGGGCCTGCACCGCCTGGGAGGGCTGCGGCACTGTGCCAGACTCCTCCCGGGGGGCGCAGGCCCCCGGATCTATGTGCAGGATGACAGCATGCTGCTGCTGCCGGCTGGGACCAGCTCCAGCACCTGAGTCTGCTTGGCACAGCCTGTGCTGAGTGCCAGGAAGAACCCAGTGCTGGCTTGGCCCCAGCCAGCAGTGGCAACCTGCTGTCATCCCACACACAGATCCAGGGGCCTGCACCCCGCTGGGAGGGCTGTGGGGCTGTGCTAGACTCCTCTGCCCCTGGATCTGCATGTGGGATGACACCAGGCTGCTGCCGCCAGCTGGGACCAGTGCTGGGCGCAGCCCATGCCAAGCGCCAGGAAGCCTGGTGTTGCCCCTGGCCCCAGCTGGCAATGGCAGCATGCGGTCATCCTGCATGCAGATCCAGGGGCCTTCACCCTGCAAGAAGAGTCTGGCACAGCCCCACAGCTTTCCCAGGGGGTGCAGGCTCCTGGATCCGTGCGCGGGATGACAGCAGGATGCTGCTCCCAGCTGGGGCCAGCGTCAGCACCAGCACTGGGTTCTTCCTGGTATTCAGTGTGGGCTGCGCCAAGCAGACTCAGGTGCTGGTGCAGGCCCCAGGAGCTGCAGGAGCAACTGGGGCTTCTGGGCATTCATAGTAGGGCTCCACCACACAGTGCAGGACAGTGGGGAGCAATGGGGATTGCCGCCCAACCTGGCACCCATATGGCAGCTACTGCATCGCTTGCATGTAGTGCAGCTTAGCAGGGCACTGTGCGCTGCCTGGGAGCTGGGGCTGAGCAGTGCCAGGCTCCGGCTGACTGCTGGAGCCGCCCCAGCTCCCAGACAGCATGCAGCTCCCTGCCGAGCCATGCTGCACCCATGCCATGAGCTGCCAGGCGGAGGTGGGGGGGACATTCCCTTCCCCCTGCTGTCCCATTCGACACAGAGGGACTTTGCCACAAGAACCCAGAGGCCCCCTATTGCCATTGCCAGAGCCGGTGAGGGTGGATCTTTTTTTTTTTTTTTTTTTTACAAGCTCCATACTCACCAGCTGCAGCAGCAGCAATCGGGGGCCTGTGGGCACTTGTGGCAAAGCCCCACCATGCAGCATACGGCGGTAAGGGGCAGCGGGGATTGTCTCCCCCCACCTGGTACCTGTGTGGCCTCATGGCGTGGGTGCAGTGTAGTTTGGCACGGTGCTGCACACTGTCCAGGGCAGCTCCAGCAGTCAGCTGGAGCTCCCAGTTCGATCCCCAGATCTCTAATAATTCCCCCAGCTTTTCCCAGGAGGTGCAGCCCTGATCTGCATGCAAGGTTTTCAGCAAACTGCTGTTGATGCCTGGGGAAAAAGCCCAGAGCTGCCACTGCCATCCCCAGGTGGCAGCAGCAACCTGCTGTCATCCCACATCACCCAGGAGCCTGCACTCCCCGGGAAGAGCCAGGGGAAATGATGAGAGAGCTGGGGGAAAGATCAGGGAACTGGGGAATCAAACCAGGGACTGTTCAGAGACCTGAACATTCCCCCAGCTGCATTTGCCATCCCCTGGTTCAATTCCCCAGCACTGGGGTTGGAAGGGACCTCAGGGACAGATGGCTGTCACTGGCCAGTGGCCAATGACCAGCTATGGATGTCAGTATCAGAGCAGTCCTTTCCCACCCTCCTCCCCCTCCCTCTTTCCCTGCAAACCTATCCCTAAAACAGCTCTGAAACATTTCAGGAGCATCCAAATCATTTTGGAAAATTTCCAAAGTATTTCAGATGGTCCGTTTCGTTTCAGAGCCCTGCATTTTGTTTCGGATTCGATGTTTCGACCATCAGAATGTCCAAATCCAAAATGAAACGAAACAGCTGCCAAAATTTTGCAGAGCCCTACTGCTAATGATATTCTGGGGTATAGAAGCAGATGCAGAATGGCTGAACTTATGGCAAGGCATGACTTCCATCTCATCTATCTGGCAGCAACAGAAGGAGAGAAATGTTTGAGGTACTTTGAAACCTTACAACAACAACAGGAGACAGAAAAATGGGAGCAGCAGCAACAGCATGTCACAGACTGAATCAAGAATCTGGAGCCACCCACTCCACATGGAAACAGGCCCAAGTTGCAGCAGAGTTTGTCGATCCCATATCAGCCTCATCATCCATCTTCAGAAACAAAGATAACACAATCCTGGAAACAATCAACCTTGACTATGAGGGATTACTGAAGGAGAGATAATTGCATGCAATATCATACATAGGGCATTTTCTGACTTACCAAGAACTATGACTACAGTCTCCCTCCCTACCCACCTCAAAATCATTAAAGCAGATGCCTAGACCTATTAAGTTAGTTCAGAGACCATTAGGATTTGCCAAACTATTAAGAATTTCCTCCTAGACTCAGTCATGCAAGAACTGTGAGGAGTACTAACTGGATAAAAGATGCAAGAGGGACAAGACTAACTCAACATGAAGCCATAGCACATATCAAGGAGCTGAAAACTTTCACATATACTGTGATATAGATGAAGGAGAAACCATACAGCCTGTTATCAGTGAGAAGCTGCCAGGCCATCACTCCAAGGTCTGCTGACAGCTTCCATAGCATTCACAAAATAAGCTACAGTCCTTGATAGGAGACCAGTACCTAATGTCTCGCCATAGCATTTGCACACATAAACTTAAGAGTCATAGAAAATTACGGTTGGAAGGGATCTCAGGAAGTCATCTAATCCAACCCCCTACTCTAAGCAGGACCATCCCCAACTAAATTATTCCAGCTAGGACTTTGTTGAGCTGGGCCTTAAAAACCTCCAAGGATGGAGATTCTACCACCTAAGTAACCCATTCCAGTGCTTCACCACCCCTCGTGTGAGAAAGTTTTTCTGAATATCCAACCTAAACTTCCTTTGCTGCAACTTGAGACCATTGTTCCATCATCCACCACCACGGAGAACTAACTCCATCCACTTTGTAATTACCCTTCAAGTAGTTAAAGGCTGCTATCAAAGTTGGACTGGTATGTTAAAAATGAGAAAGCACTACAGTAGAAAGCACCAGAGAACATTTTTTAAAAGCCCCCAAATATCTTGAAGCATACGTTACTGACTTTGCAATGCTGTTTTTATATCCACACTTCAACAATGTTGTAAATATCCCAACAAGCAGAGTGGTCAAGATAACATAAATGCGAGCTTTCAATGTTGTCTCCCATGATAGTCTCATCAGTAAAACAAAGAAATACAGTGTAGAGAAAACTGCTGTAAAGTAGGTACATAACTAGCTGGATAATTATGCTAAAAGACCACTCAAAAGACCAGTATTTAACTGGGAGGAAGAATCAAGTGCGGTCCTTTAGGAGTTTGTCTTAACTCTGGTTTTGTTAAATCTCTTTAATAGTGACTTGGAAGTTAGATTTATTCTATGGAATTCATGGAGAAAGCAGGATTATTGTAGGTTCCACCAGATTCCTCATAATCTGTAATGCCCTCAACATTATAATGAGCCTGAAATGAGTGAACGTGCCAGAGACTGTGGAATATGTTCAACCATGGTGATCAGCTGCAACTGGGAACTACATCCTGAAATACTTCTGTGGCTAGCAGAAAGAAAGTGTTTAAAACATGCCTGATTTATACTTGGTCTTTAACTGGAGGAAACCCTTGGTATTCGCGGGTTCAGCATTCGCAGTTTCAACTATTCATGAATGCTGAACCCACACTTTAAATACATTTTAAAACACTTACCAGAGATCCTTGGGAGCTCCGTGCTTGCTGCTGCCACTGGAGCCGTGCACCGCCCCCCCCCAGCTTCTGAACGCAGTGCCCTATTCACTGATGTTGCCATTCACAGGGATCATGGGAATGTATCTCCCGCGAATGGCGAGGGTCACCTGTATTTCTGGCAAAGGGTAGCACCAGAAAAATAAAAGAAAGAAAATATATAGTGTTGTATTGGTACACACTGGGTACATCTACACATGCATTTAATATGATACAATAAACTCCAGCAAATAGGCCGCTGGAGTTTATTGCTCCCAGGTGCCACTTTTACCTGTGCGCCCAGGAATGCAGCATGTTGAGCCAGAGTGGAGGCACTTCAGCTGGCAGGGAGCCCTGGGGGTCAGCCTGCCAGCCCAGGGCTGCTCCAACCCAGCTCAATGTGCCGTAGAGGGCCTGGCTGGGGCACAAGAGTGCTTTAGTGTGGGGCTAGCCAGCAGAAAGCCCCTATACTGAAGCAACCTTGTGCCCCATCCAGCCCTGTCAGCATCTACATGTGTGCTGCTGAGCGGTAAATAAACACCACTGAAGAAAAGCATTTGCATTTTAACCTACAGCACTATTTATCAGTTTACTGAGACCTAATAAGGCCACATGTGTAGACATGGAGACTTTACTGTAGAGCTAATTAAGCAGCTCTGCAGTAAGTGTCTTGTGTAGATGTGCCTACTGTCTCACTGGTTAAGCAATGATAGTATTGCAAGAAGGAAAGCTCTTTCCTAGAAAATTAGAACACAGAAGAATGTATTCATTTAAGGATTCAGAAGAAGAAACAAAGTAAGTTATCCAAACAAGAAAAAAGGAATTTAAACCAAGAGCTGTCAGGAGAGCTTTTTTATGAAGTCATAAAAAGGTGGTGCAAATAGCAGGGTTTTTCCAAGGAAAGTCTACTGTTTTAAGGTAACTTTTATAGTGGCCTGAAATGCAAAAGTCAAGACCACACTTTCAACAAACAAGAAACATGGAAGAACTGGCAATGTGAGGTATATCAATAGCAACTGGCAGAGAACATGCATTTAAATGAGTAGCCAAGGAAGATGGCCAGTTGTAAACCAAAAAATGAGAGTTTGTTTAGGCTGTATAACATATGGCTAGAGTTAGTGGGTGGGTAGATCTCATCCTTGTATTTAACAGGTTCTCTGGTCTCTATCTGCTGGCTGGCTCTCATCATAAGTTTAAGAAATAACCAGTATCTCAGATGCTGCTCTGGCAATTAGCTGCATCTTGGTTTTCAATGGCAGTCACTACATAAAAAACACAATGAAAAAGTTGACAGCTTATTTGTTCTATTGCCTGGAAAAGCTTATAGCTGCAGATTTTTGTTTCAAACAAATATAACTAGCTTCAATTACATTTTAATAATGAACCTAATTTATTGGGATCCCTCACTCAAGAAGCAGCGGAAAAGGCACAAGAGTGCTAGTATTTAAATGGTTATCTAGGCAGGGATAACAAAAATGCACTAGGAACCTCTTACTGGTAACACCTTCTATTGGATGAGCCCCATTTCATAGCTAAGAAATCTTGAGAGACAAGGTCCAGACCCTCAGTCTCAGCATATCAATGTCACGCACTGAACATTAAACAGGACTTGACTTTGAATGTCTTGATGATGTCTCACTATATGACAAGCAAGACACTTACCAGTACTAATACTTGTAAAGTAGATCATGACTCCTTCCCTAGAGGCGATTGCCTCCTCCACAGACCTGCACTAGAACGCACAGGAAATCCAGGGTAATGTGTAACATTTCCTAAGTTATGTGTGGCATGTTCTTAGGCTTTTTAAGTAACACTTTTCATCATCTGTTTTAGATGGATCAAATATTACGGATTCAACTTACAATGTACGTAGTGTATGTTTCTCCAAATAGAATTGCCCCAGAAAAATCAGTGAGAAATGGCATCAGTACTTTCTGATGATGACAAGTTCTCTCTGAAACTAACTGCTATGGCTACAAAGAAAATTCAAGAGAGCCTGACGCTCCAAAAGGCACTGAAATACAAGTAAAGGATTTGACTCTCCGTGACCCCAAAATAGGATGATTCTCCTCTTCTGCAAAAACAAACAAAATATAGTGAAAGCATTCAGGAACAATAGCCCTTAATGATCTTTTTCTCTCTTGAAATCAGATTTGTTTCCCTGTCGCTCACTTACATTATTTATACTGCAGTCAGCCTGTAAGCTCTAAATCGAGAACTGGGGTTCTCATTGTGCCAGGCACCGTATAAACATATACAAAAAGATATTCCCTTCCTCTGAAAGTTTACAATCTAAGGTCACTGGCACTTACTACATTTATGGTGCTATTAATGTGTTAACCCACATTAATCTCTTTTTAATCTCTCCCCAGCAAGTTTTTTCTTGGGAAATACTGAGCATCTTACAATTTGCTTTTTATTTGTTTTACAGTGATTCTCCCCCCCACAGTTGATTTGGTGGTTGGTTTGGTGATGTGCGTGCATAACTTGTGAGTCAGGCATTTTTCTTCATATGGCATATTTCTATTAGCGTTAAACAGAAACATGCTATGTAGTCATTGCATTTATGGCACCATAAAAAGGAAAACAAGCCACAAAGGTATTCCACAAAAAATGTGGAACATCTTTATGGCTGGATTGTATGGTATCATAAATTGAACATGTAGGTTCAATCAGGTGATTGTCATCATCAGAAAGTGAAGCCCAGCAGGGGCTGTAGGACACCTTTGAGGTGCCAGGTCCCAATGAGCTTCAGGGCATGTGGCAACTCCAGGGTCTGGGACACAGAGCCTCACACTCAGTTTAGCATTGGGATCTGGCACAGGGCAGTCCTGGGGGCCAATACAAAGCTACTCCCTCTGCCTAGCTGGCAATACCAGGTTGAGGGCAGCTCCAAGCCCCAAACCCAAATACCCCCTGCCCTATTCCCAGGGACATCCCCAGGTCTTGGATCTGGGATGCCAGGTGCCTTTTTAAATGAGTGCACAGGAACGGGGGAAGCAGAAGTCAATAGTTCACTCTACCCATTGGAATCACTAATTACAAGGCATCAAATAGAGCCCACTGAAAACAGACATATTAGGAGTACACTGAACTTAGTATTTGTTCTCTTTTATACATCACCATACATCAAAGCTTCTAATTCTGAGGCAAGTCATTTCTTGGCTGCCGTGCCAAAAGCTATCCCTTAGTGCACGGGGTGACAAACTCACTGTAGGCCAGATCTAGACCATGGAAGCTCCTGTGGCTCAGGGGTGTGCAGTGTCATGGAGCCTCACTATTGCAGTGTACAGCTGGGGGGACACATGCCCCTGAGAAGCCAGAGGCATGCAGTGGTTGAAAGCCACATTTGGCTGGAGCTCCAAACTACCACAGGTCCTTGGCCCCATTGGGGGATGCCTGCCCCCAGCTCCCTGCTGCAAGAATGCAGCTCTGTGCAGATGCATGCCCCCAGACCTATGCTGCTGCACACCACTGGTACTGCCAACTGGGCAGAGCTCATCACCAGTCAACAGAATGGAGTCAAAGGCATGCAGCTGCATGAAGCCACATTCAAGCAGCTGTACACCACCAGCTCTGTGCTGCTGCCTGGAGGCACGGAGGTCTGGCCAGTCAAAGTGTCAGGGGCACATAGCAGTGCAGAGCTGAGGAACAGTGCACTTTCACAGACTACTAGTAGACCAGTGTTACAATTCCACAGGTTAAATGCAGCCTGTGGACCATATTTTTGACACCCCTGCCTTAGTGAACACGGCAGCAGTTTTGGATCACATTTGCATACCAATTTCACTCTTCTGCCTGTTTAATAATTGTCCTAAACATACCGTGTAGAAGAAAGGCACAGGACACAATTAGAGGGCTGCGGATACCACCCAACAGAGCAGGCTGTAAAGTATGTAGACCAATAAAAAGGTCTGATATGGCATGGGAGATCAGGGGTACAGAGCTGCACTGAGCTGCCCATCCCTTCTGCAGCATTACTCTCTGTAACAGAGCTTGCTGCTCCATGTTACTCTCACTGCAGATTCCAAGTGAGGGAAGTGCAAGTGCAGGCAGCTGGCCAGTCCAGGTGGGTTGAGACTTCCAGCCTGCAACCATGACCAACTGCAAGCTCTTTCCCATGCTGGCAAAAGACTGCTGACTCCTGGTGAAGAAAAGTGCATGACAAGCGACACACACACCATCCAACCAGCTGGGAGGGGGTGTGGGAAGGGGAGGAATAGCTGTCATAAAAGAAAATCTCTCAGAATGCAGGATATGTACATAATATTCCCAAAGAATAAATTTGCATGGGAGAGATTTAAGAAGAACTGAATGAAAATGCATTCTATTAATTGAACTAAAGGGCAGTGTAATCATAATAATACCCAGAGGCATGAGAGATAGATTAACACAATCCCTAAAATCTAACCCTACCTAAAATTTCTCGCCTCGAAGTGGTAAATGTCCCAGAAAAGTGAAAAGTAATAGTAATGATCATTTGTGATTCTTATATCCCCATTCAAAAGCTGGCACTGTATATTTTATCTGTTCATCACTTTTATAAGAACTTGAGTGTAGGCATGTGAAAGGTCACAACAGAAATCTAAACAAATAATGTTTCTTTCTTTTCTTTCAAAAGGACATTTTCAAACATTAACATAGGAACTTAAAACAACTCTACCCGAAAGCCAAAGAATGGGTTAAGTATGGATATTTTAAACCTGTTTCCTGTATGCTACACAAATAGATAATTATCAGGAAAAACCTAATTAAATGTCATGCATTAAACAAAAGTAAGAAGGGATGCCATCTGAAAAATCTTCAATACTCATGGTATGTATTTA
The DNA here is from genome assembly GCF_001723895.1 of Crocodylus porosus. NCBI lineage: Eukaryota > Metazoa > Chordata > Crocodylia > Crocodylidae > Crocodylus > Crocodylus porosus. Next base: position 16,289,908 of record NW_017728913.1, on the reverse strand, counting down.
AAAACTTGAAGGTAATGAATGCTTCATTTTCATGCTACTCCTCCACCCCAACTTTTGCACACCTGGATTCCTTACTCCATGCCTTATACTGTATTAAGTCCTTCTCCTTATAGAACATTGGCCCTTCTCCTGACCGATGATTATGACCTCGTAGGGATAATGAAGACCTGGTGGGATTCCTCCTATGACTGATCGGTATGTATAGAACGCTACACCCTCTACAGGAGAGATCGTGTTGGGAAAAAGGGTGGGGGTGTAGAGCTATCCATGTCAAGGAGCAGTACACTTCCCTTCAAACTGAATTCATTAACTATGGAGGGCACCTTGAGACCCTCTGGATTAAAATATGGGGGGGAACATGGGGAATGGCATATACTCTATATCAGTCTATACTACTCTATTACAGACCTCCTAACCAAGAAGAACTGGATCTCAAATTCAGTAGGGAACTGGCCAAGGCTGGACATTCCTGATGTATGATCATCATGGGAGACTTCAACCCTCCTGACATCTTGTGGGATGAGCACACAGTCAGGTCTGACCAGTCGCATAACTTCCTCACCTGCACTGACAACCTGTACCTAATGCAAGCAGTCTATGGGCCAACTAGGGGAGAGGCACTGCTGGATCTGGTTTTGGCTAAAGGAGATGATCTGGTGAGTGACCTGAGGATCGAGGGCAAACTTGGACAGAGAAAGTAATCAGAACGGTTACTGTCACCAATGCAGGGTGTGCAAATTCCTCAGTAAAACAGAAATCCTCAGTGTTAGGAAAGTTGACTTCCACAAACTCAGGAGACTGGTTAGTCAGACACCTTAAAGAACTATGGCTCCCTAGGAAGGGGAGTCCATGAGGAACGGTTGTGTCTAAGGAACTCAATCCTTAAATGTACAAGGGAAGACCATCCTGTCCCACTGGAAATGGAGTCAGAGGGCAGAGGAATCCCCTTAGTTCAACAGTGAGCTTCTGGGTCTCCTGAAACAAAAAAGAGAAGCTTACACCAGATGGAAAACTGGAATCATCACCAAGGACGACTACTCAGCACTAGCCTATACCTGTAGGGAGTAGTCCAGATAAGGCAAGGCAGCAACCAAACTCAGGCTAGCCACTGGAATCAAAAATAAAGTCATTCTTTAGATATGTGGGAAGTCAAAGGAAGAACAAAAGCAGCTCTGGCCCCCTGCGAGATCAAACAGGACAGCTGATGTCTGGTGCACAAGAAAAGACCAATCTCCTAAACAATTACTTTGTGTCTGTTTTCCACCCGCCCAAGAGGTTACTCTGCCAGACAGCACGCAAAGCAACCAGGGCTTGGGAGATAGGCCCAAAATTGACGTAGATGAAGTGGGAGAACACCTCGAGAGGTTTGGCATCCATAAATCCACAGGCCCAGACAGCTTACACCCCAGAGTCTTAAAAGAGCTGGCAGACATAATAGCACGCCCTATGGCCAAGATATTTGAAAGCTTGTGGCATCTGGGTGATGTACCAGAAGACTGGAAAAGAGCCGACATGGTCCCAATCTTCAAGAAAGGGAAGAAAGAAGAGCCAGGGAATTACAGACCTATCAGTCTGACGTTCATCCCTGGAAAGATCTTGAAGAAAATTATCAAGGGATCCATCTGCAACAGGCTAACAGAAGGCAACCTACTGAATGTCAGCCAACATGGTTTTATTACTGGAAGGTCTTGCCTGACCAACCTCATCTCGTTCTATGACCAGGTAATGCATTGCCTGGACAAGGGAGACATGGTTGACGTTCTTTATCTGGACTTCAAGAAGGCCTTTGACTTTGTCTCCTATGATGTCCTCAGGACTAAGCTGGGGAACTGTGGTCTTGGCCATCTCAATGTCTGACGGCTGGGGAACTGGCTCTAGGGTTGGACCCAAAGGTTACTAGTTGATGGGTACAAATCAATGTGGCGCCAGTAGAGTCCCTCAGGGCTCAGTGCTCAGGCCGGTACTCTTCAATATCTTCATTAATGTCCTGGATTCAGGCATCAGATCCAGGCTGGCAAAGTTCATGGATGACATTAAACTATGGGGGAAGGTGGTCATGCTGGAGGACAGGCTGGGGATACAGGCTGACCTGGACATACTTGCCAAGTGGGCAGACCATAACCCAATGGCATTCAATGTAGAAAAATGCAGGGTACTCCACCTTGGGACAAACAAACAGCATCATACTTATAGGCTTGGTGGTGCTATGCTCATTAGCAGGGCAACCAAAAGGGACCTGGGGGTCTTGATTGACCACAAGATGAACATAAGCCTGCAATGCGACGCCATGGCCAACAGAGCAAACCAAACTCTGACATGCATATACCAATGCATTTTAAGCAAAACCAGAGACATCATCCTCCTGCTTTACTTGGCGTTGGTGAGGCTGCAGCTAGAGTACTGTGTCCAGTTTTGGGCCCCCCACTTCAGGAGGGATGTGGATAGGCTTGAGAGTCTAGAGGAGAGCCACCCATATGATCAAATCCCAGGAGAGCAAGCCTTATGAGGAGAGGCTGAGGGACATGGGAATCTTCAGCCTGGTGAAGAGAAGGCTCGGGGGCACTTGGTGGCTGCCTATAAGAATACAGCGGGGGTAGGGAAGTATATGGCGGGGAGTGGGGGAGGGTAGTCATCAGGATCTGGGAGAACAGTTGTTCACCAGGGCTCCCCAGGGGATAACTAGGTCCAACAGCCACAAACTTATGGAAGGCCGATTCAGACGCAACGTAAGGAAAAATGTCTTCACAGTCCGAGTGTCCAATGTCTGGAGCAGACTCCCCCCAGAGGTGGTGCAAACACCTACTCGGGACTCATTCACAAGGCATTTGGATGTTTATCTTGCTGGGATCATTTGATCCCTGCAGACTTCCGGCTTCTGGCAGGGGGGTTGGACTCTATGATCTCATGAGGTCCCTTCCAGTCCCTAATGTCTATGAAATCTATGAAATAAAGTCAACATTTATATTACTTATGCCCCACAGGTTCTGTAGGGACAATCAGCTCATTTTCTACCTCTAACTGCTGCTGAGGCAGGGTAGCCACCAAATATCATCCATTATAGTTGAGCAGTGAAATGAAGAATTTTCAGAATTTAAGCAACAAAAACGTAGGTTAAAAAAAACTCCACACCAACTTTACACCTCATTACTTGGCAGTATCCCTTTAATATTCATACACATAGAAGTAAATTCTTTTCATAGCTAAATTTGTTCAAGTACGTAGAACACAAAATATGTAAAAATCAATGTGGACTTCATTAATGTTATATTTATTTATTTTCCAGCTTCATACAAACTGGATGTAGAAGCATAAACATAGTACATTTCTACCATTTTCAACAAAAATATAACCAATATGTACAATTATTGTATTAAAAATACAAAAGGGATACAGACTCCACCAATGTCTTTCTAAAAGACATACAGGTACAAGTAGTATCAAAAGTATGAGGAAATCACCAGTTAATTGTACATTCTGCACTTGACATCACAGAGCGAACTGAGATTAGCAGTCCTATGGTCTACAATTACTTAATGCTTATATAACATTTGTGCAACTTGTGATAGAGCTAGGTTTCTTTCTTTCTATATGCACATGAGGTCCATAGCCTAGAGAATAAAACTGGCAAATAATGCATATTACAAGTAAAATTACAAATGCATAATTGACAATGTGATATATAAGCAAATAGACAAAAGCCATGATTACAGGAGAGAGAATTAAATAAAGCACTGACATTTTTGATACAGTGAAAAAACACTGCAATTTGATCTTTAAAAGTTGAAGCTATTTACGTTTATCTACTGATCAATATGATCAGCTGAGTTCAATGGAAACAAAAAAATCCAAGACCAGCAGTTCCTCACATTTGAGTACTACTCGGAATGGCAGCCTTCACTTTTCCGGAGTCTGTGCAAAAACAACACAAAAATAGAGGGGAAGGGTCATTTCAGTCATTATAGGGTTAATAGCAGCTGTGAGCAGGTGATTGCTACACGTTGGCCTTCTCTACACATGCAGTGTTCCATAAAGCCATTAACAGTTGTGACTATTTCTGCATTGCAAAGGCTGGCAAATCTAAACTCATTATTTGTCATTATTTAAAGGCTTGTTTATTCCCTAATGCCAAGTCAATAAAGGAAGAGTATTAGATCAGTATTAAACAGCTGACAGCAGCTGTGACATCCCAGCTTGCCTTCACTGCAATATTATCCAGTTAATTTTTCTCTTAAAATAAACTATGCTTCTAATCATAGTAAAAGACAGAGAGAGAGCGAGCGAGAGAGAGAGAGAGAGAGAGAGCGAGCGAGAGAGAGAGCGCGCATGACAATAACTTAAAGGTGGGGTTGCCATCTGTCTCATTCAAATGGGACACTTTCTGCAGTATGCCATCCTGTATTCCACAAGGCACAGGTATGGGACACAGTGCCCTGTTTTTCTCCACTGGATACTCGCAAGCACTGCATTTACACAAAGCCAGCTGACAATACCAGTAATTCAAAAAAATGTACACTTTTGAAGAGTCCAGGGCGGGGCACTTTAAAAGTGGAGCTCAGTTTGTCTCACAACCCTTGCCTTCCATTCTGCCATACTCTGCCATGTGATACTCATTTTGTTTCTAGGAGCCCAGGCTGGCATCTAGAAGCCCAGGCTGGCAACCCTACTTAAAGGTATGAAATAATACTGTACTTACGATGCAGCTGTAACATTTGCTGTCAGAACACAAATATACAGAATTGTAACGAAGGCATTGTAAACAAGCAAACAAGCACTGTGTCCTTGAAGGATTTCAACGAATTTTTCTCTTTGTAGGTTAAAGGCCAAATGTAGTTTGACAACTAGCTTATCTCATTATCCCAATGAGACTAAGTGCTAGGATTGTGATTAAAATCTAAACGAAAGATTAAAAAACCCTTCCAGGCATTGGGAAGTGCAGCCAGAATTAATCATCTTGATGTGATGATCTTGGAATTTGGAATGATACTGTGTGATGTGGCAGACAGCGACAGTGGTAGCTTGGAGATTGCTGCACTGTGCATTTCAAGCAACACAGTTTGAAAAGTGCCAGGGCGATTTCTTCACAGTATTTCACATGCAAGGGAGAAGGGGGAGGAAGGGGGAGAAGAAGCCCCATGCTGCTTTAAGGCAGGGAAGGAGGCAAATAGGTCCACCATCCTTTAGTTATAGTTCCAAGGCTCCTGTTCTAGGGACATCTTCTTGTGCTCTCCTTTAAGGTGGCTCACTCTGGATCCAGAAAAACCCCAGTTCTTAAACAGCGGAGACTTGCTCATCTTCTGCAAACACAAGAAAAGAGGGGGAAATGAGTTGTAACCCCTTTAAAACAAAAGCTGCTCATAACCAAAGTTTACTGGTGTTCAAAGTCGTCATCCCTCTGTAAAAATTATGTACTTAAATAATCTCAGGTATAAACTGCTGTTGTAAATGAAGCGAACTAGCTTTGACTGTTTTACTTGAGGTGAACTTGTCTTTGCCCTCCTGAGGAATACAGCATTCAGCCAAAAGCTTCTAAATTTCTAACTGCTTAGTGAGGTATCTTGTGACCTTCCTTGGATGTTGTTGGCCAGAAATCACTTTCTTTTCTAATGCCATTAAAAAACAACAAAAAAACCCAAATCAAAACACGTCTTGCAGCTGAAGTGGCTGGTTAGCTTTCCGTACTGGAAACATCAACACTTCTGAAGGTAAAGTGATATACTCGCCCAGTTGCATGCACATGAAAAACATGAGGCAGCACTTTTATGAAATTAAAAGTTTTGCTATGCTCAACTGTAAGGTTCAACTCACTAAAAACTGCACGTAAAACTTCCTTAAACACCACAGCTTTGAATTAATTTAGCCACTGTGCCATTAACCAAAAGAAAGATCAAAGACGTTTTTAAAATGGAGGTGATAAAGCAACATTACTTTATTGCAAGAATTTCTCTCCCTACATGCTTGTGTGCGTGTGTAAGACATAGCTTCTACCCAGGCAAACTCCAGGGTATGAAAAAGTGCCAGTGTCCTTTTAAAATGTAAATCTTGCTCAATATTTGGAAAGTATGATTAGGAATTTACCATCCTCTTCCGTGGAAAACCCTTGGGACTGATAGTGAGCCAGACGTGGGTCTGACTCATTTGGTTTATGCCACTGAGGTTTGTTCACAGGCCTGCTAGCTGAATGGCCATGTGACTGCTGTTGCGAAGTTGAAGTCCCATGGCTCTCACAGGTTCGTGCCATCATCCTAGACCGCTGAAGTGCTATGTTGTAATCTGGAGGTTTTCTGGCAGGATGGGAAATGCTTTCCGCAAAGTCAGCAATAGGTATTCCTACATAACCAGGAGGAGTTGGAGGTGGTTCTCGATACCGGCCCTCTTTTCGGGCTGCAGTAAAAACAAGAGACTACTATTAGAAATGATGGCTGAGGAAAAACAAGTACAAGTAGAATAAAACTGTATCAGTCAAAACTTGTATCCGTCCAACAGGTGTAGACCCAAATAAGAGTCAATTTACGAACAGAAGAAGATTCTAGTATTAAATAGCATGCAATGAATATAATATCTTGAAAAAGGAATCATAAGCAGCATTGTTGGCAAAATACAGCATGTGCAGTATGACTGTATTTCTGTCATGTAGGCAATCCTTATGCAAAAGCCAACCTCCAGATTTTAACGTGACAAAATATCTTATTACATACTAAACTGTACATAAAGCAAATGGACTCCAGTCCTGCAAAAAGTTACACATTAAATCAACATGTTGCATATTAAAAATCAAACAATTTACAGAATTACACATGGTGCAGAAAGCATATATAAAATGCCTTTACAGGACCAACGATAGTAGACTAATGTTTTAATACATTGCCAGTCAAGGGGAAAAAGCAGCAGCTGCCACAAATTCAAACTACAGGAGTCTAGTCATCTCATTAAAATATGTATATAACAGCGTATCTGCTGCCCTACTATAAATATACCCCATAAAATTGGGTAAGCAAAAGGGATTTTTTTTTCCTGAGAATGGGGGAAAAAAAAATAGGGGAAAAAAAATCCCTTCTGCTTACCCAATTTTATGCTAGTTTCTAATACTATGTTTTTCAGGATGCAAAGATCTCTATACATTACCTACAAATGTCAGAAATGTAGATCAGACAGGACAGGCCACCAATAATACCTGGAAACTTAAACTGGAAAGATCTCCAAAATATTTAAATGCCATTAAAAACACTGAATGTTTTTAAGATGTGTCATAAATCTCTGTAGAATTACAGGCTTCTAAGGGGAGGACTGAAGTGATGAGAAGGAAAAATAAATCCCAATTTACAGAAAATAATTGTAAGAATATTTATAATAAGGTATTTGGAAACGCAAGTTCTATATAAATGCTAGTGAAAAACATGCATTAAATGGATAAAGAGGGAGCATATTTCTAGCCATCTCTTTCAGAAGACACGCTATAAGAACTGCAGCAATATTTTAACATCTAAACAGACTGAATGAGGGCATCAAGGTGAGCACTCCAGATTAGATCTTTGAGAGTGCAATGCTCAGCAACGCATCACTTAACCTTTTGGTGTCTTACTATCTAGCAGAATCTGAAGCTGTAAGTTGGGCAGTGAGGCTGTCTGCATTTAGTGCATAGGGAAATCAGACACCCAAGTAGAATGGGATGCACAAAAGCTAGTGTGCTGAAAAGCCAATGGGAAATGCTGAGGAACTGTTCTACAACGGTGCTCTCTCAATGTCACCTGCTGAAATGGTTTTATGGCATATGCAGTGCCCCACAAGCAGTGGGCCGAAAGAGCATCAGTTCTTTTTTCTTGTGCAATGATGCTCAATCTCCAGCCAGCAGGGTTCCCTACAGGTCCAGAAATATGCCAGTAGGGCAGCAGATACGCTGTTAATTGCCCTTCCCTGCTGCTAAATTTCTAGACCTGTGCAAAGGCCTACAGGCCAAATAACATGGCCCTGTGCAGCAGTGTACCAATGTGCAGTTGGACTGGCACACAGGTTGTTCTGCAGCTAGATCTGGGCACATGGGACCAGACCAACACAGGATTGCAACTGGTGACCAACCCTATGTGCCAACCTAGCGTTGGATCTGGCCTGCACACTCATCCACCCATGGGTCCAGGAGGTCAGGCACCATGGGTCTAATGAATAAAGTATTTGCTGGTAAAATAAAAACACACCCGAGTTCCAGTTTCTTATCTAAAGGAGGATTAAATGTTTTACAGAATTTAAAGTTCAAATACCCTCAAGGTAGAGCAGGGTATTGAACCTAAGTCTACCACATGCTGGGTGGGTACTGCAACCACCAACATCATCTCCTCCTCCTCCTCCTTGTCCAGCTGTGCAGGGTCTATACAGGGTCCACTGTGGAAGGTGTGGCCAGTTTACCCAAATAGAATTGAACCCTGAGGTAAGAAAATGTTTGGTGGGCTTCAGTGGCCCTTGGGTGCCTAGCTGCTCACCACAGCTCAGGTGTGGTTATATCACCCAGTGAACTTCCAGGGAACTTCACTGGAGAAGCAGAGGAAGCTTATGGATTGTGCCTCAAAGGTTACAACCTATATTTTTGATTTGGCACCTAATAAAGTAGTTTTGTAGGATTTCAGCACATAAGACCTTTTGAGGATCTGGCTCTTCAACTCATAAGGAAATTTAAGCAATAGCATTGACATTAAATGCCAGCAAGAAAATATTAACATCACTGATGTGTTAATGGCCCAAGTGACTGGTTCAAGCTGTCGCACATTTTCATTTATTATTTGAAAAGAAGTTGACTAAGGGGTGATCATCTCCTGTGAAGACTTACTCAAAATAATGCGGTATGAAATGCACTATTGTTCTCTCCCTTGGCTCAGGCCCCAAATCTTATGCCTTCTCTTCCTTTGCTATGTGTTTCTTTCCTCTCTTCCCCCCTCATTCCCATTGCTTCTTTTTGTGTTTTGGAAAAGATAAGGTATCTGTATCTCTCTCCTGCCATTTAGTGCCTTAACCACTGTCAGTCTTAGGATAGGGCAGGATATAAAACTAAAAAGATAAAATGAACAAATGAACTCTGATTTGGACTGAACTATAGTGTTGACCCTACTTCATTCACAATTTGCTTCATTACTTTATTTCACTTTGATCCCACCTCGCTCCTTTTCCTATTCACATTTGAAAACAGTAGCCTAACTATATTAATATCTCGACATACTGACCTACAGCTGAATGAATGTCTTAATGACAGGTGCAGAAGACCTATATAATTGAACTGACCCAACCCACTAAACTGCATTCTGATGCTTCTCTGGTGAAGTGGTGTGTGGGGTACAAAAATGCAGGAGCAATTTCTCCACTGGTGCTGGACTGGCTATAGATTTCACTGGAGCTTTCAGTCTTACATTTCTTAAAGCTTTATTAGCTTGAATATTTTAGAACTAGGCCCCCTTGTGCAATGCTTGGCTGCTTTACATGACAGCCAGGCTGGAATCATACCTGTCAACTCTCATCTAGCATCACGTTGAACGAATGAGAGGTGCAATATTAGATGGGCATGACCAATACCCTGGATGCAAAGACCTGTCTTTCAAGGTTTAAGGAAATTCAAATCTACATTCAGTTTGAGGCACCGACCCAATCATAAGTTATTCTAGGAGATGGGCAGTGTGAAGTACTGAAGAGGGCTGAGGGAATAAAATGACCCTGTTTTAGAGGTGATAAGGTATCCACAACTACTACTAAAATTGCAAGAACCTGCAAAGCAAAGCCCTTTGGGAGCAGGAGGTGGAAATCAGGCCACATTTCCAGCAGCGTCTATATACAGACTTTGAGGCCCACATTAATCATTCACATTTGACGACAGCAACTAACTATATTAATATCTCGACATACTGACCTAGAGCTGAATTAATGTCTTTATGTTTTGTGACCACTCACAAAATAAGAACAAGTGGCCAATAATACTCAGAATGAATAAGCAGTATAAAACTGTATTTTCCCTTGCAGTAGACACTCAGTTATAGGATAAAATTTGGAAGAGACTATGAAGTGACTGGCTTTGCTATAAAAACAAATCAGTTGAAAGAAAATTACTACAAAAAATCCAGGAGTATATACAAATTAATAGATTGCTTCCCGGTAAACAAAACTTAACTTACCAATAAGCCCCTTTGCACTACTTGATGATACTGCTATATGAGCAGGCATGGAAGCTGGCTTTGTCTCCTCTGCTGTTACAGATGTTATGCTACTGGTTTCAGCTTCAATCGATACATCCTTCCCACCCCTCCGCTTTATGGTACCTGTATCACCTTCTGAGTCCTCGCCCCAGTAGCCTGTGGAGGATGCCCAGCTTGCTCTGGATTGTGCTTGATCAAGGCCCTCCCTACCTTGACTCTGCCTGCCATACTTTGGGCCATGATCGGGGAACATCATCTGGTCCATATGACTGCCTGAGGCCCACAATCCTGCCCCATCTCCTGCATTATCGAAATGAGCATGTCCAAAAGGAAGAGTCTCCCAGCTTCTCTGGTGTTGTATTGTCTGTATGTTGTCATGAGAACCGCTTGAGCAAGAAGTCCAGCTGCCACGACCACTGTCTGCTGCATCAAGTGAAGCTCGATCCCCCTGATCCTGCGATAGCTCCTCTGTACTGGGAGAAGAAAGCACTGTGGCTCCAGCATACAGGCCTCTGTTCTCTGACAGTGGTGCATATGAACTGCATGTGCAGTGAATAAGAGAAAGAAAGATATTACAATGAGGTAGTCAGTGTTAATCAGTAAATAATGGGCAAAACTGAAACATTAATTATTTCATAAACAAAGAGAATTTGACAGTAAAGGGGGAAAAAGTGATGGAGACCAATGCAGCTTTTCATGCCCATGAAAACCTTAGATAATTTGTACTAAGTATTAATGACATGTTCAATTTTGAATACAGGACATTTTCTCTTAAGATCATCCTTGACACAAAAGGTCTCTAGCACTCACTAAATAGGTATCTCAAAAATGTGGCCTGCTCTGTGACTCTATTCAAAGGTTACATCACAACCTTGAAATTGGCTTTCAACAGAGGCAGACAGTGTTCACATGTACAGAATAAAAGTATCCTGCCTGACATGACTGGATTTCCTATAGCTTATGCCAGATGGGGATTATGCAAAGGACTGGTGAGCAAGAAACAACTGAGCCAAAATTCAGGATTTGTACCTTTTGAGAAGTTTTGACACTTTGGATTTGGTTTCAAATACAAATAAAACCATTTCTTTCCAGTATGCTTTTGCAAGTCAGATTTTGTCAAAAGTCAAATTGTCAAAAATTTTGTTTTGGAAACGCCAGAGCATAGTATTTTGAAAGCTATATAGGGCTGCCTGGGACCCTGCAACTGCTGAATGAACCAGAACTGATGCCGCCTTAGCTGGGGAGGCACATGCCTCCCCTGCAACCAGTCCTGCTTACCATGGGGAGGTGGGGGTCCCCGTGGCCCATCTTGCTGCCTGGGGGACCCCCGCAGCCAATCCCACCAATGTTCCAGCCAATCACTGCAACTGCTTCCGGGAGTGGCTGCAGCGATCAACTGGCTCTTGCGGGGGGTGGGTACCAGAGCTCCTGCCTGCCCATCGCCTGTGCAACGAGCTCAGCCAGTCAGCAGGAGCACCAGTGCTCTTAGGGGGTGCAAGTGCACCTCCTACGTGTTGCCACTGCCTGGAAGTACAGTGGCGACTCAGTAGCTCATCACAGATCCAAGCAGGGTTCCTACAGAGCATTTTCACTTGCTTTGATTTATCCAATCTAGAAGTGTTTGAAGCCAAACAATGAGTTTAATGAATCAGCATTTTCCTATGAAAGCCTCTTCAGTGAGAAATGCATACTGACTAGTTGTAAAGCTGGCTCTCACTGAGTTTGCACAAATCATTTGACCTCTTTAACTCTGTCTCTCTTACCAGCAAAACAAAGATACATAATAACTAGAAGTGCGCCGATACATCGGTCCAATATTGGATCGGCACCAATATAAAGAAAATTGATTACAGTGGAAATTGGTCTGATGTGGCTGATAATTTGGCTGATTAATGCTCATGCATGTGTGCAGCTACAGCGCAGCACACAGGCAGTGAGGAGCACAGCCCAGCAACTTGGAGAGCTGTGTGCAGTTTGTAAGTCTGGTGTGGTGGAGAGGAGGGAAGGGATATGGGGGGGACAGATTAATGCTCCCCATGGTGAGGGAGTGGGGCTGGGGTAGGCACCACCCAGCCACGGTGAAGTGCAGGTGGGGTGGAGCCATGGCTCATCTGGGGGGTGTGGGGAGGGGGGAGTGGTTCCCGCCACTGTGTGCACCCCAGGAGGGCATGGGGGGGTGTGCCCCCCCATATCTGTGCAGGGTGGGGCAGGCTGCAGCTTTGGGCTGGGGGCCGTGCTGGGCCTTTCCCGGTGGGGGATGGGAAGGAATGGCTAGGTCACACTGTGCTTGGGGTGGGTGGCAGTGGTGCTGGGAGAAGAGCTACGGGGGAGGCTGCAGCTACCCCAAATTCTGCCATAACCCCCACAATCCCTTCCCAGCACAGCCACTGCATGCCCCAAGCGCAGCCCCCGGAAGAGCCCAGTGCAGCTCCTGGCCCCAGCCTGCCCCGCCTTGATCCAGGGCACATGGGTCTTGAAGGATACAGAACAAGTATGAAGTGATTATTGTTAGTGCTACACACATTAGTGCAGGGTAGTAAGAGGCTGACATATTTTCTCAAGAACTAAAATATGTGAAGAGATGCGATAGTGATCTAGATGAAAGAAGGAGAATTTTCCTTTAGAGGAGAGAAACATTCATAAAAAAAATCCTTTTAAGTGTAAACATGTAAGATTCCTACCCTAAACTGTATTGATCTGGTTCAATCATGGTTCTTCTATCAATCCTCCCCACACCAAGATTAGTTTCTACGATGCTGACAGAATGCCTCTGTCTTCTCTCATCATGTAACGAGATTGGCATGGAGTCAAAAGAGGAATTGCTGACAATACTAGATCTGGAAGAAATTTCGCTGTGACCAGAATCTGAAAAGTTATCCACTGTGCCACTAGGAGCCAAAGTATAGCCTGCATAAGGAACAGCATCATGTTAATCAGGCATTCCAAGTTTGCAACCAAAATACTTGTTACAGATATTTTCAAAACATGATAGACATTTAGTATGACTGTTATTAGAGTACATAACATTTTGAAAGCATTTATTTCATGGAGAGCAGCAGTGTGTGAGGCACAAATAATGCAATGGGACCTTTAATCTAATATGTATTTATTTCTGATTAGAGTTAAAAAAAGTGACAACATGAAATATCTGTATTTAGAAAAGTTTGCCCCTCTCTATACAGAATCAAAACCTAGTTTGTCACAAGTATGTTTGGATCTCTAGCTTTATGTGAAAAATACTTTTGTTGATACGAATAACATTTGCACATTTATGCACCTAAATGCTCTCAAAGATTAAAGGGAGTATAGGCATGTGGCTGGATTATACCAGAATTCCACATAGATCCTCTCCTGTGCACAATTTTGTCTGCTCTGCAAAGCTACACTTCAAGGGTGAATTGCAAATAGAAAACGAAAACTACATTAAGCATAAATGTCTGTGCTGAAGGCTCCTCAACTATTTTGGAGGCACTTTGTCAGCCTAAATTTTTTCACCCACTTTTTCAAAAGCTGTCATACTTCTAAATCTTGGTGGTATTTGGTAAAGTGATAACATTATTAATATAATAATGTTAATACCAGGCATCAAATGGATTGTGGTGAGGCTTTTTGGATTAAGTTTATCCAAAAATGTAAGATTGTCAGACTTCGGGATACCATCTATGGTTTAAGCCATGCTGGATAAGAACAGAAAGAGTTTTTTGCTTAAGTTATTACAACATAATGTTGTATTAACGACCTTCCAATTAAGTTAAAAGGTCACTCAAGAACATGTAGTTGTGCATAAATTAAGTTTCCATTTTTGATTTACCATTCACCAGTGAGCTTCAAGGAAACCCCAACTGAGCTTCCCCCATTCACACTTGCTTAGAATATAGCACCAACATTGCCGCATATGATTAATTTACAAGGGCATATTTACAGATATTAATTTCATGATGCCATTAATCTTGAATATGCTTTATGGTTTAAAATCATTTTCATATTTTGCTTTTCCAAGTATACAGTACTGCTTCCTCTCCATTTAGCTAAACAAAGAATCCTGATTCCTTTTTCAAGAAAAAAAACGCAGGAGTTGATCAAATGTGATCAAGATAATGTAGATTTATTCCCTCCTAAAAGGTTAATGAAAAAATATATATGCTGAGATCTTACAAAGATTAAAGCAGATTATCAAAGCCTTTTCTGCACAAGATCCTCCTCCATCTCAACTTCAGAAAAGATCACTTAGGCAGAGGTTTTGGGTATTTGTCTATGCTTTTGAGAGGCACTCTCCCTCTCCCTTTTTAGAACTCTCTTTACCCAATTGTTCTTGTGATTATTCTTTCCCTTTTTGGTTCTAGGTAAACCCCACCTATCCCATAGGTCCGTGATGCATTGTTATTCTTGTTACTGTTCTCACTTCCAAGAGAAGAGGAGGAACTGGTTAGGTCCGACAGTCTGGAGCCATAAGATCTCAGCTGATTGCCACTGCCACCTAACAGGATGAGAAAAGGGTTTAGATATCCATTTGACAAAGAAAATAGAGTGCAATACCCACATGAAATGCATGTGAGTTTCAGTTTCTTAATCTGGTCAGAATTATTCCTACTCTTTCAGAGGCCAACATTCTTGCTGTGTGGGAGTTCAACTGTGACTGCTCTCATTCTCCTCCCCCTTAAATACAAGGCACTAAACTGATTTCTATATTTATTTTAAAAGAGTGGAAGGAGAATGTAACATCAATGTTACCTGATTACGTTATTGTAGGACTACATTATTGTATTTCCATAGTGGCATTCTTTTTCCCCTCTTTTTTTTCAAATAAAGAAAAGGCAAGTATCTATGTTTTGTTTTTTGGAGTTGTTTTTCCCTCTTTAAATCCAATGAAAAAGGAAACAGGATAGAAATTAAAGTATTTATCACAATTTTGAAATAATAATCCTTTTCAAGAAAAGAGAAATAAATGCTGATTTGGGTAGCCATGCTTGGCAGTACTCTTACTGAATGAATATTTTACTGAATAGTTCTTATTAAAGTAACTGAGCAAGAAAGCTTCATTGTGCAATACTATTCTTCAGATATTTACCATTAATTCTTGGACTAACCATGCTGCAAATAGACAGAAAATCTGAAGCATTGAGGGTCTGTGTCTTGAGCCAATCTGTGCCTTGAGCCAATCTGTGCAAATTTGTACTTGTCTTGCATGGATTTCTCCTCATTTAGCACAACTGCACAGAAGCTACAATGGACTTCATTCTTGTTAATTCCTACAGGAGTAGGTAGTGGATTGGGTTAATGTACCCACTCTTGCCTTACAATGGCATTGTAAGGTCAAAATATTTTACCCATCTATGCTACCATTGGCATAAAGCAATTGAAGGAGGGATCGTGGTAGTTTGAAACAACAGTAATGCAAGTTGTGTAGTACATGGGGTCTAGACTGCTTCCTGTCTTATGCTAATAGTTCCTAATGCCTCCATTGGAGGGTTGCTGCTCTTCTCCCCAGCTGACCTTCCCCATGACAGAACACAAGTGAAGGATTCACTACATCTCCATAATTCTCTCAAAGCCATTTCTAAAACTGGAGGTGAAAAAAAAAAGATACAAAATGTAGTATGTATCTTATACCTTTCCTTGGAGAGCTCTGTGGTGAAGTGGGAGGAGAAGACATCTGTGAAGATGCATTTGATATTGTGTCTTCGGCTTGTTTCTTGTGACGCTCCAAACTTCCTTCCTCAGACAAGGAAAGAATTTTCTTTAAAGCTTGTGGTGAGTTAATGCCTTTAAGAAAGGAAGAATGGAAATATATACATAAAATCTCAAACAATTATACAGTGTGTTATTAAAGGAGGACACTGTAAATGGTAAAATGTTTTAAAAGCATTTTTCTTTCTTGAGTTTCAACAATAAAGATTTTATTTATTGTTTCTTTTTATGATATATTGTCTACTCCTACATTTTATTCAGCTTGAAAAATGAAAGCAGATCAGTCTCCTTCAGCTTCTGGACCATGTCCATTAGCTAACATGCTGCTGTCACTGGGCTTCTAGTAGTTCACTTAAAAGGTAACTTTGTAAATGTTGTTCAAGGATATACTAATCTATAATCTGGGATATAGCATCTTGATGACTACTCAAATCCTGAAAATCAGAAATGTTAGAGATGCACATCCTCTGACCGATCCAGGTGTTTTCTGAATGGTTATGTAGAAGCATCTCACCTGCTCTTCAGTTCCTAAATAGCCTACAAGGTCAAAAATACAAAAAAGAGCTAAGGCAGATCATAGGCAAGCATATATCTGGAGAGGCAATGTATTTTTACAGCTGTCTCTCCCTGGAGAAGATCTAGGATATAAAGACTGAAGAAATCTTCTAAAATAGACATCTGATTTGCACTTTTTTCCTCTCAAATGAGAGCGCTTTGCTGCTTAAAAGTGTAAATGGAGCAACTTTGACAGATTTGAATATTTTAGGGGTGGAAACGTTCTTCAGGTATGGCACAGAATTTGTCTTTGATCTGATCCAGAATTATTTGATCAGCCCAGCCTAATTGGTTTTCAAAATCCTTCACACCTTGAGCAAAAAAGAGGATCGACTGAAGCATCACAGCTAATTCAAGCAGCAACTAAGGAACTTGAGTGATGCTAAATTATTGCACGCTTATTTGGTTACACTACTTCTCTCTGTGACAGTTTCAACAATATGTGTAGAACCTGACAGCAGATGGAGACAGAACAGAGCAAACCTCTTTCAAATCACTGCATGTATAGAGACATGGCTAGCTATTTCTTTGCACTAAATCAGTGTGGGCAGTTATTTGGGTTGGGAGGCCACTTAGGGAGTTTTAGTAAGCTGTTGCGGGCCGGTGA
>NW_017728913.1:16218699-16272792 GCF_001723895.1 Crocodylus porosus | reverse complement strand
GGCCCAGGCTCATCTGACCTGCACCCATTGCCAGGGATAACAGATGGAGAGGTGGGTGAGTGGACTCTTCATGGAAATAAACCCAGGACCTCTGTGGGCAGGGTGTACTCGGTCAGGCAGATGGGATAAGGCTGCGGGTGGGTGGGGAGTAGTGTTTGGGAAGGGGATGGGGGGCAGGGCTGAGGCCAGGATCGCAGGGCAGTGACAGTGTAGGGATGGGGCCCGGGACAGAGCTATGATCTGCTCCCTGCATCATGACTCTGCCCCAGGCCTCAACCCTGTCATCTTTGCCCCAGACAGGGCCCTACCAACCTCTCCCGTTCCTGGACACTGCCCCCTGCCTTCCCATAGCCTCATCCCATCCTCTTAGGTAAGCTTGGCCTACTCAGAGGTCCTGGGCTGGTCTCCCTGTTGACCCTGTCCACCTGCTTTGTCTGGTATATCCAATGGTGGGTGTGGGGTAGATGGACTGAGGTGCTTTGGGAGCAGCAGAGATGGTGGGAGCCATCGCTGCTGCCGCTGCCGAAAAGATGAGTCCGACCATGCCGTATACCTAGAGATGCCACCTGCACCTGGGCTGGAAAAAATACCTTGGAGGGTCAGATCCAGCCTGTGAGCAGTATTTTGCCCACCCCTGCACTAGGTAGTGGGCTATGCTGAGCACAAGAGAAAAGAGTGGGGAAGAGGGGGGAGGCAGAATCTTAGTTGAGGTGGCACAGGCTTACCCAAGGACTACAGGGGGTAAGAGGGAGCGGAGTCCCCTCATCAGCCTCTCCAAACTTCCCTATGACAGACACCGCTGCCACAACAGCTACGTTAACTCTCCACAGCTGTCAATGAACTGTATGTGGAAAAACACTGTAAAATCCTTAATTCTGTAATGTCTGAGATACTTAACCCAGTAGCTGCTGGCTGTACAACATGGGAAAAAGAAGAAAGGCTGATGAGTTTGATGCCTGCTCCAAACTGCAGCTGCAGCTTCTCTCCCACAGATGAACTCGTGTTGAGCACAACCCCTTGCTACTACTCAGGAGCCTCCCTGTCTCTATTTCACCTTGTGTCTCAGTTGCCTGGCCCTAGTTATTAGGGCTGTGTGAAGCTTCAGTTACTGATTCAATTTGGAGGAGATCTGGCCCCATTCAGCGGTCGAATCTCCGAATCTGAATCAAATCAGGAGACCGACAGAAAGGTCTGAACTGATCCAAAGCCTCTGACTCAATTCAGAAAAAGTTTAGAGATTTGGTCAGTCCCTGCTTGCCCCTACAGGGAGATGGACCCGAACTCCATGCCAGTAAGTACGGGATGGGGGTAGGGGGGCTGAAGGAGGAGGGAGGGGACCATGGGGGTGGGAATCCCTGCCAGGCCCCATCGCCTGCCTACTCCCCCAGCCCCCCTGGGTACTCCTCGACCCCCACCTGCTCTCCCACCTGGCTCCAGCGTCCCACCACGTATAAAAAAAAAAAAAGCCTTTCAGTCACCGGCTCCTGCCAAGCAGAGGGGCAATCCCCACTGCCCCCTACTGCCCTGCACTGCATGAGGGGAGCCTGTCATGAGCCCCAATCCCCATCAATGGCTGTTCTGCAGGGCCCCAGCATCTCAGTACTTTAAAAAAAGCCCTGCACTCACCAGCTGCTGCAGTGGCCATTGGGGTCTCTGGGAGCTCATGCCAGAGCACCCCATGCAACATGGAGCAGTGGGGGGAAGTGGGGATTGCTCCCTGCCTGGCAAGAGCTGGTGAGTGTGGGCTTTTAAAAAAAGAGTTGGAACCCTAGGGCTGGACGGGACAGCCGTTGACAGGGCTGGGAAAGCGGCTGGGGGATGGGCGTATTTGAGTCAGAGATTCGGTGATTCACCAAATCAAATCACTGTCCCCCGAATCGGTCGAATCCAAATCCAAAGCAAATACTAGCTGATTCACACAAGCCTACTAGTTATGCTATGGCCTGTATAAAACCTCTTCCTAGTTTACCTGGCTTAGAAATATACTTTCCAAGAATTGTTTTAAGGTTTCAAGTTATAAATGAGAAGTTACAAAATAATCTTTACCATTGCAACTACAATAAGGTATTATACCACATTTTGACTAGTAGTGTTCATTTGAACTACACTTTCAAACCTTTTTTATTGCTTTAAAGTTACATGCTCTTGAATTGCACAAATAAATATTGGAGTCTTGAATGAAATGCACTCTCATTCTGCTTACCAAATGGTGGGAGGTCTTTCACTGGTACTTTCTTACGAGAAGGATAAAGAGACACAGCGGGAACCTGTAATGCTTGGTTTGCTTTATGCTGCTGCTGTGTTTTCTGTTGGATTCCTGCCCTAGGAGCCACTGGTGATGTTTCTGATTTCCCAGACCGTTTGTCCCCTGGATTCTTCGGTACTTTGTAACATAAAGTAGGAAACAAAAAATGGATGACTACTACCTATTAATATCTTGGGATTCATGACCAGAAAAATTCAAAAGGTTCTAATTCTACTTAAAAGGGTCCTCAAATACCTTTGATGATGCGTATGATACATGCTTGGCCCAAATACAACTCTTCTTTTAGTAAACAGATAGTACCTGCACACATAACTAGCTAAAATTTTCAAGCAATTTCAAGTCATTCACACATTTTTAGATCCTGTGCAACTTGCCAGATGTAAGCATGAAAACTCCATGCACGTCCTGGAAACATTAGTTGCAAGACAGTGCAGGGCTAGTAACTGTTTGATCCCGCAAGGGGAGTAGCAGAGGGTATACTACCTTTGAGCCCAACAGTATAGCGGTTAGAGCCCTCGCCCAAGGAGTGGGAGATCCAGGTTATAGGCTCTCTTCAACCAGAAGGGCTCTGAACCTTCATCAACCACTTACCAGAAAAGTGCCCTAACAACTAGGTTATAGCCTGGTTCACCATTACCTGCTGATGCCGACAGCCAAGAGCAAGAGCACCAATAATACACAAAAGTGGAAGAAAAGGACTGTCCTACTTTGAATGAGGGCTGATCCTGTATTGAGCAGTGGGTTGGATTAAGCAACCTTCTGAGGTCCCTTCCAGCCCTGTTAATTTTTGAAAGGCCATTAGCTCCTCAGCGGTGTTGGTAAGGGAAAGCCTTTGTATAGCTAAGCACTATGGCATCCATAAAATACAGGCCAATGGAGCAAACTTAATATATTCTGCCAACACTGACTCTTTTCCTTTCTGAAAATTTTCACCACCCATATTTTGTTCCTTTGAATTCCTTGCTGAGAAAAAAAAAATTAAATTCCATACAGATACAAGTATCTAACAGAACTACTATTTAGAATCCTTATTTAGTGAAAATGCTCACGTGTGTTAGTGGCTGGCTCACATTGCAAAGACAGTGTCTGAAGACTCTCTTCATCCATTTCTAGATCCAAATTAGAGAGATACTGCTTCACTTTCCGTGCCATCTGAGCATCTTCATATAGCTTTTTGGCATTGAGGAAGGAGCTGCGACGAACCCGCTTCTTGTGACCCCCTGTTTGTGCAACATCTAGCACAGCTGCATTTGTACTGCCCTGACTGAGAGACCTGGAGCGAAGGGGGAAGAGGACAAAGATGTGACTTAGTGCAGCACTACATTAATTAGCGAATTTGAAACATGCAAGATTGCATGAGAGTCAGTCTATGATCAAAGCTTACATGCCTCATTCCAGTAAGTCAAACAGCTATAACAGATAGAAGGATGAGGGTCAAGATATATCATTACTTGGTTAAAATAATATATACCTAATTAAAATAAAATAAATGCCTGGAACCTATTCTGCTCCAACTAAGTAATGTCACTTCACACATCTAGAAAAGCATTCAAGCTTGTTCTCTCACATAAGTCAGCTACTCCAAAGGTCAGAGCATTAAGAAAAGCTCATGCAGCAAGGCGATGCTGACAGACGACTGTAACTGAGCTTCAAACATAAATACATATCATCTAGAAAGGGTTCAGAAAAATTTCTTCTAAGTCTTTTAATATTCTTGTTTAAATACTTCATTTGTGATTAAAAAAGACTTCTTTAAAAACCAAAAAATTCCCTGAGTGGAATATGATAAAAGTTTTTGTTAAATAAAATGATCTATTACAGAGGTTCTCAAACTGTGGTCCGCGAGCTCCATTTAGGTGGTCCGCAGAAAGGTTGCAGAACAATTGAGAATATCTGTACTTGGCCCTGTGCAAGATTTGTTTTTTCTGATAACGGAGATTAAATGGTCTGTTGAGACCCTCAGCAGTTTTCAAGTGATCCGCGAAAAAAAAGTTTGAGAACCACTGATCTATTAGTTTATGAGGAAATATATGTCATGCACATTTTGTGTGTATATGTATATATGGAAGCAATTTATGGTTTCTGATATGTTATAGGTAACAATAATAGAGGCTGGTTTGTAGGGTGAAAACAAAAGTTAGTTGAGGTGTAAAAAATAAAATACTTAATTTTTTGCGGGGGAAGGGGGAACGGGGTTTAAATCTGTTCCTTTGATCATCTCAGCTCATTTGTTAGGTATAAGTAAATTAGTTGCAATTGTTTTTAGCTGTATTATTACTTTTCTTTGCCTATTTTAGAATGACTTTTATAGTGCAAGTCAGCCTGGTGAGATTTAAATACAGTTCCCGGGTACACTAAACAAACACGTTTTCCTAATCTCAAAAATATTAAGAAATAGTTTCACAGCGCTTGTGTTTTTGACCTCGCAAGCAAAAGCACCTTTTGATTAAATTTAATGTCAGTACAAAAGGGTTAACCAAATAAAAAAAAAGTCAAAGCATCAGAAAATTAAAGATAGCAGGTAGGAAAATGCAAAGAAAAGAATGTATGTCTGCATGTGTTGTCTCCAACCACTTACCCCAAACTTCTCCATTTCTTCTTCCTGTAAGTAAGAGCCAGGAAGAGTAAAGCATGGGTTTAGAAAGAGACAGAGAAAGATCACAAGCTCAGAAAGAAAAAGACCAGACTACAGGACAAGCAGTACTAGAAGCTCAAACAAACATTAAAACAAGTCTTATCTCAGACACACAGTTAGATATTAAAATCTTTTCTAATTTAAACTAAGTCTAACCTGAACCCTTGAGCTGGCTCTACACATAACCAAAGATAATTTATTTAATATTTTCCTGCAATGCTGGTTTATTGCTGTAGTTTAAATATTCCTACTTGTAGCAGAAAGTGTTTCAGACTCGCCTACACATCAACATTTCAATCAATAAACTCTTCTTTAAGACAGTACAATCAAGGAGAATCTCTTCAGCCTATAAACTGGTGAGATATAATCACAGAGTTGTCTGCCAATGAGAGAACAGAAAAACCATCCTGTCCATGGTAAGGTTTATAAATGATTCTAATTTTTAAGACTTGTTTTTAAACATATACACAATAAAAAATCATGATTAATTAAAACTGGTACAGGTCAGTGTAAGTAGTAGTACATCCATAGTGCTATTATACATTGAGTGATATAGAAAAATATATAACCCGCTAGGGTAACCGAACATTCCCCCCATTGCATACAATGAGAGCTCAGGCCCCGAAGTCTCACATCTTTCATTTTTCAATCTGCAATGTTTCTTTTGTTGTGGATATGAAGGGGCACTAAAAAGAATACCTCATTTCATTATCGATACTCAGCCTTTCATCTCAATAAATTGAAACTCACCGAAGATAGGAAACTTACCTAGTCCTGAACATTAAAGCAGGATCCATGTTAACAGAAGCCATCCTACCAACATGGCGAATTTCTTTTGCAATCATTCTCAGCTTCTCAAAATTGACCAAGCCCTCTACTTTTGAGTCATTGCCTACAATCAGCAAAGGGGGGGCGGGGAAAGGCAATTAGCAACAGCATAAGCTGCTAGCTGCAAAATTCATTTCCATCAAGTAGTAAAGAGCTAAAGGATTTTGTGTTTACCTTCATGAAGGAAAGTAAGGTCCTTTTTGATGACAGGGAACAGAGGAATAATAGGCGGCTGTAAGTTTTGGCTGTTCAGGACATTGCGATATTTTGCCATGTTCCTAGACGGATCAAACAAGTCCTGAAGATCTTGAAACAGCTTCTCATATTTGCTTGGAAGCTTTTCCCAAGTGGTACGGAGCCTTGCAACAGGTGCCAAATTCAGGCCACTAGAACAGTTCAGAAGGGGATTTTTGTTTGTGAGTTTTTGTTTTGGTCCAGTTAAATAAGAATTATGGGCAAAAATTAATAGAAAGAGCCATAACATTCATATGTAAAACCTTGGAGCACAAATACCATATGTAAGGCCAAGTCTACAGTACAGCAATATAGCAATTAAATGCAAATATACCAGTAAGAAAAAAATGCCTTTTGCAAATGTGCATTTTATAAGGATAAACTGTAACAAGAGACAAAACTGAAACAATATAATACAGCAAGACAAAATAGAAAATATGTATAAGTGAGTAGAGATTATGTACTAACTAGTGAACTGTCTGTCAAGAATGATGGATGAATTTCAAATAACACCAATGCTCACAGTAGCCTCACAGTAATGGCCTTCTCACAGTAGCCAGGAGCCCAGCTCCTGCTTTTCCTCAGCTGTCCCTTCCCTCTACCCTCCCTACCATGCTGGGCTCCCAGTGCCCTTAAAGAACGTTATGGACAGACAGACACACAGGCAGATGGACTAATCCCTTTATTTTTTATTTATTTATTTATTTATTTTTACACACACACACACACACACACACACACACACACACTTTCTCTCTCTCTCGGCTATCCACTCTCACTATTCAGGGACCTTGTCCAACCTTTACCAAAGAAGTCTTTAAATACATTTGGGACATCCAGTTGCGTCTGATTCCTAGATAAAGCATCCCTGTTCACTTAAGCAATTTGAATTTAGAGAAAGCTCTGTGACTCTTTCCTGTGCTGCAGTAGTCCAAGTATCATTGTCATCTCTGGATGGAATAGTTCTAATGGATTCTAAGCGGTGGAGCACTGCCTTTTTGGTGCTAAGAAATGGAGTATTTTATACCAGTAGTATGGAGGCCATACTGACCAGCTATTCACATCTAACTGTAAAGGGAAAAATGTATATGGATTGATAAAGCCTTCCACTGTTCAAATGGTAGTTATCTGACACACTGCCTCTCTCCAGTGGAGGTCAGCTGAGGTAGCTGAACTACACTCTTGATTTAAATTTCTTAGTGATGCTGAGAGATTATCAGTAAGGGTCTTTAACCCTGGAATTTGTTTCTTCATCTAGTCAAATGGACTCAAATCCATTCGTCTTCAGGACAAGGGGCTCATGTGTTTACAAATAAAAAGCTTTTGCAGGGGAGGGAAGGAAGGCTGCTTTTAAACACCCATTAGCCTTTTTAGTGGCATTTTAATTATCTTCTATAATTGTGATGTTTTATATTTTAGTTTTTCAACTTGAAAGACTCTGAAGAGCAAGTATTTAAATATTTAGAGGAGCTTTGTCTTTTTTTAAGTGTGCACTATGCATCTTTAAATTAATTTGATTTATACAGTATTTACTCAGTTCTAAGATGAACTCCCCCCCCCCCATTTAGTAGAGGGGGAAGTCCCTCTTCTTGGAACCCAGTACAAATCGTTAGAGGAGGGGCAGGAAACTGCTGTGGCTCCGGCCCTACCTTGGTTTGGAGTCAAATGCACAGCTGCTGTTTGCCATTCACTGCCTCTGCAGCCTCCCTCTCCCCCATGTAGCCTTGGGCCCCTGTGCCTCCACTTCCACCTGCATCACTTCTTCCCCCCATAACCCTGCCCCTCCTCCCCGTCTCCCCCAGTGCCTATACAAAGGGGGTGGGTAGGAAGAAACAGCCTGTCCCGCACTGCCTCCCCTCAACCGCCTACTGCTTTCCCTACTGCAGTGGTGGTAGGGATGAATTTAACATGAGCCTCCAATAATCAGATTCTAAATATGGAAAATTATAACAAGTTTATAATTTTTCTATGTATAGAATGTAATTATTGGGGGGGGTCATCTTGGATTTAGGTTAATGTGGCAATTTAAATATTAAACAAAATCATCTTAATTGAAGGCATTTTATACAAAAAAATTAACCCACCTGAATTTTAGGTAAGTGAAACACAAACCTGAGAACAGCCAACAATAAATTCTAAGTCAGATAATTGCAGTCATTGGCCATGTTCACATGAGCGCAGACATTTGTTTCCCCAGGGACAAGAAGCAGTGACACACCTTGTAGCACGTGGAATCTGGTGCATGGGAGGTTACCCCAGGTGGGGTAGGGGAGGCTAGGGCCAGTAACTGTGCTAGCTCTAGCCGCCTTACCAGTGGCTCTGGCAGGTTTTGGGCAGCGTCCACTGCTGCTATGTGCGCCGCCCTGCTTTTTTAAGAAACGCCTCCCCCACCAGCAAGGTAGCAGTGCAAGGAATGTCTGCATGTTTGGTGCCACAGACGGGTCTGCAGCACCACATACCACATGTCTGTGGTCATCTGGACACAACCACTGTTCCTATTGCCCTTTTCAGCTTTATTATGTATATATACATACAATACTTTCTCACTGGAAATTTCTGTCCTTTCATCAGCAGACTAAGCAGCTCAGGATAAATTACGATCAACAACATTTATTGAAAACTCAATACGTGCAAAATGTTGGACACTTTTCCTGGCATTGAGCATCCTTAACTTATAGCAGAAAACAGGTTGAGGTTAAACAGTACTTTACAAGAGACACAAAGTGCCCACACTCATCAAGACAGTGTGGGTGGAATAAAAAACAAAAAAAAACAAAACACAAAGACCTCTAGACCGATATCCAGACATTCCTATAACTCTGGAAATGCATCCTACTGATCACTCTGCCTTTTTATCTTTCTGTCAGGTAGGTTATCAGATTAGCAAGACAAATTCTACTCACTTTTTAAAATCATGGAGCCCCTGATATCCCCAAAGCAGTTTTTTCTTGGGGGGAAGAAGGCAGGGCTCTCTCTTTCAAATTAGGCTGTAACTCTGACTTTGCCCTTGTCCAAACCTTTCCTATTTCATCAAATTCCTCCCACAACACACAAAATGTTTGTACTCCCCAATATCAGTAATCTCAATATTTATAAATGAAGTAGGGTTCCAAATAATATTTCAACAATAATTTGAATGCCATTTCAGTCTATTTTTACAGACTTGTGCAAAAAACTAATGTTAACAGTTGTAACTGGATTCATTTCAGCTTAATACAAGTATTTACTTTGCTTGATATACAACTCCCCAATAACAGACTGAATTCACAGTAAAAGCTACCCTTCCCTCATTTACCTGATGATTGCAAACATAGAGTTGAAGTTTTTGCATTCCCTGCAGTGTAGTGCTATCTTAATGAAATGTTTAATGATCTTCATCCTTTTTAGCTGGTTGGTTTCTCTCAGAATCTCAGATGCTACCCAGAATGTTTCTTGGTTTATTACTTCTTCAAACTTTTTCAGATTAGCACATCCTGATTTAGATTTGAGTTTAAATAGGTCATCTATATATTCTGTGGGTTCAATATTACGGAACGACTCAAAGTTTCGCATGGAGAGCTGCGTAGCCACCTCCACAGTACTAAGCTGCAACAGAGAAATTTGGCTTTCCCTTAGTAACTCCTGAGCGTCTTCATCTGAACACAGGGTTTCTGTCTCCATGTTGTTTTTCAGATAATACCTGTAAAAAAATTCAAATGACAAGAGACTTGATAAGGATATCACATACTTGTGAAAAGTATACAGACCACAAATAGCATACTCTCTAACACACTTAAAAGAGTGCAAGAAGTTGAATTGAAACACTCGCAGAATAAAAAAAGATGATGTTACAACTGTTCAGACACAGATGCAGCACAGTTCGTACAAAATAAGTAGGCATTGTCCCACCTGCCACTTAGCTGTATTCTATCAGCAAGCTTGGACAGCTGATCTGGAAGCCTCCTTTGCTTGATTACACCTTCTGGAGTGACAGACACTTCACACAATGAATATGCATCAGGGGTAGCAGTGAGGGCAAACTCCCGGATTGCCTGAATGACCACTTCCTTTGCCGTTGTGTCCTTACTAATCATAATGTAACGACTTTGCTGATCTGCTTTGAAAACTCTGAGGACTTGGTCTGGTAAGTCTGAAGAAGAAAAATGTGTGCTCAGCAGCTTAATAAAACAGGTCAGATATAAATGAGAAAAGACACGTGATGCTATTACAGTTACTTCCACAAATGTATCAGTACCAGTTTTCATGTTTCACCCTTTTTTCCTCCTGAAATTACTCTGATATTAATAAGACAAGACTCACAAATGATCTCTGCTTCATGAGTCTAACGTGAATTTGAACCTAAAAACCTGTCCTACAAATTTTTAATCCAAGACATGCTCAAATAGCAAAAGCCAGCTCACTCTCTCCTACTCATGGTAGCATACCCCAGGTTTAAGAACTACTTAAGAGAACATTTAGAAGATTAAGCGTGATATAAATAATATATTACAGATACAGGGGATTCCTTGGGCTATACTAGAGGTTCCCAAACCTTTTCTTACTGAATACCCCCTTACAGGTTTATCAGCTGCCCATATTCCCCTACCACAATGTTTTATATTATAACCCCTTAAATGTCCATTACTACTATAACGAAAATTAAATCTGCAAGTACACAATTTCTCCCTGATGCCCCTTAAGAGATTTCCCAAACTGTGGTACGCGTACCACAGTTTGGGAACCCCTGGGCTATACAATAGAACACTTTTAGGAAGTCTGAAGTTCCTTGCCTACAAATAGGTCCTCAGTCTTAATAATAAGTCTACTTAAGATGGTCTTCACCATCTCTCCCTAGTCTTAGACTCCTATATTGAGAACACAAAGACAGCATGTTTTATTTTCTATATAAAAATTCTGGTTTCCTACAAAGTTTAAAGTTAGTAGTAGTAGTACTTAAATTTATACCCCGAGCGAAACCAGACAGACTGATGGTGGCTTGCCGTTTTCCTCTCAGCTTAATCTTCAAAACAGGAAGCAGAGATCCTTCCCAAACTTAAAAAGTTTTAAGAAATACCAAGATCTGGTTGTAAAATGAAGTACCCAAGAGAAGAAACCAGAATCTCAAATCTCTCTCCACAGTTTGGGATATAGGATTTATGGTGATACAAGTCATAAATATAAGCACTCTTCAAATACCTAAAATAAGGAACTTCAATAAAGTAGGCTGATTTCCATAGGTGCTGGCCTCCCCTAAATTATGCTCAGGTGAAAGGGAACTGAGAACGGTCAGCACTTACGAAAATCAGGCATGAGCATGTTTGAAAATGTTGGCCATTTTTAGGTAGAATACTTAGAAATTTAATTCCGGGACAGCATGTGCCCCTACAGAGTCACAATTGTTCATATTGGAGAGGTATACATATAAATGGCAAGCAAGATTCATGGGTTAGTAGTCAGCTACGTGTGGAAATATTTGTAGGCAAAAAATTCAATGAAGTTGTGCATTTATCTTTTTGTTTAACTTTTTGAATAATTATGTAACAAAACATTAAGTATAAAAAACCAAAAATAAATAAAATAAAATTTTATAAATCAAGACTAATAACTTCCTCCTCATTTTAATAAGGAAAATAGTGGCCTGAAGAACTGAAAGGGAGACACAAAATACACATTCAGTATTCAAATTTTTTTCTTAATTTGTTTTAATAGCAAAAATACAATGTGAGCAAGGCTGTCAGAAATTCTTATTACTTTTAAGATATTTAAAAACGCCAGAATTCTAAAAACATTGAATTTCAATATCTTTAAAGTTTGATGCTAACCTGAAATCTGGAATTGAACCCTATTTTCATGATACTAACAATATGTGGGAGAAACAGATCCCCCCACCCCCACAAAAAAGCAAAGGTTTATAAATATTTTGCAGCTCTTTACCAGCAGACTTATTATGAAGAGCACAATTGTAAAGTAACCACAAAGTATTTTATTTTCACTGCTGTTACTTTAATTTTTAAGTGATTATTAAAGTTAATATCTATTTTTAGAGATTTTGCTATGCATTTAAATTCCTGTTTAAACTCCTCTATAGAAAGAAGCTACAGAATTTGTACTTTTATTCTGAAGGGCATAAAGGTTATCTGAACAACATGAAAATAGAAGGCAGAGAGGAGTCTTCTAGGTCTACAGCTAAGAATGATACTTTAATAGATGGATACTGACAATCCAGCTGTTGGAAGAAAATGCTTACTTTGGAAACCCTGCAATCTTATTTGCCAGCAATTTACAGAAAAAAAGAATTTACCATTAGAATTGGATGTGCACTACATGTTTATTTTTAAATTACTACAAGAAACATGTATTCATCAACTGAAGTGCAGAAGTAAAAGTATAATAATTAAGCAGTTTTACCTCACTGTTAAATGTTCCCAGACTAGTCAATCTTGGAAACTTGAAGGTTAACTGCTGTTACAGATGGTTGATTTTAGTAACATACTGGGACTTAAGCATTCTACTTTATCAAATACCTTCAAATAAGCCAAGACCTTTCATATTTAATATGACATTCTGAAACTTGACAAACAACAATGAAAAATTGATATATTAATCTGACTACTTCACTATTTCCATATTTATTAGGATAAGTCAAGGCCAAGTTTTAGTCTTTCCTTTGTACTTCAGATCAATTACAATTATGTAGTAATGCCTTTATGTAACCATATTTCTAAACCCAATTTAAAAATGAATGTATTATAATCAAAACGGAGCACTTGCTTGCTGCACCAAATAAAGAAGAAGCCTGGACAAATAGACAGCTCACTTTTTCCTTAACTCAGCTGAGTAAGGGTCCATAATGTTTGAAACATTACTTGACCCAGCTGTCTTCTTTCAGTGGCTAACTGGGGCAGTTTCAAGTACAGATCAGTTTTCTCCAGTACTTTCTGGGCTTTGAGGAGATGCAGGAAATAGACTTTGGGGAGATGGAGGAATTAGACCCTGCAGGGAGTGTCTCAGAGAGAAGTCAATAAAGAAGAAAAATTCTCAAATACAGCCCCATTCACCCATTTTCCTTTTCAAGGAAAGGAAAAGAGGTAGGGAAAGGAAAAGAAAGTCCTTGCTACTACCCTGAAAAGAATTAAAGTCATAAGAATGAGATAGAACACAACTATGGCAAAAGATCAGTTCATTGGCTTGTCCTTGTCTGAATGAAGAACAAAATAACTTACTCTGTAGGTTTAACAGCCACAGTATAAAGGATATGGCAGAAACACTTCTCCCCTGACTATCACATGGTAAACAATTGCCTCGATGGATGTAGTATCAGACTTGATTGATTTAGGTTAAATGGGTTTATTGAACTTGGGTGCACTTTATTGAACTAAGGTACACAATAAAATCATCCAATGGCTTGTGTCTGTAAGGCAATCATTCCTACAATTCTTAAGGTATCCAATGTACTTTGATGTTTTAAGCAGAAAAAATAATCAATTACTTTAAAGCACTTGATGTATATTTTGAAAAAGCTTTCATAAAAGTAAAATACCACTAGACATAGTTTGATGAGAAAACAGTAATTCCTTAATACATGTACAGAAAAGAGGATGAAGGGCAGCTGTAATGCTCAACTGAAGGCTCAACTCACCTCTGCCATTTCCAAAGCAAGGGCAAAAATAAGTGAATACTAACTTTCTTTATCTCTTTATTTCAGTGAAAAGAACTTAATTTTGCTAATTTTCATTTCACAACATAAAATGGGTTTGATGTCTATGTACTGCAACAGTGATCTCTGGTTAATTAGCCTATAGGATAATTTGCTACTATGGTTTAACTTGCTGCCGTTATCATTCCCCACCAGCTGCTCCCTCCTTCCTTCCCCCACAAACTGTCCTGCTTCCCACCCTGCCCCTCCACAGCAAATTCATGGTAAATGGTCTATGCTGGATCATTCAACATTTACATTTCCTTTGGTGGAGCAAATTGGACAATTAATGGCACTACTACAATTGCTACTACTGGTAGATTGCAAGGATGTTTGTAGGTATGGAAATGAGGTATTTATTGTGCTTAGTGCTGCACATACATGTAGGAAAAACAATCACTTCTGAATCCTCCCTTAAAAGCAGGGATCCAACCCCAGGACATGTCCTTAGCACATGATTAAGGAGTCATGCTTTCTCTCCCCCCCAGGGAATCTTGCATTCTGTTGCACTAAGGCACAGTTTTGAACAGGATGGAAGGCACCCCATTCCAGTCTAGTCAGGAACACATGATTAAGACACACTGTTCAGATAAGGGAGATGTGGGTTAGAATTCCCTCTAAGGTTCAGGTGTGCAAAGTCAGGCCTCTTATTACTTGTGTGAGCACTCTAAGCATTAGGTACTTGCACTATCCCTTAGGACAGGCATGCCTAATCTGCAGTCCATGGGCCAGGTCTGATCTTCGGCATCTTGTCATCTGGCCTGTGAATTTCCAACCATAGAGAGCCCACGGGCCATGACCCTATGCCTTACATCCAGTGTGCGAGAGAACACAGGGCCTGATCTGGTGCATTGGACTGGGTTGAGCTGCACTGCTCAGGGTCCCTGGGTACTGATCTAGGCATGTGGGGCCTGCGGGTTGGGGTCCTATCTAGCCTGTGGACTGACCCAATGACTCATTTGACGTGGAGGACCATAAGGTTGAACACCATTGTATTGGAATATTCTTTACCTGCTCTGTTTTAAAAAGAAAAGAATAAACTAGGTATTTTTTTCCAAAAGGAACAGATTTGGCACCTAACTCCATGAAACGGTTCAAAGCTGTTAACACCTCTCTGACATAGGCACCAACCTGCCAGCCAAAGTAAGGCAATAATCATATCGATATCAGCGGATACTCCTATAAACTGTTATGATGCAACTGTTATGTTTGCAGGATTCTGTAGCAATACAGGTATAGCAAAACCACCACAACTTTAAGCTCCTTTCAATTCAGTGTCTAACTAAGGACAATTTAACTAACCTGTATCTACAGGATCATGCATATGTAACAGTTGAGGCAAGCTTTTAAGTGTCAGCTGCCTTTCTTCTTCCCAAGTAGTTAAAAGGTACACTTGTCTATAACCTCAATCATGCTATTTTCAGGAACAAGGGAATCTAGCATTTTCATTGGCATTTAGTCTGCTTGTTGATTTTACTGGTTATGGCTAGGTACACCAAATGCTCAGTATGTTCACCATTATGAATCCCATTCCAAGGCATTTGAATCCTTTTGTGTACTACATAGCAAAGCTGGACACCTAAGTCAGGGCCATGGACTCCATTTTGGGGAGAAGAGGGTCTCAGTCACCTGCAAGTTAGTCATGAAAATCTCAGCAGCAACATATTCGGATCTCTTTGTGGATCTTGCCTTAAGGGACTTGTCCAAGATGACCAAAGTCTATGGCTGAAACAGGAACTGAACCACAAATGAATTTGAATTCACTGAGTTCAGTTTAAGGACTTCCTCCCTCCACTGAAATGACTGTAGTCTATTTCAGTATATGAAATCTCCTGTGGGTTAGTTCAGACTACTACAGTCTTGAATGAATTATTGTCCAAAAGATGAGTTTGGAGATAAAACAAAATCAGAACATATCATGTATGCCATACCCTAAATTACAGGCAAACCATGCATTAAAACAAAGGTGGATTTGGGGGTGGGGGGCGGACGGCGGACGGGGACCTGCACTGGTGCACTTACAACCCTTTGGTTCCTGTTCCAGCCAAAGTTTAAAACTGCCTAACAGAGGCTGCAGCATTTCTAGACAGGCAGTGCTAAGAGAGTCAACTAACCTTATCCCTCATTATCGTCTACCTGATCCCTTCTAAACCATTCATTCCACAGGTGTTAACAACCTCTCTATGTACAGCTCCTGGCAATGAAGCTCCTATTTCACAGCCCTGCAGATTGTCTTCAACTCATTCCATCATAGCTTTATTCATTTTTGCTTCAATCTTAAACTAAATAACACAATCCTAGGCTCCTAGTATATCAGTAAACCTTCTATAGTTTCATAGTATCTAGGGTCAGGAGGAACCTGAACAGATCATCTAGCCAGACCCCCTGCCACATGCAGGAATGAACGCTGGGTTCACAAGACCCCAGACAGATGATCATCCAGCCTCCTCTTGAACTTGCCCAAGGTAGGGGCAAGGACCACTTCTCTGGGAAGTTGGTTCCAGATTTTGTCCACCCTAACTGTAAAATATTGCCTTCTGATCTCTAACCTAAACCTATTCTCCTTCAGCTTATTACCATTGTTCCTCGTCACCCCAGGCAGTGCTGGGGAGAAAAGAGCTCTACCTATTTGCTGTTGATCTCCCTTGATGAGTTTGTAGGCAGCCACCAGGTCCCCCCTCAGCCTTCTCTTGCTGAGGCTGACCAGGTTCAGGTCCCTCAGTCTCTCCTCCTAAGGCCTGTCCTGCTGCCCTCTCACCAAGCGGGTGGCCCTCCTCTGAACCCTCTCCAGGCTGGCCACAACTCTTTTGAAGTCCAAGTGCGGCCTGACCAAAGTCGCATAGAGGGGGAGGATCAGTTCTCTGGACTGGCTTGAGATGCACCTTTGCATGCATGACAAGGTATGGCTGGCCTTGCTGGCTGTGGTCTGGCATTGGCAGCTCATGTTCATCTTGGAGTCAATAATGACTCCAAGATCTCTTACCGCCTCTGTGCTTTCAAGGAGGGAAACTCTTCTAGTTCATTTTTAAAGCCTCAACATCTGCACACCCACTTTTCAAATTCTAGATCCACCCATTCCACCCAGTAGAGCACCCAGAACACCAGCAGACTCTCCCTATGCCTAAGGAAATGTGTTTGTGCCTGAAAGCTTGCAAAGAAAAATTTTTCCAACTATTTAGTTGGTCTAATAAAAGATATCACCTTTACCCAAACAACTTTGTCCATCCAGGTCCTTAGACCAACATGGCTACAACCAACAACCCTAAAGCCACCCATGCATTCAACTTGCATAAAAAGAATAGATGCGCATAAATGTTTATCTTTTGTGGAATTAACTGGAACAATGTGACCAGGAGCTGTAGGTAAGAAACCTATATGGTCTGCATAGATGTGGTCAATATAAACTCATGTGCACATCCAAAATCTGAAGGGCTTTCAGGAAAGTTAATAGAGGGTTTAAGAAAAATAATAAACCGATGCTCACCTGGAGTTGTGTTGAAGTCTAAGATGCGGTGATGTGACTGCAATAAATCTGGATTACTAGATGACAGCGTTCCACTGACTGGTAGAGCAGGAGGGATGTGTTTGGTTTGCCTCAGTCCTACAATACTGTCATCTTGGGACTGGCCAATTCCAATATCGCTGTGCCATAGAAAGAAGAAAGAAAAAAAACTTTAGGACTTAGAAGTGTTCACATTTTTGTTTATATTCACAGAAATCACTGATTTATAGTTAATATACCCCAACTAGTACTTACTATATAGTTTCTCTTTGTGTTGTTCAGCAGCATCCAAAATACCATAGAACAATTATATTAGAATTGCTTTGTCCTTTCTAGGTTCTATGGTAAGAAAAACCCAACAAAGCTGTTTCCATTTTTGTAATGGCAGGAAGAATTTATTGAAAAGTTTGTGAATACTGTGCTTCTAAAAAAACCTAAAACTTCAGCTCAGTCTTCTCTCAACTAATGATATCTAGCTCATCTTATAAATGAATGCCTTATCCCAGAACAAGCACTGCATCCTAACCCTTCAATCACATAGCTCTAGAGGGTCTCAAAAATGCTGGCAGGTCATGGGTAGAGATGGGGTATCTGATAAAAGTGGATACCAATCCACAGATTACTTGCATTTCAGGATGTAAGGTGCTAGACCTAAATAAAGAGTACAAATACAGAATGGGAGATAACTGGCTATATTACAAAATTCTTGAAAAGAACCTATAGGTGTTGGTGGATCAGAGTCTTGATCTCAATAGGAATCAGCAATGTGATATAGTTATAAAAAAAAGGAAATAAAAATTGTGGGTGTATCAACAGGAATATTAGATGAAAGACACAGGAGGTGATATTGCCACTCTAGTCAGCATTCCTTAGGACTCATCTGGAGTACTACATGTCGTTCTTGACTCAGCATTTTAAGGAGAAGTTAGGGAGGGTCCAGATGCAGGCAACAAAAGTGATAAAGGGGTTAGAAAGTAAGTCATACAAGGAAAGGTTGAGAGAGCCAGGCATGTTTAGCTTGGAGAAAAAAAAGAATTGGGGCTGGGGGGCATCACAGTAGTCTTCAAATATTTGAACAAATGTTCACTTTTGCTGCAGAAAGCAGAACACAAGACAATGGCTTTAAAGTTGCAGCAAAGTAGACGAAATTAGATCTCAAGATAAAAACTCTATTGTTACAATACTAAGGCAGTAGAATACATTATTCAGGGAAATTCTGGAATATTTTTCATTAGAGGTTTACAAGAGGAAGCCAAATATGTATTGGACAAGGATGATCGAGTAGTAGCACTCATGCAGGGGGTTAGACCAAATGACCCTAGAAGTCCCTTCCCATTCCATGATTCTAAATGGACCTTACTCAGCAAAGGAAAAACTGGAGCCAGTGGAGAAGGCTGAGCCAAGGGGTCTTTCAATAGCTAGACAAGCTGTGGCTAACCCGCAGTATTCATGCCACAAGTAGCATGGGAAGTCTCTGCATTTGGCATATGACAGACTGGAGAGGAGGATAGGGCAGGAAGCAGAAAGCAAAGCAGCAGATCAGGCAGGCAACACAGGGCAAGAAGCCGTAAGAGCAGAAGATTGGGCAAGAGAAAGGGACCTAAGTGGCACTAGAAGAGGGCACAAGGTTTAATTTGTGGCATGCCTGCCAAAAAGTTCAATCCTCAGCTGAGGGAGACTATCGAAGAGCAACGCTGGTCAATTTACTTTAAGAAGAAAACTGAACTTCAAATAAAATGTTTTGGTGAGTGAAAGTCAAATATTAAATGAGAACACATTTTAAAAAATAGATACCCAAACACATAGCAAACTGGAACTTGAACTTCATTTTGAATTGCCATGCACAGGCATCTAGCCTAAAAAGAAACTGGCATACCTACAATATAAAAGGATGTAGGAGCTTAATTTTAAGCTATGTTTTAGAAACCTTAGCCTGCTAGTCACAAATCAGAGTATCTACATTAAAGCTCTAAGGAACTGACTTAGTTTATCATAAATTGCATTTCCATTTTAGATTGTCATATTACATTTAGTTATACTCTTCTGTGCTTACAGAAGCAGCTATTCAATCAACATTCCCCTCCTGTCCTATTTCCTTATTTCTAGTGCTGTTCATGGCAGATCTGGGAAATGATCTGGTTAGCACTGGCAATCTGAGAAGCAATCTGGTCAGCAAATGACTGAAGACAAACCAGTGCTAGTATCAGGTACCACAGAATAGTCAAGAATAGAGTCCCTTTGGCTGCAGATTGATATTGATGTGGATGAGTGACAGTACTGAAGCCTGTGGTTAGAGGATGGTAGAGGGAAACAGCAGTGTTTGTATGGACTGAGTAACCCCTTTGCAGAAGGAAAAAAAAAGGTTTCTCCCTCGGGTCACAGGAAATGTGCTTTACTTCTGCAAAGTCAGGTTGAGGCTATGTGATCAAAGCAATTTTAAGAAAGACTATATTTTCTCATGCTTTAATAATGGTAGAAACATGCTGAATCTTCTGCAGGGATCCTATTGCTCTCTGAAGCAAAGCAGGAACAAGCTACAATTTATTTGATGAGATGTCTCTATGCCATATGTTGGCAACATTTTTCAGTGGTGGACCAGAATGATCCAGCTTGGACTGAAGGTAAACGGGAACTATGAAGCCAACTGCTGCTTCTCTCTGCTGCCCAGTCATGGTGCAGCATGGGAAAAGCACCTGCCCATCCAAACACCCAGCTGCTGAAGCCTCCACTCTGTGCGTCACATGCAGTAGCTCTGCAGGCCAGATAGGTCAGTAACCCCTGCTCTGCGCAAAGCTTAGTGTGCAGTGAGCAGCAGCAATGGCAATTCAAGAGGGAACAGTCAACTCCCCTGCCACTGTTGAACACATTTTGCTATGTAACCACAAGGACATCAATACTGCTGGATGTATTGTTTTTTCAAGTACAAAAACAATGATCCAATCACTTCTAGTCATAGCAACAACTGATGGTATTTTTTCACAGAAAAAGGTGTCAACTTCAATATTTTGGCTAAATACAAACTCATATAATTATATCCTACCTACTTCATAAAGTCCTCCTACAGTTTCAACTAGATACTGTACTCCTTTTCCTTTCTCTCCACTTGTATAAATTTTACCATGCATTGTTAAACATGCTGTGTTCTAAACTAGAAGTGACTTTACTCAAGAGGATCAACGCAGATCAAATTAATTCTGATGTTGTAAAGATTAAAAAAAAAGTTTCAAAAGTGCTATTAGAATCTCACATGAATGGTAAGATACAAGTACAAAGCATTTACTTTAAGCCCAAATGGAAACTTGGATAAAATTAAAAAATAATCAGTGAGATCCTGATGGGTTGTAAACAAAAAATAAACCCAAGAAAAATCAGGCTTATGACTAGTAACACTATATGCAATCTTGGGTGCTTCCACAACATACTTGTTCTTGCTGTTTTTCAAAATACTTTATTTGGTGGTGGTGGGGAGGGGTGCTGGCAGGAAGACTGAGGCTTAAAGCGGGGGGGAATACATTAATTTCAGTTACTTCTGCAATTTTTCAGTGTGTGCTGAGGTACAATTAATACAGAAAGAACTAACAATTTGAAGAATATACATTTCCTGCCTGAATAGCAAGAAGATCTTTATTTACTTATGTTTACTAACTAGTAAATGACCTCTTTGAAAGGCAAGACAGTAGGCATTAAATTGCTTATGTGCTTTCTATTTGAGGTTTCCAAAAAAGAACGAATGAGGACTTGAAGTCCCTTGTGACACTGAAATGCTGTTAATTATTAAGAAACCCAAGTCAGAAGTTTGCTGGGAGTGAAGGCACGTATTTGAAAAGCTACGTCCCACACATCTCTATGTGGGAATCACACTTTCACAAACAGCTGAAATGTCAATGGGCTTTAAAGACCTAAATTGTTATACATAATGCAGGGATTAAGACTAGCAAAAAGAGAAAGGGATTTTAAGGTCAACCATATTGTTTTTCTGGCTTTTACTAGTCTTCTGAATAAGAATTAGGAACTGCAAAGAGAAATTGTGTCACTTTTTTCCTAAGACAGTTTGATACTATTAATATTATTAATATAGAACAGTGCAAACAATAAATATAGTTCAACAGAAAACTAAAAGAGCATAAACATGCTAAACTATTATATAGTAAAGGGTGCTTAATAATTAGATATTAGGAAAAACTTTTTTTAATATGGGGATACAGAAGGGAAGTGCTGTTGGTTCTATTGTATCAGCAAATTTTCCTTTGCTAGGACCTAGTATATTTGGTGTTTCATGTTTTTCAATTCCATATTCCCCCATTCTCAGGTTAGAGTAAGACCCCACCAACTCCACCAGTAAGACTTTAAAAGAGACTCAGTATTGGTCAGATAAGAGTTTTTCACCACTACAATACATCCCTTCTCACCATGGGCTAAGAAGATCACCTCCAAAAGATGCCGGATTAGAAAAGATACACGAGGTATACAACTTAGCACCTGTGTAAAATATATCCAACTCCATTGAAGGACATGGGTTTAAATCTGGTTTGGGGATTTTGGCTTTGTTTGCCCTTCTAGTAGCATGAAACAACTATCACTGGGATGGAGAAACACACACGATCGCTGCTCAGAACCCACTGCAAACAACTTGCTGGCCCAACTATACTCACTAATATCAACCATAATTGCAAAAGGACCTTTTAATACTTACCATGGCAGAAAGGTCAAAATGTAAAAATGTTTAAAGCAGAATTTCATTAAAAACAACAGAAAATAGTAAGTGCTAACATCAAGTATGATAATGTTAACAGCATCAAGAGTGTGCGCATATTTGCTACAGGAATAACAGCCAAGATTAATACCTGTCCAAATAAGGTACCACACAGTTCATAAAGAAAGCAAAAACAGTTCTTTTTAAAGATTTAACATATCCTTCTGCTTAAATATCAATAGTTAACAAATGAAGCATTTTACAGTAAATCAAAAGTGCTCACTTGTACGGTTTCTGAGGCA
Organism: Crocodylus porosus; assembly: GCF_001723895.1. Classification (NCBI taxonomy): domain Eukaryota; kingdom Metazoa; phylum Chordata; order Crocodylia; family Crocodylidae; genus Crocodylus; species Crocodylus porosus. The sequence continues at coordinate 16,250,657 of NW_017728913.1, read as the reverse complement.
GGATACTGATTCGCGTTTTATCAAGTATCTTTTTTAGTTTGTTTCGTCCTCCAACTGTGTTGGCTTTACTTTTCTTATTAACTTTTTCTAGTCCTATCACCTGCTCCACATCAACAGCAAGGTCTGGAATAGAGTAACGACTTGCTTTTTTAATATCACCAATTTTAGGCAGGTGGGGAGCACCATTTCTTTTCTCCTCTGACAATCTTGTTAGAAGTTCCTTAAAAACTGCAAAGGAAATAAAGGTTTAATAATGTGAATTAGAGGAAAAAAAGATTCTCTCTGTAACATTTTTTTGTGTTAATTACTACGCCAAACACTGCCCAGAACACTGTGACAATATAAAATAGAAAACAGGAAAAATGACCCAGCATACAGGACATGAATGCAAGACCAAGTCAACAGTGTTGGTGGGAGATATTTGATTTCAACCACTGGATGGTGTTCCACAAATGAGGAATTGTGGGGAAAAAGACCTGGTCTATATCAAACATCTAACACATTCATAAACAGGAAGCAGTTGAAGTCACTGTTTTGGTCATGGATTGGACTGGCATCATAGATCTGGTGTGAAAATTGCAAGGTTTAGCCTATGCAAGAAGACCAAGCAGATTAAAAAAAAGGAGGTGGTATGCTCTACATTGACAATACAAACACTTGTTTTGAATCTCAAGAATGGGTGAAAGGCATTTTTGCTGGTTGTCTCTGAATCAAGCTAAAAGGAAAAAGAACAGGAGTGATGATATGCTATGCGTCTATAACATCACCGAATCAGGAGGAGACTAACAAGAATTCAGAAGGTGGAAGGTTACTTGGGTGAAACCGAAACAAAAAGCTAGAAAAAGTCACTTTTCTATGAAAAAGGAGCAGCATAATAAACAAACAAAATAAAAAACACCATAGGTTTCAAACTCAGAAAACTGGTAAGTACAGCATATTAGTAATAATATTTAAGACAAAGAAAGGAGCTCAGGACACCTGGCAGTTACTGAAGGAGAATATTATATGCACAGGAGCAAGGAAAAATAGAACGTACAGTAAAATATCAATATGGCTACATCAGAAACTCTTTCACTACCATAAAAATCCAAAAATAATCATGCAAAAAAGGAAACAAGGGCACATGACTAAGTGGAAAAGGAAAAAAAAGGAAGCATAGGAAAACAAAAGGCAGAAAGACTAAGGCACAAAGGTAGTGTCTATACTAGGCCTGTGTGAATAGGGAAGTATTTGATTTGGATTCAGAGGACAGCGATTTGATTTGGAAATTTGGATCATTGTCCCGAATTGATTTGGCTGAATCAGCTTTGGAAGATTAGGTACCGATTCAGAGAGATTCGGTGATTTGGCCATAGACTATAATATCCAATTACTGAAATTCCTATAACTTTGTCATTTTTTGGCTGATTTGGGTGAAAAACAGCAGGCATGGTAGTCCCTTCTGAGGGCATGAAGCCTGCCAAATTTCAAGGAGATAGGTGCAGCGGTTTATGGGAACCTTCCCCTCGAACTGCTGAAAGCAAAACTTGTATCACTTGTGTGTGTTAATGAAGATTTGGATGAAAACAGTGGGGATGGTAGCCTGTAACAGGGGGCCTTCCTGGTGCCTGTTAGATTGCCGCCTGCCCACCTGTTTCTGGGGCCAGCTGCCCACCCCTCTTTTGCTCAGGCAGAAACGCCTCACAAAAGGAACAGAAAGGCTGCAGACAGAAGCTCATATACTGTTTCTACGTCCCTCTTCCAGAGCACAGTAATTGGAAGGGGACTTAGAGAAAGATCACAGTCACTGGCCAGCTACAGACGTCAGTTTTTCCCCTTCTGCTCCCCTTCCCTCTTTTCAGTTTTTTTTCCCCTTGAAAGGCTGCCTTTCGAATCTCCAAATCGATTCCAAGGGGTTTTTTGGTCTCCCTATTCAATTTGGATTCGGTGATTCAGCTTCTGAATCGGGCCGAATCTAATCAGTGACAGAAGCTTTGCACACCCCTAGTCTATACGGCTTCCAGGGAGCTCTTGAATGTCACTGAGAAAAACATTGTATCCACCCACACCTTCTTGATCTTCATGTGCCGGTTGCAGAAATGAGGGCATGAAGCTGCACTGGTGTCACCTGTATCACCACAATATCTGACATATTTGAAACTGTTAGGTTGCCCTCAGAATAGGCTTGTAACTTAATCTGGGGTTTAAGTGCAGAAATCAAGTTGGTAAATAAGGTGGCGCATATCAGTTATATGCTTGAACAAATCAGCAATATAGACGCATCCAAAATGAGATACAAACTAGCAAGAGACATAAAAGATTCTATACACTAGTAGAGGTAGAAAGTTATAGCTGTGATGTCCAAGAAATATTTGAGGGGTGAGGATTTTTTTGTGCTACCTTTTATTGGACCAAATATATAGTTGGGAAACTTCTCGGACAGCTCTTGGGTATGAAGAGCCCTAATAAATTTGAAACCTGTCAACATGTCTATGAAACCATAACAATCAATTGCCCTCACACAACAAGAACATCAGAATTAATAGATGTGATGCATGTATATCACAGAACCTGGTATATCTCATACACAGTGTACCAAAAAAACTAAAAAGATACCCCAGGAGCAAAAATTCTACTGAAAAGCAAAATTTCTGGACTTAATACAGACAGAGGCGTTAAGGCTTATTACCACTAATAAATACTGCTACTAAATCTACCTCCACTTGACAAGTAATCGTTATCCTCTTCCATCTTGAACCCTCTCCCTCTTCTCACTAAATCAGATTGCTTAGTCTACTGCACTACTTTTGTCTTGTATGCTATAGACAGAAGTTACAAAAACTGATTTTAGTGATCAGAAACTGGCTTAAACCTGTAACAGAACAGAAGTTCAGTGCACTTAAACTGCCTTCAAAATGGCCAAAACTGGTTTAACAAACCTGGTCAGATGTACTATCCGACTGAACTGATTTAGGTCAAACCAGTTTATGGAACCTCTGCCCTAGATCTCTTCCTGGTGCAAGTTAACTCTCAGTCCTCCAGCATCACAGGATGCTCTGCAGCCCTGGGCTGTGCTACCTGCCAAGCAAACTGTGTCCGGGGTCCTGTGCAGGAAGGGGAGGGAGTTTAAATGCCCCTCCCTCCTCTCTTATGCCAGCCGCTGGAGCAGCGAGTGGGGAAAGACAGGCAGGACCCCTGCCAAGTAGAGCCCAGTTGGGGTCCTGTGTAGGTGGGGGAGGGGATTTAAACCCCCCTCTCTTCTCCGTTCAGCATGCTGACCTGGGCTGGTGTCTGGCCACAACCCCCACTTGAGCAGGGAGCTGAGTAAAAGCCTGCTCCACCCCTGCCAGGCAGATCCTGGCTGAAGTCCTGTGTGGGCAGGGGAAGAAGTTTAAACACCCTTCCCCTCTGCCTCAGCATGTCAACCTAGGCCAGTGTCTGACCTGCTTGAGCACGGTAAAAGCCTGACAGGGCTGCTCTTCCCCTGCCAGGCAGACCCTGGTTGGAGTCCTGTGTGGGCAGGGAAGGGGTTTAAACATCCCTCCCCTCTCCTCTACCTCAATATGCCAGCCTGGGCATGCCTCCCTCCTCCCCCCCACCCCTAGTCCAGCAGGAAGCAGGGGAAATGCCTGGCAGGCGCCCATTCCCCCACCCACCAGCATACCCTGGCTGGAGTCCATGCAGGCCAAAGTGGGGTTTAACTCGCTCCACCTCCCATCATACTCAGGGAGTCTGCCAGAGCCTGGCCATGTCCTCCCTCCTCTCCCTCCCAGTTTAAGTAGGGAGAGGAGGAAAGCCTTGGAGGGCTTCTCTCTAGCCTTCCGGCCACTGCCAAAGGGAAGGGAAGGCATACTCTAGCCCTTTCCCCCTCCCCCAGCTTTTAGCCTGAGCCACCACAGGTGTGTGGCTGTATTTGCAGAATCAAAAGTAAATGTCTGTTCACTTTCTTATCGGTTCAATCTACACAAAGTTTGAATCAATTCAGCCTTAGGCTTTTTGACTGCCTACACTTAGCCACTAAGGCTCCCGATAACAAGTCTTCACTCCTAGTTTGCAGCTGTTCTCCACTTCTCCAACCAAACTGCTTTCATTATATGGAGTCTCTTCTTTGCTCTTTTGCTCAACCTATGTTAGCTAGTTTCTCAGTCCTGAGGAGGGTAACCTGATGCCTGAAACCTGAGTCTAACAGCTCTTCCAACTATTTAGATGATCCAAAAAGGATAATCACAAAAAAATCTTGCCTGTCATTCAATGCATTAGAAGTAAATGTTAAATATAAAGCCTACTACTTAATGGAGGAAGAGAGCAAAGAATGTATAAGAAAGAAAAAGCAGAAGTATTAAATGTTTTTTTGTTTCATTTCACAGAAAAAGTTAACCAAAACCAGATTTGTAATTATTTTTAACATGGAGATAGGACCACAATTAAGAACAGGGAAAGAGCAGTTAAAGAATATGTAGGGAATGAATTCAAGTCAACAGAGCCAAGTGACATTCAAACTAGGTTACTTAAAGACTAGTAAGGGAGTTTTGTAACCATTAGTGATTGTTTCTGAGAACTCTTAAGATGAAAGAGTGAAAGAAGGGAAGTCCCAAAGGACTGGAAAAGGGCAAAGTATCTATTTTTACAACAACAAAAAGGTGGTTTCAGGGATGAAAATAAATACCCAGAAAAGTATAGAGTAGACAGCCCAATTTCAATCCCCTAAAAGATTCTGGAAGAAATTAATTTATAAGCACCTAAAAAATAAGGTGATAAACAGGCAACAAGGATATGTTAAGGTATTGTGTCAAACCAAGCTACTTTCCTTTTATGACAACATAACTTAGTGAATAAGGGGAAAGCAGTTGATGCAATAGATTTTGACTTTAATAGGACCTTTTGACATTGTGCCACATAACACTTATTAACAAACTAGGGAAATCTGACCTAGATGTAAATCCCCATAAGGTGGACATATAAGTGGTTAAAAAACTAGCTGATGAAGAGACGTTATTAATGATTCACTGACAAATGGGGATGATAGCTTCAAGTAAAGAATTGTACACATCTGTCTTGGAACTCTTGTGGTAAGTGCTCTTCCTAACAGCCAACCAAAATTTCTTTTGCTGCAATTTAAGACCACCTTTTCTTTTCTTTTCCCCTGAAGCCAAAGAGAACATTTTACCACCACCTTCTATATAACCATCCTTATGGTATTTGAAACCTGTTATGAATCTCCTCTCAGTTTTATCTTTGCAAGACTAAATAATAAGGTTTTTTTGACCGTTTCTCATATCAATATTCAATATTTATATACATTAGATGTAAAAATGAAAATAAAACTACTTAATGTGATATAACAATTATTGCATTCTAACTGTAAAGTATATTGACCTAAAATATGTCTAATTTTTTCAGTAATTTACATTAAACATTTACTACCTCTGCATACATAATGTATAATAAATAATTTGTAGTAGCCAGAAATAATTATTTGGCAAATTTGAGTTACTGTGAACAGCAAAAAAGATTTATTATAACTGGAAAATTATTTTAATCAGAAACACTGAATGTAGGATTACTAGAATAAAACAAAGTAAAAGAAAAACACAAACCGACCAAATAAGTTGGTTTTCACAGTGATAGATAAATGAGTATTGTTCCTAAGAATCTCCATGGCTTTTGACAGTTGAATGTTTTCAAAGTTTTGACCATTCACCTCCAATATCTAAAAATGCAGGCAAGAAAAATTTTCATCATTAGAACTTTAGAATATTTATCTCATTACATGCTATGACATCATATACTATATTTAATTTGTTATATATGTTACAACACTTGGGGGGGGGAGAAAAAAATTTCTTAACATTGTTTTAAAAATTAACTTGAGGAACTATAAAAACAAAAGTACCTGGTCACCACGCTTTAAGCCTGCTTCTGTGGCTTTGCTACCAAAATCCACACTGTCAACAAAGATTCCAAATCCCTTTTCTGAACCCCCCAGCAAGATAAAAGGTAAAGAGGCTTCTCGAGATGGCTTTGTTAATGTTATCAATCTTCGTTTAGCTTTAGCAGCACATGCAATATTTAACAGCCTCAGATGTCCACCCATTTTCTGCAAGGGAAAAAAAGTAGCATAATAATGAATTGGATGTACAATAATTTGACTGCTTCCCACACAAACTTTTTCCCCCTAAGAAAAACCATTATTCTTACCTCCCTTTCCAAATTGTTCTCAAACTCCTCTAAAAATTGCGTCATAGCTGGATCTCCTTCAAAATCATTGAAGTGATTATTGACCCACAACAACACTACCCGTGTAACCTGCAAATAAATTAACAACATAAACATCTTCTGCTATAACCAGAGATCAATTCTGCTTCCAAATCCTGTTAAAAGATTAAATTTCAGTTTCCATATATTTCACTTATTAAATGTAAAAATTTTTGTCCAAGGCCAACCTCACTGACACTTTACCACAGTCTGTCACCAAGGAGATATAACAATCAGTAATAAATAATCCAACAAAAGCCATAGTTTTCAAAATAATATTAGTTAACAAAACCTGTTTGAGTATAATATGGGGTTTGCAGGACTAGAACATTTAAGTCACTGCAGACCCTGACTATACATTACCAGGAAATTGTGCCGTGCTATATAAACTTACAGTTGTGACAATTGTTTAAGAATGCACTATATGTCTTTGGTAAGAGAACTACAACTTTAGAAAAGAAAAAGATTTTGAACTGCTTATTTTAGGTTCTTTAATAACATATCTTACAAGCTGTAACCCCACTAAAAGGTTGCCTCTAATTACACAATAGTTCTTTAAATAAAAGCAGAAATTAAAACAGTTCTTATAGAATAATACATTTATTCCCAATTCTTTCCTTTAGATCAGGGTTTTTCTTTCTTTCTTTACTTTCTGGACACTGATTTGGATTAGCAGCTTTAAAAAGATGCTCTTGTTCCCTTTCAAATTACAAAACTTGTAGGGGTGCACTGATAGAGATTTTGGGGGCCAATACTGATAGCTGATATCTAAAGAGGCATATCGGCCAATACCAATTTGATTTCTGATACAGCCACCTCCAGCTGGTAAGTCTAGTGTGGTGGAAAAGGAGGAGGAAGGGAAGGGGTGTGTGTGGGGGGGAGCAAGAAGGGGGCAAGATCCATGTCCTCCATGGTGAGAGAGGGAACAGGGGCAGGCGCTGCCCAGGCAGGGTAGCGGGGTGGAGCCACAGCTCATGGCGGGGGCAGCTCCCACTGCTGCTTGCACCCCAGGTGGGCACAGGGAGGACATTTGCCCCCCATATCTGTGTGGGACAGGCTGCAGCAGGGACTGTGTGGGTCTCCTCTTGGCAGGGGCTGGACTTGGAGTGGGCACCAGTGACACTGGGAGGATGCCGCACCCACCCTAAATCTTGCCACTGCTCTATCTATGCACCAGGAAGAGCCATGGCTACACTGGGTGGCTCGCAGTGTCAGCAAAGGTTGGGGTGGATGCAGCATATTCCCAGCGCCTGCTCCAAGCCCAGCCCCGGCTGAGAAGAGCCCCGCGCAGCCCCTGCTGATATCTGATATGTATGCTGATATGTATGATATCCGATATAAAGAAAGGGCCACTCACATGATCAGGGTGCAGCAGGGCAGGCCCTACGAGGAGAGGCTACGGGACCTGAACCTGTTCAGCCTCCACAAGAGAAGGCTGAGGGGGGATCTAGTGGCCTGTTACAAACTAGTCAGACGGGACCAGCAGGCATTGGGGGAGACCCTGTTCCCCCGAGCACAACCAGGAGTGACCAGGAATAATGGTCACAAGCTGGCAGAGGGTAGATTTAGGCTAGATATCAGGAGGCGTTACTTCACGGTCAGGGTGGCTAGGATCTGGAACCAACTTCCAAGAAAAGTGGTGCTGGCTCCTACCCTGGGGGTCTTTAAGAGGAGGCTAGATGAACACCTTGCTGGGGTCGTTTGACCCCAGTACTCTTTCCTGCCATGGCAGGGGGTCGGACTAGATGATCTCCTCAGGTCCCTGCCAACCCTAGAAACTATGAAACTATGAAAACTGGTTGGATCAATACTGATCTGATATCCAACTGATGTATCAGTGCATCTCTAAAAACTTCAAATGAAAAGCACCCTGGTTAATAATATTTTATCATCTGGCAACATTTTGAGCAAAATCTCCACTTCTGAAAATTTGTATTACTGCTCTAACCTTCTACTTTGCCATGAACTTGTCCTATGACGTTTCAGTAGTTTTTCCTGCTGAACTAAATTTGGTTCTAAATCTATTGAGAAGTTTTATATTATTAAAATGAAACAAAAAACCTAATGTTAGATTTGTTCCTTCTCCGACACAAATGTGTTATCTCAAAAATGTGACTCCCCTACCTTTATGTTAGCAAAACATGTTACTTAAAACAAAAAAGATGAAAAAAAAAAAGACTAGCATCGCCAAGATCCACTGCTCATTAAGAAAACCCTCGACTGATTCTAATTATATAACGATAAAAAAATGATACTCTCACGCATTTGCACAATAACTAGAGCCATTGTAGTCTTTTGTGACAAGGATCTAAGATTAGAAGCATCTACAAATAGGCCTTAACATGAGTTGGAGCTGTATGGTTTATTATGTTAAGGATCCACAGATTAAAAAGCTTCCAAGTAGGTCCCTATTCATCTTGAAAAGCAAGCAGAACTAGAGTAATTGCTCAAATTCATAACATTGAAACTAATTAACTATTTTAGGCTTTTGAGCTATTTTAGGAGTTACTAAAGTTTAGATAATTGTACATAATGTGCTGAAACTCCTAAGCACAATGAGGTAGGGTAGGATAGAATTTTATTCTTGTTTTCTGAGATTTATTTTTCAAATAAGTCAGATGCGCCAATATTACTTCAACATTTCCTGAAATGTTGTATATATAACACACTAAAGTTTTGAGTGAACAAAACCCAGTATTCGTAAGTAGTAAAATAAAATGTTCACTAAACTTACATAGTCAAAGAATCAAAGGTTTAATTGTATTTTTTATTTTAAAGCTATTGTACATAAGGATTATTACTTGGACACTTTTGTAATTCAGGTGCTCCTTAAATTTTCTGCTTGGAGTGTTAGACTTCATATAGTAGCAGTATATTAATTATTAGATAAGAATGGACAAGTTTCCAGGCCAAAATTGAAATTGTGTTATAAAATGTCATTGTATAATATGTAATAAGGGGCTTTCTATTAAATTGATTTCTATTTGTTTATTATAAGCAATTTAAATTTTAAAATATAAGATTACAGAAGAAATAACTAGGATTTCTGTAACTGAAAAAAAAAAAAATCAACCTTCCTCTTATAAGTAAGAGAAAACTAAGAGAAAAAAGGTAAAGAATAAGAACAAGAGAAAAGCAAAGATGCTTTTTACATACAGAAAGACTAGTACTGAAAGAAACTACAGTGATATAGGTTTCATTATCAACATGACCACAGAGGCTGCGAATTACTGACATGCAAGTAGGACACGTCACAGAAAAAGTTATATGCTGACGGACTGAAAAATTGTGATGTGTTATCTACCCACATGTTAAAACTATCATGGGATAATTTCAGGGCTGATCCACCATTTTTATTCAGGGATAAACTAGTTTAGTATCTGACATGTTATGGAATAATTGCATGCACAAATACAGATTTTCACAGGGATAGTACGTTGAACAACAACACCACAAACATATCCATCAGCAAAATTCTAAAGTTAAGAGCTACAACAATAGATGTTTGTTGAAAGGCAGGCTAACTAGTCACATTTTGAACACTTGTGAATTAAGCAATATTTCTTTTAACTAATTTGCAGAAATGGATATAAATTTGCAAAAGCTTCAGCCTAAAACCAACACAGGCAACTTCAACCCTATCAATTGGGAAAGGTATAAGCAAACTAAAGTCAGGGTTTTATAAGGTAAAGTGCTATATAACTTTAACAGACACTGCCACACATCCTGTCAACAACGGGATATGTTAGCCCTGATTCTCATGTCACACCATTACCTCTAAATAGAGGCTCCTGTCTTTAGCACTGTGCAAAGTGAACCAAGAATCAGCCTGGTGTTTATTTTTTCCTTTAAATTTACCTTTAAGAAAATAATTATTAGTAGAAAGTGTTTACCAAATTGCTTTAACCATTGTTGTGCACAGAAAATAAGGAACTGTCACAAACTTAACCCCTAAACTATCACAGAATTATATATTAAATTGAAATGTTAGAGTCTTTTAGAAAGCTAATTCGTACTTCTATTACCTAAGCATTTTACGTATTGGAGTTAATTCAAGCATGAGTGCTTGAATGTGATCAAATAAGTCCTTTTGCCTCTACCTTACAGAGAAAAAAAAATGGAGTGGCATTAAGTGATTAAAAGAAACGAAAACCACTTGTTTGCCTAACAGATCTCCAGCCAGACAGCTGACAAGTCTCTGATTCTCAAAAACTGAGCCAGAATACAAGTTCTTAATAGTTTATATTTTAATGCAAGTGATAAGTCAGTTTCAGATAGTAAATTTTTCCCCCAAACCTTGTCCCTGAGGCTAGGGTCATTGAACCACTCCAACAACTTCTTGCCCACATCCATTGGGCTGGAAAGAAAGGTCCGGTAGGTCAACAGGAAATCCTCTATAAATGTTGGATCCACCACAGAGTGCTCTTCTACCAAATGCATTGTGAGCCTTTCAGCTGTTCCCTATAACAAATAAAGGATTAGTAATTAATGTACATAAATATCTCCTTATTTGCCTCACACAAGTATGATGCACTAAATACAGTGCATTATTTCTAAGCCTATCTAGTTACAGGTCTCCTACATAATAAACTGAAGACATACAAGTGATCACCAATAAGAAGGTTAATAAACTTTGGTAAAATACAAAAATTCTCAAAAGTTAGCAATTCTTTGCTTTGCATCTAATTTTAAATATAAAAACTAAAAACATATACATTAATTATCTGTGCCCTTGCTCATCAATGAAGGTTCTCTATGAATCAACAGAGCGTCTGGGCGGATGGAATGTTTTGTTTTTTTACCTTGATGACAATGTGACCCTTCCTCGTTCCAGTGCGATCCAGCTCTCTGTGCTCCTTCACCATAACAATCTCTCCCTCCTCCTCTACCTTCTGCATGTTCTTTTCCACTTGATTGAGGATGCGGCAATAATCTTGCTGGGCTATGCATACAAACTGAAAAGCATCATCAAGCAGAGATATTAAAAGATACAGAATCTTTAAAAAGGCTGTCTGGATTTACAATACATGTACTTTATTTTTTATGGCAGGTGACTAACTTCTCAACCTTAGTGGATCAAATTTACCTTTCCATAAGTTCAACTAGAATAAACCATTAAACAAAAAATGGTGATAAATTCCTCACTGATTTTTGGTTTAGAAGAGCGTCAAGACTTAAGATGATTGAATTCAAGGTGACTTAATATTGGCACAGAAGTTTTCATATATTGTATTTCCCGATTTGCTGATCCCCAGAAAAAAGATAATTCAGAAATATTCTTCATGGCAACACCATGGTTTTGGTCCTCTCTGGGGCTCAATAAGCTAATTTTCACTTTATATTCTTGGAACAGATATATTAAGTCAACCATTAAGAGAACTTTAACATTAACATATTAATTTAGGTTACAAAGAAATTAATATTCCTTAGATAAAACAACTGAGTTTCCCTTTGCCATCACACAGCATTTTAAAGAAAGCTGTTGCCATTATGAAAAATTAAATTACTGTTTAACTGAAATTAATTTACAACTGGAACAGAAGTAATAAAAAATGCTACACACACACTAAATGGCACTACTATTCCACTTGGATGATTCAAGTAATGTGACTACTCCCTATATTTTGCTCTTAGAAATATCAGATTGCATCTATTCTGTACTTTTTTCATGTCATAGATTTCATAGACATTAGGGCTGGAAGGGACCTCGGGAGATCATCGAGATATCCGATATGAAAAAATTATTTGAACCTTATCATTGAAAACATAAGAATACAATTAATGAAGAATGAACTGTAATTTTTAAAGAAGCAGAATTTGTCATTAGGATTATTAGCAAAACATAAGGGTACTGATAAGTGATAATATCCTGCTCCTTCCCTCCACCTTTTTCCCATGATTCATCCTAAGACACAGCATCTTTGAGATGCGCTGTCTTTGAGGGGAAAAATAAAAGGTTAGATATCTGTTCTTTAATGTAGTTCAAAATAAATGTAGTCCTTATCCCTCCAATGCCTTTACATAACAGTGTCACATCTCCAGAATACTGTACTAATAGGACCACTCTACTGTATTTCACCTTGATCAATGAACCTCTTAGAAATGTGCTAAAAATGTCATCCCAATCAAGTGCAAATGTTATCTATGCATTCATTTAAAGATAAGGTAGACTGATATTTTTTTTAATATACATTGGGGAGAAAATATCCTGGTTAAAATTACTGTGTAATAAACCTAAAAGCACAATCCCAAGAGCTTTTTTTCCCATAATAAGACAGGTACACTTGTAGTGATAGCAGTCCATACATTTGTAACTGTGCTTTGCAGACGCATGCTGAGCAAAATGCTTTACCTGGCAGTCATCCACTTTGGTTCGCATCACTCCCTTCATGTATTCCTTGTCTAGAGTAGGAGAAACACCAAAACTGTTTCCCATACACAGTATTTCTGTTCTTCCATCAGGATATGTCACTTCTACAGAGCCATTCAAAATAACTGACCAGGAATCCAGCTACAAAATTAATCAGTGCAAGGTAAATGAAAAGAACAGCCACCTGAGACTAAGTCACGTAACATTCTTGTGTGGCAATTATTTTTTTTTCTTTTTTCTGAGAATTTTTTTTTAATTAATAAGAAAGGAGGAAGACTACTTCATTTTGATGGAGATGTGATATTTAGCCTTTAATAAGTAAGTTCAGAATGTTTAAAAATGTCTATCACAATGGAGAAAAATGGTTCTATATAAAATATTAAAGTAAGCTTGAAATCGTAGCAGATGGACAAGAACTGTATTTGTATATTGGACAATCCATGATTAAGGCATACCAGTTTCCATAAGAAAGTCATATGGATAGTATCATGCTAGGCTGCTTTTTAATCCTCAGGTTGAATGAGTGGGGAAACCCATCTTCTAGTGCAGGGGTGGGCAAAAACGCAGCCTGCCAGGCCATTCTATCTTGCCCGCGGGGCCCCTAAAAAATTTAGAAAATTAATAATTATCTGCCCTTGGCTGCCTGTCATGCAGCCCTCAATGGCTTGCCAAAACTCAGTAAACAGCCCTCTGCCCAAAATAATTGCCCACCCCTGTACTAGTGGGTTACTTAGAAACAGCCCCACAGTGGGGCTCAGCTCGTGACCTTAATAATTTCTGGGTGCTTTAACAAAATAGAAAACAATTTATAACTGAATACAAGTCAACACAATACAAAGCAACAGAGAGCAAGCATACAAGTTATTTGCTTGCTCAGTGCTACATTTAAGCTATTAGAAAGGAATCTTTTATTCTTGTTAGATGCGTCTCCAGATTCCGTGATATTTGCTAAAGAGCAAGTTCAAATACGTTCCACTGACCTCTTCCCCATCATTTAGTACTATGGTTCCTGCTCTCTCCACAACTGCAAATACCATCACAGCACAGAGTTCTCTCCTCACTGACATAGTCATGTTGGCAAAAGCAGGCAATTGATGCATGAATTCCAATAGTTGTTCTGAAGGATAAAAAAGCCCACTGAGTTATACATGTCAAAAAAACAAAGCTCAGTAAAGACAGCTCTTCAGAAAGATAGATGCCTTAGGGTTAAATTAAAACACTGCACAATCCTCTCTGTATACTGACAAATAATGTACAGAGGTCTGCTGTAATTACAGGGTATTTTGTAGGCACAGACTGGCTTGTTATATCATCAATAGAAAATCTACCAATAAAAGCCAGCATAATGAAAGAACTGTAATGTAACCAAGTGCTTTGAATATATTCAATGGATTCTCAATGACTGCATAGAGCCACTGCAGTAATTAAAACCATATTGGGCTCTTTTAATGGACATAAAATATATTTTAAAATGAAAAATAAATATATTTTGGTATCAATGTCCTATACTGAAGCTGGCTACAGCTTAGATCCAATCTAAAAAGAATATAAGCACTAAAATAAAGCTATATAAGTAGTCACATTTAAAATATATTAAGTTATTACACTGAACAGACTTTACAAAAAAGGCAAATCCACAGCCACTACTTCTCAGTTTAGTTTTTACAGCTCCACCACACAGCATTTCAAATCTGTTGCCCACAGTCCTCCTGGGAGCAGAAGTAACAAGAGGTAAAGTCCTCAGCTTGTTCTTTATTTACTGGTGTGGGTGGGGGGGAGGCAGAAAGCACTGCCCCACTCTCCTTCCAGGCCAGTCTGGAGAGGGGAGCAGCAGTGCATAGTCCCTAGCATAGGGCAGTTAACACTGCTCTCAGACTGGGGTCAGGGGGAGCACTCAAGAATTTGTTCTTATGAGGAGAACTCTCTCGCAAAGGAGATATTCCAGTTTTATTCCCTGCAATATCTTCTCATGGAAAGGGCATGTTCCGCCTCCGCCCCCCCCCCCCCCCGGGGGACACTGAACACAAAATGTTAATTTTGTCATATCTACCAGGAGAAAGGTAGTTCTCCCAGTAGAAATGTAACACCACTGTGTGGTCTAAGAGTCAAGATATTTTCTGCATTACTGGTGATGAAATACAAGCCAAAAAAGAACTACCCACTGATTTTCACATCCCAAAATGAGTTGGAGGCTTAATGATCAAAAAACTTATTTTGCTACAAAAGTTAAAAAGCAATCAAAGATTCAGAATGGGGACGAGTGGAAACCTCCATTTGGAACTTGCTGCTTTTTTTACATTAGCATATATATTGACATGCCTTTTAAAACCTGAGTAGATGCTCATCAATACACAGGCTGTAAGGTTCAATGGCATTCAAATAAAAACCATGCTTCATTAATAAAAAATACACAAACACATGGAAATCCTGTTTTTAACTTGAAACACAACAGTATTACAATCCATAGCGTTTTCTTCACTGTTTATATTGCTGTAGACAGTGAATTAATCCAAGGCTTTTAACCTCCCCTTTTCAGTCTGCAGAAATTTTTGTCACACACAGGTCCTGATGTCAAATTACAAGCTAGTCTCTAAGACAGTGAACTTGCACGTTATATTTAAACCATACTAAAGTTGTGGAATGTAAAACATAGAATGTGCCATGAGCAGTCACATGTTAAGGATTAGTACCGTTTCTTGCCAGCACATTTCTGACTTGCTGATGAACAGGGGGGCTGGTGAGCAGGGGTGCAACTAAGAGCCAGGACACAGAGGTTCAATTCTTGCTCTTTGTAGGGAGGCACAGGGAGCTGAGTAATGCATGGCATTTGGGGAGGATGTTAAATCACGTTAAAAATGCCCATGCTGTCTAACTTTGTTCATCCAGGTGCAGCCCTTACACTTAGATATGGTATCAGTGCTCAGAAATCAATCTAAATCCGTAACAGTACAGAAGTTCCACACACGCAGAATGGTCTAAAAGTGGTGGAACCTAGTCTAAAATAGTCCTGGATCAATGTACACTCAAATTTAATTGATCTGGTTAAACTGGTGCATGGAACTTCAGTAAAGTTACCTGCACAGCCCCAAGGCTGAGAAAGCCCAACCATTGGTCCCAGTCCCAAGACTTCATTTTTTGTACAACCCTAGTGGCACGGCACCCCACCCCACCCCACCCCCATTAACCAGCCAAGTCCCTCCAACCCCCACCCTGCAAGCCACTCCAGGTGTCAGACTGATCAGCAGTCACCACTGCAGGATGGGGGTATAAAGTTCCCTTGGGAGGTAGGGGGGCAAAAATAGCTTCTGGTCCCCCTCCTGCAGACCCTACAAGCCCTCCTGATCCCATCAAACTCTCCCAGACTTCATCAGCACCCCCATAGACCCTGTCTACCTCCCAATCACTCCCAAAGATCCCGCCTCCCCTCCACTGATCTATCCTGTGGATCCCACTTGCCTGCTAATCCTCCCACAGACACCAGATGCTTCCCCCCCCATTGCTCCCATGGATGTTGCCTGCCTCCCCACCGCCCTGATTGCTCCTGTGGACCCCTGATCCCCCCAAGCCTACTTGCCCCCCTGTCCCTCCAACTCTCCCCCCATTAGCCTTCCCTCATCCCAACTCACCTTAGATCAGGTGGTCACTAAACACAATCTAACCTCCCCCTAGCTTCCTCAGATGTCTGCACTGAGCCCATGGTGGAGGACTCCAAATAGCTCATTTTATTTCCATTGGTCAGACTGAAGTTACCCGAACATAAGCTAGGCATCACGGTCCAGAATTAACCCGCATCTGATGTGGCATAACTTTGAGACCCTCAGAAAGCATTTACCACAAATTAGATTTAATATGCAGATACTCACATTTTAAGTGCACTTACTATGGTTTAAGCATAATGTGCAACTCCACTTTTAGTTGCAACAGGATAGCACTTTAAGTATCCATGAATACCTCAACATTTACTTTCCTTTTTTTTCCTTTCTTTTTCATTTATGTGGAATAAAATATATACTAAACAAGGAATTTAACAGATTGAGGTAAATTAAGTCTAAGTATACTCATAAAGAAAGAGAGCACAACTTGCTATGTTTATAACCCTGTGCTACACATAAACACATGAATACCTGCTTCTCTTACAAAAAAATTCTATTTTAGGTTAATAGCACTTCGTATTATTATAAATTTAATTAGAAAAAAAATATGCTTAACATGTTAGTGGAGTACCAATTTAAAATTAACTAAGTTCCTTTGTTAACACTTCCAGTTTCATATCTGTTATTGTTACCATACTTATTTATTCCAGTCATTCAAAAGTAAATTGCAAAAATCAATTGATGCTGTAAACAATTTACTGAATTATTTCACACACACACAGCTGTTAAAAGAAGAGTGCTCTACTCAGTTTTAGGATTGAAAAATGCCAGCTAAAACACATTAAATAGCATTAGATGGTCTAAGACTTGATTTTCTATTGTCCTCTTCAAGGTTTCATAAAAAACTTACCAATATCATCATCTGTCCTGTCTATTGGGTCTTTTTCTAGGCAATCTCTAACAATATCTCTGCTCATAAGAGGGTCTGATGCCCTCTCAATGTCTTCTTCATCATCATCATCTTCTGAATCCACTGCTGTCTCAGGTAACCCACTTAGGTCCATATCACCAGCCTCACTTTCAGTGGCCTAGATATGCACACAAATTGTTAAAAATAAAATACCCCAACATATTCTGTACATAAAAATATAGAAACAAAATGAATTTTACTATGGAGAAGATCAATTATTCAATACTGCATGCCACACTAATTTCTAATTTTTTCCTTCATTGTATTTCAAACAAGAAAGTCAGTATTAGGAACAAAACATGTTTAGAAACATTTATGCTTAGTTTGTACAAAGCATTCATAGTTAAATACATGATGAGTGACTTTTTAGGTTATGAGACTAAAAGGAGAAAGGCATCTGTATTTTCAGAGGGACAAATATTTATATCCACTAGATCAGTCTCTTGGGAAAATAACTGAACACTTAAACTATTAAATAAAACATACTTGAGACCACTGGCAGATTTTAGTGGTTTAATTGTTTGTGCACTGAACTTTGTCGCAGGGGCACTCTGGTGCCCTGCCCCTATGAAGAGATACAGGTGCCGGTTGCCAGGGCAACCACAGTTGGTCAGCTGACCAGAAGGGGGCAGGGCCTGACATCTATAAAGGTGATCCAGGCTGAGACCAGGGAAGCAGTTCCCCTCTGGCAGCTGAGGAAGAAGGAGCTCTGTGGGAGCAAGCAGAGTAGGGAAGCCGGGTGGCCTGAGCAGCTTCTGGTCAAGGATACCAGGTGGAGGAAGCCCTGGTAGGGAGCTGAATGAGGGTTAGACAGGTTGCTTAGAGTTTATGTTGTAGCCCAGGGGCTTGAGTTTTCTATTTTTAGTTTTATACAACCGGAGGACCGGGTGAGGCTATAAGGGGTTGGAGGAGGCCTCATAGGAGTTCCCCAGCAGCGTGGGGGTTCCTGGTGCCAGAGAGGGCACAGCAGTCTAGTGCCAGAGAGGGCACAGTAGTCAGGGGGCGCACCGACCCCAACCCTGAGAGGGGAGTTTGGTGGACTAGGGGCCAGGTAAGGCCAAGGCCACCTGAGCCCAATTGTGGGAAGCCCCCAGTGGGGCACAGGACCCAGAAAAGGGGTCTAGGGGCCAGGTAAGGCCGAGGCCGCCTAACCCCAATTGTGGCAAGGCCCCAGTGCGGGCGTGAGCACGAGACAGGCCCCAGTGCGGGCGTGAGCGCGAGCCCCAGAGAGGGGGCAAGTGCAGAGAGGAAGCCCCGGGGAGGGGGCGAGCACAGAGAGAGGTGGGCCTGGAGGACGTCCGCAAGGGCGCGGGCAATAGTTAGTTTGACCCAACAACGTCCGGTACACCTGAGAGGCTTGGGGCATGGTATAAGGGGAGGTAGGAGCCACGCATAGCCCATAAGGCTGGGGTGCACCAGGTCACTCCATACAGAACAGGGGCCAGGATAAACAAGAGCACCGTGTCCAAGGGGACAAAAGGCAGCCTCCATTATAAAATTAGATAACAAAGACGTGGGCGGGTGAGAATGAGGGTGCTTGATCACTAACTTGGCACGGTAGGGGGCACCAGGAGAGATCACGGCTGCTCCTAGGCCCCCGCGCCATGACAAACTTAAATATACAATGGGATCTGAATAATTTTATCCTGGACTCCCCCCCCAAAAAATCATGAATCCTGTCATGCCATATCTTCAAGATCTAGCATGGCATGATGTGCAACTTCAGAAGTCTAGGATAAAATTCCTCAGATTCCATTATATACCTGGACCTTTACATTCACATTGTATAGCCTGGCGTCAGTCACTGTGGGCAGCATCAGGCTGCATGGCACAGCTTTAGAGGTGCCCAAATGTGGCAAGTCAGGTACCAGCAAGTTAAAGCTGCACCTTCCTGCCCCATAATGGGAGCACCCTGTGCAACGACAAATTTAAAGCTGCACCATGCTGCCATATATTCAAGTTGATGCATGATAAATTTAATGTAGAGCATCTATATGGATGGTTTGCCTTTTTTAACATGTCATTAACCCATTGCGCACGTGGCATGTTATAATTTATCATGCAATTAACACATTAATCACATGGTTAATGTGATATTTGCCAGGGGCCTAAGACATCCAAAATTATGTGTTTGCATCTTTCTATGACCATGGTAAATGATGCCGTCATTAAACACGCTGGTATCAAGCACTTACACTAAATTAATCCTAAAGAATGAAGGATCTACCAGCTGTTTACATAAGGACTACATAATAGAAACTGACAGAATGGTACAGCAAAGATGCTTATTTATTTATAAGTATAAAGATACAAGAATTCATAGTTGTGGGGAAAATGTCAAGTCATTGCTGTTGCACCACAAAGGGAGTACACAGAATATCCACCAAATTTAAATCTGCTTTAGACAGCATGGAAATTAATAAAAATCCAGCCAACACGTTGTTTGGGTCATTCTAATAGTACCTTGAGGTAAATGCATTTTAATCATCCAATTTTAAGATCAAATATTTAATAAATCCCACAAACAGATCTGTCATCTCAGATAAAGGTGCTTTTCTGCAGCCCTTGATTTAATGCCACAGCACCTGCCAAGCCCTCCCTATCACAGTTTACAAGGAAATCCAAGCTTCTCATGAAAACATTCTCTGTCTGAAACTGTCTCCCAAGTCAGGTCTCAGTGCTCTAAAGAAGGGTCCATTTCAGAGTTTCTGGAAGTAAGCAGCACAGTCAAGTGCATTTTTATCATACTGTACTACATGGGACACAGGAACTATAATAGCTGTGATTCTCAAAATCTCCTTCATGTAAGCAACAGCGCTTATGCTAAAAAGAACTGGGGCAACTATCCAAAGAGGAGCAAGAAGGAAGTCATAAGCTTGTCAAAGAAAAAATGAGCATAATCTTCTGCTCTTTTAGGACTACGTATAGATGACTTCAATTACTGCAGTATTGACATAAGCTCAACCTCTTTTGGCAGTATATGATACACATGTGAAAACAGAACCTAGGTCAATATCTCATATTCCAAGATATTTACTTTAGTAACCCCCAGAAATGGCACCCTTTTTAAGAGCAGAAGAAAGCCGGGCAGTTCAACAGATTATTACACAATTCTGTAGGAAACTACAGTTCTGAATGTGTTGGCTCAGGTGAATTTGCCCATTACTAATTCCCTGGTTCTTTCTGGAAATCATCTTATTGTTATCATGTATTATTTCCACAGAAAACAAAAAAGGTCAAGTTTCTCAAAAAGCATCATGGCTCACATGGATATTAATACCTAAACTAAACTTGTATTCAAACACACCGATAAATACAAGACTAAATACATGCACTGTCATAACAGCAACAGGTTTCAACTCTCAAGCAAAAGTAACATAAAACATACAATGCTTCACAGCTCACTATTGGTTCTTTTTGTTATCCTAAGACTGAATTTTGTTAAATGATTTTTTTGCCCAGCTTTCTAGCTTCATACCACCTGCAATTGTAGATACCACATATAATGGTAACAAACTGAGCTTCAATGTAATAAGTGCCTGAGTGGTTTTAAGATAATTTTAAACCTATTTGGCAGAAAATGTTAAGCTTTTTTAAAAACAATAAATATTTATCTGAAAGTAAGCATAAATGAGAGCCCTAGATTTGGAGATGCATACCAACTAAAACTCAGCGATTCCTAAATAATTTTTTAAAACAATTACCTTTTAAAGTAGTTTCACAACCTAAAGCTAGAGACAAATGCTAAAAAGTTACCAAAGAACCAGAAGCAACATCAAAACCTGTGATGGCAGGTTTTCTGGAGCTGAATCCCATCCCTAGTTGAAATCATGGGTAGACAAACAAGCAGCAGCATCACAAAAAGCAGGGCTATCAGTCCTAATTTAATTATCTGTGATCACCATGAGCAAATAATTGACTCTGACTTTTGCAGCTAATGAAACCCTTAAGTTTAGATGTATAGGGTAAGTATTGCTTCCTGCAGCTAGAACTCAAAGCTGCTCTATGAGGCAATAGATCTCTCACAATCACAACAGGAATAACTCTGCTTTAGTCAATGGAGTTACTGTGCTCTATAAACCAGAGAAAAATATTTTTAAATGGCCTTTTGACTTAATACTAGACTTTTTAAATTAGCCATATATGGTGTCAACATATTGCATATGAATCCTGTTAAAAGAAGTGGCACTTTTGACCAACATTTAATGATTATTGTCAGTTATCTGGAATGTAGCGATACCCA
Organism: Crocodylus porosus; assembly: GCF_001723895.1. NCBI lineage: Eukaryota > Metazoa > Chordata > Crocodylia > Crocodylidae > Crocodylus > Crocodylus porosus. The sequence goes on along the minus strand of NW_017728913.1, from coordinate 16,229,247 downwards.
AAGACTTAAGAAGTCAGGATGATCATATTGTCAAAAAAGCTGCCAGGCCCTTAGTAAAAAGGCTAGCACATCCTAAACACACCGTACAGTCTAATGCCATCACAAAGCTTAATAAAGATAACATGCATAAAAACAGGGCTTTCATACTGACAGCCTGCTGACTGCATCCAGCCCACAAAGGGTTAATGTGTGGCCCACAGGCTCCAGCTGCCAGTTCCCTCATTGCTTTGGCTGCTGTGATGGCAGCTGGGGTCTCTGGAGTAGGACAGCACAGAGGGACACCTGGTAAGTTAGGTACCTGCCTGGCAACACCAACAGGGAGAAGGGGAGGCACTTGTGCTACCTGGTCAGTAGCAGCAGATTTTGGAAGGGGGAAGGAAGAGGAGGAAAGGGAGCCAGAAAATATCCTCCTACATGATGCTGGCAGCAGGGGGGCTCAAGTTACTCAAGTAGCAGCAGCAAGGAGGAATTGCCCCCATGGTGGTGACAGCAGGGGGACTGCACAGAGGCAGCAGGGGTCCCAGGCAGCCTGACACCAGTGAGCCATGTGAGGCATGTGACCCCCACCATGTGAAGTTGGACAGCCCTGCCATAAAACATTAGTGTTTAACCATCCACCTTCCAATCTACTGTAAATGTGAAAAACTGTACCAGATAAGAGGATATTAGCTTTTAGATGAGTTAGAAGGTTGCTATAATCTATTTAATAACAAACAACAGTTACAAACATGAAATCAATGTTTTTCCTTAATCTGAGCTTCCAAGACCAAGCAGTTTTTGAGGTGCATTAAAAAGGACCCAAAACCGGTCTTTCTACTCTATTCAGTGAATATCACAGAAAGGTCTCTTCACAATCATCTTCAGTATTATAAAGAGTGAAAGGGAAGATTTAGGTTTTTGGGTTTTTTGTGGGTTTTTTTGTTTTTTTTTTTTTAACTGCTCTACTGATACCAAGACCACGTGGCATTATTTTCTGGGGGATAAATGGGTTTCATATATGCAGTGTCCAGTGACCCCTGGAAAGGAGGGCGAAAAACCAGGGCCTTGACAAGCAGTCAACCATTGCTAGAATGTCTGCTCTCACAAATGAAAATAGTATCCTTTCCCCACCCGTAATTCTTAAGTCAATTACTCCCATCATATGAATCACAGGAAAAGTTTGGAGTTAAGTCAATGGCAAATTCCACTGACATTAAGGATTTCACCCCATGATTGTAAAGAAAAATAGGCCACACAGGCCTTTCCATAGTGCATTGTGTAAGTTGTGTTTTGGTGAACAGCATGGCAGTATAAGACAGACTGGTTGGAAGGCTACAATTTCTAGGCTATCACTATCAATTTACTATGAAAAACATTACAAAGGCTTTATGCAAATTGTAAATTAGAGGATGAATTTCTTTCTCCATTTATTTGCCAAGCATGGTCATTCATACTATCCAATACCCTTAACTTCTAGTCTAAACTTTCAATATATTCAAGTATTATTTACACACTTGTAATCATGTAATTTATAGTACAACAGAGGAGTAGGCACGTTTAACTGTGTGCTTAACTTACAGATGGACTGTCTTCAGGATATGAAACAATACAACTCAAAAACACTAGCCTAGCCTCCAGCTGTCTAATTGCCAAATTGGCTTTTTGAGTAGCACAACTAATCATTCACTGACATGAACTGCACATAAACACCAATTCTGAGGGTATGTCTGCATTGTAGACTGTAGTGTAATGCAGAGATACCTAAGCTAGCTGTAAAATAAGCTAGCTCAGGTTCTGGAAGTGGAGTAGCTGCAGTAGCACAGAGCTCAGCTTGGTCTAATTTACCCAAAGTAGTACCAGAGTTAGAAGAGGCATTTTTACACTACACTGAAGTATGCAGTCAGGACAACCCCAGACAGCATCAAAGGTCAATCTGTTATTTTAATATCTGCAAGTAACAGTTTTAAATGGTACTTTTTATTAGTATATTACAAAAACAAGGAGTGCACCAAGGTGCACACTGGTACATTGATTTAAATGATGTTAAGGTTTTTGTTCTACTGGAAAAACAACTTTTGTGGGGAAGATGGGTATGAAATGCAGCTCGTTTTCCTTTAAAAGTCACTAGAGCAAGACCACATCTTGAAAACTTCCAATGGGTATGTGTATCCGAGAGGTTCCTGGAAAGGATGTTAGCAGTTTCCTTTACTGATCCAGAATATTTGGAGCAGACACCAGAGGGCATGTCAGGCTGACTGGAAGCCATGCAGTCTTATTACAGGATATAGCAAAGAAAGACTGGCAAAGGAAAAGGCTAAAATAACAATTTCCATCACCTAAAAATGAGAAAAGGAATAAACATAGCACTCTCACCAATCCAATTTTCTTCACTGCCAAACTGGGCTCATCAGTTTGCAGTAGTTTAAATGATAGGTGTCCAAACAGGAAGCAGGTACTGTATGCAAGAAGGCCATTTTTCAAAGTAAAAAAGAGGCAGGGTGGACATTATTGTATGTATGTGCTCATGTGTGCCAAGAACAATCACTTAATATATCCAGCCTCCTTATCCTCTCCAAAGAGCAATATGAAATGGCATGTCACTTTATAAACCTACTTCCTAAACTCAAATATGAAAAAATAATATTAAACGGTCTTATTCAAAGGTACTTCAATGTTTTCTCTTCATCTGATAGGGTTGAAGAAAGGATTTTTCATATTTTATCTTGGCAAGTAATTCTTGTCCTAAATGAATTCATCTCTCATGTGCAGCACTCAACATACAAATTTAGTTACAACATTAATATTTAAACAGAAATATTCTCAGATCAATGCTGAAAGCATCTAAAGATTCAGCTTCATGATTAATTCAGAAATCAAAAAGGTCTCTGCATCTATTTTCATGGCAAACAGCTGTTCTTAAGGCCGCACCATGAAAAGCTTACTATACAGAAAACTCAGAGCTAACAGTTAACTGAGAAAATGATACACCATAAACTCAAATGTGTAAAGGGTTAGTTAATAATCTCTTTCAAAATTTAACAAGAGAAAAGCTTGTATTGATTTCTATGACACTTGTGAAACAGGTCACTTGAAGCCAATAATCTTTCTAATCAGTTCTTCCCATAATTAACTTTGACCTAATGAATAGATCCATGCAACTAAAAGAAAATTTCCATTTTGTATGTGGGCATTAACCCCAAGTAACAAACTATGCTGATAATTTAATACCCAAGATTTGTCAAAGCCCAAGTTTACACAGATGTGTATTTTAGTTTTCAAAGTTTGTTTTTAAATAAAAAGAAACAGGAGAAGCTTAAAAGGAAAGGTACTTTAGACAAAGACAGCTTCTATTAATATCTCAGTGTTGACCATAACTATTCAGTAATTGATATGACCACAGAGAATTTCCAAAGGCAAAAAAGTGCTAGCAATTTTCAAAACTTAATATGCATCTATTGCAGCAAGACACTGATTTATCTTGTGGTAAACAAAAGATGAGAGATTAATGATGTACAATGTCAGTTCACTCATAACATACACACTGTTCAATAAGATATGAATAATTGTAGTTTTCAGGTTAGTGACAATAATGACAATATTTACTTTAAGATACCCCAAAATGACAATGTACTCTCAACTAGTGGCTTTAAAGTTTAAATTTAAAAACTGGCTGCTTGCAGCCATTTAAAAAAAAAACAACAAACAAAAAACCCCCAAAACTTCACTTTACCAGAAGCAGCAGCACATTAGTTCAATCCGGCTCCGCAGCGTCTGTATAGATTGGGCACTTCAGCAGGGCTTTTTGGTGCTTTATCTAAAGCTGATTTAGTCAGTTATTAGATAAAAGCGCTAAAACCCACCCATTAAAGCGCCCAATCCATACAGATGGTGAGCGAGCCGAGTCAAATTAACATGCTGCTGTTTTTGATAAAACGTGGTTTTTTGTGTTTTGTTTTTTTAACATCTGCAAGCATGCACTGGACTCAGAGCAGGAGTGTACCTAGTTTAAGTAAAGTGCCGTTTCTGTATTTTTTTTTTTTTAACATCTGTAACCACCCTGTATAGCTATGGACTATCATGTGCATATTTAAAGTGGTTTCTTGAATAAGAAGTTTTTAAAACTTCCTCTATCCTATGCAGTACACGTAATGGTTTTTATGTGAAGGGTTTTGGTTATATGTGGGAATGAGTTCTTTGTTTTTTTGTGTTTAATTTCAGAAATCTAAACAAAGATAATCAGTATTATTTACAAAAAAAATCTTAAAAGTATTGATTGGGATTTTCAAAGCAGCCCAGAGGTAGCAGTGCTAGAAGGCCTTCTGGTTCACCTCAAAGTCCTCACTATGTTCTATATAACGGAGATTACATTTCTATATACTAAACTTCATCATGTATGAATTCGTTGCAAAATTAAACAATAACAGAGGCTATTCCTCTGTAGCTGCTTTGAATGTTGTAGTCTACAACATACATTATGGGGAGGAACATTAAAAAACAAAAAGCAAAGTCTTGCTTCCTCTTTGGATAGTTTAAAACCAATGACACTTTTCCCAGGTAGAAACTTGTACCAGATCTTCTTAAAATCTCTCTGCAGTGTAGAAACTGACACCACTGCACACCATAACTGCCACTTGCAACCACTTGTATTTGCATAATATCAATGAAATATAGGTCTGGAGGCTTGTTGCAAGGCTGCTGACCTATATTTCATTGATATTATGCAAATATAGTTTCTAAAGCACTTTAGGAAAAAACCCTATTTTTAAATTTATTTTAAATACTTTTTAAATGAATGATTAACACTAAGATGGTACACTTCCCCAAACACCCGCCATAAACCTAAATCCTAACCATTCCCTTAGGCCAGGGCTACATCACAGAGTTTTGCTGGCAGTTCTTTGCATAACTATGTCCTAAATCTTTCAGACTGTTAAAATTTGAAAACTTCTGATCTTACATTTAAGCATGCTGATGGTGATGATCTAACTCTTGTAGGTTTTTCAGCTGTAGAACAAAAGGCTATACAAAGAGGTAAGCACTCATTTGAGGAAAACAAGGCAAAGGGAAGTGAAGCAGCTTACTCAATGGCATCAAAACGGCCATAAAAAGAGCTCAGATCTCCCAAGTTCCACACGGCCTCTTTATGATGAAACATCAAATCACCACTTTCCTTCAATACTACCAATTACAAATAGAGTCAACCGAAAGTGATACAGAAGAGCTTTGTAACAGTCCTTTTCTCTAGATTTCTGTCAAGTGGCTTTGAGAGTGACAAGCATTAAGTAATGCTGTCATTGAACAAGTGGGACTTGTGGGACAAGTATGTCAGGCTGTAACAAGTGGGCGTCCCGGGGCCGTTCTCAATGTAAGCCCGCCCACTTGCTCCTGGGCAAACCACCCGCCCACCTCGCCTGACATGCCTTGATGTAAATGATTACCAGATGTTAATCAGGTGGGAGGCTGCCCTTTACCTGCCCTGGTGACAAGGCAAAGGCCTATGTACACAATTCCAACCTTCCCTTATGTCCCATGTCTCACAGATGTTTCATGGCCTAGCACCTGGCCTTATCACAATTCAATATACACATGCTCAGGGCCCCCAGGTGCCACACTGGGCCCCATGCTCCATCTCTGGGCCTACTAGCTCCACCTCCACGCTCCGAGCCCTGTCCTCAGGTTCCTAGACTCTCTCTGGCTCCAAGTTCTGTCCTCAAGCTCCAAACCCTGTCCCCAGGCTCCAAGCCCCTCCCTGGACCCCAGGTCCCCTCACATTAGGCTCCAAGCCCCTCACTATGGGACTAGGACTCCAAGCTCCATCCCCCCTGGAGCCTACCTCCTGGCTCCCTAATGCGGCCTCAGACTCCACTGAGAGTCTGGGCGCTCCCACAGGTCCCTCCTCCTGCTGACCTCAGCTCTGTCTCAGTACTTGCAGTGAGCCTGGGCTTCCTCTGCGATGACCAACTACCCACCAGGGATGTGGGGTCTGGGGTTAGAAGATGCCTCATACTCACCACAGGGAGTCCTACTGGCCCACTATTCCCAGCAGGGTACAGTTTTCTGTTGTACTCAGGACAAGGAACCTCCTGCCGTCCCCAGTAGCTCCTCCCTTACCTCCGAGTTGTACTGAGCAGTAGCTCAGCCAGTGATGTCTCTCCAGGTTCCTGGCAGCACACTGCTGCCCCAGCTGTTCAGAGCCCATCCCTTATATATAATAGCTGGGCCCTGTTCCCCAGTCAGGCAGCACTGCCTCATTGGGATACCAGCCAGCTGTGGGCTGCCTGGTTTTTGCCCATACCTCTGAGAGTAACAGAGCACGGGTGCCTTGTTACACAGGCTCATTAGATTACTAATGCTGTTTAACATGCAAGCAGTAGACTAGTAAGTAATGGATAAAGAGTTCATATTGCTGCATTTTCAAACAAAAGCAATGTTTTCTTGAAATGTATTGGTACTTGTGCTGTTCTACTGGATGGATGTTGAGAAAAAAAGAAAGTGTGCATTCAGTACCTGGCACAAATTAACTCAGTTCATACAATTGCTTTTATGGGTTGTCATTTTGGATTTCAGAAATATTTATATGGAGAAAATGGAAGGATCAGTAGGGTAGAAAACAATCCTACCTGGTAGATATCAGAAAGGCTGCTGCTTCCCGAATCACTAGTGATGCTACATCCTGAATGACTAGATGAAACGTGGGTCACCTGTGGGTGGAGACTGTCAGTAAGGTGCAGTTTTGTAAAATCTGCAGGAAGCTATAGACGGAGTAGAAAAAGCATCATTACAATTTGAATCAGGTATACCACACAACACGCATTTAAATTGTTAATGCCGCACTTTAATCCCTGACAATAATATGAGCCCTACAAAATGTATTAGGAAGCCCTAGGGGTTTGAGGATGCAGCTTACAAGCTTAAGTTTTATGTTTTTTAAACAAAATAATCATAAATGCTGAAAGACTCTTGTTCCAGATGTAACACAAGATACAATAAATATACTTCAGAACACTGATATCCATAATGCGCTTTAATCTATTGCTCTGATTAGATATGACTAAAGTATATAAGAATCTTTTGCTTATGGTAAATTTTAATTGGAAGTATTTCTCATTGAATCAGATACTGTACTCCATAGCATTCAATAGTACAAATTCACAAACAGGATGCCCCTTTTCTACCCAAAATCAGTACTTTGGAATGCATGTATTAAGTGGAAACGCCATTTTTTTGCCCAGGACAGAAACACCCTGATTTGATTCCTGCTCCACAATGCAGCTGAGAGTCAATGACCCATGAGTGGGTGACTAAGTTAATGGTCCATTGCTCTTTGCTTCATATTATGTTAATCATCTCTCCTTTTTAATGGTCATTCCACTAATCAACCTAACCTTTCTTGGAGTAATTTTGCTGTCTGCTAGGGCTTCTGATCTCTTCTACTCTATTCTATTCTGGTCTCTTCTATTTCACAGCTCTTTAGCTATTTTCAAGATCATAGGTTCATCCAAGGAGACCAGTCTTCAGCAGTAGCTAAGGTTTTAGTTAGTCAAGAAAAGGAGTGCGAGTCAGCTGAAGATTAGGCTCTGTCTCTGCTCCCTGCAGCTGTAACCCCGGGGGTGGAGGGGGGGAGGATTCTTCATAATGGCTTTGAAAAACAAGGTGCGTATTATATTTCTGGGTGTGTAACGTGAGAAAACATGGTATCCGACCAAAGCCCTAGCATAAAAAGATATCTAGAATTTTAGAATTTACACATTTTGTTATTATTTATTCAGTGCAGTTTAACTGACACTTTGTATATATATACACACACAGACAGACAATTTATTAGGAGGATAACAGATAATTAAAGCATAATAGTGTCTATCAAACTCGGGACACATTTTTATGTAAGTGCTAATATTACGGAGGTATTATAGTACTTCTATATTTAAGTTAAAACTGCAGGTAGGAATGGATTACAAATATCTTACGCACCATAACATTTACCAGTTTCTGATTTAGTTTCTATATTTTGAATTCTACCTCCTAGAGGACTACTGAATTTGGCTTTTTTTTTTTTTTTTAGAATATTTACTGACTTTTGCTAAGGGATATCAAAGATGGATTCGACAAAGGGATAACAGGTGCTGTGCTTGTAGACCTACAACCCAAACATATCAGTGATATGTGGCAGTCAAACACTGAAACCTACTTGCCAAAGTCTACAATATGATGCATGACTACCACCTAGTGTAGATAATCCAATTTATTTTGAAGAATAGATGTTTTACATACAACTGTGCAAGAAATGGAGCCACTGCAGATGACAATGAAATAGCCTCCCAAAGGATAGCATGCTAGCACTGATACTTTTTAACATGTATACCAATGACTAATCCATACAGGTTAATATGAGGAGCTTCATATATGCTGATGATCAATGCATCATGACACAAATGAAGGACTTTATTACTGTTGAGAATAGACTGAAATGCACACTGAGCAAACTTTCAGATTACTACAGTAAGAACCAGCCATGCCAACCCAACCAAGACGCAGGTCACAGCTTTTCGCCTATACTATAGAGAAGCCAAGAGGAAATTAAATATCAGTTGGGATGCAATCCCACTCACTAATCATCAAATCCTGTATACTTGGGAGTTACACTAGACTGAACATTTACCTTTAAAGACTAAAGGGAAAGTCAGTGTCTACAACAACATACGGTGCAAGTTGGTCACCTCAAAGCGAGGAGCAAACTCAGCTACAGTATGAACCACTACTGCTGCCTTGTGTTAGTCCACCGCAGAGTACACACGTCCACATGGGAAAGATCGGTTCGTGCTGAGAAACTAGACCCAGTTCTAAACGACAGCTGTTGTGAAGTAACAGGATGTCTAAAGTCAACACCAAAGGATAGCCTGTACTTACTGGCTGGCATTACATTACCTAATATCAGAAGAAAGATAGCAAGCAAAAAGAAAGATCACAGCCGATGGAAGACCCCAGGCAGAAATTCCCTTTTATGGTCACAAAGTAGCTAAATGGCTTAAAATGCAAAAGAGTGATGTGATCAGTGTTACACAGCTGGACACAACGACGGACAGGGCATGACCAAAGTTATATAAAGAAAGATTACGAGCAATAAGGTGCTCCGAAATGGAACTGGAACCCCAAGAAGGCTTTTCAAGAAGGACGGATCTGGATTGGCCAACATGGTGATGCCTGAATTGCCTGCTCATGCAAACTGGAAGATCAGAAATAAAACGTGATCAAATGGGGCTACTCTAATGACATGAATATAGGCAAGTGCGGAGAAATGCAACACTATGGGGCGCATATTCATTTGCCAACTCCTTGGTGAGACCTATATCAAGGAGGACCTTGCTGCAGCAACAGAAAGAGCCATTGCTTGTGCATGATTCTGGGAAAACATCTAGTGTATGACAAGGTCATGAGAAGCAGCAGTTAAGGCATTAGCATTTAAATCTTACTACTTTTATTTATTTCAGTTGAACTAAACAATCACAGTTCCATAAACTTCAAATTTTTCAAACACGTGTCCTTATGTAATTTGCATAATGACTGCTTTTGACTTTTAAATGTTAATCATGTTTCTCTAAGTTATTTTGTTGGGAAAAGGGGATTGCTGCATCTGATGGGTTCTAACACCTGATCTTTACGAAATTTAGAACAGTAATTTTAGTAAGGTTCCTTACTAAGTATTACTATTTTGAATGATACCAAGATTAGCAGACAGAACCCCTCAGATGTAGTAACTACCTTTATTTTAACAAAATCACATACAGCACTTTATACAACATAATTTCTAAAAGCCAAACAAAACCTGGACAAAGGAGAAGAGAGGGATATCATATTTTTGGACTTCAAGAAAGCCTTTGACCTGGTGTCCCATGATGTCCTCATAGAAAAATAGAAGAATTTAAGTCTAGACAATTTCATGGTCTGATGGCTGGGGAACTACTTCTGTGGACGGACCCAGAGTGATAGTTGATGGAACTGAATCAACTCGGCACACTGTAACCAGTGGTGTCCCCCAAGGCTCTGTTCTCAGACCTTTACTCTTCAATTCTACTCTAATATTATAAAAGCCTAAGTCTGTCTGTAATGCTTTATTTACACTCTGACTGGCTTGTGGAAACAGCCAATCAGAATGCTCCAAATATGGGGGAGTGCCGCCATGATTCCAAAGCCACGCCAAGGGCTGGACAGAGGGAAGGGGAAGTGCTGGCCTCAGCTCCCCCACCCCACTCCCTGCAAGAGGCAGAACAGCGGCAGCATGGGGCATTAGGTGTCAGGACTCTAACCCAGTCCCCTCCCATCAGTCCCTCCCCCATCATTCTTGATGGGCAATCGGCTAGCATACATATAAAAGCCTTAGTCTGTCTGCTGTAATGATTTATTTGCACTCTGATTGGCTGCGAATGTGTGGGGTGGGGGCGAATGCATACCTCTGCCTCCACTTGCCCCACCACCCCACGACGGAAGGGGTTGAGGGGCCAGGCCAGTGCAGCTGGTCTGCAACCCCCTGTTCCATCAAGGAGTCAGCAGTAGCAGCAGCAGCAGCGATGC